>NC_092874.1:431814995-433014995 GCF_028372415.1 Notamacropus eugenii
TACTTAACTTTTGAGTCCTTTGTCAAGAGGAGGGTATACTCTTGGGACCTGTATGTTCTCAGTTCCTCCAAGGTGTCACAATCAAGGGAGAGGAGTTTACTCCTCTCCTGGTCTTTGCTCTGATCTGTGAGCAACAAACTTTTCTGCCCAGGATCTTCAAGTAGGATTCCCTCTCCACAACTGCTTCCAGCTCTACCACACCAGTGCTCCTCCTCACCCTCAGGGCTGAGATCCAGATCCACTGCTTGGTTCCCCCCGAGTCTTTAGGCTAAGTGCTCTGCTGCCACAGCAACTGCTGTCTCTCTGGGTCTGGGCTGGACCCTGCTCCTTTCTCACCCAGGTGAAAGAGCTTTCTCACTGATCTTTGAAGCCATCTATGGCATTGGTGGGTTGAGAAATCTGGGAACCATAGCTGCTGCCTATGATTCCACACCCTGAAGCCTACTTCAGTCCTGTCTGTGCCTTCTGGCCAAGGCTGGCCTGTGCTCTGTGACCTGCGCTCTGCTCCAAGCCCAGTGCAGTAGACCATTCCTGTCAGCCTTCTAGGCTGCCTTGGGCTGGAAATCTCTTTCACTCTGTTGTTTTGTGACTTCTACTACTCCAGATTTTGTTTAGAGTCATTTTTTACAGGTATTTTATTGGGTATGGAGGAGGTAGACCTAGAGCAGGTCTGTCCTTCTACTCCACCATCTTGGCTTCACCCTCCCCCTGCCTCCTTTCTCATCTTTGAAAATCCTAGGGCGGTAGAGCTGGGAAGAAATTTGGGACCACTTGATCCAGCCCCATCATTTCACAGATGATGAAACTCAGGACCAGAAGGGAAAAATAACTATTCCAGAATCACACAGCCAATTGTTGTCAAAGCTAGGCAGGGAGCCCAGGCTTCCTGAATCCTGGGGCAATGCTCACTCTGTCACAGCATGCTGTGGCTGACTTGGGTGACCCCTACAGTGGCTCAGTTAGGAGTTCCAGCTCTGTTCTTGACCTGGGAAAATCCAACAGGTATTTATTTATTAAATACTTACCATGGGCCCAGACTTGTGTCCAGAATCTAAAGGGTAGGAGTGGGGAGAAGACAAGAGATGCCTAAGGGAGGTGGCATGTGATAGGGGAAGTTACTAGCTCTGGAGTCAGAGGCCTCTGATGCTTAATACTTGTATGACCTTGGATAAGTCACTTAACATCCCCAGTTCTCAGTTTCCTCATCTGTAAAATGAGAATGTTGGAGTAGCTGTCACCTCCCAGTTCTGGATCTCTAATCCTAAGATGGTTCATGCTTTCAAGAAATATAGTCTAACTGGGGTCAGCATTACAGGATGCAGTCAGCCCGATGAGGCAAAGAACCTGGGTCAAATCTTGGCCCAAATGCTTTTTACCTTGAACAAATCACTTCTTTCTCTGGGTCTCAGTTTCAGCCTAGGTTTCCTTGAAGACCCCTTCCAAATGCCCATCCTACATTCTCATCTCTGAGGTGGATACATGAAACGGTCAGAAAACAATCTAGGATGGCCATGCAGTGAAAGGTCTGGTGTGAGCAGGTCAGAGACAAGTGGGATTAGTCAGGGATTGGGTGACCAAGGGAGACTTCGGGTCAAAGTGCCATTGGAGCTAGGTCTTATTGGTAGGGTAGCATTTGGATGGAAGAAGACATTCCAGGTAAGACAGTGGAGCTTGAGCGAGAACATAGACTAGGTGAGGAATGAGCAGGATGTGTATGGGGGTGGGGGTGGGGCGGCTGGGGTGGGGGGATGGGAACAGGAAGACTGGCCCTTCTGTAGCCCTTGGTGCTATCTTTGCAGCAACTGGACTTGGCTTAAGAGGATAAAGCATGTGTCTCTTCCTGCCCAAAGACTATAATCCAGAGTCAAGCTCTGGGGATGGGAGTCAGGATTGGGGAGAGTTGGCCTGTGTGCCTCAGTGACAAGGAGCAGACTCATTCGTGACATTTTGTGCAGCCACATGGTGCACGTTGTTATTGTCATTCCCCCCTGTCATGTTTGTGGCCATCTCATCTGGTCCCATTGGTGGCACCTGGGAGCCTAGGGACCCCACACCACCCTCTCCTCTTCAGTTTTCCACAGGGGGAGCAAGTGGAATTGAGAGAAAATCATTCAGCTCCTACATCATCTTCTCCCCTTGGGCTGATCGGGTTCCCCAAGAGAACGGCTTCCTACCCCTCTTTATCAGCTTCTTTTTTTCATCAGGATCGTTTGCTGGACTGGCCCATCACCGAGCCCCTTTTCTGATGTCGTATCTGTTAATGTGAGCAAGGAGGGGAAGTCAAGGGAGCGCTATTCTTACGTGGTAAGGCTCTTTCTGGATGATTCAGTGCCCATTCCACAAGGTCCTGCGATGCATTGTCACTGACTGAGTTGTTCTGAGAAAGGGAGAAGGAAAGAAACATTTCTTAAGTACCTATTATGTGCCAGGCAAATATTATCTCATTTGAAAATGAGACCACCCTAGATGGTAGGATAAGGGGATGGGGAAGGCATTTCCTTTCTCTTTCCTGGCTTGTTGGTTTAACCCCATGACTCTTAACCATTTATCTCTATTAGTAAATTGGATGCCAATGAGACTGTGTGGTCCACAGCTTAAAATATTTCAATAGCTCCAAGATTCCAACAAATTAAACATTTTTTCAGTGTCAGAATGGCGCAGTGAAAAGAATGCTGAATTTGAAGTCCAAGGTCTTGAGTGTGAATCTCATCTTGACCCCCTTATTATCATCAGGCAGGTCACTTAGCCTCCATGGGTATGAGTTTCTCATCTGTTAAGTGAGGTATTTGGACCATTTGACCTCTAAGGTCCCACCACTGACTAGATCCATGATCCTAAGGGCCTCTTATGTGAATGATGCTGTGATAGGCATGGGAGATGCAAAGGCAGCACATGGAGAGGGAACTAGACCCAGAGCCAGGAAGAGCTGGGATCAGGTTCTGTCTCTGATACAAAATGACTATGTGACTCTAAGCAAGTCACTTAACCCTATTTGCCTCAGTTTCCTTCACTAATTCATGTCCATGAACCTCTCTGTAAGATGAGCATTGGACCCAAGCAGTTCTAAATCTATGATCCTATGATAAAATGAAAAAATAGACCCTGCTTTTAGGAATCTTATATTCTAAAGGTAGAGTGTGGAGGCGGGATTCATCAGGTAAACAGATGAGTAAAACATGAGATCCTTTGAGGATAGAGGGAGCCTTAACAATCATGGTGGAGAGGGCACCACAAGTGAGCTGTGGCAGGAGTGTAGCTACTGATTCTACCAATGAAGGTGGTGACCCTGTCACAAACTAGGACCTGGTCTTGGATAATGGTTGTAGCCAAGACATTCATGACCCTGAGACCTGCCCAATGTCAAGGGTAAGAAGAGATCTTATAGTGCCTGTCCTGGTGGGAGCTCCAGGTCTCATCACAGAGCCATGGGTCAGTAGCAGGAAACCATTACAGAAGAAGGCAAGAGTAGGCACATGCCCATTGTGTGCTACTAGAACATGGCTCTGACCTGACTACCACAGAGGAGAGAACTCTCTGTGATCTGATGCCAGGGGTGTGGGGCAGACATTCAGGAGTCAGCAAGGGGAAGTGGGGCAAGGAGAGCTGAGTGGGTTGAAGAAGTCAGGGAAGGCTTCACTTGAGGAATCCTTGCTTCTAAAAGACGGTGGAGGCAAAGAAAAACAAACCAAAAACTGGAGAAAGGAGGACTGGGGATTGTTCTCATATCAGCTGAGAAATTGGCAAGAGACATAACTGAGTCTAGTGGCTGAGAATATTTCTGTCCTCTTTCTCTTCTCCTCTCTCCTCTCCTCTCCCTCCCTCCCCTTTCCTCCCATCTCCTCCCCTCCTGTCCATTTCTTTTCTCTTCCTTCCCCTCTCTTCTTCTTTCTCTTCTCCTCTTTTCCTCCCTTTCCTTCCTCTCCCCTCCCCTCTTCTTTCTCCTGTTTTTCTCTTCTTTCTCTTCTCTTTCCTCCCTTCTCCGTTCCTTTCCTTCTCTCCCCTTTCCTTTCCTCTTTCTTCTTCCCTCTCCTTTCTTTCTCTCCTGTGCTTACTTTCTTCTCCTCTCTCCTTTTCTTTCCTACTCCCCTTCTTTTCTTTCCCCCACTGTTCTTTTCTCTTTCTTACTCTCTGTTTTTGTCTCCCTGCTTCCCTATCCATGTTTCTTTCTTTCCTTCTATATTTCTCTCTTGTTCTGTCTTCCTTGCTTAACTCCTCTGTTTTTTTCACATTGCTTTTCTTTCTCTTTCATGCTTGTTCTCTTCCCCTTCTCTCCTCTCTTTTACTCCTCCTTCTCTTTCTCTCTCCCCTCCCTCCTTCTCTTCCCTTTCCTTCCTTCTTCCTCTTTCTTACTCTCTCCACCATTCTTTCTTTTTGCCCCCTGCTTTTCTCTTTACATTCTTTGTCCTCTTCTCTTCCTTCCCCATCCCTCATTCTTCCTGTTCTTTCTTGTTTTCTTCCTTCCTCCTCATTAGCTCCCAGTTGTCTACTCCATGGAGCCAGATGTTGGTCCAAAGGCTGGAGGCACCAGAGTGACTATCCGAGGGAGTGACCTCGGAGTGGGATCCGAACTCCATGTCCTGGTCAATGACACCAAGCAGTGTTTAAATCTTGTGTAAGCCATGGATCCAAGGTGGGTTGGACTGGGTGGGGACAAGTTAGTACCTGAGTAACCTCAGGGTCAGCTTCTCCCTTCACACCGGATATGAATCTCCTTGTAAGCCATTGGATGGAATGCTCCTTGGAGCAGATTTGAGCCCAGGGCTCCTTTGGGGACTTTTCCAAGGAGGGAGTTTTAGTAAACAAACTATGCCATAAGCTAGATCTCCAGCCACTGGGGTACAGCCTATACGGAATTAATGGTGGGGACCTTCTGGACTTCCAAGCCATGAGAACTTTTCCTGAAGGGAAAAGCTCTCTGTCCCTGGGGCATGCTTCCTGAGCTGGAGAAGCCTGACTGAATATACAAAGTGCTTCGAGATCCTCTCCAGTCTTTCAGTCGTTAACTCGGTCATTTCAGTAAACTTACATTAAGCTCCTGCTGTGTGCATTGCATTGTGCCAAGCATTCCTTTACTTGTCCCCAATGGCCTTCAGTTCATCCCCAAGTCTTCACTGAACCCCTCTCACATTCCAGGCCTTGTGCTTTGTGTGTATAGGAGACAAAAAAAGAAAACACCATGCTTGCCCTCAAGAAGCTTATAGTCTAGAAGCTGAGATAAGCTTCTCTACTTCTTCTACATTACTAAGTACACATCAGAGCACTGTGTTAGGCACTTAGGGAGAAAAGATCAGAGGAGAGGAGGAGCATTGTAGGCTGAGGTAATCTGGGAAGGCTTCATAGAAGAAGAGAAGGAATGCAAACTGGGTAGGATTTGGATGAGTGAAAGAAGAGGGGAGGTTGTGAACAAAGGTGCAGAGATGGAAATGAGAACGTGCTGGAAGTTGGGGAGGAAATTAGCCTGAATCAAAGAAGAGAGAAGGGAGGATCAGGCTGGCTAGATAAGACAGGGCCAGATTGTGGAGAGTCTCAAATGCCAGGAAGAGGCGGTTGGCTTTGATATAGTCGGCATTGGACCAATATGGAGAGTCTCAAACATGGAATTTACATTACCAAAAGGGCGATTTTAGTTTGGTAGCATTATGGGCAAGGTGGCTCAGTGGGAGAGGGTCATGGCAGGGATTTGAGCTTTAGGATCCCAGGTATGAGATGATGGGGTCTAAGATTCAGAGCAAGAAGGAGAGGAGGGGGGTCCTGTTGCTTTTCTAGAGGTGCCCCAAACATGGCGCCCTTTTCACCCCCAACTCAGCAGCTTTCCCTAGGCTGGATCAGGTTGGCCCCTGGGACCCAGTAGGGAAAAGGTGCTGGTCAGTAGCCCCCCACTCAGAAATCCAGACCTCCCTCCCACAGGCGCACAGACAGTACTATAACCTGCACCATGCCAAGAGGAGAGCTGCTTGCTACCGTCCGTGTCTGCGTGCGCTTTGAGCACAAATCCTGCATTAGCAGCAACATCACCTTTGACTACATGAGGGACCCTGTCATCGCAGCCATCCGTCCCAGAAAGAGCCCAGTCAGGTGAGCCCCCGCCCCAGCCTTTCCATCCCACTACTGTCTCTACCCCTAGCCCCATCCATTTCATTTTTATCCTTCCAGCATAAATTTGCATGACATAATTACTAGCTCTGATCTCATAAGATGCCATGTCAAAGAATCAGTGTGGCTGAGTAGCATTAAAATTCAGCGGTGCCAACACCCCCAACAAATGTTTAAGCCAGTCACCTTAATCCTGTTTCTTATGGAGAGAGAAGGGGGGGGGCTGGGAAAGCCTTGGCTGAAGGAGTAGTGCAGCCCCCCTGAAGCCAAGAGACCTGGATCTCACTCTAGCTCTGCGACCCTTTCTATGTAGCTGGGCACCCCTCTGAGAATGCAAGTGGTGAGGTTGGGGTTGAGAGAGGAGATTTCATCAGCAGGAATCCTCTGAAGTAAAGTTTATGAAGGAGACAGAGACAGAGGGAGGGAGAAAAGGAGATGGAGACAGAGAGACAGAGGGAGGGAAAGAGAGAGATGATCAGTGACAGAGAGATGGAGGGAAAGAGAGAGACAATCAGGGACAGAGAGACAGAGGGAGGGAGAGAGAGACAGTCAGGGACAGAGAGACAGAAAGAGATGGAGAGACAGAGGGAGGGAGGAAGAGAGAGACAGAGGGAATGAGAGAAAAATATGGAGATGGACAGACAGAGGGAGGGAAGGAGGAAGAGAGAGGTAGAGAGAGAGAGAGAGAGAAAGAGACAGAGTAGGTGTGGAAGAGAATTAGATCAGTGATATAAAAGTTCCTGCACACAGAAAGCCTAATGATCATTGCAATGGCTTGGGCGAGAGGCCTCCATCCCCCTGCTGGGATGGACAGCAGCATTGATGTTGTGGGATAGGGAAAGGCATGGGCAGGACTGCCTTGGGACCTTGTTTCTTTCTCCTCTCTCCTGCACACCTGACTTAAGCCCCAGATCAGCATATGTGATCATAGATTTAGAGCTGGAAAGAACCTCAGACATCATGGTCTAACACTCTAATTTTACAGATCAGGAAACTGGGGTAGAGGTTAAGTGACTTACCCAGGGTTGCCCTAAGTATCTGAGGCCAGATTCAGATTTAGTTTTTTCTGACTCTAAATTCAGCAATCTAACCAAAGAGAAGTTAAGTGACTTACCCAGGATAATATGGCTAAGTATGTGTCAGAGATAGTATTTGTAGCCAGGTCTTTCTGACTTGAAATGCAATACCCTGTCAATTTGGCAGTATTGTCCTTCCCTCTAAATCGGGAGGCCACCATAATTCCCTCCCCGGCCCACCTCCCCCCATCACTGTCCCCTCTGTCCCTCTCCTCCCCACTACTGCACTGTCCCGGTCTGGACATCCCCCATCTGTCAAACCCTGCTCTCTCTTGGCTCAGTGGAGGGAGGACCATCACGGTGGAGGGCAGTCGCTTCGACATGATACAGAATGTGTCCATGATGGTGAATCATATTGGCAAGGATCAGACGGTGAGTCTAAAAGACCAGGAGGTGGGAGATAGTGGAGGTGGGTTAGGGCATGGATGGCAGAACAGAGGGGTCTGGGCAGAAATAAGATGAGAATGGGGGAGACCATGGGCAGGGAGACTGAGCCATAGATAGCAGGAGCACAAAGCGATGGAGCTGGGAGGGGGAGAGAAAGGACAGATGGAGAGTGAGTTCTTCTCATCAAGGAGGAAGTGTGAGAAAAGCCGGGCGGTTTTCAGTGTGGGCTGAGTAAAGATGACTCCATCCTCCTCCTCTGGGTGGGGGATGGTGTCCCAGAGAGGGGAGGTGAAGCCCTGGGAGACAGATGGGTGTGATTAATGTCCTCAGCTGGCATCCACCTTGCCCAGCCCAAAGACATCATGGCCTCTTTCCCGCCCTGTGTCCGATTCAGGGCAGCCAAGGCTACAGACCTTAGTGCCAAGAGCCTCAGCTGACCCAGACCCTCTCCTCTTCCCCTTGGTCTCTCCCATTCTTTTTGTCTCTATTTTTATTATCTGCCTCTATGTTCCTTTTTGTCTGTCTTTGCCACTGTCTTTCTATGTCTCTGACTTGGTGTCACTCTTTTTATCTTTGTATCTCTCTCTGTCTTTCTGTCTCTCTGTCTTCATCTCTGTGTCTATCCTTGTGTCTGTATCTCAGTCTCTGCCTTTTTCTGTCTCTCCATCTTGACGTCTCTCTCTGTCCTTGCCCCTATCTGTCTTTCTCTACCTCTGTGTGTCTCCCAATCGCTGTCCATATCTCTCCCTTTCTCTCTCTATCCCCACCAAAGTACTGATCTGTTTCTCTTTCTCCTTCAGATCTGTAAGGTTCTTAATTCCACTCTAATCACCTGCCCCTCCCCTGGCGCCACAGCCAACAAGTCAGCCCCCGTGAACTTTTTCATCAATGGGCAACCGTACGAGGATGAGCAGGTGGCCATGGAAGACCCTGGAGAGCCAAAGAATATGCTTCCCAGTAGCAGATTCAGCTTGGAGTATCTGCCTGATCCCCAGTTCTCCACTGCCAAGAGGGAGAAGTGGATTAAACACCATCCAGGGGAGCCTCTCACTCTTGTCATCCATGTGAGCAGTAGTGTGACCCATAGGGAGGGGAAGGGAGAGGAGTCTATTAGTGGTAACAGGAAAGAAGGGGAGGGTGCTGGGGCAGAAAGAGCCCTGAATTCAGATTCAAAGGAAACTCTCTCTGACTCTCACTTTTCTAACTGTGAAGTTGGTCAAATCATTTCCTTCTTAGACTTCAGTCTCTCTTCCAGTGCTTGGACACTCAACAACAGGGATGGCCATGCTCTCTTATTTGGCCCTCTTAGAGAAGAGATGGCATAGATTTGTCCTCTGACCAGCCTGGGGTTAGAGTCGAAGGTCAGGCTGCGGTTGGGGTAAGGGTCACCGTGTAACCCTCGGAGACAGTCTCAGGAAGCAACCAGACCCAGGCATCCCCTGTAGGTTGAGGGCTCCTTCTGGGGTGCCATGGCTGCCCCAGCACCCTTACAATACACAGACCTTCACAGACACCCCACCCAGGGGCAGAAACAGATTCAATGTGGGAACTGTCCCCTGGCAAATGCGGTGCCCACATTGGCCCCAGCTGGCTGGTGTAGAAAAGCCAAGGAATTCTACAAGACCACATGAGGGGGAGAGATCAGAGGGGATGGAATTAGTCCTAACAGGGCAGCCAGAGCTCCCTGTTGCTGCTGCCAGCCCCCACCCTGGTTATTTCTCAGATAACCCAAGGTCCAGCAGGCTGCATTCTTGGTTCTTCACCATAAAGGGAGGGTTGGGGGTATTGTTTCTCTGTTTTATCCCACCTGGCCAAGAGGTAAAAACAGGACAAAGTCTAAGAGAAGGGAAGCAGGCAGGTAGACAGGCCTCAGAGGAGCAGAGGGGTGGGGAGCAGGCCTCTAAGTGGGTTTGGAGAAACACTGAAAGCTCTCAGATTGACCCAGGGGCTAGACCCTGGCCCACAGGGGGCTTAGAGATAAAGGCCTGATGGAGCCTAAGACTCAGTAGAATCTTAGGATTCTAGATCTAGGGCAACAACGAACTGAGAAGGCCATGTAGTCCAACCTCCCTCATTTTACAGATGAGGGAACTGAGGCCCAGAGAGGCTAAGGGACTAAGTGAATGACACACAGTAAGTTTCATGGGCAGGATCTGAACTCAGATCTTCTAACTCTAGAGGCAGCGTGTGCTTTCTCCTGCTTCTCAAGTCAGGAGATACCTGGCTTGTAGGGCCAGCCCTGCCCCTAATTAGCAAGAACCTTGGAAAAGTCACCTTAAGTCCTTTGGGTCTCAGTTGTCCCATCTATAGAATGGGTGTAATAACCCCTCTCATCCTGGAAAGCAGGGATTGAACAAGGTGAAGTCTCCCTCACTCCCAAGGGTGACTTACTTCCTCTCATAGACCTCATTTACCCTTTTTGTAAAATTAAGGGATTGGACTAAGAGATCTCTAAACTCCCTACCTTATCTGTGATCCTATGATTTTTAAGGTCCCTTATAGCACCAACAGAAAGAGCACAATATGGTAGATGGAGAGATGACTCTGGAGCCAGGAAGATACATTCAGGTCCTACCTGAAACACATCCTGAGTTGTGTGATCCTGGGCAAGTCTCTAGGCCAGGGGTCAGCAAACTCTGACCCACTGGACCACACCCAGCCCCTGCCTAGTTTTGTAGCTGGCGAGCTAAAGATGATTTATCCATCTTTAAAGTTTTATTGTATTTATTTAATAAAAATTTATTTAGGATTTATTATTGCATTTAAACATGTAAAAAGCTCATATTGGAGAGTTCCCAATACCAATGAATGTTCAATTCTTATATCCTGTTCTGACAGCTCTAAATATGATGAGCCTGTGACTGGCTGTCGTCTAATCCTGTGATGCTTTGTCTCTAGCCTCCTTCCCAACACAGTTATTTGTCAATGTTTGTGACTCACCTCCCTCTCCATCTCCCCTCTTCCCCTCTCTTTCCTCCTCTCTCTTCCCTTTCTCCTTCTCTCCCTTTCTATTTCTCTCCTTCTCTGCTCTCCCCTCTGTTCTCTTCTCTCCCCTCTCTTCCTCCTTCCTTAAATCAGAAAGAGCAGGACAGCCTGGGTCTGGAGTGTCACGAGTACCAAGTGAAGATTGGCCAGACTTCCTGTGAGATCCAGATCGTTTCAGACAGAGTTATTCACTGCTCAGTCAACGAGTCCCTGAGCACTTCGGAGGGGCACCTGCCCATCACGGTGAGGCCCTTGACCTAGGAGAGGAATGGGAGATTGGGATACTCAGATCACCTTTGCTGGGGCTTGGGTTGTGAGGTTAATGCCTGCCCACCAACAGTAGGGACAGGACGAGTGTCCCATCATCATCCTGGAGCTCTTCATGAGGAGCCCTGCCCCCAACCCAGGGTCCCCAGTATTAGTCAGTTTTTACCAATGTGGAGAATCAGTGTTTCTTCACCCTGAGCACAGATGTCTGGGTTTCCCCTCCCTATAGTCCCTCATGCCAGTTCCTCAGTGCTTTCCATCAGGTGCCATGAGATCTCATTGGGAACAGGGCCTAAGGGACTTTCTTCCTCATTGATTCACTCTGTGACCTTGAAAGGGTATTTTAAAGCTCTGTGCCTCGGTTGCCTTATTTGTACAAAGGAGGGCATGTGGCTTAATGGAAAGAACAGTGGATTTGAGGTCATAAGATCTGGGTTAAAATCATACAGTTAGGTGATACAATGGATAGAGAACTGAATGGTGAGTCAAGAAGACTGAGTTCAAATCCTGCCTCAGATACTAGCTGTGAGACCCTGGGCAAGTCACTTAACCTCTCTCAGATGCAGTATTCTCATCTGTAAAATGGGAATAATGATAGCACCTGCTGAACAGTGTGAGGATGCAATGCGATAGTACGTAAAGTCCTTTTTGAACCTTGTGATTATTTGATAGCTATGTGAATTCAAACATCATCTCTCTCTCTGGGACTCACGATCTTCATAGTTAAGAGAAAAAGGTTGGGTTAGGTCATCTTTAATGCCCCGTACAGCTCTAATCCTACAATCTACCTCATACACTTCATTAGGATCAAGAAAAATCATGGTTTTAGAATGGGAAGGGAATTTTAGAGGCCAATCTATTCCAAACACCTCATTTTGTAGATGAGGATACGGAGTCCCCAGAGTGGAAGGTGACTTACTTGGCCAAAATTTACCTGTAATGAATTGAAAATGAATTTTCCACCATCATTACTGTGTCATAAGGAGATGTTAACTAAGCACCTATTGTAGGCAAGGGCAACTGGTTGGCACCCCAGGAATCAGGAGGACCTGAGTTCAAATATGTCCTCAGACACTTACTGGCTATGTGACCCTGGGCAAGTCACATAACCCTCATCTGTAAAATGAGCTAGAGAAGGAAATGGCAAACCACTCCATCGTCCTTGCCAAGAAAACCCCAAAAAAGGGTCACAAAGAGTCAGACACAGACTGAAACATTTACAACACTGTACGCAAGGTACTGTGCTAAGCACTGGAAACACAAAGACAAAAACGGAAAAACAATGCCTGTCCTGGGGAGATTACTTTCTACTGGGGAGAGTCAACATGTGCACAGCTATATCCAAGGTCATTTCAGGAGGGAAAGCGTTACTAGTGACTGGGGCAGATCAGGGAAGGCTTCACAAACTTCATATCACCTGAGCTGAGCCCAGAAGGGAAGATGAGGATTCTTTGAGGCAGAGACAAGGAGCCAAGGCATTATGGGATGTAAGACATGGCTTGGGGGAACACCAGGTCATTCGATGTGGTTGGAATGGAGGGGAAGTGAGAGGGAGTGATGACATGCCATAAAGCAGGACAGGTAAATGGGAGCCAGACCGTGGAGTGCTTAAAATGTCAGGCTGAGAAGATTTTCAGGAGAGAGCTATGAAAGTTTTTGTGTAGGGCAGTGATACAGTCAGACCCGTGGCCTTAGGAAGAAAGTGATTTCAGCAGCTGTGCAGACAATTGATTGGAGAAAGGAGCTCCTAGAAGGAGGGAGACCCATTAGGAGGCTATTATAATAGTCCAGACAAGAGGCGATGAGAGCTTGAACTGGCATGTGAGTGGGATGAAGGAAGCAGATGTGAGAGGTAGCTGAGGATCAAGGGGACTCAGAGACTAATTGGTCCTGGAGTGTGGGTAGAGAGCGTTGGGCCAAGGATAATAGGGAGGCTGAGGACCTGGGGACTGGGGAGATGGTGGGATTTTGGACAGAAGAAGGAAGAGAATTGATTTCCTTTGGGGCACATTTGTTTGAGAGGCTGATGGGAAATCCAAGTAGTGATGGCTAGCAGGTAATTTGGTAGCATTTAGGAGAGGAGGGCTGGATGTATAGGTTGGAGAATCATCTGAATAAAGATAGCTGGCAGAGTGGATGTGGGTGAGATCACCAAGCACTATAGTATAAAACCAACTGCCCATGACTTTGTTTATTGAAACATTTTGATAACTGCCTCCCAACATAACTGATGGTCTCTGGAATCCTATTTGTTTTATTTGGCATGTTAAAAAAAACATTCTGAGAAAGCTCTATTGGACTTGCCAAAAAAATCTTTGATAGAGAGGCCTTTTGAGGGTTGGGAATGGGGGTGTCACTCATGGTTAAGAGTTAGTAGGTTGATAACTGACTAGTGAGGGAGTCTGAGGAGTGGTCAGATGGCTTGGGAGAGGACGGACAGGCCAGGAAACCCATGGCAAGCACGTTAGAGTTTCCAAATCATTTTAGGCTCATTATTTCATCAGCCCTTCACCACAGCACTGTAAGGTGGGTAGAGCAGGTGGTCATACCCCCATTTTACAGATGTGGGAAACTGAGGCTCAGAGGAATTAAATCATATAATTCATTAGACAGTGACAACAAAGTTGAGCCTAGTACCCTGGTCTCCCGGTTCCAAGCCTGGCAATCCTTCCTCGAAAGCTTGGTTTAGAGAAGGTAGAAAGACATGATAGTGAATGACAAGCAAGTTACTTTATTATTGGGAAAGCCTTTGACCTTGAGAAACAGAGCACCATGGAGCTGAACTTGGAATCAAGAAGACTAATGCTCAAGTCCTGCCTCCAGTGCTCCTCTGCACCTTGGGCAAGTCTCTTAATTGCTCTAAGTCTCAGTTTCTTGATCTGTAAAATGGGAATAATTGTAGCATTTCACAGGGTTATTGGGAAAAATCAAATGAGATAACATAGCTCAAGCATTTCGCAAACTATGTACTATATAAATCAGGGTTATTATTGTTGTTCTAGCTCCCTGGTTGGGGGTCTCAGGGCAGGAGTCGATGTCAGACCTCAAGCCACCCAGGTTTTCTGCATGCTGGGCCCTGTTCACACTCCCAGGGCCAACATCCAAGAGTTCCCCTTCCTACTGATCTGCCCACTGGGGAGGATGGGCTGCCTGGCTGGAAGAGGAGGACCCTGTGTAGGGGAAGATGGGAAGTAGAATCTTAGAGGTGCCCTTCTGTACTTTCCCCTCACTTTTCCTCCGAAGTACAGCTCTGAGATCCCACTGTAGTGCACAGCATGACTCCCAGTCTTAGCTTCTGCACTGTCTCCTACACTGGGGCCAGAGCCAAGAGCCAGTTGGAGCCAGGCACCAGTTCCTAGGTAGCAGCTGAAGATGCCTGGGTGTGGGCAGGTGTGTGTAGGTGTGCGGGTGCTTATGGAGCCCTTACTGCCAAGGGAGAGATGCCCTGGATGCATCTCAAACATCTCAGTGCCTCAGCATGTCCAAAAGAAAATTCACTCTCTTTTCCTACTCCCCACCCCTCTCCCATACTTTCCTATCTCTGGAAATGGGGAGAGCAGACACAATCCCTCTCCCCCAGGTCCTTCTCCTTCCTCTTGACAGTGGTCAGAGTGAAGTTCAGTACCACCAACCAGCCAGGAGCAGGGGTTCAGAAAGGATCCAAGCAGCTAGAGGCTGTCCCCTTCCTCACCAAGCCCTGGGCCACTGGCCTTACTATGGTAGTGAACAGAAAAAAATCACTCCCTTCTCTGTAACATTTCAAAGATGCAAACACTTTCTATACAGCCTTCTGACGTAATATAAGCACTGTTCTTAGAGAATCAGGGAGGAGAGAGTGCTGAGCTCAGTCAGAGAGCCCTGGGTTCAAATCCTGCCTTAGACACTTTTCTGTTAGCTTGTTTCCTCATCTGTAGAATGGAGATAATGATTGCGCCCAATCCCACAGAGTTGTTGTGAGGCTCAGATTAAAGTGTGTGTGTGTGTGTGTGTGTGTGTGTGTGTGTGTGAGTGTGTGTGTGTGTGTGTGTGTACACAAACAGTATTTCATTTGAGCCTATATTGGTTTCTAACACACACATATTTAAGTATATCTCACTTTGGAAACCTTCACGCTCTGTAAACGTCAGCTCTTATTGTTCTAGCATCTGAACAGGGGATGTGACTGAAATCTGAGTGAGACGTGACTTTTCCCAGGATGTCTGGTTCGTAGTGGCTTAGCATGGTGACTAGCACATAGTAGGCAGTTAATAAATGTTTATTGATTGATTGGTTGGTTGATTGAACTGAGTCCTGAATGCAGCTCCCCTGACACTCTGAAAGTGTTCTTTCTACTTTAAGAGAAAAAATAAAATCTGGCCCATGTCCCCAAGAAGTTAATGGCCCATTCAGAGAGTGTGGTAGAAAGGATTCTGGACTGGGAAGTCAGGAGACCTGGGTTCTCAACCCAGTTCTGTTCCTAACTGACCCAGAGATTTTGGCATGGGTTTCCTCATCTGTTAAATGAAAGAGTTGGATTGAATGACCCTTCTTTAAATAATTAGTGAACAGTGCAAAGCTTGATTATGCTAAGTGCCACCAGATGAATAGTGCTTGGGATAACTGGTGTGGGCATCCAGCAAGACAGAGTTCAGTGAAAGCTGGAGAGTCAGGGAGGCTGGTGAAGAAGGCACAGCTTGAGAAAGAAAGTAGGAGCCTTCAGGAATTGGGGGAATGGGCTCCTACCTGTGATTGGCCAGCCCAAGTCTCTCCGGCCCTCCCAAATCAATTTGCTTCTTGGAGACAGAAACAAGATGAGGCATTTCTGTGGAGCTTTCCTGTTCCTAAGGGAGCCTGGGGAATAGTGTGGTCCTAGCAGGAGAGTGAAAGAGTGGATCATGTTTCTCTGGAAAGCTTCCCCAGCCAGTCAGAGAGAGGGAGTTGCTTCAGTTAGGTAGGCAGAACTCTTGACTTGAAGGCTTGGCTTCAACTGCCAGATTTGGCATCCCTCGTCTATCCCCACAACCTTTCCAAAGGCCAGAAGCCCCTCTCCAGAGCTGGAGGTCCGTGGCTCTTCGAGCCCCGGGCTATAAGTGACAAAGGAAGCACCAGCCAATGTTGGCAGAGGGAGTTTTGTCACCAGGCAATCCCTCTGACAAGGAAACCATGGCTAAATCCCTCCAAAAGAGGGAGAGCAGATTTAGATTCAAGAGGACTTAAATTGGAATCTCACCTCTGGTGCTTCTGACGCAGACCCACAGTCTCATGTGCAACCTCTAGGTGCGTTGGTTTCCCCCCAAGGACTTTCTTTTCTTATTCAGACAAGGAGGGGTTCAGAGCTGAGCCATTGAGACAGTTACAGTTTCAAAATGTGGCCATCGTTTCATGAGAATCAGCCCAACCCCCAGGACCCCCAAACCCCTCTAGCCATCTTGTACACAGGCAGGCATCACCTGTCCCAGCCTGGCCCTAGAAACACTAAGTTTCTAGGCCCTAAGTAAATGGAACTTCTGAATCACGAGCACCAAGGATCCACACCCAAATGCCCTTTCTCTCTGACACACAAAATTCACTCCAAAGGTTGCCCTTCTTTCCTTATACTCGATTTTCCAGGACTCAACCACACTCAAAAAGTCAACAGATCCACGTTGTGTTCTCTCCCTGTTACACCCTGTTGTTTCACTCAGTAGCCTCTCTATGCTCTCTGTCCCAAACACACCTCGGATCTGGATCTCACCACCTGAACACACACTCAAGCACCAGCGTCAGGGGAACTCTAGGTGGTGAGTCTTTAAAGAACCTGGGAATACACGTATGCTTGTTAGGTAGAGAGCCAACAAAAGCTATTAATCACTTCTGAGGAGCTGGGTGTATGTTCAGCTCTGGGGGATACAAGACAAAAATTAAACAGTCACTGCCCTGGGGAGTTTACAGTGTAACGGGGGAAACAACGTGTACACCGTGCATGCCTGTAGAGACACAGCTTCTTCTCCAAGCAGTCGGTACTGCTTTCCTCAAAGATCTTCACCCTTAATGGTGACCTTGAAACAAGTCATTTCTCTCTGGGCCACAGTTTCTTCATCTATAAAATTAAGTTGACTTGCCTGATTTTTGAAACTCCTTCCAGCTCTATCCACTATGATTGAGTCACCCCTGTGGGGAGGGACAACATTGACTGGAAAGTGCCTAACCTAGAACCTTGTATACATGAGGAACTTAATCGCTGCTGACAGAATGCTGGACATGGAACTTTTGGGAGCACCGGTTAAATGAGAGGAATTCTATCCTTTCGGAAGCTAGGGATGCCGAATCATTACCAAAGGGCCTTGTATGACAAGTCAGCCAGGAGGAAGGTGGAGGAAGCGAGGATCAGCATTTTTGGAGCCCCTGTTGTATGCTGTGGCTCTTTCTGTCTGTCCCTGTTTCTCCAGTGAGAGCTTGAATACTTCATGTGGGAAGCAGTGAGTTGTGGGCAACTGCACTGGCCTTGAGGGGGAGACGGAGGAGGAGACAGGGCCCCTGCCCTCAGCGGGCCTATGGTCTGGTTTGGGGGACAAAACTGAAACATATGAAGCAGTGAGAATAAGGTTCAGTATTGAGAGAGAGGAAAGATCCCTGGAGTTTGGGGGGTATTCTGGGAAGGCTGCCAGGAAGGAAAAGAAAAATAATTAATAATAGCTAACTTTTAGATAATACTTCAAGACCTGCAAGTACTTTACATCACTTGATGACCACAACAACCCTGGGTGCTGTTATCCTCCTCATTTTACAGATGAGGAAACTAAGGCAGAGGTTAAGTGACTCACCCAGGGACTTACAGCTAAGTAAATGTCTGGGGCTAGATTTGAATTCGGGACTTTCTGACTCCAATCTCATGTCACACAACTGCCTGCAGTACAAAATGGAAAAGAACAGTATATTTGAAATGAGGAGAAATGGGTTCAAATCTTTTCTTGGTCACTTGCTATCTGGGTAAACTTCAGCAAGAAATTGTAACCTTTTTGTGTATGCCTCAATTTGACCATCTGCAAAATGGAGAGGCACTGCGATGTAAAGAGATGACCTTGGAGGTGGAAAAAGTTGGGTGCCAGACCTGGTTCTGGCCTATGCTGGCTGTCACGACAGCTCTCTTGAGATGGTGGGTCATGCCCAATGGAACCAAGCCCCATGAACCACACTCTCCATCTCCAGATAGACGCAGAGCCAACCGGAAGTATGTTCCTATCTCAGACGTGGCTAATGCAGGAGTTTTGTTTTGCTAGACTATGTATATTTGTAGCAGGTTCTATTTTCTTGCTTTCTTAATGGGAAAAGGAAAGGAAGGAAGGAGGGGGAGATTTCAGATCCAAAATAAAATAAAATAATTTTTTTAAAGAGCCTGTAGATTGCAAAGTAGGAGCTTCTCATCCTACCTTGGTAGTCCCCTAGACTGACAAAGTCAGGAGGCTAGACCAAATTCTGTACTCACCCCGCCCCCAAATCACTGCCTTGCCTACTTCAGATATTTGCTGTGAGTATCAAAGAGTTCAAGGAGGCAGAGTACTTTGTTAAGGCCTGCAGAGTGTCAGCTACCATGGTGGATTTGGTAGGATTTGGCTGGGTGTAGAGAGGAGGGACAGTATCTCAGTATGTGGAAGGAGGTCTGGATGGGAAGTCAGGAGGCCACAGTTTGAGCCCTGTCTGCTCCTCACGTTATGTGTCTTCAGTCAAACCATCCCTCCCCTCTAGACCTCCTCTAGAACATGAAGGGGTTCATATCCTAGTCTGTGAACTTTTTAAAAAAATTTTGCTAATTGTATTACAAGATAATTAATTTCCTTTGTAATCCTAGGTATTTTTATGCATTTAGAAATATTATTCTGAAAAAGTGTCTCCTAGGCCTCCTGCCCCTTGGGGCCCAGTCTAAAGCTGGATTCCTCCACCTTAAGGATTCTGTGCCTGAGCATTGTGTCAGAGACCCACATCCCGTAGGCAGGCTTCCCACCTGGGCCTAATGCTATCCAGCCCCTCCCCATCCCCCTGCCCTCTGCTGTGGCCTTCTCACATTTTCCTTCCTCCCTATGCTCAGATCCAGGTTGGGAATTTCAACCAGACCATCGCCACACTGCAGCTAGGTGGCAGCGAGACAGCCATCACCGTCTCTGTGGTCATCTGTAGCATCTTGCTCCTCCTGTCCATCGTGGGTAAGAAGGGAGGGGGGCCCTAGGACCCCAGGTCTGCCCTCCCTCCTCAGGTGCACACTCAGACTTGACCATATCATGCTGAGGAGGGGATCAGCACTGGGCAGATTGGGACCCCCACTATCCCTCCCTGCTGCCTGCTGACCCACACAACCCTCTCCCCAACTCACCCCTGCCTCATCTCAAGCCATTGTAGGATTCCAAGCAGTTACAACATGTGGTTGGATGGGTAGCTTGGGTTTGGAGGGTAGAAGACTTGGGATGCCAGGCAAAGGACTTTTGACTTTTTTCTGGAGGCAATAGGGAGCCAGTGATGGTTCATGAGCAGAAAAGTTCATGGTGAAACAGTGTCCTAAGAAAAGTTAATTTTGTGGGAGTGTATGAGGTATTCTATACAGAATATTAATTTATCACTCAATTAGCAAACATTTATTGAAGGCCTCCTTTGTATAAGGAGAAAGGTAAGAACCGATACCTAATTCTCAGGAAGTGTTGCTTGACCTAATAGCCTTCATTTCCTAGAATGAATGGCAGGATTCATTAGTGCTGCTAAGTGGATGTCTGCTCCCACAGGAATTAACCTTTACACCACGAAGTGCTAGTTACTTAGCCCCCAAATACTGCTTCAATCTCATCTTCACCTGTCCCTAAGAAAGCTTCAGTTTTAACCTCACTTGACCCTTACTGATGTCTCATTTCTTGTCCCCCTCCCCCTGCTCTTTTTGTGTTTTTGTCTTTCTTTGTATCCCAGCATTTAGCACCGTGCCTAGCACATGGTGAAGGATTAATAAATGCTTTTTGATTAAGACATAGTTTTCCTTAAATATTCTAAAATTTCCTCCCTTTTGCCAAAAAAAAAAAAAAACCATGCTATCTACCCTCAGGGAACCTAGTCATACTGAGGAGACTCCATGCACACACACAATACATGGATACATATTCATGCACACACGCAAACACATACGTGCATGCATGGGCACACACATGGAGAGAAGTAATCACACTGGGCAGTGTGTGTGCATTAAGAGCCAAGTGAATGATCCAGCTAATATGAACCATGAAAGTAGAGATCAGCCTGGGCTGGGGTAACCATAGAAGGCTTGAGCGGGACTTACAAGAAGGGGTAAGAATGAGATGGTGATGAGGATTTTAATATGCCCAGCTTGTGTGTGGGAAAAGGAATTCCCCCATCCCATGCCTAAGCCCTGGAGACAGATGCGACTTGTTAGCTAAGGGTCTCATGCCCATGCAAAGGCTCACAGGGCAAACAGCCGGGGACTTCTGGCTGACCCCAGTCCTTCTTCCTCCCTTCCCCCAGGGCTGTTTGTTTTCTGTACCAAGAGCCGCAGAGCTGAGCGATACTGGCAGAAAACCTTACTACAGATGGAAGAAATGGAGTCCCAGATCCGTGAAGAAATCCGCAAAGGTGATGGAGACTTAGCAGGGGAAGTCCCTGGGTCAGGGGGACCCCAGGCAGGGTGGAGTGGAAAGAGACCTAAGTTCTAGATAGACCCTGCCCCACACTGTCTATAGGACCTTAGATGAGTCACCTCATCCTTAAATGGATGGAGTCAGACTGGATAATCACTCAAGTCCTTTTCAGGTCTATAGTTCCAGAAGATATGAGAAACTGGTAATAGTATAACAGGTAGCCTCATGCCCAAGAGCTGACCAGTATTCAACCTGGAATGCGTGTGCAGACTGGGAATGCAACTGTCCAGAGACCGCTTGGTCCCCGACTGTACCCCCCTACCTGAGGTATCCCTGCTGTCCTGGAGGCATTGAATGGGAAGAAACCCAAGGCAGTCCTAGCTGGATAGGATGAAATCATTGCAGGGGGGTGTGTGGCTCATGTCTTTCCTGGGCTTCCTGACCAACAGGCTTTGCTGAACTGCAGACAGACATGACAGACCTGACCAAGGAGCTGAACCGAAGCCAGGGCATCCCCTTCCTGGAGTACAAGCACTTTGTGACCCGAACTTTCTTCCCCAAGGTCAGAAGCACCTCTGTTCAGAGCCTGAGTCCTCCTTGAGGCCCCCAGTGACATGGAACCTCAAACACACTCATTGTTGCTCGCCTTATGGTACAAAACAGTACATGGCTGTGCCATGCCTGAACTGGGTGACCTCACTTTTCTGAGTCTCAGTATTCTCATCCATCAAATAACCACAGTAAATACTAATATACCACCTCCACAGGGCTATTGAGAGGATGAAATGGGATGAAAAACACTTTCATTTTCTGTAAATGAGACTAGTTGATCTCTAAAGTCCATTCATCTCTAAATAAAAAACCTCCAGCCTATGACTGACTATAGGTGCTACTTTTGTCCTCCACTTGACAGAGGAGGAAACTGAGGCTCAAAGAGGTCAAGTGACTTGCCTGAGATTGCCCACATTCACTAGCAGCTTAGCCCTGGCTATTTCCTCCTTCTCATGCTTCCCCAGATGATGCCTTTTTCCAGTGGACTACATGATTTTCCAGGCTGTGGCCCAATGGAAAAAGTCATGGCATACATGTGGAGAAGGCAGCCAGTCCCCAGGTGGATGAGTCTTATCTTCCCTCCCCAGATATTCCTTCAGCCATCCCGACACCAGGGTAAATCCCTGGGGTGGATGATTCCTATCTACTTGCAGTCTGTTTGTGCCTATGCCCTGGGTAGGCTGTTTCCTAGTTTCCATGCTCCACCCCAGAAATGGCCACATCCCTACCCTGTTTGTGGATGAGATGCATCCAGCCCATGGGCCTCCCTCCTCCTGGTGTCCATTTGGCAGCACCATCTGCTGTCTGCGCAGCATCAGTGAGCCCAGTGTTTCTGGGGGCCCTATTGGGTGGCTGCCTCTCCTGCTAGTCTTTCCTTTCCCTTGCCTGGGCAATGGTAACTTTGTTCAACTGCCTTTGGGAAGGTAAAAGGTGAGCTCAGGAAAACTGACACTTCATTCATACCCCAGGCTGCAGAGTCTGTAACAACCCTTCATTGGGGGGTGCTAAAGCAACCTCCCTGCTTCCCAGATTTCCAGGTGGTTCATTTTACTGAGCTGGCAAGATGGTCCCCTTCCCCCCAGCCCCATGCTTGGAAAGTATTACCACTGGAAAGAAACACCAAGTTTTTCTGGTTGTTTGTATCCTAACACATCCTTTAAGAAAAACAAAAGCCTTCCTCATTTCCTTCCTCCAAAGCAGCCTGGAGCTCTGGTGTTCTGCTTAGAGAAAGCCAACAAGGGCTGAGGGGCTGTTGGAGAAGCACCCTGGACTGAAGGGTCTCTGAGCTGGCCCGGTCAGACCCACAGGCCAAAGGAAGCAAAGCTCTGCAGAGGCAGCCGAGGGCTGGCAGAGGATGGAGGTGGAGGGAGGATTTTTTGTTCCCTCCTCGGAGTGTGGCTTACCACTCCATGACTCCCTCCCATACCTCCCCTGGTCTTTCTTTCTTTCCAGTGTTCTTCCCTCTATGAGGAGTGCTACATTCTGCCTTCCCAGCCGCTCAACTCCCAGGGGGGAGCTCAGGTCCAGGAAACTCATCCGCTGCTATTGGGGGAGTGGAAAGTGAGTATGCCAGACACAGCCACTGCACAGAGACCTGGGAGCCCCATGGCTGGGGACCAGATCCTCTCCAATGCAGACAGTCATTTCCTCTTCTGTCCCCCTTAGAGACTTCAGAGGCGCAAAGGCGTGAGATTTGTGTCCCTCAGCCTTCCTGTTGGACTTCTTATCTCCCTAGGATTTCAGGGAACTCAACCCTCAGCCCCCTCCCCTTCCATTCTCAATCATTCTTGGAGGAGGGGGTCAATGGTGAGGGATGGGGGCAGAGAGAAACACATAGCCTAGGAGAGAGCACACTTAAAGCAGCCTGCATTGCCCATCACCCCCTAGAGCAAACCCATTTATTATTGTTATTTCTTTTTTTCCTCTCCTTTGGCGAGACACTCGGGGTTCAGTGACTTACCGAGGGTCGCACAGCTAGGAGGTGTCACGTGTCTAAGGCCAGATTTGAACTCAGATCCTCCTGACTCCTGGGTTGGTGCTCCATCTACTGTGCCACGTAGCCACCCCTATTATTATTATTTCTAATGATAAATCTACTGTTCGTCAGATGGCGGTAACCAAACATTTCACTTCTGTATATATATGGTTCTACCCTGGGCTGGATCATCCTTGTTATCTCTTTGTCATTGTTGGATTCAAAGCCAGAGGAACTGGGTTCAAATCTCACCCTCGCCAGTGTACATGCTGTGTGATCTCATCACTAACCTTCCCGGCCTCATTGCTCAAGGAGACTCCAAAGGAATGTAATATGGTGCCATCTTTGCTTCTTGGCCCCAGCATCCTCACAGCTCCCTGTACTTTGTCTGGCTGACCTTGGGGTTCAGGTCCCAGAGAGGCTTTCTCAATTTGTATACTCAATATAGAGGTGGTGATGCTTTGGGCAAGCTGTGACCTTGTGGGACGGGGTGGGGAGATGGCAGAATTCTCACTGCCTTGGGTTCCTTCAGCACGCTTGGGTGACATTAGTTGTCCCTGTGGTCTTAGAGTCACAGAATATTAGAAATGCAGGGATCCCTTGATTTACAAATGAGGAAACTGAGTCCCAGAGAGGTGAAGATGGAGCCTGGATTGGAACCTGTCTCTTCTAATTCCAAATTCAATGGCCTACCCATAACACGTCATGACTAGAGAATCTGGGTTCTGGCCCCACCTCAGCCACTTACTGTCTGTGTGATCTGGGAAGTCAATTTAACCTTTCTCAGCCTATGTCTATGAAAGAAGGGGGTGGAATTAAGTCATCTCTAAGCCCTTCTACAATTCTGTATGCAAAGGGATTGTGGCATATGTGCCATTTCAGACCTCCATCACACTCGTGGATTGTGCCATCTTAGTAAACTGATGGGTTCTGCCCATGTACCATTCCCCAAGTACATATGGTTTTCCACCAGTGTTGTGACATTGGTATCTGTTAGCATAGTCTCACTGAATTCATATGGCAGCTAAACTCTCTGCCTTCTGCTGCCCCAATTGTACCCCAAGGTAGCTTCTGCACCTCCTGATCCCTGTTTTACTTCTGGCTGCAAGTGGCACCTGTCCCAGAGCTAAGAGATGGTGGGCCATGGGAGGGAAGCAGAGAGGAAAGGAGAGGAGAGGGGAGGGGAGAGGAAGGGAGAGGAGAGGAGAGGAGAGAAGGAGGAGAGGAGAGGGAGAAGGAGAAGGGAGAAGAGGGAGGAGAAGGAGAGGAGAGGGGAGGGAGAGGAGAGGAGAGGGAGAGGGAGAAGAGAGGAGAGTGAGGGGAAGGACAGGGGACAGGAGGTGAGGGGGGTGGGGGTCTGGCCTAGGGAGGGCCTTCACCACCCGTGACACCTTCCCTGACCCTCCTTCCTCTGCAGATCCCTGAGAGCTGCCGGCCCAACATGGAGGAAGGGATTGCCCTGTTCTCCACCTTACTTAATAACAAGCACTTCCTCATTGTCTTTGTCCACGCCTTGGAGCAGCAGAAGGATTTTGCCGTTCGAGACAGGTCAGTGCTCTGTGGGGGTCAGTTCTCTCTGCTCCTCCTCGAAGCCTTAGTCATCCTCAGCCTTCCTTCCTGTGCCTCATGTTCCCCAGAAGTAACAGCTATCTTGGCCTGGCTAATAATCATTATTATAATAATAGATTTCTCCTCCCCTGCCTTTCTGTGGTCCCATTGAGCTTTAAATTCTGTTAATTCCGGGACCTAAGAGATTAGGGAGGTAACTCTGGAGAGAGGCATGTGAATGGCATTGGATGCATTAGCCTGGTAGCATGGAGAGCCTGGAATCCTGTTGTAGAGTCTTAGTTCACATATGGCCAAGTCCCAGTAATGGGGGATCCCATCATCCCCGACATGTTGCACAGTGTTCTTCCTGCCCTACCTTCCATTTCCCACCTTTATACAGATTATCTCAAGCCTAAAAGTCTCTTCCTCCTAACTCTACCTCACAGCTCCCTACATGCTTCCTACAAGAGGCTTTCCCTGATTCCTACACTTGCTAATGCCTTCCTACCCCAACAAGATCACTTTGTCTTTATATATATTCTGTGCTATGTGGCATGGTGGAGAGTTGACCTCAGAGCTAAAAAGAACTGAGTTCAAATCCAGCCTCTGATACATACTGACTGTGTAACCCTAGGCAAGTCATGGTGCTCCAAGTCATGGTGTCCAACTCTAATAGAAACAAGGGAGCCCTGGGTTCGAATTCTGCCTTAGGCACTTCTCTCTCAGCCTGTTTCCTCACCTGTAGAATGGAGATAGTGATTGCCCCAGATCCCACAGTGTTGTTGTGAGGCTCAAATTAAAGTGTGTGTATGTGTGTGTGTGTGTGTGTGTGTGTGTGTGTGTGTGTGTGTAAACATACAATATTTCATTTGAGCCTATGTTGGTATATAACACACTTCTGTAAATATATATCACTTTGGAAACCTTCAAGCTCTGTAAATGTCAGCTGTCATTTAGGGTTCCTTATGGATGCTCCATACTTAAACTTAGTTTTAAAATGTAATATTTCTTGTTGTTGTTCAGTCCTGCCTCCTTCGGGGTTTTGCAGAGATACTGGAGTGGTTTGCCAACCAAGGCAAACAGGGTTAAGTGACTTGTCCAAGGTCGCACAGTTACTAAGTGTCTGAAGCAGGATTTGAACTCAGGAAGATGATGCCTCCTGACTCTAGCCCAGCCCTCCATCCATCTAGCTATACTTTATTGTATTTTTATCTATTTTGCTAAATTTTTCCCAGTTGCACTTTAATGTGGCTGAAGTTGCATTCAGGATTATTTGGGTTTGACACCTCTGCTCTCAGCAGCTTGCTGAGAAGGTGGCAGCCTGCGTTCCTCCTCCAGGAGTCCCCATATCACTGACCAGTTCAGCGCTTAGCCCAATGTTTCGCATGTGCTCACTTGGATATATGTCCCTTTGCCTCAGCAAAGGAGAGCCTCCTTCATGGCTCCTGAGGGAGATCAGCTTTGCTCCCCTCAGCCTTATTTGTTACTGTGACTGATCTTTAGTGGAAGGAGAAAAGGTAAATGTTTGTTAATAGAGGAAAATAATCAAATGCCATTCAAAAGCAAGGATGTAAGCTGCCTGGAGACAAGAGCTGTTGACATTTAGTCTCAGTGTCCCCATTGTTTGACCCCATAATTCATCATTGCCATTGAACTGAATTAGTTACTGGGCCCCTCACCCTCAGGTGCAACCTGGCCTCCCTGCTCACCATTGCTCTGCATGGGAAGCTGGAATACTACACCAGTATCATGAAGGACCTGCTTGTGGACCTCATCGATGCCTCGGCCTCCAAGAATCCCAAGCTGATGCTTCGCCGCACGGAATCTGTTGTGGAGAAGATGCTCACCAACTGGATGTCCATCTGCATGTACAGCTACCTGCGGGTAAGGGAAGAGTCCAGAATGGGAGCACTCAAGGCAGTGCCGGGCATGGAAGTCAAGCCTCTTTTGGGGCCTGTGGAAACTGCTGCAGCTGTCAAGATCTTTGAGTCTAATTCAGTTCAACTCAATTTAATTCAAGAGGCTTTTCCCAAGTACCAGCTATGTGCCTAGACTTGTGCTCAGTGCCTGGGGAGCATTCCAGAGAACCTGCAAGATGGGGTCCCTGTCCCTAAAGAGCCCACACAATGGCAGGAGGGACAGGGTAAGATAATAATGGTGCCTATCCTAAGTTCCAGAGAAGGCTAGAGGAGGGGAAATCAGTATGTGTTCATGTGGTCAGTCGGTAAGAGGAGCTAGACCTTGAAGGTAGAGTTTGGATGGTTGTAAAGAAAAAGGGAGGATGTTTCCAGTTTGGAGGAATGAAGCAAATGGCCCCCTGGGCTCTGCCCTCCATAGGCCTCATCTGGAGTATTGGGCTTAGTTGTGGGTACCATGGTTTATAATTGGAGAACAGCTAATATGGCGAAGGTCTTTGGGTTTGTGCCCTAATGTGACATTTAGTTAAAGGTACTAGCAGTGTTCAGGATGGAGAAGAGAGGGCTCAGGGGTCCCAATGGCTATATTCAAGTGTTTGAAGGGCCTTGATGTGGATGGGAGGGATCAGACTCATTATGTTTGGTCCTGGGGGCATAACCATGAACAATGAATAGAAGAGGAAAAAGAGGCCAGTTAGACATTTGTCCCTCACCTGGAGGGTGGCAGGCTCCCCTTCCTCAGAGGCCTTCATGGAGAAGCTAGAAAACCAATCGTCAAGTATGTTATTGGGGGAGGGGGAATTCCATCTGTGTTCAGTATGGTCCTCATGTCTGAGATCTCTTCCAGCTCTGAATGGCACGGACAAACATCCCGAGATGGGGAAATAAACACAGTATGTGTATGCTGTGAAGCATTGTGTGTAGGGGATAAAGGATCAGCCTTCAAGTCAGAAAAACCTGATATATACTGGCATATGCAAGTCCTTTAAGGTCCCTATACCCCCAAAAGCTCTCCAGTACTCTAAGATACAGAAAAATGGCTGGTCTATGCTGGTAGAAAGAGTTCTCTTACCAGCAATTTTTTTTCACTGATGGAATCACAGCTTTGGCCCCTGTTGTATGAGAGTGAAGAGATCAGATGCTGGAGGAGAGGGTTGGTGCAAGGCAACAGGAGAAGACGCAATTGAATGGCTAGGTTAGGGCCAGACAGGGTAGGGCCCTGGATTGGACTTGATCCAGAGGGTACTGAGCAGCTATTCAATGTTCTTGAGCAGGGGGGTTGAAATGATGAAATTAGTACTGTAAGAAGATTCATAAATGATACAACTCAATCTCAGAGCATCATAAATGAGGCATCTCTGGTCTACCACCGCCCTCAGAGAGGAATTGTGGCTGTCAGTCTGTGGGGTATCCATTACAATGACTTAAATCCTTATAACTCTTAAAAGTTTACAAGATGCTTTCCTACTCCCAACCCTCCAATGAGCACAGAACTCTGAGGACAGTTGTGGAAGCACTTAGCACTGAAAGGCACTTACAGGGTCATTAAGGCCCTTCATTTTTACAGGGGGAGAAACTGAGGCCCATAGAAGGAAAGTGATATGCTCAACTCATTAACCCAATGCTGGGACTAGAACTCAGTTCTCCCGATGATCAGACCAGTAAGAGTCACAGAACAGTTTCTTTAAAAGGAAAATTATTATTATCCCCCATTATAGGAATAAGGAAATAGAGGCTCAGAAAGGTTGTCACTTACCCACGGGGGAAGAGCTAGCCAGTGTCAGAGCCTGGATTTGAACCCAAGTGTCTGGACACCAAGCCTAGCACTGTTTCTGTGATACCACAGTACTGTAACCTCAGAAACAGAAGCCTAGGGAAGCTTCTGTTCTAGGGATATGAGAAGAGCTAATCTCCAATCCACGATTCAGCAAGAAATGGGTACTTTGGGGCCCGTTGCACAGGCTGCTTTCCGGGCTTCTGTGGCAAAACAGCCAGAGTCCCGGGCTTGGCTCCATGATGGCTGATGCAGTTTGGGGGAGTGAGCACCCTGGTTACCCATGATGCACTTAGCATGCTTCATGCAAGCAGCCTGGGCACCCTAGGAACCCCTAGATCCAGAACTGGTCTAGAACTGGTTAAAGTTGAATCTATATTAGCTCTGTCAGTGATGAAGACTGTGGAGTGGGGGGAATCAGAGGCAGTGCTGGGCTTGGTGTGCTCTCTGTACCCTGCCTTGGAGGTCAAAACTGTAAAAGGCTTGTGTCCTGGTGGGGACAGACCCCGACACACATTGATGTCCCCTCACTCAGGGACATATGCATGTACTGACAGCCATGCACACATGCTTGTACAGCTGCTCATATACTGACACAAAACACACATGTAACATAACATAACATACACTACTTATATGTTATATATAATTAGATAACAGTAACATAACCCACAATTATATCTTATACATAAGATATAATTATAGATAAGATATGGTTATTTATTATCACATCTAATATATGGCATTTTATATAATTCTATATTAGATAATAGATGACTCTCTTATCTATGATATATAGAATATAATTATATAATATATAGTATAGCCATATATTATATATAATTATATATGATACATAACTGTATGTCATATATAATTATATATGTAATTACATGTTATGTTGTATTATGTTTTGTTACATGTAATATATGCATGATATTCCAAAAGTCAGTGCAGTTATAAGTTTTAATAACTTAAATATTATTATAATGTCAAGTTATTAAAGCTTTAAACTGCATTGAAACTTTTGGCACATCCTGTATACACACAGAGAAGGTTACACACGTTGGGGTCAGCTTTAAATTTCAGGAGTCAGAAGACCTGGGTTCAGATTTCTAGGTTTGCTACTTCCTGGAGGTTTGACCTTATACAAGTCACTTAACTCTCCTGAACCTCAGTTTCCCTCTCCCTAAAATCATAGGGTTGGAAAAGATGATGCACTTTTAAAAAAATACTGAATTTGGAATAAGAGGATCTGGGTGTGAATCCTGTTCTGACATTGTAACCTCAGGGAAGTCATTTTCTTAACTATAAAATGAAGGGGTCCCAGGATGGCCTTTGAGGTCCCTTCTAGCCCCTGATCTCTGGTCCTAGGATCCTTCCAGCACCAGTCTGCAGTTCTTTGCCTTCTGAGTCTGGAAGGCCTCATAGGCAGCTATCTTAGAGACCACCTGGACCCAACTCTCCTTAAATAAGCCCAGAGAGGGCAGTGATCTGTCCAAAGTCACACAGCTGGCTAGTGTCAGAAGTGGAAGAGAACCTCAGGCTTCCTGAATCCCATCCCACATGCTGTGTCTTCCTCCTCTCTCTCATCTCAGCAGACTCCCTAGAAATTATTTAATCTGCCTGCATACATGCACCTACAAAGTCAATGTTCCCTTCCTATGGGGGACAAGAGAATAGTCTGTAGCATTGGCTGTGAAATCTGTAAGCCCACCCAGGCCCTCCATCTCATTCCTACACTTCTCCTCTTCTTCTCATTCATCTAGGTGGCAGAGTGGACAGAACTCTGGACTTGGAGAGTTCAAATCCTGCCTCCAGCACTTACTAGCTATGACCCTAGGCAAGTCACTGACCCTCTCTCGAGCCTCAGTTTCCTCATCTGTAAAAATGGTGCTAAGGTTGTTGTGAAGATTAAATGAGATGGAGAATTCTGAAGCATTTAGCACAGTGCCTGGCACGTAGTAGGCACTTTATCGATGGTCACTATTATGCATTCAATTCAATGAGCGCTGATCAAAATGATGCCTACTATGCACCAGCCCTTGGAGATAATTAAAGACAAAAACCTGAAAACAGTACCTGCCTTCAAAAAGCTTACATACAAACACATAAGTAGATAAGGAAGTAGAAGATAACATGAGGAGAAAGAGTTTCACAACTCACTACTAGAGGGAATAGGAAAGATTTCCCATAGCAGGAAGCCCGCAAGCCAAACCCTGAAGGAATTCTAAAAGGCAAAGTTAAGTAGGGAGGGCTTACCAGGCATGAGGAGACAGCCTAGGCAAAGGTGCATAGGCAGGAAATGAGACACCCTGCTCAGAGAACTGTAAGTTAGCCAGTTTGATAGGTAGGGTCTATTAAGGGAAGGTAATAGGCAGTAAGTCTGGGGAGGGTTTTAAATGCAAACTAAAGAGCTCATCTTTCATCTTGAAGGCAGTAGGGAGCCACAGATGGTTCCTAAGTAGGGAAGTGTGACATGGTGAGACCTGTCCTTCAGTCAGGTTATTTTGCTAGCTGTGTGGAGGGTAGGTTGAAGAAGAAAGTGCCTGAAAACTTGGAGTCCAACCAAGAAGCTGCTGCAGTCATTTGAGAGAGAAGAATTAGGGGCCAAAGTAGGATGAGCAGAAAGGAGAGGGCCCAGTAGAAGTTCCCTTAGTGCATCTCCCACTGTGACAAACAAGATTCCCATATGCCCGCCAGAAAAGGAACAAGCAGTTACCACAGCAAAATGGGGGAAAGCATGTCCTCTAATTCCCACATGCTAGGCTGGTGTCCTCACCCACCTGAACGAGCTAGATGTGTTCGAGTTTCCCAGGAGAGCCTTGGGACAAGGGCCCACCATTGAGGCTGGCTTCATTGACGTAATTCCGACAATGCAGGGCCAAGCTGAGTGTCTCCAGTGATGCTCCGTCTCCCACCTTGTGCCCATCCCTAGGCCTCGCCTGACTCCATCCTCTGCCAGCTCTCTCTCTTCTAGGACATTTGTGACCATGAGGGCTTGCTTTTCATTCCAAAGTGATTCTAGTTAATCTTGGCATCTATTTGAAACAGCTGTTTCAGGGTCCCTCAATGGTAGAGTGGAAACAGTCCAGACCCCAGAGCTGTGCCTTCTGAGTTAATGTAATGTGACACAGACATTTGTTTTATATTAGTGTTCTGCTGGCCCACTGGCCCCATCGCTTTGGGAAAGAAGGAAAAAATGGAAGACAAATATTTCTCTCGGAGAGGAGGGAGACTAGATTTTCTGTTAATCAGAGCGGAGATACTAATGTTAGATCATGAGAAGCCTCTGAGAATCCTAGAATCTTGGATTCTAGGACTTTGCAGCTGGAAAGCACCTTAGAACACAGAATACCTGATTTAGAAGGAACCTTGGAAGACAGAAATGCTAACATATAGGATGTAAGGACTTGAAGGAACCTAGAACCTAGAATATTAGAGCTGATAGAAACTTGGATCATAGAAATGTTAACTCATAGGATGTCAGAACCGGAATATAGAATATGAGAGCTGGAGGAGACCTTGGAACACAGAAACATTAGCACATGGAAAGACAGTCCTGGAAGGGAACTTGGGGCATGAAATATTAGAGCACAGAATAGAATATTAGAACTGGAAAGAACATTGGAACGCGTAATGTTAGCACATAGAGTGCCAGAAATGAAAGTGAACCTTAGAATCTAGAGTATTAGGAGTGGAAGGATGCTAATATATAACATAACATACTAGCAGGTAGAATCATGAAACAGCAAAGATGCAAGGAATCCGAAAGATCTCATCATCTTATAGCCTCATTGTACAAATCAATCAGGGGATCAATCAGTAAATATTTATTAAGCAGCTCCTTTATTAAACACAGGAAAACATAAGAGTCCCTGCTCTCAAGAAGGTGATAGAGGAGAGTACTGAGAAGCAAAGAGATGAACTTAATGATTCATGGTCAGATACATAGTCATGCAGCAGAATCGAGAGTAGCAAAAATATTTTCTAGGAAAATTGGCCCAGAGTCTGGGCTCAAATGCAAGAGAAATTCCTGGGCTAAGAGATGGAATCCTTCGTGAGTGAGTGGTCCTACTGAGCTGTTCATTAGACTTTTCTTCTTTCAGGGATGTTGGTTCTTCATGATCTTGTGGCCTCTTTGCCAAAAGTCTAAGCAATTTGGGCTTACTGTCTCTCTCTCTCTCTCTCTCACCACTTCTTTGTTGGGTAGGGAAGGATCGGGGATATAATCTCTACTTTGTGGGTGAAGAAGGGACTGACCCAGGAAGATAGAGTCTGGGCTAGAATCCAAACCCTTGGGACCCCCTCTCTCCCTCCCTCCGTATCCATCTCTGCTGATGTCTCAAAGCTGGTCTTGTCAGTACGCAGGTCAGGACTGGTTCTACCCCTCAGGCTGATTACAAGCATCATCAGAGCAGGAAAAATCAAAATTCCCCAATGGGAGAGTATTAGGGGAGGGAGAAGGCTGCTCCTGTGGGCCCTCCAACTGTCTTCTCAGTCACCTAGCATACTAGTAGCTACCATGTTTGTTCTCAAGAACCAAAGAGGAATCAAGTTACATTATGCTATGGCTTTGGGGCATGGTTGATTTTAGGGCCCAAAAGAACAAACCTACACAGCTGCCTACTAACTGTGTGACCCTAGGCAAGGCATTTCACCTCTATTTGCCTCAATTTCCTCAACTGTAAAATAGGAATAGTAATAGCATGGACCTCAGAGAGTTGTTGTAAAAATCAAATACTATTTCTAAATGCTAAAAGCACTTAGTGTGGTGCCTAGCACATATCAGGAGCTTAATAAATGTTTGTTGACTAAACAACCTTTGACCGGCCCATCTGACCGAGTAATTCAACAATGGCCAGCCAAAGAGCCCATCAGTATCTGGGGATGTCCCTAACAGGCAGAAGTGGAAGCTAAGCTTGGAATCCCAAGGGGAAATCCAGTGGAGCAGCAAGAAGGAGAGGGGCTTCCCATCAGGAATGGAAACTGTCCAAACCAACGTAGTCTTACCTGCCTTGAACTCCAGTGTAGCCCACATGGCCATTCCAAGGTTGGTTCATTTGGGGATGAGGCAGTCCCTTGGCGAGGAAGTGGTAGACTACAGGTGTAGAGTGAGGCATGTGTTCTTAGGTATGACCAATGTGTTGATTTATTCTGTGTTCTAACTATTATTATTATAACAACTCCAAAGGAGGATTCTATGGTAGAGGAGAGAGAAACTGGGAAGTGATAACAAAGTTTTAAAAAAAGAACATTCTTAAAGTTTGGTTTTTTTTAAGGCAATAGTGTGGCATAGTAGGATGTACATGAATCCAGGGGTCAGGAGGCTTGGGTTCTAGTCTCAACTCTGACACTGGCTCACTGTATGTATATGACTTTGGGTGATGAATCAGTTAGTAAGCCTTTACTAAGCACCTGCTAGGGACACAAAGACTAAAGAAACATTCCCTACCCTCAAGGAGCCTGTATTCTATTGGGGGAGACAACATGAATACATGTAAGTTTGTACAAAATTAACACATACAAAATTCATTCTCTCCTAAATATTTTAGGGGAGAGACACTAGCAGCTAGAAAAAGGCCTCACCAAGGAGGTGGTACTTGAGCTGAACCTTGAGGAAAATATTTCCTCCACTTTCAAAGGAAGAGTTTGGTGTTAAAGGTCCCTAGAGTCCCCTTTAGCCCTAGAATTCTAGGAGTCAGAGAGAAGAGGAAAGTCCCCAGGGGAAGGAAGATTGAGGTGGGACCTTGGGAATAAGCATAAACTTCCACTTACTGTAAGGGAAATTTAAGGATAAAGATCTGGCTAGGCCCCAGGGAATATTCCAAACAGTATGTCTGGCTCATTAGAGAGAACGAGAGGGAAAAACACTTCAGCTCATGAAACCTTTCCCCAAGTTGTGGTCCAATCGCCATCCAAATGCTGCCACCCATCCTGGAGCTCCCATCGTGGGGACAGTGTCTGGCCACACTCAGACCCCCGTGTGACCCACAAGTACCCCTGGGTCCCAGCCACGATACCAGACTTAGGGAGGAGAGGCCAAGCCTGGACTGTCCTGGAAAACAGAACTAAGCAGCTGAGATACTGATCTCTCCCTGTTGAATCCCCTCCGCCCCCTGCCGAATCAGCATGGTTCGTGGTTAGTTAAATTTCCCCTTGGCCAGGCCAAGTCAGAGGGAGGTTTCTGACTTTGCTCCAAACCAGTTTTCCCAGCAGCCATCCAAGGAACCACTGGAGCTGCCAATCCCTACTTTGCTGCTTCCCAAACTTGGGTATCTGATGAGGGCTTTGCAGGTTTTTGCCGCAGCCCACGGTTTCCGGCTCTCCAGGCCAAGGATCAATTTAAAACTGAAACAAATGAGGGATATGGATTTCCCCACCCCCATCCCCCACGCCACCTCTTTCCATTCCCATCCCTGACTCAAATAACACCAGCCAAAAGATGGATCAGTCCAGGTGCCCAGGGAAGCGCTGGCATCTGGAAAGCTCTTAGCTCAATTTTATAGAATTGAGGCCTCAGGGGAAGTGACTGTGTTGAGGTCTGTTCTCCTCCAGGTCCTGTGTTCACAGATGAGCAATTTACCCAGCGGGATTTAATATCAGTGGGCTATTTTTAGAATTCTGGAAGATTTTCTAAACAATGTAGGGTTAGTCCCAAGTTTGGGTCCACAGAAGATTTTGGAAACCAGATGGATGAGTTGATTACTTACCACCATCCCCTTCTGGAGATCAGGAAGGGTATGTTAGCAAAAAGTAGTCTATGTATGTGTGTATATCTATATCTATATCTATATATACATGCATATACTTATATATGACTATATATAACACAGTGAAGTCTATGTATGTGTATATATGTACATATTCATATATATAACACTTATAGTTAAGACTATATAGTTAAGTCTATGTGTAATATATATGTATGTATATATATATATATATATATACACATATTCATATACATGACTATATATAACACTTATAGTTAAGACTATATATTCCCAGATAAGGAAATTTCCCCTACCAATGGCATCTTCTACAACTTAGCAGGCACTTAATAAGTGTTCATCGATTGACTAATTGCTTTTGACACTTGGATGACATTGGTCTGTGGTCATACATGTTTGGCATACATATTTGTGTAGGATTCTCATTGGTCTGATTTCCAGTATCTGCTGAAGAGGACTCAGATTTGGAGTCTGAGAGTGGGCGGTCTATTTGGCTCATTCAGGAGGAGAAGCCTTTGGTTTATTCCTGTTCTCATCCCCACTCTCTTTCATTCCCCCAGGAGACTGTGGGTGAGCCCTTCTTCTTGCTCCTGTGTGCAATCAAACAACAGATCAACAAGGGATCCATTGATGCAATCACTGGGAAGGCTCGCTACACACTTAATGAGGAGTGGCTGCTGAGAGAGAACATCGAGGCCAAGCCCAGAGTGAGCAGCCATACCTGTGGGAGGAGCTCACTCCTACCAAGCAGTATTTTAGGGGGGGATTGATTAGAGTAGCTGGAGCTTCAGGGGCCCAGACCACAACTGGCTTCAGGCTCGGTTGAGGAACGTGTATGGATGTTGATAAGCCGGCTGTCATACAAATCAGGGCAATGAGCCCTTGCCATATGAGGTTGGATGGAAGGGATTTGGAATGTTCTCCATCTAGAGAAAAGAAGACATAGATGGGAGTGTATGTGAAAGGTGAAAGCTGTCTTCAAAAGCTGATAATGTGGAAAACAGGTTAGACATGTTCTGCTTGACCCCAGAGGAGAGAACAGGAACCAATGAGTGGGAGTTGTTATAGAAAGGCAAGTTATGCTGTGATATAAAGAAAACCTTCCTAATAAGTAGAATTACACAAAAGGTGAATGCGCGGTCTCAGGAGGTGGTGGGTTCCTGCTGCTTGGAGGTCTTCAAGATGTCTTGTTTAGATGTCCACTTGTCAGGGAGGTGGTAGAAAGAAATCTTGGTTAGCTTGCTAAGATTCCCTTAAATTCTGAAATTGTCATTCTCTGATTCTGTGCCTTCTGACTGTGTGCACTAAAGACTTGGCCGGCCAAAGAGATGCAAAAGCAATATGGAGTGGGCTTAACTTTCTGCCCAAGGATGCAGACTTTCATAGGCCCTGTCACTGCACCAGTTCCTGACCAACTGTTTTATTAGGAGATTATTGGAGGACTGAGCTAGTTGGTAATATTAACCCCCACTGCAGATTGTGAAACTGAGCCACAGGGATGTGACTTGGCCAGCCATACAGGATGGGTGGGCTTGCCTTTGATTGGGGATATCTAAAGCAAGGGTGTCTGGGAAAGGATTGTTAGGTCTATGGCCTTGCCTCATATCAGTGACCCTATACCTCCCACAAAAGTGGCAGCCCCATCACCTCATCAGAGGTAACCCTCAGGCAGGAGAAATTCAGGTCTTGTTTGGCAGCAGACTATTGTTTGCCAATCTAATCTTGGGCCTCCTGGAAGGCACCTGGGTTGGGTTGACTATGGATATTCTCACCTCTATTTCTTTCCTGTCCCCAGAACCTAAATGTGTCTTTCCAAGGCTGTGGCATGGACTCTCTGAGTGTTCGGGCCATGGACACAGACACATTGACTCAGGTGAAGGAGAAGATCCTGGAGGCTTTCTGCAAGAATGTCCCCTACTCCCAGTGGCCCAGGGTGGAGGAGGTCGACTTGGGTGAGCACTTTACAGATGGTAACCATAGACACACATTGGGCACTTGCTGGAATCTGAACCGAGTCTTATGGCTTGGGGCTGGGGGAGAGACCTGAGGAGATTTTTCTTAATCTAAAGGCAAGTGCTTACCTCCAGCTGACCCCCTGGAAGAACCACCCAGGTTCCCAATATTCGATCAGGGCATTGCGTTTTTATGAGTTCTTTCAGGCTAAGTATTACATTTCATCCATGATCAGCCCTGGGAGGGAAGTGCTGAGAATATATGTAGAAACTTTGCGAGCTTTAAACTGCCATAAAATGTTAGCTCTGACAACTATTATCGTTCCCACTCTAGAGATGATGACAGTGAAATACAGGAAGATTGGGAATTGTCTTGCCCAAGATCACACAGACAGACAGTTGGTGTCGGATCAAGATAGTGTGGTTGATGAAAAGAGCACTCAATTGGGAGTTAGGAGCCCAGGGTTCCAGGCCTGACTCTGTTTACGAATGCTGTAGAGACAGTTCCTAGTTAACCTAGAGTTCAATGAAATATTTGAGAGTCTCTTATATTATTCCCGTGGGAAAGATGGTGAGACAGAGGTTAGACAAGAGTATATATAATTAAGTGAACTTGGAACTAGCTGAATGATTGGACCCTGACTTGGATAAAGACAGATGGCGTGCTCATCAAATCTGCAGACGACACAGAATTGGGGTGGATGGCTAACACATTGACTGACAGAATCAGAATTTGAAAATATCTTGACAGGTTGGAATATTGGGCTGAATCTAACAAGATAAAATGTAATGGGGACAAATGCAAAGTCTTTCACTTGAGTTTTTTTTTTAAATCAGCTTTGCCTGTGCAAGATGGGAGAAGTGTGATTAGAACATAGTTTATCAAGGGAAAAAAGAAGTAGGGATTTTAGTGGGTGGATGGTGAGCTTAGTGTGAGCTTGCATGTGAAAGTGCAGGCAAGAAAGTAGTTATCATTTGGGGCTGCATGAAAAGAGGTGATATCCAGCACTGGGGAGGTGAGGGTTGTACTGCATTCTGCCCTGTTTTGGGATCATAGTGAGAGCATCATGTTCACTTCTGGGTACCACATTTTAGGAGGGATATTGCTAAATTGGAGAGGAGCTAAAAAAGAGCATCTAAGGATGCACACCCTTGGGAAATGAACTGGGCATACTTGAAGACCTAAGGAAGACATGATAGATACCTTCCAAGGGCTGTTGGGTAGCAGATAGAATAGATTTATTTTTCTGGTTGGCAGAGAGCATCACTGGGAATTATGGGTGATGATTCCAAAGAGAGAGAGTAAGCCTGATATAAGGGCAACCTTTCTGATCATTAGAACTATCTAGAAATGGAATGGGATTCCCATGGAGGTCATGGATTCCCTCAAATTGGAAATGTTCAACCGAAGACTAATGGCCAGTTATGCTAGAAGGGAGATTCTCATTCAGGTGTGGGTTGCATTAGATGGTTACTGAAGTCTTTGCTATGACTCTGAGATTCCGTGATTCTGACTGGCTGGCCTTAGCGGTGACATTTTGTCTCTCCAGGCTTCAGTTTCTTATCTGTCAGATAAAAATGTTGAATATTTTTAACGTTTCTTAACGTTATTTGTATCATGAACCCCTTGGGCAGTCACTTATCCGAAACCTGTGGACCCCTGCTCATAATCTTTTTTTAAATGCGTAAAATGAAATACTAATTCCACTTACAAAGATTACAGATGAATCCAATTGTATTTAAATAGCTATACAAAACCTTTTTTTAGAAACATGATCATAGACCGTAGGTTAGGTCTAGATACTTGCTGAGGTCCTTCTGGCTCTAATGCTTTATGATCTCCAGCCTCTCTATTTCTAATAATCTATACTTTTCTTTCTAATTCTTAAGCCAGTACTTTACCCCCTCCCCCATGCTGTCTCTCCACTCTCCTCCCTGCCCAACCTTCCTTCCCCAATTCCCCAAATCCTCCAACTGAGGATTCTCAGTGCTTCTGCCTTGATCCAGGCTTCCTCTAGCCCATCCATCAATGTTATTCTCTCCACTATCAGAGCTAGTAGGAGCCACTCCAGCCCATTACCTGTCCAGGGTCCAAAGAATGTGGTTCTAAAGAGAGGAGCAGTATCCCTCAGGCACTGGGGAAGCATTTCCTGAGAATCTCCCACCTGGCTAGAACTCAGTCAAACCTGTGGGCAAGTGAGAGTGAGGTAGTGGGGAAATGAGGGCGTGGGGGTGGGAGGCTGATTCCAAAGCCATGCAAGCAGCTTTGCCCACAAGGATCTTACAATACAGCAGGCAAGATCAAAGCTGGCACTCAGGGAAGACATAAGAGTAATAACAAAGCAATGCAAGTTCATTCAGGATTACTAGAATCCAGACAGAATATGGAAGGAAGAGCTGGGAAGACAGACTATCCCAAATGGTTAGAATGGAACTTGACCTTCACTTCCCCAGCCTTCCTGCCCCCACCCTAGCATGGTCTCCACTCGCCACATCTCTCTCTCTTTAGAGTGGTTTGCTTCAAGCACCCACAGTTACATTCTACGAGACCTGGATGACACTTCTGTGGTAGAAGATGGCCGGAAAAAGCTCAACACCTTGGCACATTACAAGGTAAGGTAGCCCCAACTCTCCTTCCCCCTGTCTGCTCACTCCCCTTTCCCTACCTTGAGCTAAGCCCCTCCAGGCCTTTCTCACCCCACTCCATGCCCTGAGCTCTGCACCCCCAAAACTCTCTCTCTTGAACCCCCCCACCCCATCCTGAGCTCTGTGCCTCCAGACACCCCATTCCACCCTGATCTCTGTACCTCCAAAGCCCTCTCTCCAAGCCCCCCAAATCTCCCTGAGCTCAGTCTCCCCAGGCCTTTCCTTTCCCCTGCCTTAGTCCAGGCCCCATCAATTGCCTTCCATGTGACTCCCTGTCTTGGTTGTGTGCCCATCTCTGGGCTGCTTCCCTGTGGGCACATGCCAAGTGTGACTGATTTGGGTTTTCCAGCACCCCAGAGGGCTGGCGCAGTGCCCAGCCATCCTGGGTTTTGACTCTCATAGCTCTGCCTCTCCCCCACAGATCCCTGAAGGAGCTTCCCTGGCCATGAGCCTGACAGACAAGAAGGACAGCACACTAAGTCGAGGTAATTTCCTGCCCTGGCCTCTCTGGATGGGAAGAGCTCCTGGGTTCCAAGACCCCACTTTCCCTTATGCCCTGGTCTCATAAAGCCATGCCATTGCTGAACAGATTAATGGTGGATAGTGACTCATGGGAGGAGCCAGTAGAGCAAGTGTTGACTTTGCCAACTGGATTTGAAATAGACCTGAATTCCACTCCTCCTACTACTGATGATGGTGGAGGAGGAGGAGGAAGCAGTGTGGTACAGTGGAAAGAGCATGGGCTTCAAAGACTTGAGTTCAAATCCTGCCACTGATGTTTAGTAGCCCTATGTGGCCCTTGGGCAGCTTCCTTGTTCTTGGACCTCACTTTCTCATTCATACAATGAGGAGTGGACTGGGTGACCTCTACAGTCCCTTCCAGCTCTAGCTTGGGAATCTTATTATTATATGCTATTGATAAAGTCCCTAGGGTGGTACACACACCCTAAGTAGTACATACACCCTAGGTTTTAAGAGGACAGTGGGTTCTTTGCAGGCTGGCAGTGGTGGGGGCAGTCGAAGGGGGTGCAGAAAAGAGGGAGGTCAGGGGGAGAGGGAAGTCACAGACTATTTCATGGTTGGTTTCCTGTCTGCAGCACCATAGCACATAGTAGGGCTATATGCTCATTAATTGCTTGGCACTTTCATTCATTAACTAAGAGAAAATGAGATTTAGTTCGGTTTTTCAGTTCTCCCCAGGTGGCCCCAAATGGGAGACCAAGGCTAGACTTAAAACTCCACCCTGACCCATCAGTAAGTCTTCAATCTGGAGCTACTTCCCTGAAGATGTACCACATGGCCCTGGACCTCTCTGGGCTTCAGGTTGCTCATCCCACAACTAGGAGGAGTTATCTCTGCCTTCTTCCAAATGAAAGACTTCATGGTAGAGTAGAAGGAACATAGGCTATGGAGTCAAAGGACCTGAGTTCAAATCTTGCCTCTGACTGCTTTCTAACTGTGTGACCTTAGCCAAGTCACAGCCTTCCTGGGCCTCAGTTTTCTTGTCTGTAAAATGACAATGTTGGACTAGCTGGTCTCTCAGGTCCCTTTTAGCTCTGAATCCATGATCCCATAATCCCCTTGATACTGAGCAGCTCCTAGTAAAATACAGCCTCCCCACCCCTACCTCTACTGGCTGGCTAGCCAGGCAGTGGGCACTGTTGAGATAAGTAGCCGAGGGAAGCAAAATCTAATCTACCCAGCCTCCCTTTCTTTTGTTCTCTCTCTTATTCTTTGTTTTGACTTTTCTTTTGCAGTGAAGGATTTGGACACTGAGAAATATTTTCATTTAGTAAGTATTGGATTCCAAAAGCAATTGAGGTTAATAACACTGTGCTCAGTGTGTGGCCAGAAGTCTTGTCTGTAGGTTTCTTTCCTCCCATTTCCTCTATAGGAAATTTTGCTTTGGAATGAGCCCAGCTTCCAGGCAGACTGTCGGGTGAGGAGTTGCAGAGACACACAATGAATCTGTGTGTGTGTGTGTGTGTGTGTATACATGGGTACACACACACACCACACATGCATGCACACACACATTCACACCCAGGCCCACTCCCTCACACATTCACACATACCCCATCACCATCCGGACCATCGGTCCTTTGTTGTGTTCACAGAAAGCATGAATCACTAATGGGCCACAGGCGGCCACTTCAGTCTCTCCCCACTTAATTAGGGGGTGATGAGGCTGTGACCCCAGGCAGCATCAGGGGCAGGGTGGGGAGAATGCTTTCCATGTGTCTGAACAGACAAGGGAGTTCGTCTGGGGGGCCGGATGGCCTGTGATCAGGCCGCCAAGGGGCCAGAAGGAAGCCAAGGGGAGACACTTTGTTCTTGCCGCCTTCTATGGGTTGCCCTCCCCCTGCCCCCACCCCAAGGGTGGAGAGTATTGGAGGAGGGGACAAGGTTGGGATCTGCAGAGAGAGCAAGTGAAAACCATGCACGTAAGGACCCTTCTGGTACTATCCATAGGCCATCCTTGAGCAAATCCCTTTTTTCCATGTGGACTTATTGAGAGAAAAGGTTACCTGGGGGGTGAGGGGCCTACTTCACAATGGTCTGCATTGGAGAAGAAATCAGTTTTAGTTACTTGGGTACTGTCCCAAAAGGGCTTTCAACCCCCTGCTACCCCTTGCCCTCTGCTGCTTCCCTGGCCTGCCGAAGGACCCGGACCCGACAGGAAGGGGGATGAGGGAACTGAATGGAGGGAGGAGATTCCATTCCTATAGGGAGCTTACAGGCTTGCTGAGAAGCCAAGTCTATCACACAGGAAAGACCTCAGAACAATTGTAAAGCAGCCTGCATTGGAGACAGCATGCTACAGTGGAAAGAATGACCAGATATGGAGCCCTAGGACATGGGTTCGATTCCAGCTCTGCCACTTATTGGCAGATGTGCCTTGTGCTTCTATTTCCTCATCTGTAAAACGAGGGAGGTAGGACTATACAGCCTCCGAGGTCTTTCCCAGCTCTAGATTATGAAATAGATGAAATCCCAGAACCCCTAGGTATTGATTTTTATGTTCCCTAAGGAAGAGGTGGGAGAAGGGTGTGATGACAGGTCAGAAGAAATCCTCAAACTCAGCCAGCACGTACCAGGAGCCTCCTTTATGCAAGCTCGTGCACTGGAAGCTATAGAAAGCAGAGAGATGATGAAGACTTTGTCCCTGCTTTCACATACTTCTTAGGCTGGAAGTTAGGAATATATAACTGCAGAAAGGCCATACTGAGCACCACAAACCACTTGTCATCAGTGATCAAAGGAGGGAAAGATCACTTTCTGACGGGGAAGTCAAAGTGGGATTCCTGGAGGAGGCAGGGGGTTTTGACAGGCAGAAATGGGGGGAAAGAGTATTCTCTTAAGAAAGACTGATGTGATCAAAGATGTCAAGGCTAGAAAGCATGAACTATGTTCAGAAAATGACAGGTTGCTGAGTTGGTTGAAGTTTAGGGTACACGAAAGGGAAAAGTAAAAGAGAGAGAATGTTAAGGACCACATTATGGAAAGCCTTGAATGCCAGACTAAGGAAGCAGCAGGATTTTTGTGCATGGAGCACTGAACCTGGAGTCAGGGAGACTTGGGTTCAAATCTTGTCTCCAGCTGTATAACTGTGAGCAAGACTTTGACCTCTTCAGGTCTCAGTTGTTTCATCTGTAAAGTGAGGTGAATGGACAGCCTCTGAAGTCCTTTCCAGCTCTAAATCTACAATCCAATGTTCTTAGGACCCTGGAAAGGTCATGTAAATGCTCTGTGACTCGGTTTCCTCATCTGTAAAATGAAGGGTTTGGATTTGTTCAGTCATTTTTGAGTTGTGTCTGACTCTTCATGACCCCATTTGGACTGCAGTGGTATGCCATTTCCTTCAGCTTGTTTTAGAGATGAGGAAACTGAAGCAAGCAGGATTAAGTGCCTAGCACAGGATCATGCTACTAATATGTACCTGAGGTCATATTTGAACTCAGTTCCTTCTGACTCCAAGGCTGGCACTCTATCCACTGTGCCACCTAGCTGCCCATATAGTACCTTAGGGTCTACACAATGCTTTATGTATGCTATCTTATTTGATCCTCACAACTATGCTGGAATTGTTATCCCCATTTTACAGATGAGGAAACTGAGACTGAGAGAGGATAATGACTTGCCCTGAGTCACAAAGTTAATTAGTTTCTTCAATCATGTCTTTCTGATACCACATTCACTGCTCCACCTAGATACCTGGATGACCTAAAGCTTTATTCCTCTAAGCCTCAGTTTCTCATTTGTAAAATGAGAGGAAGTGTTGGACTCAATGGTCTTGAAGGTCATTCATTGCTCCAAATCTGTGTATCTTAGCACAGTGCCTGGCATACAATAAGCACTTAATACATAGTCTATCAACCTACCTTTCTATTTATCCTTGGATAAATAGGATATAATATATAAATAGGATATAATAAATGTGATGTAGGATAGGATATAATATACTATGGGATAATAATAATAAAATATTGGATATGATTTAATATAGGATATAATATGTGATATAATATAGGATAGGATATAATATAGGATAATATATAGGATAGGATAGGATATAGGATGATAATATAATATAGGATATAATGTAAATAGGATGAATAATCTCTAGTGGAGACCCAATATTAGGGAGTTATGAGGAATACCTAGATTTCCAAGACAACAGTCTCTGCCCTAAAGAATATATAATCTAATGGAGATAAGGGACGCACACATGATGGGTGCTTACCAGGTGGCACAGAGTAGGTATTTGGTATTCTCTTTTGAAATGAATGGCATTCATTATATGCTCCATGCCCCCAAGAGAGATTAGAAGTGCTCTAGGAGATATTCCTGTGGGCTGGGGGAGGCAGAGCAAGGTGGGTCTTGTAGGCTGAGGAAGGAATTACCAGCAGGAGAAACCTGACGGAGTCCATCCTTTGCGCATGCTCGGTGTTGGCTGGATGCCAATGACAAAAGTCAAGCCTTTGATTTCGATGTCACTGCTTGTTCTCAAGATGCTCGGACACCAGAAGGGTTGATGGCTTCTTCTTCTCATGTTTGCTCAGGTGCTTCCTACTGATGAGCTGATTGAGAGTAAAAAGTCACACAAGCAGAGCCACAGGAAGAAGGTACTTCCTGAGATCTACTTGACGAGGTTGCTCTCAACCAAGGTAAGAACTAGAATGCTTCAGGTGTGACAGGTGTGACAGGTGTGACCATCAGAATCCTTACTCAGTCTCTGACAATTCAAGCCAGTTCAATTCATTCAGCATTTATTAAGTACCTACTGTGTGCTAGCACAAGATGCTGGAGATACAAAGACAAAAATGAAGCAGTCCCTGCTCTCAAGGGGATCATATATTTGGCAGAGGGTGGATCAACCCCTCTGGGCTACTCCCCAAACTCATACTCAAACTGGCAGATGAGGTGGCTGCTACTCCCCAGGTGCTGAAGTACTTCTGTCTCCTACTACTACTAGCTCATAAGCCCCCGCTAGCGTGCTTCCCATGAACAGTTAGTGAGGAGATACAGTAAATACAAAGTAATTTTAAGAGGAGGCATCAAGGAGGACTTCTTGTAGGAAGCGGCACTTTAACTGAGATTTAAATGGACTCAGTTTCTAGGTGCAGAGGTGAGAAGGCACAGCATTTCAGGCACAAGGAATGGCTTATGCAAAGGCATGAAGATTTGAGATGGTTTGTGTATTAGATCTCCTCTCACTGAACCTCCCTCCATCTAATGTCATGAAACCTTCTGGCTTCCATAGCACACAGTAGGTGTAACAGTTATCATGGACAGATACTGCCATCCAGATGCAGGTTCTAGTCCTACTTCTGCCCCAAGGCAGAGTCCTATCACCTACATGAGCCTCAGGTACTTTATCTGTGAGATAATAATAGCTGACCTTCATATTGGCCCAGCTAGGTTAATCAAGTGCTTTCCATCCATTGTATCATTTCATTGTCACAGCAACCTTGTGGTACTGTGGAAAATCCATCCAGAGGTCATGAATTCAAATGTTGCTCCTGGAACTTACTGCCTTGTATAACATATATGGATATATAGTTTCCCTTGAAATAACGTAACCTCCTTGAGTAAAGGAATGATTTCACTTTTGTTTTTGTTTCTCCATTGCCTAGTACATGGTAGCTTCTTAAGAAATATTTGTTGACTGCTGATTCCTGTGTGACTTTGGCACAATCACTGGCCTTTGTGGGCCTCAGTTTCCTTATCAGGAAAAAAATTATTTTTGAGAGGTAACATGTAGACTAGATGCCCTCTGAGCATCCTGCCATCTCTAAATCTATGATCCTAAGATCACATTTTACAAAAGAGGAAACAGTTATCACACCGGAAGTAAAGGTCCGATGTGGGATTTGAACCCAGCTCTCTGCTGGCTACAAGGCTAGGGCTTTCCCCCCACCCTACACTAACAGCACCCTGCCCACTCTCCTTAAGTCTTCTCATGAAGATCAGACGAGATGGTGATAGCAAGAGCCTTCGGGAAAGCACCAGATACTCTGGCAGCCTCAAGGTTGTCATTTTCATTGTTACAAAAGGTATTGGTGCCCACTAGCAGGAACCTTGTGGATCTGAGGAAGGTTAGATTGAGCTGAGAGCTGGCTTTTTTCCTCCCTCCTGTGCCTTTGAAAATAGGGAGTGTCTCTTATGCAACAGTTTCTTCCATGGGAAATATATGAAGGATGCTAGGGGGTAAAAAATGCTTTGAAGCTCCTCAAATGAGACTGTGCGATTATCCATCTACAATGCTGTCTCTCACTCACTGCAAATCACAAAAGGTATGCCTTGTTTCTCCCCTGGATTACATTACCGCCTAATGTTCTTTATAATTGGAGAGACCATCAGAACAGCAAGCCGTGGCTGAGTTTTCTGTTCCATTTACTGTACCAAACAATTACAGATGTGTCCTGAGATGCCAGAAGTAGTCAAAGAGAACATTGGTGCCAAGAGAAATTAAATTAAAATAAACGCTAATTATATCAGCGTGCCCAGCTTTCAGACGAGAGGCGGCAGGGGGTGGGAGTGGGGGAGAGGGGGGAGAGTAGATTTCGCTTCCCTTCAAATCTCTCTCCCTTCTTCCCGAAACCATGTGAGTCTGGCAAGTAAATAGAACCTCATTAAAGCCCAAAAGTGTCTTTGCCCCCAAGATGTCCAGTTGACCTGGGCATCAGGCTGATTCAGCTGGCACACTTGTTATCTTGGCAGGGCACACTGCAGAAATTTCTTGATGACCTGTTCAAAGCCATCCTCAGCATCCGAGAGGACAAGCCTCCCTTGGCCATCAAGTATTTCTTTGATTTCTTAGAAGAGCAGGCTGAGAAGAGAGGAATCACGGATCCAGACACTTTGCACATTTGGAAAACCAACAGGTTTGGGAGGGCAGGGTCGGGGGAGTGCTACTCTGGTATCTCATCTGACCTGGCCTATCCTCTCTTACTTCCCATCCTTCCTCTACGCCTACCCCAAGCCAGTTTATTGACCCATTCGTTCACTCAATGCATCTCTAATCAACAAACATTTATTAAATGCTTACCTTGTACCAGGTACTGGGCTAGATGAGACATGGGAGATGAGGGAAGGGGAGGGAAAGGATCATAAAGACAGAAAACAAAGCAGTCTCTTTCCTCAAGGAACCTACATTCTACTGAGAGGATGAGCATGCACACAAATCAGGACATACAAATCGGCACAGAGAAATTTCACACTTTCTCTGTGAGAGGAGAGGAAAGACCACACAAGAGAAAAAACATGGATAGAAGACCTGGGTCCCAGTTCTGCCACTAATTGGCTAGAGGTTGAGACACTGTTAAAACTGGAAAGGACTTCAAATATCACCTAGTACAGGAATTCTTAGACTTGGTTCTGCCATCTATAGGTAGATTTCTGGGGGTCCATAGGAAAAAAATGCATTTTATTTTCAGTCAGCTCTAACTGAAATTGAGCATTTCCTGCAATTATTTTTAAAAAAATGATTCTGAAAAGGGGTCCATGGGCTTCAGCAGATTGTCAGAGGGGTCTGTGACATGAAACAAGAACGACTGATTTAGGCTAGCCCTCTTGTTTTACAGAGATGGAGACGGGGCCCAGAAAGAGAAAAAGTGACTTGTTCCAGGGCAGAGCTGGGACCAGAACCTGGTTCCCTCAGCCCCCAGTTCATTTCTTTTTCCATTGCAGCCCCTGCTATATGACCCCAGACCCCTCTCTTCCCCTCTGTGAGCCTCAGTTTTCCCATTTGTAAAAAATTGTCATTTCATAAAAAAAATATATATCTATCAGATGTCCTGCTGAGCTTGCAAATGGTTGGGGAAGTTCTTTGTGCCCTAATACATGTGAGGGATCATCCTCATCATCTTTGTTATTTTTATTATTGTCAACATGAACCAAATTAAATGAAGTACCTAGGAGCATGCTTAGAGTGTGAATCACAAGTGCACCCTCAGCTGATCCCATTTGGAGACTCCTTGCCATGCACAGTGGAAGGAAAGAAAGTGGGTGTGGGAGGGACCACTCCTTAATTAAAAGTAGAGGAGTATCTGAGTAGGAAATTGAGAGGAATTGGAGGTTAATAGCAGAATCTAGGACCACTTTGGTTTCCAAGTACCTGGGTCAAAGCCTGCCTGTTGCCATGGTGACTATTGGGCATCTAAGATGGAAGGAAAGAGACCCATCAAGGCCTGTTAAATCTCTAGTGACTTCTTCCACATATAGAGGAAAAGAGAACACTGCCATGGCATCTTCAGTTAGGAACTAGGCATTATGGTACAGTGGAAAGCCAATCTCTATGGGCCTCAGTTTCCTCTTCTGTCATGTGAGAGGATTGGACCCTGAGGGGTCTTCTAGCTCTAGATCTAATGTCCCATGAATTCCAGAGACTAAACAGAGCATCTCCCTTAGAATGGCTTTTGCCAGAACACCACCAGAATGCATCTGCGAGAGGAGGCAGACAAAGGTAGGAGCCTCCAGCCAATCTGCCTCCTCACATCCCACAACTTCCAGGAACTTAAAAGATGTTCAGATTTCCATCCACTACCAAAGTTATTTTCTGGACTCAGGGAGATCTGACATCTTAAAGGCCAGGGCAATAGCCAACATCATGCTGATGACAGGTCACAGCAAGTGGAAACGCTGTCAAGTGCAGATCCAGTCATGGCTTGCATGTCTGGTGTCTGACGCTCAGTCTTGCTGCATGCTCATTCCCCAGAAGGCTGGTCCCCAGGTGATGGGTTTGTTTGGGGTTTTTTTTTACAGTCATGGCAATTCATGAAATATCTTCTAAGGGGTGGTGGGATTGCAGCCTGCGTTGGGCTAGCAAGCAGTCACATGGCTGAAGGATGTTTTTCCATCTTACTTTTGAAGAGAGGGGAGATCAAAGAGATCACACTGAAATCCAGGGGCATCCCCAGGGCCTTGTAGCTGGTAACTCAGAACAGGTGATGCAGGGCAGATTCTCTCCAATCTCTCAGTGAACAGCAGGCTCCACTGTCCCCCAAGGAGGCTCCCCTCTGATGCTCTCCTTCCTAACCCCACCTTCCTTCCACATTCTTTCATCCACAGGAGGAATGTGTGCCAGGTGGAGGGAGGTCTGATCCCACATGTAGGGAGAGTAATTTCTGGTAGAGCCAGTGATGAAGGTCACTCTGTCTGTGGTCCAAGCATGTGATGGACAGACCTCTCTTACACAGCTGTCTGCCAGAGGAGGGGAAAGGATCCTACCCTGATCCACCCCACCCCCACCACCTCACTTATCAGTCAGATACATTGTCATAAAAAGATCAAACACCCACCCTTGCTGCCCCCCTTGCCAGCTTTCTTCCTCACCGTTGGTCTCTTTTCTCTCTCCTAGCCGATAGGCTGGTGCAGCACGGGTGGGTCACTCCTCTCCCTGCCTCTGTTTTTCACCCCCTACACTTTCTTCCATGACAGCCTACCTCTGAGATTCTGGGTCAACATCCTGAAGAACCCTCAGTTTGTCTTTGACATCGACAAGACCGACCACATAGATGCCTGTCTTTCTGTCATTGCACAGGCCTTCATTGACGCCTGCTCCATCTCCGACCTCCAGCTGGGCAAGGTCAGTTTCTCTGGTCCAGCTGGGTTCCATTCTGGGCAGCTTGTTTCAGAGAGGGCACTGATGTGGTAGGGAATATCCACAAGAAGACAGCCAGGATGGTGGAGAACCTGGACAGCAGGAGGAGGAGTTACAAAAACTGGAAATGTTCATTTGGAGAAGAGAGAACTCAGGGATGATAGGATAGCTGATGTCAAGGCTGTCATGTGAAAGAAGGATCTGCCTTGTTCTGTTAGGCCCAGAAGTAAGAGCCAGGAGCCAGGAGTGCAGGCTGCAAAGAAGTCAGTTTGGGATTGATGGGGAAGTTTTCTGAAGGATTAGAATTGTTCATAAGTGACATGGACAGCCTCAGGTATTGGGGGGTGTTCCCTCAGTGAGCTCTTCAGACAGAGGCTGTATGACCACTTGTCAGATATGTTATGGGGGTGGTTCTGTTTCAAGGACAGTTTGCTCCAATTGGCCCTCGACCTCCATTCCAACTTTGAGATTCTGTGTTTTTAACCCTTCTCTGCAACATGGGGACCTAGGAATTCAGCACCTCCCATCTCAGGGAAAAGATTCAGCCCAACATTGATCCCTTAAGTTGAGTTGGGGAGAGGTGAGATAGCTATCTTCCAGTACCTCATGGGCCATCCTGTGGAAAAAGCATTAGATTGGTTGCTTTGTCCCCAAAAGGATGAGACTGAAAAGGGGCAAATTTAGATTTGATGTTCCCCAGATTAGAACAATCCAAGAGTGGAATGAGCTGTCTCAGAAAGTAGTGGATTTCCATCACTGGAAGTCTACAAAGTGCTATGAGGTCAAATGAAGGGGGAGATGAACCTGGGCAATCCAGTTAGAATTAGAAGGAAGGAAGGGAGGAAGAAATTTTAGAATATGGGAAGAATGCATCATTGTATGTTTTCCTTCACATAGAAAGATAAGGGATGCTTTCATCTCACCATCAAGAGAAGGTGCAGTTGGCACCATATCTAGAGGTTGCTGGTGACACAGTGAGTAAAGGGCCAGTCCTGGATTCAAGCAGTCCTTAGTTCAAATCTGGCCTCAGACACTATGTGATCTTGGGCAAGTCACTTAACCTCTGTTTGCCTCAGTTTCCTCAACTAAAATGAAAATAATACTAGCACCTACCTCTCAGGGTTGTAGTGAGGAACGAATGGGATCATATTTGTAATATACTTAGTGGGCTTTGTTGTTCAATAATTCAGTTGTGTCCAACTCTTCATGACCCCATTTGGAGTTTTCTTAGCAAAGATACTGGAGTATCTCCAGCTCATTTTACAGATGAGGAAATGGAGGCAAACAGGGTTAAGTGACTCATCCAGGGTCACCCAGCTAGTAAATGTCTGAGACCAGATTTGAACTCAGGAAGATGAGTCTTGCTGACTCCAGGCCCAGCACTATGGCACCACCTAGCCTTCCAAAGGAGGTTTTACCAGCCATATAAATAGAAAAAAAATCTTATTAGCTTTCAATGATAAATACCTGTATTTTGATCCTGAGATCTCTCAGCCCAGGAGTAGAGAGTGGGACAAGTGCAGCCATTGTCATCAGTGAACCATTACTGATCATAGGATTTAGCTAATAATCCTAATTAGCATTTCTATAGTGCTCTAAGGGTCACAGAGTGTTTTTAAAATATCCCATTTATAATATTCCCTGGTAGGAAGGTGCTATTATTATCTCTGTTTAAAAGGTAAGGAAACTGAGGAAAAGAGAAGTTAAATAACTTGAATTCAGGACTTCCTGTTCAATTCACTGAGCCAACTAGTGCCTCATTTAAAGTGAAAAGGACATTATTACCATCTAGTCCAATTGATAAGGCAAGAAATAGAATACCCATTATACATATTCGAAGTCATGTAAAAGATTTTTCCACATTAATCATAGTGAGAAAAAATACAAGAAAAATAAAGAAAAAAATATACTTTAATCTGCACTCAGAGTTCATCTCTGGAGATGCGGAGCACTTTTGATCATGCGTCCTCTGGAATTATCATGGATAGGGGTGTTAGTTTAAAGTATCTCAGTCTTTCACATTTGATCGTCATTGTTGTCATTCAATAAAACGTTCTCCTGGTTCTTCCTACTTCACTTTGCATCAGTTCATATAAGTCTTTTCAAGTTTTTCTGAACCCATTCCCCTTATCATTTCTCAGAGCACAATAGTATTCCATCCCAATCATATACCACAGCTTGTTCAGCCATTTCCCAATCGATGGGTATCCTCTCAGTTTCCAATTATTTACCATCAGGAAAAGAGCTGATGTAACTATTTTTGTATATGTGGGTCGTTTTAATTTTTTTTAATCTCTTTGAGGTACAGATCTAGTGGCAGTATTGCTAATTTTAGAGCCCTTTGGGCATAGGGTAGCTATTCTTCCAGAATAGTTAGACCAGTTCACAACTCTACCAACAATGCATTCATGTGCCTATTTTTCCACATGCCTTCCAGTACTTGTCATTTTTCTTTTTTGTCATCTTAGCCAATCTGATGGGTGTAAGGTGGCACCTCGCAGTTCTTTTGATCTTCATTTCTCCAATTATTAGGGCTTTAGAGCATTTTTTTATATGACTATTGATAGCTTTGATTCCTCCTTCTGAAAACTTCTTGTTCGTGTCTTTTGACCATTGATCCACTGAGGAATGATTTTTTTATATCTTTATTTATAAATTTATATCCATATTTTTATAATCTTATTTTTTATCAATTTGACTCCGTTCCCTATATATATTTGAGAAATGAGGTCTTTATCAGAGACTCTAGCTATAACTTTTTTCCCACAGTTTCCTTTACTTCTTCTAATTTGGGCTCTTTGGTTTTGTTTGTGGAAAAACTTTAGCTTCTTGTAATCAAAGTTAACCATTTTACCTCCCATGATCTCTTTTGTGATCGTGAATTCTTCCGTTAAACATAGATCTGTCTGGTAATTTTTCTCACATTCCTCTGATTTGTTTATGATATCAGCCATTATGTGTAAATCATGTACCCATTTTGAGTTTATCTTGAGTTTGGTATGCAGTGTGAGATGCTGGTCTGTGCCTAATTTCTGCCAGACTGATTTCTCGTTTTCCCCAGCAGTTTTTATCAAATAGTGAGTTCTTGCCCCAGTAGCTGATCTTTAAGTTTATAAAATACTAGGTTACTGTGCTCATTTATTTCTGTGTATTGCGTACCTAACCTATTTGATTGATCAGCCATTCTATTTCTTATCTACGTTATTTGGATGATTTACTACTTTTGTAGTATTTTGAGATTAAGTACTGCTTGGCTGCCTTTCTTCATTTTTTTTTTTCATTGATTCCCTTAATATTTTTCTTCTGTTATTCCAGATGAATTTTGTTATTTTCTTCTAGCTCTATAAAATAATTCTTTGGTAGTTTGATGGGTATGACACTGAATCTGTAATTTCTGTTAGGTAGTATTGTCATTTTTATTATAATGGCTTGGCCTCGCCATGAGCAGTGAATATTTCTTCAGTTGTTTAGATCTGTCTTTATTTGTGTGAAGAGTATTTTGTGATTGTGTTCATATAGTTCCTCTGTATGTCTTGGCAGGTAGATTTCAAAGTATTTTATATTGTCTATAGTTCTTTTTAATGGAATTTGTCTATGTTTTGTTGGTAATATATAGAAATACTGGTGATTTATGTGGATTTATCTATTCCATGGGTTCTTTTTTGTAACATGGTCCCTTTGTCAGCTCTATTCCCCTACTCTCTGAGCTGAGAAACTTACCTCATTTAAAACCCCTCAGATTCCCAAGTCACCCTTGTCTCAAGTGAAGAAGCAACCCTTCTCCCTCCCTAGGCAAACCCCTCTACATGCACAAGTGACCTGCTCTGTCCCATCTTCTCCATTAGATTGTGTGCCCCATCATCCTCATTCTGTCACTAATCTTTGATCTCTCTCTGACCACTGACTTGCTTCCCTGCTGCCTCCAAATGCTTCCCTGTCTCACTTGTCCTCAGAAACCCTTCACTTGATCTGTCCATCCCCACTAACCTTCTGCATCACTTCTTCTACTCCTTTGTAGCTGAAGTGTTTCCACTTCCTTTCCTCTCCCTTTCTTCTTAACTCCATGGAGCCTGGCTTCCAACTGTTCTCTCCAAAATCACCAGTCATCTCTTAATGGCCAAAGCCAATGGTCTTTTCTCAGTCCTCATCCTCCTTGACATCTCTGAAGGCTTTGATCCTGTAAATCCTCCCTTCTCTTCAATACTCTCTTCCCTCAAGGTTTTTGCAAAACTGCCTGTTCCTGTTTCTCCTTCTGCTTGCCTTAGTTTCTTCTTTTGGATCTTCATCCAGATTGTACCTACTATTGGGTCCTCTTCTCTTGATGATCTCATCAGCTTCTATGGATTAAATGATCATACCTATGCAGATGACTCTTAGATCTATTTATACAACCCTAACCTCTCTCCTGACCTCTGGTCTTGCATGTCCAACTGGCTATTGAGTATCTCTAACTGGATGTCCCATAGACATCTTAAACTCAACATGACTAGAACTCAAATTCATTCACCTTCCCCCTCACCAAGCCCTTCTTTCTTCCTAATTTCTTTATTACTGTCAAGAGGACCACTATCCTTCCAGTCATCCAAGCTTGCCACCTAAGTGTCTTCCTTGACCTCATTCACGTTACATTAATTCTTGTAACAGTAATAATAATAATATAATATAAAATATATTTAAATAATACACAGTAATAATCATCATTATTATAACTAGCATTTATATGTTACTTTAAGGTGTGCAAAATGTCTTACTAATATGATTTTATCCTCATAACAACCTAAGAGACAGATGCTATTATCATCCCCATTTGATCCTCTTGACCTCACTCTGTCCCTCCCCTGTAGCCAGTCTGTTGCCAGGTGCCATTGATTCTGTCTTTATAACATCTATTATATATTCCCCCTTCTCTCCCTCGATACCACTATCACCCTGGTGCAAGCTCTCAGCACCTCCTGCATGGACAGCTGCCATAGCCTGCTGCTTGGTCTCCCAACTTGCTCCCACAAGTCTCTTTCCTATTTCAATTCATCCTCTGCTCAGCTGTCATACAGCTTCTCCAAGAGTGTAAGTCTGATCACATCAGCCCCACGTTCAGTATCCTCCAGTCATTCCCGGTCCACTCCAGGCTCAACTGTAGAATCCACTGTTTGGCTTTTAAAGTTCTCCGTACCCCCTCCCTTTCCAAACTTTTAACACCTTATTCCCCTCCACACTCTGAAAGTCATCTCAACACATTGGCATTTTCCCTGGCTGTCCCCCATGCCTGGACTCCTCCCCCACCTTGTTTCTGCTTCCTTCGAGCCTCAGCTAAAATCCCACCTTCTGGAAGAAGTCTTTCCTGGTCCACTTTAGCAGGCCAGTGCCTTCCAGCTGACATTATTTCCAATGTATCCTGTATATATTATTTGTTATTTATAGTTGTTCGTACATTGTCTCCCCCCTTTGATATTGAGCTGCGTGACAGCAGAGGCTGCTTTTGCCTTTCATTGTGTCCTTAGCATTTAGCACAGTGCCTGGCACATAGTAGGCATTTAGTAACTCCTTACTGATTTATCTTGACACCTACAAATTTTTTTTTCAGAAAGTTTTTAAATGCACAAAATAAAATACATGGGATTACAAAGGAAATCAATTATATTGATATACAGTTATCAAAATATTTTTTAAAAAGTTCTGAGTAAGGACGGCTGATCTAGTCCTAGCCCTTCATTTTACAGAGGAGGAACCTGAGCCCCAAAGAGATTCAGTGACTCATCCAGGGTCACCCAGGTTAGTAGTTATTAGAGCCAGAAGTCAAACCCAGGTCCATTAAAACATTAAGCTCTTTGAAGGAAAGGATTGCTTTTTTTTTTGTATTCCCACCTCTTAGGATAACAAATTGTAGACACTTAATAAGTGCTAGGTATATTGGATTTCATTGGTCTTCTAATTATAAATCCACTTCTCTTTTCACTATGCTATACTTTGATTGCCATTCTGTCTCATCAGGCTCCATTCCCCAGGCCCTACCAGACCCTCTCACAAGTATAAGAATTCACAGCAAGACACTTTCTCTTCCCCATCACTGTATAATCCATTGAAATTGAAAGCTTCAGAAAAGTGCTCCACAGAGATCAAATGCTGGACTTCCCTAATTGGAGGGCTGGGAGGATGGGGAGGGGGCCAGTTGTTTATATTTCTTTTTCACATTTCTGACCCGCTATCCAACACCTCTGTTTTTCCTTATCAGGCAATAGACAGGGTTAGAGGTTAGCTAGGGTCAGCCAGCAGATGGAAAGGCTTCCAGCAGCCCAGTCTCATGGGATGGAGGGAAATGAGATTGAGTCAAAGAGGAAAGTCTCTTTTTTTCGCCCATCAAAACAAAGAAGCCCCTTTGCCGGTGGCACCTTGGATCCCCACATCCCTTTTAGGCACCAGCAATGACTAAACTTCTGTACCCCAATCATTCCTGGACTCTCAGTCAACAGGATCTAAGTGCCCTGAGAGTAGGGGGTGTTTCCTTTTTGTCCTATATCCTCAGCACCTTTCACAGTGCCTGGTCCATAGTGGGTACTCAATAAATCCTTATTAACTGATGGATGGATTGGCTTTTGGGAGGAGAGACCATAGCATTACTTTGTTTGTATGCCTCCTTTTCCCCTCTTAAGCCCAGGAATCCAAAATTACACTGTCATAGAAATGGTGGTCATCTCATTCACTTCCTTCACTTTAGAGAGAGAAATGAAGACAAGAAAGAATCAGATTTGTTTAAAGTCATAAAGCCAGGGTCCTGGCCCCATCCTCCCAGCCCTCCAACTAGAGAAATCCAGCCATTTGATCTCTGTGGAGCACTTTTCTGAAGCTTTCAATTTCAATGGATTATACAGTGACGGGGAAGAGATGGTGTCTTGCTGTGAATTCTTATACTTGTGAGGGGGTCTGGTAGGGCCTGGAGGATGGAGCCTGATGGGATAGAAGATCAGTCAGGGCACAGTATAGTGAAAAGAGAAGTGCCTCAATTTCCTCATCTGTAAAATGGAGATAATAATTGATAGCACTTACCTCCCAGGGTTGTCGTGAGGACCAAATGAGATAGTTATAAGTGCTTAGCACAGAGGACACACTATATAAATGTTAGCCACCACTACTGTTCTTATTATATACTTATGTACATGCCTATGTTATGTACATCCATCATTGGATTACGAATGCCTTTAGGGTAGGGACTCTCTTTTGTCTCTTTATATCCCTAGTACTTATCTCAGTACCCAGCATGTAGTAGGTCCTTAATAAGTATTTATTAATAGATTTCATACATATATATGTGTGTGTATAAATATATGTATATATAGCTAGAGATATGGACCTCAGTCACCTAGAATACAGCTCTAAGTACAAAAGTAAGTGAAAAATACCCCTCCCCAAGGGGCAGATGGGTCACAGAGCCCTTGGAGTGTATTCTACAGAAGAGCAGGAGCAATCCAAACCATTACCAGATCAATTTTATATCAGATAAGAGCAAAAGAGCAGTAAAACTGGCATTCGTTTCATACACACACATATACATATATGTGTATATATAAAATATCCATAGACATATCTATGTATAGACATACATATACCTATACATACGTGTGTGTATATATGTGTGGGTGTATGTATATGTGTGTGTACATGTATGTATGCATACATGTGTGTATATGTATGTGTATTTATGTGTGTATATATGTATGTGTGTGTGTGTGTTTACACATCTGACAACAGACAGAAATCAGAGAATTTCTCCTACAAAAATCACCCCGACTTCAGGCCATGTAGTGTAGGGATAGGCAGTCTTACATGTCTGGATACCCAGCTAAGAAGTGGATCATTGTCCAATCCCTCCATCCAATTAGTGAGGAGCATGATGACCCAAAGGTGGTTAAGGACCTAGAACATAATAGGCCTGTTGAATTGAAAAGAGATGAAATTAGAGAGAACTGGCTCACAGTCAAGCAGAAGGACAAAACACAAACACAGATGAAGCTGTCATATAATCGTTAAAAAGGAGGACATCGAAGTTTGGGTGGTTTATGTGGAAGGCTCATAGGCTTAGAGCTCCAAGAAGTCTCAAAGGTCATCTGGATCAACCTCTCATTTTACAGATAGAGAAACTGAACCCCAGAGAGCTTACATGGCATGCTCAAAGTCACATAGCAGTGACAGAGCAAGGAAATGAACCCAGGTTTTCTGACCTCAAATCCCATTCCTATTTCTCCATACCATGCTTCTCATCGTATATTGCCAAACTGGTAAGATGTTTCCCCCATGGCATTTCTTGGTGAAAACATGCGGCTCAGTACTGTGAAGGGAGACGGTGTGGTACTGCATGGGGAATCAGGAAACCTGGGTTCTCATTGCAGACCTGCCAGCTGGCTGGCTCTGTGACCAGCTAAATCACTGTGCATAGAATATACCTCTCTGAGCCTCAGTTTCCTTCTTTGGAAAGTGAGGGAGATAGAAAAATGTTCCACTGATTAGTTTTACATCCTTACAGATACAGAATCATAAAATGTTAGAGCTAGAAAGAAGCATGTAATCTAAGGTTCTGATGCAAGGGTCTGTAAACTTGGTTTATAAAGTAGATGTAAACTTAGTTTTATATATATGTGTGTTAGTGTGTGTGTGTGTGTGTGTGTGTGTGTGTGTGTACTCTTTTTCAGTAGAACTAGTTTCCTTTACAATCCCACATCTTTAGTTGTGTGCATTTAAAAACTTGATTCTGAAGAGTCCCTCAGTTTCAGCAGACTGCCAGAGGGGTCCAGGTCACAAGAAAAAGCTGGGCTCCTGGTCGAGTCCATCTTCCAAACACCTGGTACAACATCTAATCCCCCTCTTTGTCTCTCAGGATTCACCAACGAATAAGCTTCTGTATGCCAAGGAGATTCCGGAGTACAGAAAGATTGTGCAGAGATACTACAAACAGATTCATGATATGACTCCTCTCAGCGAGCAGGAAATGAATGCCCACCTCGCTGAGGAATCTCGGGTAAGCAAGAAGCCTGAGGGGGTCTTGTCTTGAGCATCAAGGGAACCACATGGATGGCCCAAAATAGAATGCCCAGGAGAAGGTCTTTCCTGATCAAAATTGTCCAGGGATGGAAAATGAAATGGTTTTATGGGAGAACTTTGAGGAGACTAGGCTAATTCTGGGGTACTCTTCCTCATTCTCACCCTAGGATTGATCCCATGAGAGGTTCAGTACCTGCAGCCCCTAGGAGGTCCAATCCAAGTTCTTTTGTCACAGTGTAAAGTGTTTGGGAGTGGGGGAGACAGACCAAGGAAGAGGTCAACTGTGTTTCGCCCACTACCTTAAAAAAACTTTCCATCCAGTTTTCATCTTTTTCTGATGGGCAGAAGGAAGAGTCAAGCCTGGATCCTCTGGGCAGCCAGTCTGTCCATCACTTACCAATAACTGAGACAAGCCAGAGCCACAGTCACTATCTTCTTCCCAGTTAGAGGGTCTATCTCCCAGCTGAAGGACATGTGCCATTTTCTTCCCCTTCTCCTCTGTAGTTAACCATCCTCCACCTCCACCACCATGTTCTCTCTCTTTCTTATTAGAAATATCGGAATGAATTCAACACTAAGGTTGCCATGGCTGAGATTTATAAATATGCCAAGAGATACCGTCCTCAGGTAAGCAGCACCATCCACCTGGATGTGCTCCCCTCCTCTGACCCTCCACTGTTTTATCATAGAGATAGGGCCAGTTCCCAGAAAGGTCAAGAAAGAGACAATGCATTTCTTCATCTTCTATTTTTTTCATATCCTTCCTTTCTCTTCCAGACATCCAGGACCCCTGTGTTGCCTCTTCAGAAGCATCTGATAGGGGCATCTGGGGGACACAGTAGATAGAGACTGGCCCTGGATGTGAATTCAAATGTAACCTTAGCACTTCCTAGCTATGTGACCCTGGGCAAGTCACTTAACCCTGATTGCCTCAACAACAACAGAAAAGCATCCAATAGATGAATTTACACTCAAAGTCAAGTTCAGTCCAGTCGTTAAATTTCCTCCCCTTTCTAGAGAATTTTGCATTCCAATAGAAAACCTTAGAGGGAAAGCAGTGCTTGACTCAAGGGGAGAAGCTGCTAATGGTGGAATTTCAGGCATTGTGGAAACTTGAGGAGAGAAGCTATTTGGGGAGTGCAGAGGGACCTTTCCCAGTCACCCACGATTTCACTTCATAGAAGGGTACCCGCAGGTTCTACCTACTTGTGCTCACAGGCTGAGCCATCCCCATTAACGGTTTCCCTTGTCCTCCCTTCCCAGATTATGGCTGCACTAGAAGCGAATATAACCACACGCCGGACACAGTTGCAGCACAAATTTGAGCAGGTCATTGCCCTCATGGAGGATAACATCTATGAATGCTTCAGTGAGGCCTGAGGCCCTCTCCTCACCGCTGGGCTGGCCCTGCCCCACCCCTACCCCTAGAAGTGACCTTCTGCTATCCAGTGCACTGCTAACTTGGAGACGTCTTTTAAAAAAAGTATATATATATATATATATATATATGAATATATATAATATAGACAATAAATATCTATTTTGTGGTGTGCTGTATGGTGAAGAGGAAGAAGAAGAAGAAGTAAGCAACCCAGGAGCGAAGGCCCCAAAACACAAGACAGGCTGGGAGACCCACTGAAACCATGTTCTGTCTTTTCTTTGATTACGTTTATTTTTCAAACCATTTGCACAGCCCGGGCTGAAGAAGAACGTAGATGTCTAAAGAGATTTCACCAAAAAACCTTCCTTCAGCTGGGGCAACTGTTTCCCCTGCCCCGAGACTCCCCCTAAAGAGAGGAGCTGGTCACTCAGATGGATGGAATCCTGGCCCAAGCCAAGCTGCAGTTGGATCGTGTCAGGCCACCACCTCCTTGGAGACTTCGGCCCTTTGTCATCATCTTCCTCGTGGCTCAGCCACCGTTACATGGTCTCTTTGTTCATTTCCATGTCTACGTGGTTACCTGCCCTATAAGTGGAGGGTAAGGATAGGGAGAATGGATGGAATGATGTCATGGGACTAGCTGAAGCACCAGGCTAGAGTGTTGAGGGACTCTATCCCCTGAATGTTTTCCGCCTTGACAGTTCCCCCAAACTTGGGGCCATTGGTACCTCACAGAGGACTGGCCCACAGGATGAGGAATAAAGGATGCCCACCTCTCTTCCTGGTAAGCATATCATCCCCAGCCCTACTAAACATGTTTGCGTGCATACACACACATGCACGCACACACACACACAGACACACACTCATATTCTCATACTGGAGCATATCAATCCTATTCCAATTGCCTCAAGAAAGAGAATCTCTGCAGTGGGGGAAGAAATGCTGAATTTGTATTCAGAAGATCTGAGTTCATATCCTGGCTCTGTGACTTTGGACAAGTCACAGGACCTCACTTTTCTCATCTGAAAAATGAGGGGGAAAGGGGTGGGAGTAGTGACCTCCAAGTTACCTTCCAACTCCTTAAGATAAGACAAAGAAGGTTGTGCGTTTGAGGGGAGAAGGTATCCGTGGGGTGTCAGGCCTTGGGATACCACATATCTCGGGAGCAAGTCAGGCTCCATCCTATATCCCAGAACAGCTAGGGTATTTCCAAACATACCCCTCCCTAGATCAAGTATATCATACTATACAAGGAGACAGACTTACGTTAAGAACTATGCAAATGGAGACACCTTAGTTTTGGGACATCTCATGCATTCAAGAAGTGTTTGTGGGTGCAGGCTGGCAACTATATTCTTTACCCTCTAAGGTGGTGTACAATTCCCTCCTTCCCTGTGCCCCTACCATCATTCAGCTTCTGAACTTGTCTCCATCAGTGTTCCCAAAAGAAAACATACACATGTACGTACATACACACACACATTTCTCCATATCTGCTGAGGATGGCTGTACTCAGGCCTTCCAGGGGCTCAGACAGAACTGCACAGGGGTTGATCCCAGAGCAACTGCAAGAACTGTATGGAAGGCCAAGCAGGGGACAGGTATTGGGGGTCTGATTGTCCCCATTGCCAGAGGTGTACCAGCACCAACCAAATGCTACCTCATCCAAGCTAGGCCCTGGAGGGGAGATGCCACCATTGACCACAATGGTGCCACCAGCCTTAACATGCAAACTGCCATTTTATTTGTTCTTTGGTTCAATGACAACAACGAAATCCCCAAGGGAATGGGGGAGAGGGAGTTGGTTTGCAAGCGTGACACACAGATTTGCAGCTTCTAAGGCACCTGCTGGGCATTCCTACTAGCATGGTGACAATTTCAAATTTCACACGGATGGGACAGGCTGATGGAAGCTGAGATGGTGAGAGCATATGGACAAGGAGCTGCCTTCCGTGACAAGCGGAAATCTGGGCCTGCACACAATCCACCACAGACCAGTCAATTCTCCCTCAGCTACGTGTCTGGAATAATGTGCCGGATGGACAGACCAAGGTTCTGCAAGTAGCCGGACCCAGAGAGGAAGAGGGAATAAGAGAAGGGGCAGAGAAACACTGGCAAATTCAAAATAGGCAGCTCTGAGAGCATGCCTTTGGAGGGGAGGAACTTCCAGATGAACCAGGGTTGTAGCTGGGCTACGCTGGACTTTCAAAAGGTTTCTAAAAATAGCACCATTTTTTTTTTTTTGCTAAGTTTTTTATAAAAACACACACAAATCACACACAAACTGTGAATAGCAGCCAGATTGCGTGAAGCATACAGAGGTTAATGGGAAGGAGTGAAATGGGAAGATGGGAATTTTGTAGCAAAAATGGGAGGAAACAGTGGTCCTCCCCAGCCCCACCCCCCACCAGGACCTAGAAGTACCTGGAATGGGGCAATCTTCACTTGACACTGGAAAGGTAACACTCCTCAGAAAGCAGTGCTCCTCACAGGGGTATCCGAGGGAGGTTATGCCCCAATTCCCCACTCCTTAGTTAAGAAAAAGCCAAAAAAGCATTTTAAATTAAAGATACCACCCCTCCCCCCCAACAAACCCTCACATTGGTCCTTTCAGGAGAGAGAGAGACCAAGCCCCTGGCTTTTCTTTCCTTTCGGGGAATGTTGGGCAAAGGGTATCTATACTGCTGTTCAAGAAGATGGGTGGGGAGGGAGGGAGCTTTGGAAACTTCTTTGTAATAAAAACAGGATGAGAGAATGTGTGGCTGTGAGCATTTACTGTGTAAGATCAGAACAATGAGTGCTGGTTTCCGAGGCCTGGCAGGGGCTACAAGGGTGAGACCATGTCAGAGGAGGAGGGGGAGAGGAGGGGAGGCCCGGCTGGGATTGGGGGGAGAGGGAGATCCAGAGAGGGTTGGAACTCAAGGGCAGGAGCTAAGGTGAGGACATAAACAAAGGCTAATCAACTCCTTCACTCCCCCCCCCTTCCCCCCCCCCCCCCCATCCCTCCCAGTCCCTAGCATCTATGGCTGTGGAAACAAGGAGGGAGGATAAAGTAGGAGACAGGTCCAGAACAAGAGTTGTCATTGGTGTTAGCCTTACAGGTTGGGGACTAGATCACACAACCCCACACTACTATTCTTTTAATTAAAAGAATGCAATCCTGCAACACTTTCATCTTGATGCTGTCACTGTATGACCTTGGGCAAGTAATCTCAAGGTCAAGGCCTCAGCATCTTCATCTATAAAAGGTGGGTAATCATTCAACTTCCTTTCCCTAAAGCTCTGATCCTACAATCACCGGGCTTCCCAGAGAGGAAAATGCAAATTTTCTCCCAATCCTGCCTAAGCAAGGCTACCATGGCCTCCCATCCTCCCTTCCCATAGGGAATGGTGCTCCCTTGGCCTCAGTGTTCTGCATGTGGACCTGAGACCAGATGACACACTCTAAACTCCTAAGTAGTCAGTTTCAACTTCCCAGGAGATGACATGGTACAGTAGGAAATATACCATATTGGGAAAGGGGGCCTGGAATTGTCCATGAATTGAGCAAATTCACTTGTCTGGGCCTTGGTTTCCTTATTGTGCTAAAATAATTGGACTACCTCATAGACTCTTAAGCATTGGAAGAGAATTTAGGGGTCATCTAAGCCAACCCGTTCACTGTAATACATCTGACCATGGTACACCTGCCTCTGCTTGAAGACCTCCCCAGCAGGAAGAACACACTACCTACTTAGGTCCATTTTTGGATCTCCCTAAATTGGTACAATGTTTCTCCTGACATCAAGTCAAAATTGGCTTCTTTCACATTTCTGCCCATTGCTATTGGCCCTCCCTCTAGGGCCAAGCTAACAATTCCAATCCCTCCTCCCTATCCCTATAACAACCTTTCAGATACTTCAAGTTCACTAATCTGCATCTCCTCCAGTTAGTCCTCTCTTTTCAAGGCTAGACATACCCAGTTCCATCAACTGCTCATCACATGACATGGATTGAAGGCCTTTCACCATCCTTTGGACACTCTCCAGCTTATCAATGTCCTTCAGCTATGACGCCCAGAACTGAACATGATACCCCAGCTGAGACCTAACAGAGGGCAGTGAGATACTCACCTCCCTCTTCGTGGAAGCTCTTTTTGTTGCTGTCTCACTACTGATTCTTGATGAGCTTGTGGTCCCCTAAAAACACCAGATCTTTTTGCGGGATAACTGCTAACTAACCACTTCTGCTTCTTGAACTCATGAAGTTGATTTTTTTTTAATGTCCACAGGTAAAACTTGGCTTTTATCACTAGCAAATTTCATTAGATTTAGTCCAAAACTGTCAAGCTCCTTTTGGATCCTGTCATCCTGTATTAGCTATCCCAGTCATCACTGTGTTATCTGCAAATTTGACGAGCATGCCCTCCAAGTCTTTATCCAAATCATCGATAAGAATATTAAATAGTGCAGAGCCAAGATCATCTCTGGAGTACTCCACTGGAGATTTCCTACTGCACTGACACCAAACCATTAACAACTACTTCTTGAGTCTTCTTTGGCTCTAAATAAAGCCTGTGCTGCTTTTTCCAGGGAGGCCTGGGTCATCTAAGTGGCATTTGCACCTAAGAGAGGGTGACAGTCCAGAACTTCCCGATCCCCTCCACAACCAGAACAGCCTTATTTCTTCAAAAGAATTTTGCTCTTTGCAAGCAGCCATATCTACTCATCTCATTGCTCTAGGGATTGACAGTTTAAAAAGTGTTTTGGTATTTGAGATAGCACATTTTTCTAAGATTAATGAATACAGCCATATATATGCACATACATATGATCATAGATTCAAAGCTAAAAGGGACCAGAGAGTCTAATCTCCTTATTTTACAGGTGAAAAAAACCTAAGGCCCAGAAAGTTTAATTTTGAATTGAATTTTCTTAAATTTATTAATTTAAATTAAAATTTATTAAATTAATTTTAAAGTTGAATTCCCTAGAGTCACAAAATTAATAAGCATTTGAGTCAGTACATGAACACAATCCTGACTCCCAAGTCCTCTTCCCCCATCCTTCTTATTTTTTAGGCTTAAGAATTAAACAGTAAAAATAAGAGAGAGGTACTGTTATAAAGATCAGTCAAGACACAACTTGGAATTATGATGATAGATTATCTAAATATTTTTAATCAATCACCTATGGATTAAGGGAAATTTGTAAACATAAGAATGATTAAGAACACATTCCTAACCTCTGCTGAGGCCACGAATAAGAACAATAGCTTTTCCCAAGCCATCTTTCAGTGTTCCCAGTGATCAGTGCTTGGGTGGAGGAAAACACACAAGGAGAGAAATGGGAAGTTGGAAGAAGGGAAAACACTATAGGAATAATCCAACAGAACAATTATTAAGTTTTCTTCACTGGGTTGAAAAACCAGTGAATACTACAATCAGTTCACAGAGCTTAAAGGAATCTTACGACCCAACCCCCTCCTTTTATAGATGAGCAAACTGAGGCCCTGAGGGGGGAAATGATCCAACAAAGGTCATGCAGGCAGTTAAGAGAGCTGGATTCTGGCCTTGCCCTTCTGTAAGCCTATTCTGGCATTTGTTCAGCTACTTAACTCTATTCTACTCCCAAGATTGGGCCCAACTCCTTTGAGGAGCAACTTAAATGATCATCCGCGTAAGCAACTCTTCCATCATCTTGTTTGCCTATATATATGGGTTTTTTCTTTTGATAGACACCTGTCACTTGAGCCAGGTTAGTCTCACCATTCCACAACTCTGCTCTATTCATTCCTCCTTCGTCTTGGCCCATGCTATTCCTCTTGCTAAGAATGCCCTCCTCTCCACTTGGCCAAATCCTACCTTTCTCCCTTCACACTCAGCTTGGGTTTTCTCTCTCCTAGAAACCTTTCTCTTATGGCCCTCAATAACCTCCTTCTTCTCTAAACTGCAATCATTCTAAATGCTCCACTCTTATATCATCGCCATGTTGTAACTAACAGCTTAACTGCACCAGGCCCAAGTGTCAGCTGGTTGTTTCAAGGGCTGATCTTATCTCCATAAACTAGATGGGAGGCAACACAAGAGTATACCTCCTCTACTATTCTCTGGAACCCCCAACAGTATCTAGGCCAGGTCTTGGGCCATTGTAGTTGGTATTCAACAGAGCCTTAAAAATTGGGAGGGGGGAGGTGAGAAAAGCAAATGGAATAGAAATATTGATTGATCAGGTATTGAAGACAAAGGCAGAGGATATAATGCACACAAAATGGGGCTAGAGGAAAGCTCTGGCATGGGTGAGGAACCTGTGACCTCAAGGTCACATGTGGCCCTCTAGGTCCTCAAGTGCAGCCCTTTGACTGAGTCCAAGAACTGCACATGAGGACCTTGCTCTGTGAAGTCTTGATTCAGTCAAAGGGCTGCACTTGAGGACCTATGGCCTCAAGGCTGTTGGTTTCCCACCCCTGCTCTGGAGGAATGAGCAAGAAGAGAGGTAAATGGCAAAGGCAATTTTGAGTATCACTAAGAAAGGGTGGGCAGTGGGAAAGGGAAATGAGAAACAGAATAACATCTATTCAGGTCCTAATCCAATCAGGGACTAGCTTTTGACTGTAGACACTGCCACATTAGGGAACTAAGTTCCAGTTTACCAGATCTCTAAAATGGGGTTCATATTTGGAGCACCTACCTCAATAAGGTTGTTGTAGGTATAAGACTTGGACTGCCCTCAAAGACTCTGGGAGTTCTATTTTTTCTCAGAATGGAAAGAGAGAAAGCTAATAGGAAATCTGGACTGGAGGGCAGGGTTTCTCTCTACAGAGGAATTTTTAGGGCATGTTTTATTACCAGTGACCCCTATGATTACATAAGGAAAGGAAAGCAATCATATAGCCATATGAGCAATCATACAGGCTAGAGACAGGTAAAGCATTGAGGCTGGGAAGGATACTTCTAGAAAACAAATGAGGAGGAAAAGAAAAGAATGGGGAAAGTAGGAACCAGACTCTGTGGGTCCTACACCTTTATATCTTGTTAAGGGACTACTCAGAATGGATGAGTCAAAGCATAGAGGTAGCAAGAGTCTATGCTCACTTTCATCTTAACTACTGTTCAACCAATTTTAGTTCAGGGCTCAATCATTAGTGTTTCAGAAGCACTTTTTTGTATCAGACCTGTGATTTCATTGCTATGGGAAACTCCCAGTGAGGAAGCTCTCTCTACTAATGCAGATGACTCTCTATCTGCCCAGCAACTACAACCATGTTCTGGAGTTGTCCAGGGTGCTGAAGGTTAAGCGACTTACTTGCTCAGGGTCACACAGATTGTATGTGACAGAAGCAGAGTTGAAGCCCAGGTCCACTATGCTGCTGCTGCTCTCTCTCTCTCCATGTATGAATGAGGTGATAGGACAAGTATTATTCCATTTTATACATCAGGAAATTGAAGCTGGAAGGTTAAGTAATTTGCTCAGAGTTGTGTAGCTAATTAAGTGACTAAGGCAGGATCCATTACCCAGGTCTTTTGACTCCAAGTGTAATGTTCTCTAATGCTCATATCTACCAAACTATAAGGTATGACTAACTACAAAATGGTAAATGTTTCCAAAAAGCCAAGACCACAACAAATGAAAAAACCAAAATCAAGTAAATCCTGCTTTACATTCCTAGAAACTCAAATGTAATGAGCAGATCCTATTTTGTCCATAGGGACAGCGGTCTAATGGAAGGCTATGCTCCTGACCCAAGAAGTTAGTGGCAAATAAACAGACATTTTAAGCCATTATGAAGAAGTGACCATTTGGACCTCAGGATCCTCTTCTCTGGAGGGAGATTGTCAGGGGTCAGATGTGAGGTCAGTTTCCTTCCAGCTCTAACTTTCTATGACTCTAATGATACCATAGCTCTGACCTCTCTACCTTATGCAGGCTTACCCATCCCCCCAGGGGTGAGAAATCTGTTTCTTTTGAGGGTGACTGACAGACAAGGAAAGGAAGGAGAAATCAGTAGAGAGCCCCATCTTTTGCTTTTTAAAAACTAGCTACTCTTCTTAAAAGTAAGACACATTATATTTATTTGCTTCTCAAAATTAACAGGAAACATTGATTTTATTTCAAATGAAAAATATATTTCAATTCTCTTGTTTCTAAGAAGCAGCAGACATGGAAGAAAGAAATTTTTTAAAAAATTTCAATGTTTGCCAGAGTCCTAACAAAACAATTATTTAACCTATATACTCACCTTGGTTTTTGAACTTTTATATTTTTTTTGTAAAGGGCAAAAAGTGGCAAAAGATTATAGAAAACATTTCAGTTCCTTCTTAATATTTGGAAATATGAAAATTTTTAAAATCTCCTTTTCAAGTGAGGGGAAACCCTAAGATTCAGAAAGCAGAGAATAGTTCAATGGACATAAGTCTCTTTAGGATCATAGGATTTGAGTTGAAAGGAACCTTAAGGATTGTGTGGTCCAGAGAAGTCTTCAAAGTATAATCCAGGGCCCCTGGGGGTCCTTAAGACCCTTTCAAGAGGACCACAAGGTCAAAAACAATTTTCATAATATTACTAAGACATTTTAATTTCCAATACAGTAAATACCTATAAATATAACCTATATGAGCAAAGGCTCACTGATGGGGGGGGGAGGTCCTCATTAATTTTAAAAGTATAAAGGATTCCTGAGACTAAAAAGGCTTGAAAACTGCTAATGTAGTCCAACCTCTTCATTTAACAAATGAGGGAAGCTGAGACCCATAAAGATTAAATTGCTTGCCCAATGTCAGTGGCAGAGCCAGGATTTGAACTCAACTCAGTTTCTAAGCCCGGCACTTTCTACTAACTACATCACATTTACAATGGAGTAGTCTTTCCATCTTATGTCATCCTGCCTCTCGAGTTTTCACACCTAAAGAAATCAGAGGCTGGATGAAATTAAGCTAAACACTTGGATTTCCTCAGTCCTGCCTTCCACATCCAGAACAGAGTCCTAAACCATAATCCCAGGGGGAGTAAGTGTATATGAGAAGGGTGGATCATAGGGCTTTTCAGATGGATTTGGAATTCTGTTCTAGAAATTGAAAACGTGTGTTAAGAAATCCTATGGTCCTGGATGGGAAAAGGGAATTCAGCCCTACCCTTTAAGGACCATTAGCTTCAAAGATATTGAAAATGCTGCCTCCCTACGAAGTTTAGTCCAGGATACACCAAACCTTCCCTGGAGCAAGATGGTCCACCAGCTGACTCAGACCTCCAAAATCCTGCTACATATAAATTTAGTGTGGTCCCCAAAAAATCATGCTTTACCATTTTGGCTCACTCCCACTCTCTTGAATGATTCCCTATTACTTCCAAAGATAAAATAGAAATCCCTCACCCCATCAAGTCCTTAAAAGTTGGGTTCCAGCCTCCCTTTCCAAATTATTCCTCTGCACATGTTCCACCTTCCAGAAAACCTTGCCTCTTTACCATTTCCCAAACTATTTTCTACCTTGGCACCTTTGTGTGAATTGCCCCTATGCCTGGAGTCCATACTCTTTTCTCAGAATCTTGCACTTCCTTCAAATCTCAACTCACTGCTACTAGGAGGCTTTTTTTCATTTCTCTAGTTACTCTTCCTCTCTCCTGTCTCAAATCACTGTGTTTGTATTCATCCATGAAACTGCTCTCTTCTCCTCCTCCCTTCCCCTTTTCCCTGGAGTGTAAGTTCCTTGAAGGCAGAGATTGTATCATCTTTGTAACCACAGTGCTCAGCATTTAGCATCACACATTGCTGGATGGCAACTTTTAGCTGGCCAGAACTAATAGCTAACATGAGAGAGGTCACCATAGGCAGGAAGACACCCAGCTTAGTAAACTAGCATTTATTAAGTGACTGCTGTATGCCAGACACCTTGCTAAGCACTAGGGAAACAAAGAAAGGCAGAAAGAATCTCTGCTCTCAAGAAACTTACAATCTAATAGACCAACTGGGGTCTGCCAATGTGAACAGGAACCTTCAAAATAGTGACTTGGGGAAGAGGTGGTATTAAATAGAGGTTTTCTCATCAGGAAATCCAATGGTGGGGCATAAGGTCAGACCTGAGAAAGAAGCAACAGGCAGGCCCCAACATTTCCAGAAGTCCAGCATTAGGTGAAGCCAGTCATAATTCAGCTGATGCTAATTAACACTAATCTGTCTGCCTCATCCCTTTGGGCTCCCAGCCCATCCACACTCACAGCATCTCGCCTCCTGATCCAGCTGGCAACCTTCTCTGTTCACATTAGCAGATGCCACAGGGAAACTGTTGAAGCAGCCAGACAAGGCTTGTGTTCAGATTTTCTAGTCAGCCAGAGGGCAGAGAATGAGGGGATGTGAAAGGCAAGCCAGTATCCCAAGAGCTGATCTGATGTGACTAGGTAGGGCCAACCCACTCAACTTCCTTCCATCCTTCCTTTCTCAAGATACTTCAACCAAGACCCTCACGTGTTATATAGAGTTGACCCTAAGATTGGCTAGTGCAAAAAAGAAAACTTTATTAACAGGTAGATACAAGTATCTCTGTCTCATTCTTTAAAAGAAAAAGTCCATTCATTCCAAAATCAAGTTCCCCCTGTTAGATCCCTGGACCAATTAACCTTTTGCACCTACTTCACCTTCTTGCTGGCTGGCTTGGATGAAGACCCTTTAGGGCTTTTCCCAGTTTTCTTGAATACTTTAGAGGCCTCTGGTTTCTTTCCCTTGCCTTTAACTGTATCTGACTCTCTATACACCTTAGATTGGGAGGTAGAAGGCTTGATGCCCACATCCAGTTTGTTCTTGATCTGAGCAGCCAGCTTTGGCCCTTCACCACCTTTCTTGGCGCCCCCAGTTCTTCTAGCTTTAGACATGGTAGCTGCTCCTTTGGATTTTGCTTGGATGCTAGGTGATCCCTTTTGCTTTCTGGTCTTGGGGGGTGCTTCAGAGGCTGCCCGGAGTTTGGTCTTTTCTGCTTTACGTTCTCCTACTTTCTTAGGTGAAATGGGACCTTTTTTCTTGCCCTACATAAGAGAGAAGAAAAAAGAGATGTTTGGTTGGGAAGAGAGATAAAAGCAAAAACAAGCATTTATTAAGCACTTACTGTGTGCCAGAAATTGGGCTAAGAGCAAGAACCATGAGAACCTAATGGGATGGGACCATGAACAAGGTTTTCTGAAGCCAATATGTTCATTTTCCTACCTTGGAACTTTAAAACAGGAGGAATTTAACCTTTGTTCTGGGTTGTTAAAATGTGCATTTTTGGAAATTACATGACCAAACATTTCCTGCCTCATTGGCAGTTTAGGAATGAGATTCATACTTCAGGACTTAGCAGGAAACTGGATCTGTTCCAACATTCTTCACACTCAGGTCCATTTAGATCTTACCAGACAGAGTTGAAGGTTTTTGATGGATCTTTCTTTTTCTTCCTTTCTTTTTTTTTTTTTTTTGGATGGAAGGGGTGGGAAAAGTTTGAAGGAAGAAGGGGATGGAAAGGAGGCCCAATCCCTACAGTTCAAACCAGTTTAGGGAAGCCTTTGAAAGCTGGGACTCTGGTCTACTTACTTTAGGAATTTCAGCCTTTGGTTTCATGCCCCTGGCTTTGATTCTCACCTCCTCCACATCTGTTGGAAAGAATAAAAAATTGAGAAGCAACTTTTGCCCCAAGAGATAATTTTTCTCTTTTGTTCTAAAGGGACATAGGATGAACTGCTTCTCACGTCCACTGGAGGGATGAACCAGAGACTTCACTCAACTAAGAAACTGTGGCTAGGGAGATGTTGATGGGACTCAGACATGGATACTCTGCCTGAGCTAGACTAGCTGGCCGCTGACAGAACCAGAAGTCAATGGTATGGTAAATCTGAAGTCTTCTCCCTGGGTAGGGAATGTTTCATTGTCTTTATATCCTAGCAACTAGCCCAGCACCCTGTACACAGTAGGCACATAATAAATGTTTGTTAATTTATTGTTGATCTCCTAAAAGAAGCCTTTCCTGATCCCCTCAATTATTTCTACTCTGGGGGTGGAGCCAAGATGGCGGAGTAGAAAGACACACATACGCTACCTCCGAACCCACTGCCCATAAAATACCTGTAGAGAAAAGAACCACTGGCGAATTCTGGAGCAGCAGAAGCCACAGAATGGAGCGGACAAGATTTCTGCTCCAGAGAGCCTGAAAACCTCTTGCAAAAGGTCCCTCGCGCCCCAGACCCGGAGCAGAGCCCAGCCCTGCCTCAGCGGCGCAGCACCAAAAGGAGCGGATCCGAGCAGGCTTCAGGGATGAGATCTCCAGCGGCCACGCAGGTCCCTCCACCCACAGCAGCCCTGCCCCCGCCCAAAGCCCTGAGGCTGGAAGCAGCATTTGAATCCCAAACGCTGGCTGGGAGGACCTGGAGGCGAGGTGGGTGTGAGGAGAATATTCAGAGATCAAGTCACTGGCTGGGAAAATGCCCAGAAAAGGGAAAAGAAATAAGACTATAGAAGGTTACTTTCTTGGTGAACAGGCATTTCCTCCCTTCCTTTCTGATGAGGAAGAACAATGCTTACCATCAGGCAAAGACATAGAAGTCAAGGCTTCTATATCCCAGCCCACTCAATGGGCTCAGGCCATGGAAGAGCTCAAAAAGGATTTTGAAAATCAAGTTAGAGAGGTGGAGGAAAAGCTGGGAAGAGAAATGAGAGACATGAAGTCAAAGCATGAACAGCAGGTCAGCACCCTGCTAAAGGAGACCCAAAAAAACACTGAAGAAAATAACACCTTGAAAACTAGCCTAACTCAATTGGCAAAAGAGGTTCAAAAAGCCAATGAGGAGAAATATGCTTTCAAAAGCAGAATTAGCCAAATGGAAAAGGAGATTCAAAAGCTCACTGAAGAAAATAGTTCTTTCAAAATTAGAATGGCACAGATGGAGGCTAATGACTTTATGCAAAGCCAAGAAATCACAGAACAAAGAGAGAAGAATGGAAAAATGGAAGATAATGTGAAATATCTCATTGGAAAAACAACAGACCTGGAAAATAGATCCAGGAGAGACAATTTAAAAATTATGGGACTACCTGAAAGCCATGATCAAAAGAAGAGCCTAGACATCATCTTTCATGAAATTATCAAGGAAAACTGCCCTGAGATTCTAGAACCAGAGGGCAAAATAAATATTCAAGGAATCCACAGAACACCGCCTGAAAGAGATCCAAAAAGAGAAACTCCTAGGAACATTGTGGCCAAATTCCAGAGTTCCCAGGACAAGGAGAAAATATTGCAAGCAGCTAGAAAGAAACAATTCAAGTATTGTGGAAATACAATCAGGATAACACAAGATCTAGCAGCTTCCACATTAAGGGATCGAAGGGCGTGGAACAGGATATTCCAGAAGTCAAAGGAACTAGAACTAAAACCAAGAATCACCTACCCAGCAAAACTGAGTATAATACTTCAGGGGAAAAATTGGTCTTTCAATGAAATAGAGGACTTTCAAGTATTCTTGATGAAAAGACCAGAGCTGAAAAGAAAATTTGACTTTCAAACACAAGAATGAAGAGAAGCATGAAAAAGTAAATAGCAAAGAGAAGTCATAAGGGACTTTACTAAAGTTGAACTGTTTACATTCCTACATGGAAAGACAATATTTGTAACTCTTGAAACATTTCAGTATCTGGGTACTGGGTGGGATTACACACACACACATGCACACGCACATGCACACACACATAGAGACAGAGTGCACAGAGTGAATTGAAGAAGATGGTATCATATCTTAAAAAAATGAAATCAAGCAGTGAGAGAGAAATATATTGGGAGGAGAAAGGGAGAAATGGAATGGGGCAAAATATCTCTCATAAAAAAGGCAAGCAAAAGACTTATTAGTGGAGGGATAAAGAGGGGAAGTGAGAGAAAAACATGAAGTTTACTCTCATCGCATTCCACTAAAGGAAGGAATAAAATGCACACTCATTTTGGTATGAAAACCTATCTTACAATACAGGAAAGTGGGGGATAAGAGGATAAGCGGGGGAGGGGGGGAAGATGGAAGGGAGAGCATGGGGAGGAGGGAGCAATTTGAGGTCAACACTCATGGGGAGGGACAGGATCAAAAGAGAGAACAGAAGTAATGGGGGACAGGATAGGATGGAGGGAAATATAATTAGTTCTTACACAACACTACTATTATGGAAGTCATTTGCAAAACTACACAGATTTGGCCTATATTGAATTGCTTGCCTTCCAAAGGGAAGGGGTGGGGAGGGAGGGAGGGCAGATTGGCAGACAGGGGCAATCAGAACACTTGGTGTTTTGGGGTGGGGGGAGGGGACAAAAGGGGAGAAAATTTGGAACCAAAAATTTTGTGAAAATGAATGTTAAAAGTTAAATAGATAAATAGGAAAAAATAAAAATAAAAAAATTTATTTCTACTCTGTCATCATATGGGTATTTATCTGTTTACATGAACCATATAAGTTCCTTGAAGTCAGATACTCTTTTTCTCTTTGGGTTTTATGTTGCTAGGACCCAGCCCAACTCTGTGTAAACATTTAATAAATGCTTGTTGAATCAAAAATTGGAAAGGGAAGGGTTAGTGGAGAAAAGGAAGAATATAGAACCTTTTAGCTGAAAGCAACCTTATATGGCTCTAATTTTATAGCTAAAGAAACCAAGGCACAGACAGGAAATGACTTCAGCAAGGAGTCAGGAATAGAATGGTCTCCAGGCTCCCTCATCAGCGATTTTTCTATTACATCATATTGTCTCCTACTTGTAACAGTCAAGAATTGGGGAACAGATCTTTTTCTCTCCCTATGTCAATTACACTACCACCACTCACATGGTGGAGAGAGAGAAATGGTGGATGGAGGGGAAGAGATATGGACGATGGAGTGTGCAGCCATGTGTGCTAAACACTGGGTGACATGCAAAGTTTAACTAAGATGGTTTCTACATTCATGGAGTTTATACCTGTCTAAGAGACAGGACACCCACAACCAGCAAACAAAGGGGGAGAAGGACCTAAGAGCCACTTATTCTGGCTGACCTTCTCTGGATGACCTCCAGTTGTACCACAACTTTTCCACAGAATCGCTCAGGATTCCGTATGTGATTGTACTGTGTTGTATGCAGGTCAGAAGACTGACTATCATTTTCCAGTAGCATTCTTGAGGATGCCTAGGATTTTGCTGGTCTGTCTGTACCACCACATTGTGCCAATCAGTGTCTTTTGGGAATGACCTATGTCAACTCATGACCATTATAGGGATCCTGAGATCTTTCTTGAGTTTTAACAGAACTCAAGGCTCTTCATCTTAAAATGTGATCTCTAACTATTTTTCCTTATGCTTGTCTGTATAAATTGATCAGTCATTTTTTTTACCCTATTCATGGGCTCAAGGAATTATCTAACAATTTATACCCATCTGTTTGGCTTTTTGCCACCAGAAATAAGTACATCTTAGCAGTTCCCAAATAATTTCTCATTGATAGGGAGCCATAATCATCTCCTAACTTCCCGAAAGGGGACTATCAATTAAAATTAAAAATAGGGGGAAGGGAAGGAAGGTAGCAGACTATTAATTGTTGGAACACTGCTAAGGCATGGCAGGGGAGGTGCATAGGAACAGCATGGCAGTCGTAATGATCCTAGCTCATTCCCTATATGCCACTTCTTCAACCTCCCAGATTAGACTATTGACACTCCTTCCTGATCATTTAGAACAAGGTTTCAGGCAAGAATCAGGAGAGCTCTCCACCATGAGTTGGGGGACCCTAATGCAGCACCCACTAAACCCCCTCAGATTGCCTACCTTTTTTGGTTCTAGCACCTTTGGGTTTTGAGTCCTTCTTGGGCATCCCCACTTTGGTAGCTTTCTTAGCCTCTTCAGAAGGTTTCCTCTTGGTCGAAGTCTTCATAGGAACCTCCTTCACTGGTGCAGGAACCTTTCTCTTGGTTGATGCCTCTGAAGGAACTTTCTTCTTGGTCACAGGAATCTTTTTCTTGGTTGAAGTCGCTGTGGGCACCTTCTTCTTGGTTGCAGGAATGTTCCTCTTGGTTGAAGCCTCTGAAGGCAATTTCTTCTTGGATATAGGAATCTTTCTCTTGGTCGAAGCCTCTGAAGGCAATTTCTTCTTGCATATAGGAATCTTTCTCTTGGTCGAAGCCTCTGAAGGAAGCTTATTTTTAGTTGAAGCCTCTGTAGGCATCTTCTTCCTGGTTGCAGGAACCTTTCTCTTGGTTGAAGTCTCTGTAGGCACCTTCTTCTTGGTTGCAGGAACCTTTCTCTTGGTTGAAGTCTCTGTAGGCACCTTCTTCTTGGTTGCAGGAACCTTCCCCTTGGTCGAAGCCTTTGAAGAAACTTTTTCAGCTTCACTGGTTCTAGCAGCTTTCTTCTTCCTGGGTTTGACAGCTGTTGTTGATTTTTTAGCTTGGGTCACTTTGATTTTATCCCTGGACACCAACTGCAGAAGTAATTCGATACATTAGTAGTAGTCAGAAGAGCTCAGAAAATTCTCATTTACCCCACAGAATTACCTGTCAGATAAAAATCTCATTTATTTTGATATGGAAAATTCAGAGTTTATAAACCCTAGAAGCTAGAATTTTAGAACTGGAATGAGATCATCTAGTCCAAGCCCCTCTTCTATATGAGGAACTATGACCCAGAGGAGTACAATGACTTGTTCATAGCTGTAGTGAGTAGGAGATCTGGATTTCACAATCCTTGTGCTCCCATGTCCAGTCACTCCATATCAGGCTATCTCTTTCTTAGATTGGTTTTTGTTTCTGTATCTGCCCTAAAGGCACTGGAGTACACACAAGGGTAGTCCTCAACAAAATCACTATCCTGGCTAAGTGTGTCTCTGGTTCCCTTCAATTCCTTTATCCTAACATGCACCTCCAACCCCCTAACATAATATCCCAGATAGCTTAGTGACAAGAACCCAGAATTTAGAGTCAGTAGACCTGAGTTCCATTCCTATATCTGGCACTTACTAGCTTTGTGACCCTGGCAAGTTCATTCAATTTCTGTCTTCAGCCCACTTCTCTGGGCTTCTATTTCCTCACCTGTTAAAAGGGGGTGGGGTGGGAGGCAGGGAAGGAAGATACCTGCACTAACCACTGAACAAAGAGTTTTGAGGCCAATGAGATAACATATACAAAAAAAACCTGACAAATATCATGTCGGCTATTCACAGTTATCATAGTCAGACCATGAGAGACTAATTTTATTTCCTCTTTCAACAGAACAGGAGAATGCTATCACTATAGTTTACTTAGATCTGAGCATGACATCTGATAATAAAGTCCTGTATAATACTCTTTAAAAAAGAGGGAGATAGGGGCGGAGCCAAGATGGCGGAGTAGAAAGACGCACATACACATAGCTCCGAACCCACAACCCATAGAACGGCTACAGGGAAGTAACTCACGGCGAATTCTGCACCCAGAGGCCATGGAATATTGGAGCGAGGGAGATTTCTGTTCCGAAGAGACCTGCAAACCTCTCGCGGGGGGTCCTTCGCGCAGTGAACTGGGCGCCGGGACTGGGAGCTGAGTGCAGCCCTGCCGCGGCCGCAGCACCGAGAGGAAAAGATCAGAATGGGCTTCGGGGACGGGATCTCCAGCGGCCACGCGGGTCCCTCCACCCACAGAGGGACCTGCAAACCTCTCGCAAAAGGTCCGTCACGCTGCAGACGCGGAGCCCAGCCCAGACCTGCTGCGGCCGTGGCACCAAGAGATACAGACCCGAGCAGGATTCAGGGACGGGATCTCCAGTCGCCGCACAAGTCCCTCCACCCACAGGTGACGGGGGTCGGTGAGAGAGTCTCTTTGGCGGGTTGAGAGGGGAGTGGGGTGCCCCCATAACTCAGGCCCCCCCCCCGGGAGGTAGAAGCTGAGAGGCAGCTGCAGACAGGGGCTCCCCAAGCGGGTGGGAGCCTGAATCCATTGTGGAAGGTCTGTGCATAAACCCCCTGAGGGAACTGAGCCTGAGAGGCAGCCCTGCCCCGACCTGAGCATCTGAACTTAATCTCACACTGAATAGCAGCCCTGCCCCCACCAAAAGCCCTGAGGCTGGAAGCAGCATTTGAATCTCAGACCCCAAATGCTGGCTGGGAGGATCAGGAGGCGAGGTGGGTGTGAGGAGAATATTCAGAGATCAAGTCACTGGCTGGGAAAATGCCCAGAAAAGGGAAAAGAAATAAGACTATAGAAGGTTACTTTCTTGGTGAACAGGCATTTCCTCCCTTCCTTTCTGATGAGGAAGAGCAATGCTTACCATCAGGCAAAGACACAGAAATCAAGGCTTCTGTGTCCCAGCCCACCCAATAGGCTCAGGCCATGGAAGAGCTCAAAAAGAATTTTGAAAATCAAGTTAGAGAAGTAGAGGAAAAGCTGGGAAGAGAAATGAGAGACATGAAGTCAAAGCATGAACAGCAGGTCAGCACCCTGCTAAAGGAGACCCCAAAAAAATGTTGAAGAAATTAACACCTTGAAAACTAGCCTAACTCAATTGGCAAAAGAGGTTCAAAAAGCCAATGAGGAGAAATATGCTTTCAAAAGCAGAATTAGCCAAATGGAAAAGGAGATTCAAAAGCTCACTGAAGAAAATAGTTCTTTCAAAATTAGAATGGCACAGATGGAGGCTAATGACTTTATGCAAAGCCAAGAAATCACAGAACAAAGAGAGAAGAATGGAAAAATGGAAGATAATGTGAAATATCTCATTGGAAAAACAACAGATCTGGAAAATAGATCCAGGAGAGACAATTTAAAAATTATGGGACTACCTGAAAGCCATGATCAAAAGAAGAGCCTAGACATCATCTTTCATGAAATTATCAAGGAAAACTGCCCTGAGATTCTAGAACCAGAGGGCAAAATAAATATTCAAGGAATCCACAGAACACCACCTGAAAGAGATCCAAAAAGAGAAACTCCTAGGAACATTGTGGCCAAATTCCAGAGTTCCCAGGACAAGGAGAAAATATTGCAAGCAGCTAGGAAGAAACAATTCAAGTATTGTGGAAATACAATCAGGATAACACAAGATCTAGCAGCCTCTACCTTAAGGGATCGAAGGGCATGGAATAGGATATTCCAGAAGTCAAAGGAACTAGAACTAAAACCAAGAATCACCTACCCAGCAAAACTGAGTATAATACTTCAGGGGAAAAATTGGTCTTTCAATGAAATAGAGGATTTTCAAGTATTCTTGATGAAAAGACCAGAGCTGAAAAGAAAATTTGACTTTCAAACACAAGAATGAAGAGAACCAAGAAAAGGTGAATAGCAAAGAGAAGTCATAAGGGACTTACTAAAGCTGAACTGTTTACATTCCTACATGGAAAGACAATATTTGTAACTCTTGAAACATTTCAGTATCTGGGTACTGGGTGGGATTACACACACACACATGCACACAGGCACACATACATATAGACAGAGTGCACAGAGTGAATTGAAGAGGATGGGATCATATCTTTAAAAAATGAAATCAAGCAGTGAGAGAGAAATATATTGGAAGGAGAAAGGGAGAAACTGAATGGGGCAAATTATCTCTCATAAAAGAGGCAAGCAAAAGACTCATTAGTGGAGGGATAAAGAGGGGAGGTGAGAGAAAAACATGAAATCTACTCTCATTACATTCCACTAAAGGAAAGAATAAAATGCACACTCATTTTGGTAGGAAAACCTATCTCACAATACAGGAAAGTGGGGGATAAGGGGACAAGCAGGGTGGGGGGGATGATAGAAGGGAGGGCATGGGGAGGAGAGTGCAATTCGAGGTCGACACTCATGGGGAGGGACAGGATCAAAAGAGAGAACAGAAGTAATGGGGGACAGGATAGGATGGAGGGAAATATAGTTAGTCCTATACAACACAACTATTATGGAAGTCATTTGCAAAACTACACAGATTTGGCCTATATTGAATTGCTTGCCTTCCAAAGGGAAGGGGTGGAGAGGGAGGGAAGTAAAGAAGTTGGAACTCAAAGTGTTAGGATCAACTGTCGAGTAATGTTCTTGCCACTAGGAAATAAGAAATACAGGTAAAGGGGTATAGAAAGCTATCTGGCCCTACAGGACAAAAGAGAAGATGGAGACAAGGGCAGAGAGGGATGATAGAAGAGAGAGCAGATTGGTCATAGGGGCAATTAGAATGCTTGGTGTTTGGGGGGGGGAGGGGAGAAAAGGGGAGAAAATTTGTAACCCAAAATTTTGTGAAAATGAATGTTAAAAGTTAAATAAATAAATTTAATTAAAAAAAAAGAGGGAGATAATTAGAAGGTTAGAGAGTTAGAAGATAATGCAATTTGATTCAGAACTGGTGGAGTGGTCCCTGGTCATGGATGATTATGTCAATTTGGAAGGAGGTTCTTCTTGAGTGACTCAGGAATCAGTACCTGGCCTTGTACTTTCACGTTCATCAAAAATGTAGACTAAGGCATATTTTTGTGTTATGGTCAAATATACAAACATCACAAAGCTGGGAGGGATCCCAAGTATGTTAGATTATAGAAGTAGCATCCAAAAAAAAAATAATTCTGAACCAGCAAGAATGTCAGACTGAATTGAATGAGATGAAATTTGATAAAGAGAAATGTGGTAGCTAGGTGGCTCAGTGGATAGAGTGCCAGGTCTGGAGTCAGGAAGACTCATTTCCCTGAGTTCAAATCTGGCCTCAGGTACTAACTGTTTGACCCTGGGAAGTCACTTAACCCTGTTTGCTTCAGTTTCCCCATCTGTACAGTGAGCTGGAGAAGGAAATGGCAAACCACTGCAGTATCTTTGCCAAGAAAACCTCAAATGGAGTCATGAAGAGTGGGATGAGACTGAAATGAGTGAACAACAATAAAATTCAGCTTCATAAGTATGGAATGGAGGAGGTGTAGCTGGACAATAACTCAGTTTTAAAAAGGCCGCGAGAGGTTGGTGTGCTTCAAGTTTGAAATGAATCAATAGGATATGGTGATGGGAGACAGCTAAGCAATATTTCCAGAGACAACAGTCCTGCTGTAATCCTGGTCAGTCCACATTTACACTACCAAGTTCAGCTTTGGATGCACCATTTTCCCATTTTAGGAAAGACACTGAGAAGCTGAAAAGCTTATCAAGGAGAGCAAGCAGGATGATGAAGGGACTTAAGTCCATGCCTTATACAGATCAGTTGGTAGACCATGAAGCACGTAGGTTGGAGAGCACTGGGGCAAGGGGAGAAGATAGGGCTGACACATGCAAGAGGAATCAAACTTAGTCTATTTGACACCAGAGGACAGAATCTAGAGCAATGCATACATGATGCAGAGAGGCAGGTTCAGGCTTCGTCTTAGGAAAAATTCTTACTCATTAGAGCTGTCCAAAGATGGAATGGGGTTTCTTGAAAAGTAGCAAATTTCCTTTTCACTGGAAGCCTTCAAGTAAATGCTAGGTGTTAGTTTTTCCTTCATACTGAGCCAAAACCTGTCTCCCTGAAACTTTTTTTTTATTATTAAAGGGGCCATCCCTTGAGTATCTACTTAAAGGAACCTTGAAAGGGCGTATCTCACTCAAACTGAGAATGTGATAAGACCTTAGCCTAAATGAGCAAGGGTCTCCCTTTGCATCCTGGGCCATCTCCAGTCTTCCTGATGAATATCAGGCCACTGAACCCAGATGGCTCAGGAAGAGAAAGTGAGGCTGGTGACCTTGCACAGCCCTCCCTCACTCAAATCCAAGTCAACTGCAAGTCATGTCATCTTAATGTCATGGTCCTCTTCAAGAATGAAGGACCAACACAACAATTAATCATAGGCTTGCCCTCTGGAAACTTAAGAGAATCAGATTTCAAAACTGAAGAACCCACCTTATATGGGGAAAGGGGAATCAGATACCTAAGAAGTACCTTGGCCTCAGTTTCTTCATCTGTCAAATGGGGGGGAACTGCACTAGATGATCTTATGACTTTCAAGTTAGTCTCTGCCGTTCTATCTGCTCAGTTAGGCACCCAGGAAAGTCCTGAAGGACAGATACAATTTTTAACTCTCCAATTTTAGCATATGCTGACAGATTAGTAGAGATGGAAGACTAGTCCTCCAGAAGAAGGGGACAAAATGATGAGACTCATGGAATTTAGAGCTGCAAGGGAAACAACCCACCTCATTTTACAGAGGGTAAAGCTGGGGGCCAGAGAAGAGAAGGAACTTACTTTGAATCTTCCCCTGGCCCCAGTAACAGTAGAATTTCGTGGTCTCACGAGCATCCCATCACTAACCCCCTTGGCCAGGGCTTGTTTCAGCATGTATCGGAGTCTCTTTGTATTGACAGTTGGGTACATTCGACGAATATAAAACTTGATGGCTGCTACAGAGGTGCCATGCTTGTCCCCTTTGACCTGCAGGGCTTCTGCCACCATTTGGAGCATGGGTGGGTGAGTCTGAAGTTTTGGTTGCCCACTGGTGTCTGCTTAAAAAGAGGGGAAAAAAAGAGAGAATTGAAAGCTGAAGATCCAACCATGCAATTCCTCTATTCAACCAACTCTTCAGTCTCTCTGTTGACTCTAGGATCAACTTATCAACTGCTTTGTTTAGCCCGACACAACCTGACCCCAATCTATCTTTTGAGTCTTGCTGAATATAAAGCCTCCTCCATCCCACGCTCTGATCCTGGCCTCTCTTTTTTCCTCCCACTCAATTCACCATCTGCTGCCTCCATTGCTGCCTTTACTTTCATCATCTATCAGTCCATGGAGTTGGAATTCCTTCCAACTTAATAAACCTAACCCCAGGAGAGAAACTGAGCCAGGTGAGCAAGGCTCCACCTATCCAAAAGTCTCCCCTGCTAGGCAAGATCCCAGTCCAATGCTCTTGCCATCTTATCACTTTGCCTAGTTTGTAAGCTGCTGGAAGGCAAGGACAGTTTCAAATATTCCTGTTGAATACCACATAGGACTTGGCACATAGTAGGTGTTCAATAATTAGAGCCATAGAATCCCAGAGTATATAGGCATGCAGGCACCTTTAAAATCATCATTTGACAGGTAGGGCAACTGAGATGCAGAGAGGGGATTGATTTTCCCAAGTTTACATAACAAGTTAGAGAGGACTATCAATTTAGAACTAGAAGACACTTTCCCAACCCAGGGAGTAACTCCCTGAGGGGTCCCTTGGGAAAATAAGGTTGGACATAAAAGGTCAGGACTCCTTGTGAGGGAGAAGCCTGCTCCAGCTATGTTGTATGATCCCACTGCATCATGTCTCCCAATTCATATTTAATTTATTTTTATTCTCAATCTCTCTCATATTCTCATTCTTTCTCTCATATTCTCTCTCTCTCAACCCCAAGGGGAGGGAAGGAAGATCAGTGGAAATCGTGACCAACCACAGTGGAAGATAAGATCACAGATTTATAAGATTCCAGGTCTAAAGCTGGAAAGGACCTCAGAGACCACTGAGTCTACTCACCTCATTTTATAGTTGAAGATACTGAGTCCCAGAGATATTAAGTAGGATGTGGGCTGGTATGATATGCTCATACCCAAGTCTCCAGGTACATGTCTACATCAACACCTACATCCATGACCTATTGGTAACTACCTATATCATCTTGACCAACCTTGTCCTTTCCCTTCTTTGGGCCTCCATATTGTACCCCATACAATGAGTGAGGCTAGAGTATCTAGGTGGTGAAATGGATGGAGGGCTGAGCCTGGAGTCAGGAAGACTCATCTTCATGAGTTCAAATCCTGTCTCAGACACTTACTAGCTATGTGACCCTGGTCAAGTCACTTAACCCTGTTTGCTTCAATTTCCCCATCTGTAAAATGAACTGGAGAAGGAAATGACAAAATATTCCAGTATCTTTGTCATGAAAACTCCAAATAGAGTCATGAAGATTCAGACATGACTGAAACTCTTTATCTCAAAGTTTCCTTCAAGGTCCAAATTCTTCTGGTCTCATAGCAGTTTGTTTTCCCCTTATACCCTTACATGATCTTGTTTAGTTTTTTATCTGGCCCAGTGTCAATGACTGGAGAAAGATTAAACTAGATGGGAAGGTCCCTCAAAACAAAACTGGCATCGATTGTAGTGCCCCTAACTTTATATAAGGGCTCAGAGAAGGTAATGCTATTGAGAGGAGAGGGCTTAGGGGTAAAGGGGAGTTCTAAGAGTCTGGAGAGGGTGTCAGAAGTCACCACCATATCCCCCAGGCTAAATGTGAACCCTTCACCAGCTGGAGGCACATCTCCTCACTGGGCTGCCTGCTCTAGACTTCATTCTGGACTTCGTAAGTGAACTGTAGGTTCTCTGACTGGCTTGTACTTTTATTCACAGGGCTGAGCACCGTGTTTGGCACATAAGAGCTTCCTAAAAGTTCTATCATCTATCAGATTGATCTAGAGGACAGAGACCACACCCTCTACTTCTCTTGTATCTTCACTATCACCAGGAAGGACAGTGAAGATAATAAATGAAAATTTTTATATAGTGCTTTGAAATATGGAAAGTGCCTTGACTCATCCAAACCTCACAAAACTGAGGGGATTGTTATAGGTCTCATCATCCATATTTCTTTACAAATGGGGATGTGAGGCTCTCACATCAATCAACAAGCATTAATTTAGCACTTACTGTGTTCCAGGCACCATGCTGGTAATTCAAAGAAAGGCAGAAATACAGTTCCTGCCCTCAAGGAGTTAACGGGAGAGACAACTTGGAAACAACTATGCACATACAAGATACATGCAGAGTAGATGGAAGGTAATCCCAGAGAGAAGGAGCTGACAATTGTGGAGAGGAGGGGGTAAAGAGAGACTTGGAGCAGTCTCTTTAAGAGAGGGATTTTGGGCTGTCTTGAAGGCAGCCAGGAGGAGAGGGAAGGAGGGAAGGCATTCCTAGCATGGGGCACAGCCAGGGAAAACATCTGGAGTCAGGAGATGGAGGGTCAGGTGTGAGGAACAAGGCAGTCAGTGGCACTAGATGCTGGAGCACATGAAAAGAAGTTGAGTGTAAGAAGCCTGGACATACAGGAAGAGGCTAGGCTGTCAAGAGATGTGAAAGCCAAAGAATAGTTTTTATGTTTGATCCTGGAGATCATAGAGAGTTTACTGAAATAAGTATGAGATAAAATATTTGTAAAGGACTTTGCAAGCCTCAAAGCATATTCATGTGCTATTATGATTATGTTATGGTGGGGACAGGGACGGGGGGATTAGAGAGGTTAGGTGATTTCACAGTCACAAAAGGGACAGCTTTAACCTCAAATTCTTCCTGACTCCAAATACACAGGGACTCATCAGGACCCCGGGAGAAAAAAGAGGTTAAGTGTAGAAACGTCCAGATCTGCAAGCATTGCCCTGAGAGGAAGATGGCGCTGTTGAGACCCTAGAGAACCAGGAATAGGGGAAAGAGTGGGGCTAATCCACTGCAATGAAGCTCTAATTTTGATGACCTAGGCTAGCCCTAGACACCTGTAGGACCCTCAGCTCAAAGGGAAGGGGAAAAGAAAAATAGAGAGAAAAGAGGGAGGGAAGAGAGAGGAGGGGGAGTGAAAGAGAGAAAGAAAGAGAAAGGGAAGGGTGAGGGAAAGGGGGAGCAGAGGGAGGAGAGGGGAGGAGGGTTAAGGGGGGTGGGGGACAGAGAGAGAGAAGGAGAGGGAGAGAGAGAAGGGGAGGGGGAGATGAGGAGAGGTAGGGCAAGAAGGACGAGGATGGGCTCAGGACCTGGCAGCCTTCACTGCTCCCAATCCCAAAGGAAGAACGCACTCAGGGAACCACCTTCAGCTTTCTCTCTGAGCTCCCTCCTCACCTGGCCTCTCCGAGTCACTGGTGGCATCCACAACCTGGGTAGAAGAGTCCAGACGAGCTGGGGGAGAGGACACCACATTGGAAAGGCGAGTAGAATTGGGGGAATTGTTCCAAGTCCTGTTCAGTCCGACACTGTTGTCGCTGGAGCCAGGCAGATGCAAATCCTGAGTTTCATCCTCGGAAGACATCCTGAAACTCTGAACAGCCAGGTCCCCTGGAGAGGAGTGACCACCCCAAGCAGGCCCAGCCTGCCCCACCCCCTCCCCTCCAGTCTTTATGTAGCAGAGCCACACCCAGGTGTCCCCACCTGGGGCCCGTTAGCCTCCTGATTTGCAGGTCAGTGAGGGGCACTGCCTGGCACTGGTTTTCTGAAGAGCAGTGGGTACCTGGCAGTCAGGCTGGTGAAGGAAGGCCCTCGGGTCCATGGCACCTGCTGAAGGAACGACAGATGGTACCTGAACTGTGAGAAGCCCCACAAGGAGAGCTGCCTCCAACAGTTAGGCAACATTTATTAAGCAATGAATAGGGGCCAGGCACTGAGGGATCAAAAGTCAAAAAGCAGTTCCGGCTGTCAAAGAGCCCGCAGCCTATTGGGAAAGCAACGTGCAAACAATTATGTACAAACGAGACCCAGAGGAGATCAGCTGGAGATTACCATTGGAGGGAAGGCACTAACACTGAGGCTGACCAGAGAGGCTTCCTGCAGGGGGTGGGATTTTAGCTTGGACCTGAAGGAAACCAGAGAATCCAAGAGACATGGGAAGGGAGAGCGCTTCAGGCATGGGATACAGCCAGTGAAAATGCCTGGAGTCTGGAGATGGGTTGTGAGTATGCAAGGATGGTGTAAGGAGACTGGAAAGGTGGGAGAGGCCAGGCTATGAAAGGCTTTGGAAGGTAAATAGGAAAGAACAGGGAGCCATTGAGATTTTTTGTTCTGGGGAGTAGGGGGTGACATGTTCAGACCATACCATTTTTCCCCTTTCTTTTTAAATATTTTAAGTGCTAACCCTGAGGACAAAGGATTATGTCGGGTGCTAGGATGACCATTTAGTCATTATTTTAATGATTGGAGCCACCTAAAAGCACAAGGCATGCCTAGGAAGGTGGGAGGCTTAATTAGAGGAACCTTCTAATTCTGAGATTCTGTGACTCTGCTCTGACAGAAATGCTTTTAGTACAAGGATTGTTCAGATACTGCAAGAGAGAGAGCCCTGGCCAAGTTTTAGTGCCGGTTGTAGGGTCTTGGATGAGTCACTCTCCCTTGGACTTTGATTTCCTCATCAGTGAAAGTGAGATGATGTCTGGAATCCTGGGCACCTCTTCAGAGCCTTCTCAATTGGACCTCTTGCCTGTTCTTTAAGGAGAAAAGTCCTGAGGAGTGTTACCCCTTCCCAGGGGAAACTGAATTTTGAATGAGCATCACATAAGAGAGATAACAGAAGGACTAGGAGGATGGACTTCAGAGTGGCAGCTGAAATGTAAAGTGGGCTGAAACTTGGGCTCAATGCCCAGTCTGCCTGCTTTTATCTGAGTAGTATTTTTCTCAAGATCTCAGTTTCCTTATTTATAAAATGACAGAGTTGGAGTAACTGACCTATAGGGTCACATGCCCCTTTAAATCTATAATCAAACTCACACATGACCAGATCTCAAACTATAATTCAAAATAGCAATTGTCAAAACTGTTTGATGCATCAAGATGGTACAGCAGATAGAGTGTGAGAATCAGGAAGACCTGAGTTCAAATCCAACTTTAGACACTTACTACCTGTGTGACTCTGAGCAAATCACTTAATATGGTATTAACAATGTTCATGCTAAAATTGTCAATACTTAATAATAACTCTAATAATAATAGCTAACATTTATATAGTGCTTATTACAATGTGCCAGGCACTGTGCTAAGGACTTTACAATTATCTCCTTTGATTCTCACAACTCAGGGGGGTAGGTACTATTATTATCCCCATTTATAGCCGCAGAAGCTAAGGCAAACAGAGTGACTTGCCCAGGGTCATACAACCTCTATTTGTCTCAGTTTCTTCATCTGTAAACTTAAATTCCAAGGTCTCTTCAGGCTCTAGACCCTATAGGAGATGTAAGACCTTATTGATACAATAAAGCAGCTGGGAGGGAGCTGATGCTAACAGATACAAGGAAGTCCTACCAAATCAGGAAGGCCCTGTAGAGACAGACACAGAAGCTAATCCAGAAAGGCAGTCTATAATATTGTCCCTGATATCTAAGGTGAATGTCTCCCCTAAGATCTTTCTTCCTAGTTTTTTTTAAGCCAGGTGGCTCATAGCTTGTGCACTACAGTGAGGCAGGTTATGGTAAACGTCCTCACTTCATTTCATAGATAAATGGAGTCAGGGAGAGATATAAGAGGACTTGGTCACAGGAAAATGTGGTTGAGAGCCCTGGCCCCAGGCTTTGACCAAAGGTCTGTGGGCTGCAGAATGCAGAGAATGCCACTTTCTGCTAAACACTGATTCTTCCAGCTCCTCAAAGATTGACAGCTGGGGGCAAGACTTGTTGGCAAGTCCTCCCCATACCAACCGCCCTCCCCAATCCTTCCCAAGACCATTGCAGTAAGAGATGGAAAGAGGGAAGAGGAGGCAGTAAGCTCATCCTACTGGCTGCAGGACCAGAAGAAAGGAGGCTCCTTCCTGCTAACACCTTCCTGCCTCCCAAGGCAGGAATGGCCAGCTTTCTTTCAGCTCCATGTTCCCTACTAGATTGTAGTATTCTAAGGGGTCCAGATACCTCCCAACATGTCATCTCAGTTGCACCCAGACATTGACCCTGGCTCCAATATGTCTCAGCCTGAGAGATTTAGAGAAAGTGACTCAAGTAGACTAGGTTATCTTATCCTGTTCCTGCCTGGCACCCAGCAGCTGTTTAATACATATTGTTGATCAATTGACTGATTGTACCAGTCTCACCACTTTGCCCCTTCCCAGAAGTCTTCTTGGAAATTGACTAGAAACCAGTGGGTTTATGTGGAGGAGGAAAGGAGAACTCAATAACAAGGCCAACAAAGGGAAAATAAAGCATGCTTGCTGAATGAATGAATGGGATCTATATTGGTTAGTTCATTAGTAGCTGTGTGACTTTGGGTCTTCACTTAACCTTTCTGGGCCTCAATTTTCCTCATGTGTAAAGTAAAGAAGTTATACTAGGTGATTTCTAAGGTCCCTATGAGCTTAGAGATCTGTCTTCCAGTACAGGGAGGGAATCCCACTCACTATCTCTCCAAACAGTCCCTTCCATTGGTGTTAGAAAGTACTCCCTTGTATTGAACTAAAATCCACCCGATGGTCTGTATTCTTTTCTCTGTAAACAGCACAGGCCAAAATAAATCTCTTTTCCACATAGCCTTTCAGACATCTGAAGATAACCATTGTGTTCCTCACCCCCAGAGTCTGTCTGGGAAACTAGAGGATCCCCCAGGCTTTCTCTGCCCCAGCCCAGCAGTCACAGTGGTTCATTCAGGGGTTTCTGGTCTGCTACCCACTGGACCACTACACTTGAGATCAGCATGACAGTCCACAGGCAATAGTCCAGCCCCAGGAGATCATGAAGGAAGGCTTGAGGGCAGCATCCTTGGCTACCCAACTGTAGTAACTGCTGGTTTCAGACTTTCCCTCTGGATAAATAATTTAGAGGTAGGGAGGGGAGAAAACACCACCAGACATTCTGGAAACATGGAAGAGTCCTTTTTAATGCTTACATACATATCTTCTTGTTTTCCTCTGGGAACAAGAGCAGCCCAACTTGGCCATGAACATTCACCAAATGAAACCTCAGTGACATCCCAAAGACAGCCATGGAAGGTGGATAGGTGGGAGCCCACTAGGGCCACGCTCCAAGGACTGCTCCAACTTGCCCAGTGACCTACATTCCCAGAATTTCCTCCTATGTCTTCCCAGGGACCCTTTGGAACTCCCCATGTTTGTGACCCCTCATGGATGGAACCAAGTCTGCAGAGAAAAATGTGATCTAACTGAAGCCTGTCTGCTCTCCACCCCACTAAAAAAAATGGAGACTTTGAAAATCTTAAGCAGATGAAACGGACGTTAGCCTAACTACTGACTGAATCACCTGGCCCTGAGTTTCAAAGCTATCTCAATCCTTTTAATCGATGTATTCAGTTAAAGCAAACAGAGCTTTATTTGCGATATTACTCTTTACTAAATACTGAGCTTATATGGCTTCTAACATTCCCTATCGATCTTTGAGAAGCTGTAGGCAATTAGGAATAAGAGATAAAGTATTTTACAAAAGCAACAACAAGCAGAAATTGTTTTCTCTCTTGGGCTATGGCCATGGGGGAAGAAGGAAGATCTCTGGGTTTCTGAGGACTGAAAGGAGGGAGGAGGGGTCAGAAGAAGCAAGAGAAATAGCCTGGGCCTAAGCACATCCTCCAGCTTCCAATGGCTTCTTTTCTCCCCCATGTCCCTTGTCCTGTCCTTTGGTTCTCTTATTTTTTTTCTGTAAACCTAGAAATCAGTGCCTAATTTTTTTAAGGTGCAGTGAGAACACCTGCCAAATCTGTTGCTTTGCCCAGTGACCTGGCCCAGAGACCTACCTGTTTCAGGCTCTCTTTGAAGAGCTGTCCAGCCCTGATGACCAGGGACCATAGTAGCTAGAGAAAGGGAAGTCAGTGAAGGACCATCGTAGTTTGTCCTATTAGCTCCCCAAGCTTTTAAAAATGTATCAGGGCTGAGTGATATCGGATCATCTCAGTTCCCTTGGTCCTCCCCGTGTCTCAAAATGGGCTATCTCAGAAAGATGAAGAGGGAAGATTTCTGACTTATAAATGTCATGATATCCAAAATCATCCACATGTCATATAATGAGAACAGTTAGACTTCTGAAGCCCTTAGCTTGTTGTTCATTCATTAACACTCATTCATTTTCATTCATTCACTCAACAAGCATTAATTAAGTACCTACTGGTTGCCCAGCCTTGTGCTAGGCCCTTATCTTTAAGCTGGGTCATTTTTCCTGAGAATAAGAGTTCGTATGCTGCTTTGGGGTGAATGGGCCAGGCCCCCCAAAAGGTTCCAGATCACATCAACCTCTCAGAACCAAGGACTCTGGGATCAGTTCTCAAAAAGCAATCCTGGTATCTGTAGCATTCAGAGCATACAGAAAGTATCTGGCTGGCTTTGAAAATTGGGGGATGATCGGAGGCTGTTTGATTTATTTTTTCCCTTTTGTTTCAAAATTTGGGTACTAGGTATAACCTCCTTCTGATGGACAGATAGTGCTCCTAATGCTGTCCAGTCATTCTCAGTGGGTAGCTGTGAATCAGGAGTTAAGGGGCAGGGGATGATATTCCTAGAGGTGGGCTGTTGGCAGCCTTCAGGAGCCTGGTGTGCCAGGTGTGGATGAAGCCCTTCTCAGAGCTTATGCAGGAGCGACCTGGCTGGTCTCAGTCTTGGAGGTTGTAGCAGAGGCCTCATCATCACCCAATGGGTTCTTGCCACAGCAGAGGGTGGTGATCATGCAGTTTCGGAACTAGGAAGAAAGAATAAAAGTGAGAAGAGGATTTTCTATTCAGAGGATGCTCAGTGCAGGGGCTGGCCTTCAACACAAGAGGATAGCAAGTAATTTGTTGTTGAGGTGTCCCAGCCTCCACCCTCCATCTCCATGTTATCTGCTCCCTCTAGGGCCCTTTGTGTTCTCTCTCTCCTTTTCCCTCAGAAGTTTCTCTTCAAAAAGGATTCTATAACACACTCTCCCAGGTGAATTTCTTCACAAAAGAGTTTAGGATGACATAACCTGAACACACATCTATTTATCTGTAACAAATCCTCTATCAGGCCAAGGCAGAGGAAAGAGCAGAGGTCTCTGAAGTTAGAAGACCTGGATTCAAATCTCACTTCTGATGCTTACTAAGTGTGAGATGCTGGGCAAGTCACTTAAACAACCTGGGCCTCTGTTTCCTCATTTGCACAATGAGGGAAATCTGTTTGGACAAGATGGCCTTTACATAAAAGAGTTTTGCCATTAAGATGGTTCCATGGCATGACCCCAATGTTATAGTAAGATTTCTGGTTGCATTGTGTCCCTCTGTAAAGAGTATGAATCAACTTCAGAACAAAATGAGGACCCACGTGAGGACTTAAACCAAGGCTTTTGAAATCATTTCTAGAGATGGAAACATCTATTCAACCTCTGTATTCTGGGGATGAGAAAGGTGTGGAGCAGCTCACTGGAGTTACTTGTTCAAAATTGCATAACTAGTTAGTCTTAAAGACCAACCTGAAATCCAGGTATCCTCATTCTCAGGGTGATTCTCTTGCACGTATTGATACAACTTCTGGTCATCTCTATTGACTGACTATGACAGTAAAGTTCATCCTGAACTCCATCCTCCCCTTTAAAGCTCTCGCTGAGCATTTCCCTCCTCTTCCCCAACCCAGGTACCTGCTTATTCATCATGATGTAGATGACAGGGTTGTAAACAGCTGACGTCTTGGCAAAGAAAGCCGGGAGGGTCATAAAGATTGGACCAAAGTTGGAGCCCTGATGAGTGAAAATGTAAAAAGCCACCGAGGCATAGGGCACCCAACAAATCAAGAAGGCGATGACCATGATGATGACCATACGGGTGACTTCCTTCTCAGCCTTCTGGGTGGTGGCAGATTCTTGCTGCTGGGCTGCAGCCTGGAAAACATTAGATTGTCTTTGGAGGATATCCACCATTGAGTAGCAACCTACCTTTCCTGCAAAGTCCTTTCTCCCACTACTCTATACCAGATTGTCTCATTCATGTTCCCTCAAACACATTTTATGTCCACTTTCCCTAAAGGGGATATAATATAATATATAGATATCATATATAATTATTACCTAATATAACATATAGATATCATAGATCTCTAATATAATAGATGTTCTATAATCATTGGTCACTTGTTTGGTTGGTTCATTGGTTGAATGAATGAATGGCAAATCAAGGAACAGAAAGGAGTAAGAAGGAAAGGATAGAGTGGGAAGAGAGAAACAATGTCCAGGTAGGTAAGGCAGATCAGGGGTGAAGAACTGGGTTATTGAGGCATACTAAGGAGGAGATCCTTTAGCAGGTGATAAAGCTCTCCAGACCTCTTTGACTGTGAAGACCAGTTGTCCGTAGCAGAAGAAAATGACGACCAACGGAATGGTGAAGTGAACCACGAACATGTAGATGACAAAGGATTCATTGTTGACTTCAGGCTTGAGGGTGTAATAGTCAATTCCACATGAGCATTGCATTCCCTCTGGAATGTACCTGCAGAAAAACCCCACTCAATGGCAAGATTGCATTGACGAAATTGGCCTGCTATTTCAGTGATGGGGAGAGAAAGGTTAGGGAACAATGGTTGCCTCTCCTTTTGGCCAGGTGCCATTTCCCTCATCACCAGTATTTCACATTTTACCATGGTCATTGTCAGTTTCAGTCACTGAGTCCTCCATCACCCACTGCCCCCAGGTACATTCAGCCACAGGGTGAAAAAGAGTAGTTGCTGGCTAACGGGGAAGGGAAATGGAAGAGGAGGGGAAAATGCTTCTTTCTAGGGTCTGATTTCCAAGGAGATCCCCAGGAAGACATTGAAGCAAAAATAGGATCTGCCTGCCTATAAGGGATCTTTGAGGTGGAAGAAATTAATTAACCTTGGAGAAGAGAAGACAGAGAAAGGTATCTTCATTGCCAAAAGTTTATTATTAAAATAAAAGAGGACAACCCATCAAGGTAGAGAAAAGGCCAGTGAGCTCACATTATATCAGAAGATGGAAAATTATCAGCAGGAAACATTGTTAGATGAGTGCGTAGTGAAGATGGGGAGGGCTTGATATTTCCTTCGGCAAAGAGCTTTGAGAATTAGATTGGTTGGGGAATGTCTCCCTATAGTTTTGTTATTTGCTTTATTCTGGAGACATTGAGAACTTCCTCCCTAGCTTCTTCTCCATCTCCTTTGAAGCCACAGACTAGGTGAAGGTGGGAGGCAGATGACTGAGCATCCCTATTGATGAAGTTTTACTATGCAGATAGGCACTCAAGGTCAGAGGGAATGCTATAGGATCTGAGCTAAAGAGGATTGGACTTTGGTCCCAGCTTAAATAAGGATTAGAGTATAGCCAAGGTGAAAGGAGGCATCTTAGAATTTTTCCATACTTTATGAGCCTCAACATTATCCATATCTCTCATGGATAGTTGTCCCAACCTTGGTGTCCAAACAATCTTCAGATGGGACACCTTCCACCTTATCGCCTATATTCCCCCCACCCAAGGAGGCAGTATGGTACAGTAAAAAGGATACTACATTCAGAATCAAAGGATCTAGGTTCAAATCCCACCTTTGCTCTTTACAAGCAATGTAATTACCAGCAAATAATTTAATCTCATCAATTTTCTCATCTGTAAAATGATGGAATTGGACTAGATGACCTAAAAGAAACCTTCCAGCCTTGGTCCTGTGCTCTTTGATGAGTTATCAGCTGATATCCTTCCCAACACCAAAGGAGCAAGGACTGTTTGGGTGGAAGCCCTTCTCTCCACTCCGCCAAGAAAGCATCCCTAGGTTTCTACAGGGAATGTCTCTATTTGTCCCCTCCTCCTTGCCTCCCTCTCTACATTCCACTAACCTCTACATTCCACTAACCTGGACCAGCCGAGGAGGGGTGGAGTAGAACAAGCCAGAGCCATGACCCAAGTGAAGGCGACCCCCATGATGGCATGGTTCTCCCCAAACCTGAAGTTGCTCATTGGCTTGCAGACCACCACATATCTCTCAATGGCCAAAACCACCAAGGACCACAGAGCTATTTCACCTGAAAGATACAATAGAAATGTTTCCAGCTTTAGAGGACCCAGTAGAAAAGCAGGGAGGATGAAAGAAAGGACAAAGAGAGGGAGAGGAAGGAAGGTTGGAGTTCAAGACCCAAATAAATCCGGACATTCTCTTCAGCTCCCTCATAATATTATGCACGATCAGCTCAGTACAAAATTGGGCAAGAGGCAAAATTTCTTTTTCTGCCTTTCATACCCCCACCCCCATTCAGCACCATTTATATCCCAAGTTCTAAAAACTTTCCTGCTGCCCTTGGCTCCAACCCCTTAGCTTGGAAGACATCTGATAAGGTTGCTCTCTGGGAGGTATTAGGGACTTAATTAGATCCTTGCTTAAGGATATTTGCATCTTTAAAGAAGACCCTGGGAAAGAAAGGGTAATGTTTAACCCAAGGGAACAGTGGAATTTCAGGGTCAGGGATCTTTTCTGATCACACCTCAGATAGCATGTGATAACTAACCATTCAGAGACCCTCTTGTATCTCTTCCACCTTCTGGATGCTCCATCACTAACTAAGAGGTAGAAATGGTCTGTTATTCTATATAGAGAAGGCAAGCTGGAAGAAACTGAGACTGTCCCTTCAGAGGAACTTCCCCAGGGATCTCAGCTGTACCCTTCTGTGGCACTCATCCACCCACACCCATATTCCTCTATTGATCTTCTGCCCAGAAGTAGCCCAGGTCTAGAGCTCAGGGGAGCACAGCAGATTCCTACCCATTAGAACTGTTCAAAAATGGAATGAGCTACCTCAAGGGTTGATGAGTTTCCCAACTTTGAAAGTCTTCAAGGAGAAGCTGGAAGACCACTTGTCAGAAATATTTATAGAAGGGAATCTTTTAGGGTATGGGTCAGATGAGAGAGTCAATAAAGTCCCTTTCAATTTCAGATTCTTTGATTCTGTGATTCTCTCTTTGTCTAACAGGCATAATCACAAAATCCTTTCTGAATGCAAAACTCTGGAGTATGCCACACACAGAGATGAGAAAAGACTGCATCCCTGATCTCAGAGAGCTAATAACCCATTGCGGGATGTATGAAAACACAAGCAGACCAAGCAGCAGGGTGTAGACAACTGGATTTGTACTCAGAGGACCTGAATTTTAATTGCAGCTCTTCTCCTCTCTAGATGAGTGCCTTGGACAAGTCTCTCTGACCTTCACTTGCCTCCTTTGTAAAATGAGAAGGTTAAACTTCATAATCATCCAGATACAAATCCTATAATCCCATAATCTATGGAAAACACCTGAAGCACACACTTACAGGGTAGTAACTCCTGTGTGTACCTAAAAGGGCACTGGACCCAAGTTCCACTAACCTTGGATCTAGCCCTGCCACTGGGCATCCTTGGGCAAGTCTCTGGGTAGGGATGGATGTCCTGGAGCCAGCTCCAACCAGCTAATTAGAGCCAATGGCTAAATTTTCAATGTGACCATTTACATCTCAAAAATCTATAAACCAGGGCTTGATCTGTTTGTGTGTGTGCGTGTCTAAACTTAAAAAAATGATGCAGGAAAATGTTAATAATTCAGAGAACTGGTTGTTAAATATTTATCAGCACACCCTTGTCCTGAGACCTTAGTTTCTCTCACCTGTAAACACAACGAGTTGGAATAGATGATCCCAAAATTCCCTTCCAGCCCTAAGCTGGAATCTCTTAAGGTCCCTTTCAGCGTTAAATCTTTGAAATTGTGAAATAGCTCATGCTTCAAGCTTTCCTGGCAAAATGTTGTGAGTGGAAGGGGGATACATTAGCACTGGTTAGAGCTATGTCTATGTCAGATACCTTTACTGTTCTTTCTTCTCTCCAAATCATTCCCCTAAAGTATTTCATTGCTCTGAAAGAGCTCTCAAATACTCCCAGGTCCCTTTCCCATCTTGGAACTGACATGTGTTTGGGGAGAGGGTGGTAGCAACTAAAAAGAGCACTGGATTTCAAGTCAAAGGACCTAAGTTCAAATGCTGGCTTTACCCCTTGCTACCTGCATAACCTCAGACAAATTTCTTCCCCTCTCCTGTTCACAGCTGCCTCACCCGTAATATGACAGGGTTGGTCGAAATGACCTGTGCAACTATAAATCTTTTTTTAAATATTTCTTCCTTTTATTGATCTTTTTAAAAATATTTGTTTTTGATATATCCCTCCTCATTCTTCTATCTACTGAACCATCTCTTGTAACAACAAAGAAAGGAAAACAAGGCTTTCCTTTGAAAAGAAAGAGGAAAAAAAGCAGTTTGGAAATATTAACCAACACCATGACTGTATTCAACAAATTCATGCATTGTTCTACACCCATAATTCCCCACCTCTGCATTTAAGAGAAGGAGGCCTAGCTCTAAGCCTAGAATCTTCAATTCTGCCAGTATCCCCTATTTGACCAACCTCACACACTCAGCCCTAGTCCCGGAGATCTTCTCCTCCCTCTCCAACGATGGATAGACAGGAAGGGGATCTCTTCATCATTTTCCTAGGGAACCACTCACCTCCTGTGGTGGCGAAGAATCCTTCCAGGTTGCAGCCAGTGGGTCCAAAGACAAAGTAGCCGTGCAGGGAGGTATAAAGGGTGGTTGTGAAACCACCAAAAACCATGAAGAGATCAGCAACTGCCAAGTTCAGCAGGATATAGTTCAAGGGCGTTCTCAGTTTCTTGTGCTGAATAGTTACATAGAGGGTGAGGAAGTTGATGGGGAAACCCAGGACAATCAACATGAACATGTAAGCCGCCAGGCAGGAGAACTGCCATGGTTCGGCCAGATAGTACTGAGGCTCCTCAAAAGGGCTCCGCACCACACCAGTCTTATTGGAAAAAGGGACGTAAAAGTTGGGTCCCTCTGTGCCATTCATGGCTGTAGCGCTGCTCTCTCTGCCCTGGGCCTAAAGGGGACTGGCCACTGACAAGGACCTTCCTCCTCTCCTTCCCAGAGTGGGACAAGAGGCTAGATCAGCCACATTAGAAGGAACTGGGAGCTGTGGCTTGAGGTCCTTATAAAGTGACCCCCTCTGGGTAAGCCCTCCTTCTATGGAGTCAGCACCCAGAAGATTCAGGGCATAATTAATCATAATAATCCAGCTAGGTTGGCAAGCACTAATTGGCTTCCCTGGAAGGCACCAAGGTGACTCTTGTTAACTACAGAGACAGGATCTCTTGGAGTGGGAAAGTTTAGGCCTGAGACCCCCCAAGGAAGGGGTCCTGAGGAGTTGAGTGGATCTCATTAATAAGTAGCTCTGGGCCAAGGGTGTCCCATCAAGAAAGGAGAGCTAAAATCATGTAGTGCCTTGGCCAGGGAGCAGCTGTGTGATGCCTGAAAGAAACTAGGCTCAATTAAAAGAACACAAAAATGTTCCTCTCCCCTCGCCCTTGCAGTGTGACTGACTCTTATTCCCCTTTTATTTCCTGGGCAAGGCTGGAATGACCATTTATGGATCCCAAAAGACTGCATTAATTTGCTCAACTATTTTCTGAATGAAAGTGGCCTCTTAAAATGGACAGAAGGGAACAGAAGACCAATGAGACAGGGATGAGACGAGGTCTGGGTGAATGCGAAGCCCATCCTCATTTTGCAAAAGAAGAAGGAGATTTTGTCCACCCCGTCAGACGACTGTTTGGGAGGAGTGACCAAAACTGTTGCCATAGAAGGGAAAGAGGCCTGGATTAGAGAAGGTCCCAGAGCCTGGCTCTAAGAGAACACTCTGTGGACTCAGCAGCGCTCCAGCCTATCTGGGCCTCAGTATCCTTATCTGTAAAATGGAGAGAATACCTACTATCCTGATTGCCTCTCAGGCTTGTGGAGATGCTCCTCATTTGTGAAATGCACTTCCTTTGTGGAAAATGCTTCAAAAAGTACAAACAGCAGCTAACTTGGAGAAATTTCTTCAAGGTCTGGATCTACTTGGACATTTCCTACTTGTCCAATTACAGTGTTGGAGAGTTGCGTGAGAAACCAAGCAACTTACCTATTGAATGGCCCAGGGACCCTACTTGAACCCAGACCTTCCATCCTCCAAAGTCAGTTTTCTATCCTTTCCACCATGCTGCCTGCCACTCCAGAGAGAAAAGGCCGTGTTCCCTAAGCAAATAAATTCAGCTGCGCTTACTCCACCATTCAAGGCACAGTACCAGAAGCAGGATAATACATTGGCCAGAATGTTGTACTTCTGCTCAGGAAGATGGAGGTTCAAATCCCACTGCCAATGTTGACTCCTTCTAGCCTCAGTTTCCCCGCCTATAAAACAGATACAATAATACCTATGGTACAGAAACCACCCAATGGGGTTTTTGTGACGTTTAAAGGAGATCAAGTAATGAAAGCACTTTGCAAACCTGAAAGCACTATATGTCTATTTATTATTATTAATTATTAATGCTTCTCAAACATTTATCAGCTTTCTAGGATACTATAGTTATTTAGAGATAGGATACATCCACTCTCCTAGAATGTGGGCTTCTAGAGGACTTTTAGGGCAGCCAATCAGGCAGGGGCTGAGCAGCCCCTTCAATTTCCAGTTCTTTGTCACTGCAAACAGAGCTGATGTAAATATTTTTGTACATGTACATCCTCCCCCTCCCCTTTTCTTGTTGATGCCACCTAGTAGTGGCATCACTGAGTCAAAGGCAATGGCGTGCTAATGAATGTTTAACAACCGGCTTTCAAGATGGGGGGGATATATGAACAACATATGTTTAAGTGAATTATTAATATTTTCTCCTTTCTTAAGTCTAGAAAAAAACAATAAATGAAGGTATGATTTCTAACATATAAATGCTCACATTGAACATTTAACAATCAGCTCTTCTGCTCTTGGAGCTAGCTCCAGCACAGCCCTGGAAAGTAGATGCACAGTTTAATACTCTGGGGGCATATTTTCAAATTGCTTTCCAGAGTGGATGGACTAGTTCAGAGCTCCACCCACAGTGAACGAATAGACTTATTTTCCCACAGCCCCTCCAGTATTTCATACAAACTGACTCTAACTTACCTTTCCAGTCTTATTGCGCATTATTCCCCTCCAGCCCCTTATAGTTCAACCATGATGACCGTTTTGCTCCTATATACCACATCCACTGTAGGACTTTGGGTCAGTGTTCTTTGATGTCTAGAAAGCACTCACTTCACCTGCCTCTTAACGTTCCTGCTTTCCTTCAAGACTCATCTCAAATTTTCCATGAGATGCTTCCTAATTCTCCCCAGCTGCTAGGGCCTTCCTCTTCCACCCCCAGGTTATCTTGTACCTGCTTTCTTTGTGTGATACATACATACATACACACACATGTGTACAATACCTATATGTATATACATGCATACACATATGTGTTGACTGCATGTGTACATGTAGCTGTAGATGTGTGCACATATGCATATACATGTGTATTTATATGTGCCTGTGTGTGTGTGTTTTGTCTCCCCTGTTAGAGGATAAGGACTTTCATTTTTGTCTTTATAATTCCAGCATTGAGCACAGCTCTTAGCATATAATAGATACTTTTAGAAGTCTTGTTGGTTGATTGATTACATAAATGTTTGCTGCATGAGTGAATATAAAATGTTATTAATTCATCTAAGAAATACTGATTACCTAATATATTTAAGGTACTGTACCAGGTGTGGAGGGGGAGAAGATGAGAGAAGTATGTGTGTGGGGAGGAGGATACACACATATACGCACACACATACATACATATATATACATACACACACATATAGCATATAGCAAAATCCCTGTCCTGAAACAGCTTGCAGGCTAAAACGAGGAGACAAGGCAAGCATACATAAACATAAAAATAACAATAGAAGAAATATCACGAGGAAATTTTTAGACAAAAGTTTCCATGTGGGCAAGGTACATGTGGCCTGGGGTTTTAGGAAAGCTTTTGTGGAGGAGGTGAGATTTGGGCTGAGCCTTGAAGATTGGGAAGGATCCAGTTGGAGAAGGGGAAGAAAGTTTGGTGAGTGACTTGGCAGGGAAGTGGAACAAGGCAGCATGAGCAGAGGACCAGGGTGGAATTGTCATGCATGGTTAGGAACAGTAAATTTTCCAGTCAGGTTGGAGCATTGAGTCTCATTGGCGAGTGTTTAAGGAAAATCTAAGACACTAAGCCAGAGTGTGGAGGACCTTGAATGTCCCCCTGAGAAGGATGGGCTTTATCCTGTGAGCAGTGGGGAGTCACAAAAATTCAAAGTGTTCTTGTCTTCATTATTTTCACATCTTTGTTGTTGGTTACCCTCAACCTGGCTCATCTGCCAAGATGATCTGTGTGGTTGCTGTGTCTGCTACAGTTTCTTGGAACCACAGGTAAGAGATGGGTGACAGATGGGCACCCAAGGTGTATAAGCAGCTCTGAAAAGGGCTTGGCAAACCCTCACACCAGAGGTGGTAGTCTGCCTCAAAGCCATCAGTGAGTTAGAGATGTCTACCCCAAGCAAACAAAGACTTCCCCACATAGAATGGGCAGATGAGAACATTTGTTCCAAGGGCCATGAAGTTGGCTAAAGCAGGCACCATGGAGCGCCTAGAGTTTGGTCAGACATCAAAGATGCCAAAGTCACCTACTGCATCCTGGTCATCTTGACATCTTTGTCTTGCCACTGGACTTCACTAACTCTGGAAGAGTGAGGCTAATGACTTTGCACAACTGCCTCTCTTTAATCCAATGATGTCATTGGTCCTTTTCAGAAATGAAGAACAAACAGCAACCCTTTTGTATCTTTATGGAACTGGTCTCTGAGAAACTCATGAGACCTGACAGATTCCATCTTAAACGAGGGGTTGGAGGGAGGGAAAGGAATCACGGTACAATGGACTAAGACCTAAACTAAGAGTCTGGAGACCTAGGTTCTGGCTCGACTCTGTTATTGACTTTCAGCAAATCATTTCACTAGTTCTTTGGCCTCAGTTTTCCCATCTGTCAAATGTGGGAGAAGCATGATGTGATTCTTAAGGACACTTTGAGTTCTGACATTCTATGAACATATGAACTACTGCTGTCCACCCCTTACTTACTGCCTCTGCTTCTTCTTTTGGCTTCCAAGTCATAGCACTGTCCTGAATCTCCTTCCTTTTGGACCTCCCTTTCTCTCTTCCTGTTGCTTCCATAACTCCCATCTCCCAATATGGGTGTTTTGTCAGCCCTCAATTCTCTTGACAGTTTGTTCATTCAGCACTCCCGTGTCTTTGTCCATCTTTCTATGCAAATGATCCATAAAACTCTATTTCTAGCCCCCTCCTTATGGTCACTGCCCCTTGGAAATCTCAATCTGGAGAATATACACTGGTATCTCAGACTCAAACTTGTTTCTAAAAAGAAATTCATCTTCTTTACACACACACACACACACACACACACACACACACACACACACACACGATAACTCCACAGTGTCATTTAATGGCACTTTCATTCTCCTGGTGGTCCTGGTTCAAAAGCTTAGAGTCAACTATGTTTCTTCCCTTTCCCTTCCACCTCCCACTCAGCCACTAAATTCTGTTGAGTCCTCTTAAAGTGTTTTACTTTCCCCTTTCCCTCCCATTAGAGTTGCTACCACCTTGGCTCAGACTCTGATCTTTGCTTAGGTCATTGTAACAAATTCCTGATGAGACTCTCAGGCCCTCATGTATTCTGTACTCATTGTCAAATAAATCCTCCTAAAACACTGCAGGATGCAGTCACCCTGTTTCTCATAAGCCTTTAATGGCTCCTGGTTTTCTACAAAATAGAATGCCAGCACCCTAGGATGGCACTTAAGGCCTTCTATAATATCATAAGCATACCACCTTTGTTTTCACCCAACTTACTGAGAAGCGTGTTGAATGGGACAGGGTTCCAGACTGACCTCCAAACATTAATCACTCATCTTTGAGTCAGTTTGTTCAACCAGTTATGAATCAACTTATTTGCATTATCACCATGCCTACACTTCTCAGTAGGAGGTAGAGGGTTGACAGTGGCATCAGGAAGACCAAGGTTCAAGTCTTGCTTCTGATACATACTGGCTTTAGAGACTTCTCAGTTTCCTCAGGCAACTCTCTAAGACTGTAACTTATGGGCAAGTTGCCCTCCATATTGGTGGAAGGAGTTTCCATACTGGGTGGTTTACACTTCAATGAAATAATGGGTCCAGCCCCCTATAATAAGCATCTGATCCTCGATTCTCATCTTGCTCTGAAGACTATCAGGAGTCCTTTAGTAGTTTCTAATTAGGGGATACTGCCTGGGGCAAAATTATTTGAGGGAAGAGGGCACAGAGGAAGACACAGAGGAGGTCCATGGGGGAGGGTTAGAGTATAGCAGTGCAGGGGAAAGTCCCAGTGCCTTCTTGGAGGAGGCAGACTTCCCCAAGACAGTCTAAGTGGGCTATTGCATTCCATCCCTAATGTCTCTTTGAAGAGAAAAGAGAGAAGATCACCCTCCTCTAGAGAAAGTGTCCCCCCACCTTGAGTCAATGCCCAGGGGTAAAGCCTTCTTAGCCTTCTGCTGGTCATGCCCGGTCTGAGTGGTAGTCTTAAATGTCATTGAAATCCAGTGATCCTAGATTTTTCCCATTTCCCTTATCAATCATTCTAGTGACTGTCCCATAGCCATATTTATTTGCTGACTGACTGATGCCCCTTTTATCCACACATATTTGTGTGTTTATGGAATGGACTCTAGTATTTTTGTCCAGCAACATTTTAATTTATATTTTAAACCCCCATCGATTTTTCCCCAGTGGGTTCTATCTGTCTGATTGTTTGATGCCTTTATCCTTTGTTATGAGGATACCAAAGATGTCTTTTCTTTTTTAAAAAATAGTTTTATCTAGAAACAGAAATAAAAATGAAAGGGCTTGTTCAGAAACAGTGAAGGATACTGGGATGAGGCTAGCTAGTGATAAGTAATAGAAAGGCAGTACAGTATTGTGAAACGATAGGGTGGGACCCTTCTTGCTATTGGTGCGTTTTCCCTAGAATTTCCATTGGGGGAAGGGCCTCGCCCAGCCTTGGCCTCATTCTCTAGACTTAGCCACCATCCCCCCAATACTTCCTCCTGTACAGCTGTCGTTTATATATTCTCATTCCCTGTTAGAATGTAAGTGTGAGAGCAGGGAGTGGCCTCTGTCATCGTTCTGTCATTTCAGTCATGTCCAACTAGTTGTGACCCCATTGGGGGTGTTCTTGGCAAAGATTGTGGAGTGCTTTGCCATTTCCTTCTCTAGCTCATTTTACAAATGAGGAAACAGAGATTAACCTGTCCAGGATCACACAGCTAGTAAATGCCTGAAGCTAGATTTGAACTCTTCAAGATGAGTCTTTCTAATTCCAAACCCAGAACTCCATCCACTGAACCACCTAGCTGCCACATTGGGCTCTTTGCTTGGGTTAATTTCCCCAACACTTAGCACATGGAAGTGCTTAATAAATACATATTGACTGAGTGATTAAAAAGAGTGCTAGATTTGGAATTGGAAGTCCTGGTTTCAATCCATCACTCAACAAGCACTTATTAAGCTCCTACTATTTGCCTGGTACTGTGATAGGAACACAAAGATGGAAATATAAGTTCTTGTCCTCAAAGGGCTTAAATTCTATGACAGAGGAAAAATGCACCTATGTGAAATAAATACATGATGATGAGAGAGAAGCTTGCAGCTGGGGGACCAGGCAGGGTCAAGAAAACTAGGCAGCACAGTGGACAGAGAACTGGGCTTTGAGTCAGGAACACCTGAGTTAGACTCCTTCCTCAAACACTTAATAGCTGCATAACCCTGAACAAGTCACTTGATCTCTCTCTGCCTCAGCTTCCTCCTCTGTAAAATGAAGGGGTTAAACCTCTAAGGTCTCTTTCAGTTCTAAATCTATAATGCCATGAGAGGCTTCAGATTCTGACTCTGACACATACTAGGTATGCTTAGGTAAGTCACTGCTCCTCTCTAGGCCTCAGTTTTGTCATCTGTAAAATGGGGGCGGGGGGACAGAATTAGGTGTGTCCTTACACCTAGAAATCCTATGAATCAATTCAGCCTCTCCATTGCTCTTCTAAAAATACCCTCTGCTTTAACCATGATGGCCTACTCATTTTCCCCTAAAATATGTCATAGACATTCTTTTTCTTACATTCTTGTATGCACTGTTGGATGCCCTGCCCTTGCCTGTCTGTCTGTCCTACTCACCCCCCCAAAAAATCCTAGCTAAAACCCTACCTCCTCCACACATTCAATTAATTCAGTAAGCATTTAAGCACTTAACGTGTGCAAAGTACTGTCACAGGTGCTAGAGAGATATAGACCAAAACATTCTGAAGAAGCTTAACATTCCACTGGAGCCTTCTTTTCCCACTCAAACCCATAGTGGCCAATGTCTCCCTTCTCCAACATTCACTAATTCTTAGTATGTGCCACCTATAGTCTCTTTTCTTTTTATGTCAGAGAGTTGCTGCCCGTTGAGTGTGAGTGGAAGATCTTATTTATGTCTCCATAATACAGACAGTATCTTGCCCATTGGCTGAATTCACTCATTTGTGTCTTAATGAAATAAGGAAAGGAAAAGTGCAAAGACAAGCGGTGATCAGCCCAACAACCTGTGCTCTGATGGAAGTTTGGAGTTTCAGGGTGTGACACTGGCATGAGGCAATCCAATGTACTATGGCTTGCACTGTTGGAGTACAAGGTCAACATGGGCCATATTGGCAAATGATGATCTTCTGCTCTGGGCCCTGCCCCTGACCTCCTCTGAACTTCCAAGTCGTTCCCTGTCTACTGCTGGCTCATCCTGGAGCCTTTTTCAGAGCCCAGGACCTCCTCAGCCTGGAGCAGCTCACTGTGGAGTAGGCCCCCACAGAGTCCTTCCCCTTCTCCCTTTGGTGAGTGCCATCTTTCTTCCTTCTTTCCCTCTTTCCATTGTTTCTTCTTTCTTTTCTTCCTTCCTTCCTTATATCCTTCTTTTCTCTACATTGTAAACAAGCCCTGTACTTTCCCACTACCATGCCTTTGCTCACACAATTTCCTATACCTAAAAGGCCCTTCCTTCTTTTTAGCAATTGAATTTAGACTCATGCCTTAAAACTAAATACCACTTTTGCTATGAAGTCTTCCCTTATCTCTCAAGTCAGAGAACAGCCTCCCCCAAGACTTCATATGATCTTTTTGTTTTACACCTCTTTAATGTGTTTACCACATAAAACATAAAAATAGCCAAGATCAGTAATTTTGTCAGTGTTGGATTTCCTTCATTAAAGCAAATCCTGTGTATAGTGGGTCGTTTTTGAGAATTCCTATGGCCAAAAAATAGCCCCAATATAGCTAAACAGGCAATGAGACATTTGGAACTGTTGATCTCATCCATGGCCAACATGCATGTAGCCCATCACTGGGCCCAAATTTGGATCTTTTCCACTTGTTGGGGAGGGGGTGTAGAGCTTGTGGTTCACTGGCTGATGTCACCTCCTTACCACTGTGAGGTATCAGAGGACATAGACATCATTGATCACTGTGCATCATGGTTATCTGTGTGGGTCTCATATTATTCTACTAGACTATAAGTTCTGTGAGGATAGGAACATTGTCTTATCTCGGCTTCATGGCACCCTTAGTGCCTAGTACAATGTTCTTCACATGGTAGACGCTAAATAAACATTTCTTGAATGAATATGATGTTAGCATATAACAGAAGCATGTTACATTGATGCTTAAGGTTATTATATGATGGTCATGTGATACATTAGCCACCTACTAACATGTAATGTTAACTATAACCCTAGATATGTGTGCTAGATTTCATATTGTTATAGATTTAGGACTGGAAGGGAATTTAGAGGCTGAGTCTAGTGTCCTCATTTTTCAGATGAGGAAACAGAGGCACAGAGAGGTCATGACCCTTCCTGAGGGTCATGCTGCTAGTAAGTATAGAAAGTAGGATTTGAACACAGGTCTTCCTGACTCTTATACCACAGCTCTGTCCCACTATATCACCTCAAAGAAGAGAGATTTCAAAGAATTCAAAGTGAAGACAAGTAGCATCCCATAGCTCAAGATTCTAGAAGGGAAAATGATTCAGAAGACATGGGAGGCTCTCAGAAACATAATTTCATTGACTATACATAATACATGTGTATGACATGTGTGTATGCATTTAGACCTACCTGTATGTTGTTGTTGAATCGTTTTCAGTTGTATCCAACTCTTCATGACCCCATTTGGGGTTTTCTTGGCAAAGATACTGGAATGATTTGACAGTTTCTTCTCTAGCTCATTTTACAGGTGAGGAACTGAGACAAACAGGGTTAAGTGACTTGTCCAGGGTTACACAGCCAGTAAGTGTCTGAGGCTGGATTTGAACTCATGAAGATGAGTCTTCCTAATTCTAAGCCCAGTGCTTTATCTATTGCACCGCCAAACTTTTATGTGTGTGTGAGTGTGTGTAGGTGTACGTATATGTGTGTGTGTGTGCACTTGTATATGCACACATATATAGACTGTATATATATATATATATACATATAAAGAAACTATATATAATATACACACATATAAAGACTATATATAATACACATACATATATATGTTTATAAGTGTGTATATTTTCCCAGGAGAGAGAAAAAGGGGAAATTGATGTGCCTATAGAAGTGACTCATTTACAAACTACATTTTAAAAAGCTGTATAAAGGGTGGACAGGTAACTGAAGACAGCTGCAAGAGAACTGCATGGTCCAAAAGAATGTTATCAGAAAGGCAGAATAGAACCCAGGATAAAGTGAAGTTTGTGATTAATGGCATAGGCATTTAAGGGGGCATTTAAAACTGTGTTGGAAGTAAAAAGAGAAACAAGGAAGAGACAGGGTCAGTGTTCAAGATGAGGATAGTGTATTAAGACAGAAGACAAAACTGTTGAAATTTATTTCCCTTTTTGATTTCTCTACCAAGGAGAATGATCTTCAGGCCAGGAAGTTTAGGGGGATTGAAATCTAAGATAAGTGAGGAGAGGAGAGGCGTTATGCACAGCAGAAAGAGTGCTAGCTCTGGGCTCAGGACAGGTTCAAATCTGATATTTACTGTCTATGTGATAGTAAAGTCATTTAATCTCTGGACCTCAGTTTCTCCATCTGTAAAATATGTGAGGGTCCCTAGGATCCCTTCTAGATCTATGATCCTACGGTAAGAGAGCATTCAGCTGCCTTTAATGAGTTCAAGTCATGAGTCCTAAGATGAACTATACCAGTTAGTATTTACGAATTAGTCAGTCAATGAACATTTGTTAAGATGGTGCAGTGGATAGAGTGTTGGGTCTAGAGTCAGGAAGACTCATCTTCCTGAATTCAAATCCAGCCTCAGACACCTACTGGCTGTGTAACCCTGGTCAAGTTGCTGAACCCTGTTTGTCTCAGTTTCCTCATCTGTAAAATGAATTGGAAATGGAAATGGCAAAACACTCCAGTATCTTTGTCAAGAAAATTCCAAATGGGGTCACGAAGAGTCAGACATGACTGAAATGACTCAACAACATGTGGCAAGCACTGTGCTAAGATACAGAGAGAACTGTCAGATGAGAATCTTGTCAGAACCTGTGGAGAATGGGAGGTAGAACATGTCTGGAAACAGACAAGTATCCTGATTTCCAAAGTATATGCTTTAAACTGTAGGCTAGTGAACCTGATTACTGGAAAAATTCTAAAATAAATTTTGAAAGGGATAATTTGTGAGTACTTAGAGCACCAGTGATCACTATATCTTGAAATGAGTTTGTAGCCCCCAGGATGTTCCCTCACACATTCACCTTCATAAAGCTACCCCAAGTTCAAAACCCTCTGCAGATCAGCAGCTGTTGATGTGGCTCTTTTTAAGGATCCAGCCAGAAAGGGCAGATAAATTCAAAGCAGAAGTCTTCTACTTAAGCAGCGCAGCACATTTATTAGCAAGAGGAGATTCCATCCCCCGAATTCATAGGAGTACACTATTCTCATAGTTTACCATACCTACAATGCAGGAGTGAACATGTGTAGCTAATACAGAGGCCAGAGAACATGTCAATACATGGCCCATACATGCATAGTCAAACACACACATGGAGGGGCACATACTGAGACGGACATGTGACCAAGGGGACTCATCCTCCCAATGCTGCTGAGCCACCAGTGTCCTCTGGTGAATTCATCATACTGTTCTCTGCTGCTCTCTGCTGGGCCTCAAGTCAGATCTATTGTTTTTCTTGGTCTCAGAATGCAAAGTTTTCTCAACAATTCTCTGCTACCAGGTAGCAGGGCAGTTAGGTGACACAATGGATAGAGTGCCAAGCCTGAATTCAGGAAGATTCTTCCAAAATTCAAATCTGACCTCAGACACTTACAAGCTGTGTGACTCTGGGCAAGTCACTTAACCCTGTCTGCCTCAGTTTCCTCATCTGGAAAATGAGCTGGAGAAGAAAATGGCAAACCACTTCAATATCTTTGCCAAGAAAGTGCCAAATAGGGTCAAGAGGAGTCAGACATGAATGAGAAACAATTGAGGGATGACAAATTACTATGAGGTGGTCTTCAACTTCTTTGGACTCTCTCCTGCTATCTGCTATCATCCTATGGGATTCAGCAATTCTCCCTTACTTGAGAGAAGTGTCTTTTAGTCCAAACAGCTTAAGGTCATATCAACGACCCACAAAAACCAGAAGAAACCTTCCCTCCTCCCCATCAGGATTAAGTCTGTTCTTATGTCAAGACAATACCTTTGTATGCTCTTGACCCCTATCCCTAGCTGATTTGGGGTAAAAAAAAAATCCTTTTAACTTTTGTTGAATATCTGATTGCCAGCCAGACTCCATCCCCCATAAAATAATTTAGGAATTCTATTTTTTAAAAAATGATATGCAAATAAATGCAAGGTCAAGAACAGAAGGGCTAAGTGTGATATATTCATCTATTTGGAGGAAATCCTAGCTGTGCATCTATAAGTAAATCATCTCTGGTTGCTGTGGTGTGGGTTTAACAATTTGAAGAGTTTGGGAAAGGTAAATCTAGCCCTACTCCCTACAGAGGACAGGTTTACCCAAAACTGAGCCATCTTGACCATGGCCATACGTGGATCCAGAGTAGAGGGAGAAAGAAAGGGCAAACTGCCCCAGCTCCCATGGGCTCAACTTCTTGATATTCATGTTCTAAGCATAGATATTGACTTCCCTGTTAGAATGTAAGCTTCATGACCATAGGAATTGTTTTACCTTTTTCCTTGAATTCCTAGTGCCTAGCACATAGTAGGTACTTAAGAAATACTTTCTGATTGTTTGATTGAGATTCAGTGAAATCCCTCTTGGGTCAAGGTCTTGGGATCCTTTGGAAGCCAGGGGTTAGAGGTCATATTAATGCTTAAAAGTCTACAGTGAATATTCAGTGCATGTACCTCTGACTGTCAATTAATTGCTATTTGCAGCCCTGATAAGTTATCTATCTATATGTGGTGAGACAGGTCTGGGTCAGGCAGATACAGGCCTTTTAGAGGTAGGAGGCAAACAATCCAAGGAGGGGCTGGCCCAAGTATTATGACAACCTCTCAATGTGTAAGTGGATTAGCTCAGGAGTTAAAGTGGACGTTAATGAGGTCAAGGTTGTGGGTTTGATCTGCAGACCATGGGATGCCTATGGGATGCTCAGGGAAAAGTTCTATCTCCCAGTTTCTAGCTGACCCTCTAACTATGGCCCAGAGTGAGCCCCTAACCTCGGCCCCAAGCGGACCCCCTCATTCTGCTCACTTCTTTCATTCAATAGGCATTGTATCAGAAGCAATAATACAAAGACAAAAATGAAACAATTCCAGAAGAGGGAATTCTTAGCCTGGAATCCATGAACCTGTTCTTAAATTTTTTGATAATTTCAGTATAATCACTGTCCTTTGTCATCTTATATATTAAGTTGAATACATTAAAAAATTATCCCGAGAAGGGGGTGCATAATCTTCAGCAGCCTGCCAAAGGAGTCCAGGACACATACGCATTCTACCTCAGAGAACCTGGAACTGGGGATGGTGACATTGTCTCATTTGACCTTCAAGATCTCCATGAAGTTGAAGATGCCTATAGGCGAGGTATCTCACAGGTAGAAAATCACAGAATCTCAGGGTCTGAAGGGACCTCACAGGTCACCCAGGCCAACTCGAACCTAAGCACCAATCCCTTCTACATCACACCTGACAAGTAGTCATTACTTGAATATTTCCAGTGAGAGACACCCCATTGCGTGACAAGGTGGCCTGCCCTATCCATGGAGCACTCTAACCATAAGGAAGTTTGTTCTTAGATCAAGTCTAAGCTTGTAACTCTCCCATTGTCTCCAGTTTGACCTCTGGGGCCAAGTAGTCCAAATCTAATCCATCTTCTGCTTGACATCCTTTCAAATACTCATTGATTACCATCATATCCTAGAGAAGTCTTTTCTTCTCAACATTCATTCATCCTTCAACTGACCTCACATTATACAATCTTGCCCTTTGCTCCTCTGATTACCTTCCTCTGCAGTATTTACTCTCCAACCCTTCTTGCAATACCCTTCCTACAATGCAGTACTCAGACCTGAATGTAACATTCTAGATGTGGTCTGACTAGGACAGGGTTTAATGGGATTATAACCTCCCTAGTCAGTCAGTCAGCCAGTCAGTGAACATAATTCCCTTCTAAATGCAGTCTAAAATTGAATTAGCTCTCTTGGCTGTTTCACATTGCTGATTCATATTGCACTCCTGAAGTTTCCTTTTGCTTTCAGGATCAAATAAATATGCTTCCACTTGGTATTTAAAGAAAGTCCTTCACAATCTGGATTCATCCTCTTTCTAAACTGATGTCATATTACTTCCTCTCAGACATTTGATCTACTCTATTTGTTATGATTCAGTAATGATATTCCATCTCCTGCTTAAGTGACTTTGTGCATGTGTTCTCTGTGCCTGGGCTGCTCTCTCTCCTCACCTCCACTGCTAGGAATCACTAGCTGCTTTCAAGGTTCCGCACAAATGCCACCTCCTATAAAAGACCTCTGCTGATCTCCCCAGTTATTAGTACTCTGGACCTCCATTTGTTTTATATTTACCGTGTGTGTTGTGTTGTGTGTGTGTGTGTGTGTATGAATTTACTAATTTATCCATGTAAATCCAGTTTAAAGAAAGCCTGGCAAGATACCCAACTAAGGAAAATTATTCAAAGGGCTCTCATGGATGAAAATGGAAGGAGACCTAGAAACAGAAGAAAAATTTAAAAGATTTGCCAAATTCATTTCAACCAGCTGTCTCTTCCATCAAGGATAGTAGGGTCACCATACTTGGGAGATTAGCATCACAGTCCTGAAGGTACTTATGGAGAGGAAAGAAATGGTACTAAGGAGAAAAAAGCTAGAAAAGAAGCTGGAATCGGCCAGTTCTAAGTAGAGCAGACCTATGCTGAAGGTGATCAAATCGTTAGGTCACTGAGGAATTAATAATAGAAGGTATCAGAAAGAGTGAAAGATACCAAAGGCATGAAAAAAATTTTGAATCTTGTTAATATCCCCAAAAAGTGACTGATAGGTCATTACTAATTGTCAGCTTTATGCCTACTCTTCCATCTTTGTGCTGGTTACCCGTATGTGAATGGAGCAGCTGGGTGGTTCAGTGGATAGATGGTGCAGTGTGCTACAGTGACAGATTACTGGGCTTGGAATCAGGAAGACTCCTCTTCATAAATTCAACTGTGTGGCCTCACTTACTAACCCTGTTTGCCTCAGTTTCCTCATCCCTAAAATGAGCTGGAGAAGGAAATGGCAAACCATTCCAGTATTTTTGCCAAGAAAACCCTAAAATGGATCATGAAGAGTAACACGTGACTGAAACAACTCAGCAACAATACATGAATAGAGGGCATGCTCAATGAGGTTATTAGTACAGAGAATAAGCACGCAAAATTCAGCCTTGTAGTACATCTTTATCATGTCACAATTGATTAAAAAATATAGGCAGTATAATATCTCATTGTGGGATTTGATCCATTGAACTTATTATTTGTCAATCAGGGAAAAGCTTTCAACTTAGTAGAACAAAACTCCCTTTACACTAGGGAAAACAGTATCTAGAGCCCAGGATCTGGGAGTCAGGTAGACCTGAATTCAAATCCACCCATATCTTACTAGCTGTATGACCCTGGGCAAGTCATTTAACCTTTGTCTGCCTCAGATTTCTTATCTGTAAAATAGAGGTGATAATAGCACTACTTTTCAAGGTGGCTGTGAGGATAAAAGAAATATACTAGCTATTATCATCATCATTATCATCATTAAAAACTGATTTACAATAATGCATTTCCCATCCATATGTCAATATTTGAAGATTTCTTGGAAGATATAACAATACAAATTGCTCTGTTTAATGACCCCTCTGAAGATAAACCTTAAGTGAGGTATAAAACAGGAAGATGTAATTCACTCAAAGTGTTCACCACTGTGATAGAGGAGATAGAACAGAGAGACCAGGTCAAGAAAGGGATGAGAAGGTCCTCCAGATGATTCTATTTGCAGATGACATTATGCTAATTACATCAAACCTAAAGACAATGTAAATCCTCTTGAAATAGGATTTACTCAATGGAGTTTGGTCTGTCCATCCATACAGGAAAGACCAAGGAGATGAAGAATATTTATTATCCAGATTTCAATAAGCATGTGAATGAATACCTTGTAGAAGTTTTCCAACTATATGTATATCTATGACCACCAATACAAATGAACACTGGTCTGGATCCAATATAGATAAAAAGGATTACTTTTTATATTGGTCTTCCTCATTTCCTACATTCCTAACTCAAGACAATAGTTCTCTAAAATCCAGGTTACCAATAAAAAAAAATTCTCTGCATATACAATAATTAATACCTGCTAATCGTTCCTTCCTTCTTATTCTTACTTCCAGTAAGAAAGGGCTACCACCCTCTATTCAATTTTATAGTTTTAAATGCTTTGAGATTTGAAGTATTTTCTTAAGTATATTCTGTTTCTTATTAAATGAACTGAAAAAATTAAAAGACAAAATGACAAGTTACAGAAATTAGTTATGCAACTTCCAGGCATAAAGCCCCTTGAAGCTTTACGTAACTAAATAAATGATTCAATACATTATTAATGTCTCCCAGGAATTTCTAAGGAAAACCAGAGTGTAACTTCTCATTTCTAGTCAGTTCTAAAACTTTCTAAATGCAAAGGAAGGTAGTGTCACAAGATTAGAACTCTGGTATAGATAATAGATTTAAAGAAATTTTAGTCCAGTAGTCTATAATTCTTACTAATGGTGGCTCCAGATGAGAAAGTGGGGGTGGTGACTTTGCACAGTCCTCCCTCACTTAAGTCCAATTCATTTGCAAGTCATGGCATCATCTTCTTGATGTCATGGTCCTCTGTCCAGAACAAAGGACCGACAACAACAGACAGAAAGGATGAGAGCAGCTGGTTTGCTTTTGGAAAATCACAAAGAACAAATTTCCCAGAACAACAAACACCCATTTTTCAATACAAACATTTTATCAATATTGCTGTATGGTAGGGAAGCCTGGAGTTCCACTGCCTCTGAAGAACTAAAGACAATCATCATGGAACATCATGGAAGGGCACATGGTGGGTGTGAGGAGGCTACGACATATAACCAACAAGGAACTCCAAAGAGCAAGAGTAAATAATGTTGTCAAAGACAGAAGATGGGTTGGTCACATGGTGAGTGGGAGAGATGACAGTCAATGGACTCCATTGGTGCTCTCATGATGTCAAGTGAAAATGAGGAAGGCCCCCAACACAATGAGTAAACCCTCTGTGGTGAACTTCCAAGAGCACATAGACAAGGGTTGCACAGGATGGGTGGGTATGGATAGGTTGGAGGGGACTCCCAAATCAATGAGACCACAGATTCCTTTGAATGAATGTGTATATGTTGTTTCTACCCAACAGAATGTAAGTTCCTTGGGGGTAGGGATGGAGGTCTGGTAACTGTAGACTAATAACCGTAATTGGCATTTATATAGCGCTTTACATGCATCGTCTTCTTTGAGCCTCACAGCACTCCAGCCCAGAACCCTACGGCACTCCACTGTAACCCTCCCCTAAATTGACAAAAACTGCTCTTTGGCTCTGATCATTCATTCAGTTCCAAACCTAGTCAAAACATCATCTTGCATGCACCTTTTTCCAAAAGAATAACCTAAGAGATTTTATTGAATGCTTTTCTTGAATCTAGGCTAGCTATATCTATAACACTCCCTTGACAACTCTAATGGAAAAGAAAATGGAATTAGTTTAGAACAATCTGTTCTTGATGAAGTTGGGTTGGGTCTTTGTGACTGCTGTTTCCTTTTCTGTATGCTCATGAAGCATCCCTCTAATGATAAGCACTAGAATTTTGCTAGGAATCAAAATCGAGCTCATTAGCACAAAATCTGTAGCCATTCACCATTGAAGGCACTGATGGTGTCTTCTTGATATTCTATAACCCCCCTCCCCTCTAGTTTTCCTCTAGGTTCCAGCAAGGGGGTTCCCATTTTTCTGTGTTGTCTATCCTCAAGTTCCAGGACAAGCTATTATCTTTACTCTTTGGTCTCTGGAGAAGCCACAGAATAGTGTATGGTGGAAAAGCTCACATTTTGGAGTGAGAGAAGGAAATGGTATTTCCAGGCTGAGAGGAAAGATAGAAGAATGAGGAGAACTGGAGAGCATGAGAAAGGAAGAGAGAGAGAGACCCAGAGGATTCTGGAAAGGGAAAAAGTGTAGAGATGATTGAGGAGACTCGGGAGGAAAAAGAGCCCCTTGCTTAGGTATGAGTGACACTAGATGGCCAGAAGTTCCTTCTAACCCTGAGATTGACATGATTTCAAACCCAGGCTTGGTTAACTGCCTGTTAGTCACCTAACCTGGCAAGTCACTCATCATTTCTGGACCTCCATCTGTCTTAAATGAAGGGGCTGGACTTGATGATCTATGAGATTTGTTCAGGTGGTGCACTGAAAAGAGAGCTGTATTTGGAGTCAAGAAGACCTGAGTTCACATCCAGCCTCAGACACTGACTATCTGTGTGACCCTGGGCAAGTCATTTAACCTCTGCTTGCCTCCCTTTCCTCATCTATAAAGTGGAAGCAATAATAGTGCCCAGGGTTTCTGTGAGGACCAAATGAAATAAAATTTGCAAAGCACTTAGCCCTGTGCCTGGCACATAGTAGGTGCTGTATAAATCTCCTCATTATTATTCATATTGCATTCCATGGTGTTTAAATGAGGATCTTTCGCTTCTAGGACCCAGTTCCACATCCCTTCCAGCTTCTGGTTGAAGCCTTGCTGAGGTCATAGTAACCTCCTTCACAAGTGCAGCTTATGTTCAGTTGATCCCTTCCCTAAAAGAACTGGTGTCTCACTAATTCTTCTGGCAACCTGTGACACCAACTATCCCAAAGCTGTCCCTCATGCAATTGGTTTTTTTTTCTGAAGTTTTTTATTCTAGACTAAGAAACCATGGAGAAAAACAAACATTCAGAGATGAATAGAATGAAAGATGTTTGTACGTAAAATCATAAGCCCCAAGTTACCTCCAATTTGTTTTGCAAAATGTGTGCACTGGATCCTGCCTTGGGATCCTCCATCTTGAGTTCTCTGTCCCTTTTGATCCCAGTCTTTAGCCACTTGTCTCTCTTCTGGGCTCTGTGCCCAGTGCTACATCTTTCCTTCACCCCCCTTCTTCGCTAGTGTGCCCCTTCAGGCTTCACCCACCCACCCATCCTACCCAACTAAGGGTCTCCTCCTCCCCACAGCCTGGCCCATATGGCATATTCTCTTTCAGGGTTTTACAATACGCGTTTGCATGTTAAAGGCAACACCCACTCATTGTCAGTGAATGCTTAAAAATACATAAGACCCTGTATTTCCTCTTTAGTCCATTCACCACCACCTCTGAAGAGAACATCCCATCTGCTCCTGCTTTGGGAAAGGTGTGTGTGTGTGTGTGTATACAACACACTCAGATGTGAAAATACTTTTATGGGGTGGAGGCAGGTTGGGAGGAATATTTAGGAGATACTCTAACCAGGAAAGGGGAGTTTGGGAAAGGGGTAAAGATAGGCTGCCCCATGAGAAAGGAAACATAGAGATGCAATCTTGGGGGTTTGTGGCACTCACTAGAGCAAGTAATGCCAAGGGAGGGGAAGGAAGGTATCACACTAAAGGAGGGACCCCCAGCCAGGAGAAACCACACTGACTCAGATCACAGCATCATAGATGTGGACCTAGAAGACATCTCAAAGGTCATCTAGTCCTATTCCCTCATTTATAGATGAGGAAACTGAGGCACCAAAAGAAGGGATGTCCAAGGGATGTCAGATGCTCTGATTCTGGAGTTATTGAGCCCTTTCTGCTGCTAGATTCTCAGCCCCACACTAGTTCCACTCAGGAGTAGAGCATGGGTTGGTTCAGTATAATGACCTTTCACTAAATAAGCAGATTATCCCAGTGCTTGCAGCACAAGACTAATGAGGTCAAGGTTGGAGGTCTATGGAAGACATAGAAAAAAAAATGTCTATTCTTCTGTTCTAAGCTGAGAAGTTTAAATGGTCAAATACTGAACCCTAGCCCTGGCCACAAACTGACTCCTAGACCTAGCCATAACCCAACAAGCATTTATCAAGCTCCTCTGATTGCCAGAAACTTTGCTGAGCAGTGGAAATACAAAGAAAGGTAGAAGACAGTTGCTGTTCTCCAGGGGTTTGCTGTGTAATGAGGAGAAAACATGAAAATAACTCTGTACAAACAAGATACAGGTTAAAGTGAAAAAAATCAACAAAGGAAAGGTATTCACAGTAAAGGGAATGGGAGCAGGCTTCCTGGAGAAGGTGGGACATTATTTGAGACTTGAAGGAAGCCGGGGAAGCCAGGAGGCAGGGAGGAGTAGGGAGAGCATTCCAGGCAGACAGGACGAGCAGGACAAGTGTGTACAGTCCATCATGTACAAGGAACATCAAGGAGACCAGAATTAAAGAGTTGGTGGGGGTGAGGGCAGCAAGATGTAAAAAAACTGAAAAGGTAGGAAGGGCTTTGAATGCCAACCAGAGGACTTTGTATCTGATCCTAGAAGTACTAGGGAGTCACTGCAGTTAATTGAACAGGGAGAGGGTTAATTCAGGTAACAAACTGATCCCTAACACCAGCCAAAAACTAAGTACTAACATTAATCCTGACCACAAATGGGAGCTTAACTCTGATCACTGCTACCAACCCATCCATCGATCAATGAGTATTTATTAAGCACCTACTCTACGTCAAGCACTGTGCTAGAAACTGGGGAAACAAAGGCAAAATCAAATAGTCCCTGCCCTCAAGGAACTTATACCATTCTAGAGGGAATAACATGTATTAGACAAGTAAAAACAAAATATAAAACCAAGGAAATGCATTTCCAGGTTTGCTGTGGGAAAAGGAGATGGGAAGGCACCAGTGGTTGAGCAAAATCAAAGCCTCATGTAGAAGGAGGGACTTGACCTGAGTTTTGAAGGAAGCTTTTGAAGGAAGGTACAGGTTCTAAGAAGATTTCCAAACCCCAAAGGTGTGGGGGATGGAGAATGAATGTCAAGGAACAGTAAAGGGCATAAGTAGAAACATCAAGGAAGCCATTTTGGCTAGAATGTCAAATACCTGAAAGGCAACAGCGTGTGACAAGCCTGGAAAGGCAGTGTGGCGCAATAGAAAGGGTCCTGGTTCTGGAGGCAGGGAACCTGGGTTCAAATGCTAGAGCTAATACTACCTGTATAACCGTGGAAAAGGCACTCAACATCCTGGGCCTTGGTTTCCTTATCTGCAAAATGAAGGGGTTGGATTGGCTGGCCTTAGATCTAGGACTGCCCCAAAGTAGAGCATGGTTTTTCATCTCAGAAGCCAAAGGGAGCGACTGGAGTTTCTTGAACAGGGAGTGATGTGGTTGTATTTGGTTTGTTAGAAATGAGTTTGGCAGTTGTGGGTGGATGATGACAGAGGAGGAGATAAAGGAAACAGATAAATCTATTAGCAGGTTAAAGGGTCTATTTGCATTTTTTTCTCAACTTCCAATGTATTTGTATTGCATTAAATGTTCTCCAATCACATTTAAAAACTTTTTGAATATTCATTTTTAAAAATTTTGAGCTCCAAATTCTTTCCCTCCCACCTGCATCTCCCCCACCCCTTGAAAGATAAGCAATATACATGTGAAATCAAAACATATGCATAAAAGACATGCAAAACATGAATACAAAAATGCAAAATATCTTTCTATATTAGGTATGTTGCAAAAGAAAATATACCCCCCAAAAAGAAAGAAAAGAAAAAAAATTTAAAAGCATACTTCAGTCTGCACTCACAGTTCATCAGTTCTCTCTGGAGATGGAGAGCCTTTTTCACCACCGGTCCTTTGAAATTGTCTTGGATCATTAATTAGGAAGCTATTGTAATAATTTGAGGGAGAAGAGATAATATTAATAATAGCTCACAATGACAGAGAACTTTAAGGTTTGCAAGCACTTTACAAATATAATCATTTGATCCTCACAACAATTCTGGGAGGGAGGGGCTCCTATTAGCCCCATTTTACAGATGAAGAAACTAAGGAAAACAGAGTTTAAGTTACTTGCCCAGGGTCCCAGAGCTGGTAAATATCTAAGGTTGGTTTTGAACTCTGATCTATCCTGACTCAGGATCCCAGTGCCCTATCTACCAAACCACCCAATTAGCAGGTAATGGGGACCTAAACTGGTATTCAGGTTATGTGAGTGGAGAGAAAGAGAAAGACTGGAGAAATATTGTAGAGATATTCTACTAATGCCTCTTTTTACCTACAGACTAAGCCCTTCCCCACTAGCCACAGAATAAGAATTAGCTCTGCCCACCTAGGACCAGACTACCTCCTAACCTTAAATCCCAAATCCATGGAACTCAAAACTCTTTAATTTTTTTTTATTTTAAAAAAATGAATGTTAAAGTTTTTCTTTACATGTAACTGGGGGGGAAAAGCAAATATTTTTTAAAAGCCCCAGCTCTACCTCAAACTGAGGCCCAACTCTCACCAAAGACCCAAATTCTAGATGCAGCCCAATTCCTAACCTCATTCATAAATTGATTTCTAACCATCCCCCACAATCTGAGTTCTAATCCTGACCACAGATGAATAGCACAGCCATATGTACTCCTGCTGTCACAGAGAGAACTCCAGGCTCTTCATCTCCCAAGGGTGGATCAGGTGTGTAGAACCCACATTAAGTTAGCTCTTACCTATCCCATCTGAGGAGCTGGGAAGGAAATTAGAAGGAAATCAGATAGTCATGAGCTTCTAAGAGCTGGCAGGGTCCTTAGAGGTTCCTGCCAAAACAGGTTGTGACCTGTCTAAAGTCAAAGTGTTGGAGTCTTATTTCTCACTCAAGCCTTTTGACACCAAATTGTTTTCACTACTTTATGACGAGCTGGACGGACAGTGACAGGCTGTACTCACAGCCAGATCTGGCCCAGAAAAGCAAAATGAGAGTTGAGTATTGGAAACACCTTCCTTAAGCCTTGCTAAAAGTAGCTTTAATGTTTCTTAGAAGCGGGGGGGGGGGGCATGGAAGGCAAGTGGTCACTTGAAAAAATAACACATAAATTGAAAGAAAAAATAACATTTTTATTTCATTCTTAAATAACCAGTATTACTTACTAATGGAATATGTGAATCTCTTAGGCACTTGAAATCAAAATGGACACCACTAGCCTTGTTTCCTGTTCCACACTTTTTGCACAGTACTTGCTTTTTATCCCAGCAACCACCAAAAACCCAGCTCCACAAAGATATGAAATCATAAATGAGGAAGTTCAAGAAGTTATTGATGTGGCAAAAAGTACAAGTCCACAAAAATGTATCTCAAACATCCGAGATTGTCATCAAAAAGAAGGTACAGGAGCTAATGTGGAAACTGTGACCTACCTCAAGCTAGTAGCTCCTATTCAGTAGTTCATGCGGTGTCTGACAGATGTCAAGTATTATTGTGTTTCTCTTGAAAATTTAAAATAGCATGGTGCTTCTGTAAGTTCACTGTTGCATTACAATATACAGTTTGGAAACCATGGTGCTATGCCATAAAAAATATCACAACCCACTGCAAAAAAAGCAGGAATATTCAACACGTACTTTCCCCACTACAACACAATGAGAAACCCAGTCAGCAAAGGGCATTTGAAGAAGGGATTCAGACTTAGCCTAAGTGATTTAATTCTAAAGAACATATGGGTCAAAGAACAAAACATAGGAACAATGGAAAATTTCATCAAAGAATAAATAGACAATATGCTAAAACTTTTGGAACTTAGCCAAAGTAGTCCTTAGGGAAAATTTTATATCTCTAAACACACTTTAATCAACAAAAGATGGGAAGGAACAAATCAATGAATTAGGCATGCACCTAAAGAAGAAAAAAGAGGTTAGAGATGTCTATTGTCTCTCCCTTGGAGCTACACAATGATGCCCCCATACGAGGAATGACCCTTATGCCCATCATCTAGCTGTTGTGATGATCAAATGAGATAACATGGGAAAGTATTTTGAAAACTGACTTACTAAACTTTTGTTTCTCGTAAACAATAGGTGCTCAACAGATATTTGTTTAAAAAATGTGCATAAAATCAGAAAGATGGATTCAAAAACTTGGTTCCAATACTTAACTTAACTCTATGGCAAGTCACTTAACTTCTCCAAACTTCAGTTTCCTTATGTGAAAAATGGGGCTAGTAACAACACCGACTTTTGCAAAAGAACTTTAAAATGCTAAAGAAATGTAAATGATGGGGGGGTGGAGCCAAGATGGTGGACTAGAAAGACACACTTACGCAGGGTCCTCCCCACAGCCCATAAAATACCTGTAGAGTGGGACTCTCAACAAATTTTGGAGCAGCAGAGGTGGAGAACAACAGAGCGGAGGAGATTTCCAGCCCACGGTGACCTGAAAGGCCGACGGAAATGTCGGCTGCGCTGGACGAGGAGCCAAGCATGGAGCCCAGCCCAGCCTTGGCCAAGCGCTGCATGACTAGACTCTGGGAGGAGGACACTCAGGGGCGGAATCTCCAGTCACAGTAGCAGGTCCTCAGATCCCTCGGCCCACAGGTGCCAAAGGTCAGTGACGGGGTTTTATCAGCTGCCCAGGAAGAGAGAAGGGCCTTCCCATAGCTTCAGCAGCAGGTAGCAGGCAGCAGGCACAGAGGGTGCACAGCAGCCCATACAGACCGCTCGTTGGTGGAGCGTAAAAACCCCTGGGGGCATTGAAAAGTTGAGTCTTACCTCAGCCTGGGGTGGAGGCCCTGGGAGATCTGGTCTTTGTCTCACACTGAATGGCGGCCTTGCCCATCCAGCTTATCTGAAAATCAGCCCCCAGTGCTGATTTTATCAGAACTGGAGGCCAAGTGGCTGTGGAGAGTATCTGCTAAGATTCTGGGCACAAAAATCCCTCTCTGCATCCAGACCAGTACACGCTTGATTGTGCCATGTTGGAGGAACTGAGATCTCACAGATTCCCAGAGTATACCCTACTCTTGACAAAGGACCCAAAAGTTAAGTAACTGGTTAGGAAAATGCCAAAAAAAGGGGAAAAAAATAAGACCATAGAAGGTTACTTTCTTGGTGAACAGATATCTCCTCCCATCCTTTCAGATGAGCAAGAACAATGCTTACCATCAGGGAGAGACATAAAAGTCAAGGCTTCTGTATCCCACACATCCAAAATAAATATTCAAAGGTCTCAGGCCATGGAAGATCTCAAAAAGGATTTTGAAAATCAAGTGAGAGAGGTGGAGGTAAAACTGGGAAGAGAAATGAGAGAGATGCAAGAAAAGCATGAAAAGCAGGTCAACACCTTGCTAAAGGAGACCCCCAAAAAATGCTGAAGAAAATAACACCTTGAAAAATAGGCTAACTCAATTGGCAAAAGAGGTTCAAAAAGCCAATAAGGAGAAGAATGCTTTAAAAAGCAGAATTAGCCAAATGGAAAAAGAGGTCCCAAAGTTCACTGAAGAAAATAGTTCTTTAAAAATTAGAATGGAACAAATGGAGGCTAATGACTTTATGAGAAACCAAGAAATCACAAAACAAAACCAAAAGAATGAAAAAAATAGAAGATAATGTGAAATATCTCATTGGAAAAACAACTGACCTGGAAAATAGATCCAGGAGAGACAATTTAAAAATTATGGGACTACCTGAAAGCCATGACCAAAAAAAGAGCCTAGACATCATCTTTCATGAAATTATCAAAGAAAACTGCCTTGATATTCTAGAACCAGAGGGCAAAATAAATATTGAAAGAATCCACCGATCCCCTCCTGAAAGAGATCCAAAACTTCTAGGAACACTGTGGCCAAATTCCAGAGTTCCCAGGTCAAGGAGAAAATATTGCAAGCAGCTAGAAAGAAACAATTCAAGTATTGTGGAAATACAATCAGGATAACACAAGATCTAACAGCTTCTACATTGAGGGATCGAAGGGTGTGGAATAGGATATTCCAGAAGTCAAAGGAACTAGGACTAAAACCAAGAATCAAAGCAAAACTGAGTATAATACTTCAGGGGAAAAAATGGTCTTTCAATGAAATAGAGAACTTTCAAGAATTCTTGATGAAAAGACCAGAGCTGAAAAGAAAATTTGACTTTCAAACACAAGAATGAAGAGAAGCATGAAAAAGTAAATAGCAAAGAGAAGTCATAAGGGACTTTACTAAAGTTGAACTGTTTACATTCCTACATGGAAAGACAATATTTGTAACTCTTGAAACTTTTCAGTATCTGGGTAGTTGGTGGGATTACACACACACACACACAGAACACAGAGTGAATTGAATAGGATGGGATCATATCTTTAAAAAAATGAAAATAAGTGGTGAGAGAGAAATATATTGAGAGGAGAAAGGGAGAAATGGAATGGGGCAAATTATCTCTCATAAAAGAGGCAAGCAAAAGATTTTTCAGTGGAGGGAAAAAGAGGGGAGGTGAGAGAAAAACATGAAGCTTACTCTCATCACATTCAACTAAAGGAAGGAATAAAATGCACACTCATTTTGGTATGAAAACCTATCTTACAATACAGGAAAGTGGGGGAGAAGGGGATAAGCAGGGTGGGGGGGAGGATGAAAGGGAGGGCAGTGGGAGGAGGGAGCAATTTGAAGTCAACACTCTTGGGGAGGGATAGGATCCAAAGAGAGAACAGAAGCAATGGAGGGGGCAGGATAGGATGGAGGGAAATATAGTTAGTCTTACACAATATGACTATTATGGAAGTCATCTGCAAAACTACACAGATATGGCCTTTATTGAATTGCTTGCTTCCCAAAGGGAATGGGTGGGGTGGGAGGGATGAAGAGAAGTTGGAAGTCAAAGTTTTAGGAACAACTGTCGAGTACTGTTCTTGCTACTAGCAAATAAGAAATACAGGTAACGGGGTATAGAAAGTTATCTGGCCCTACAGGACAAAAGAGAAGATGGGGACAAGGGAAGGGAGGGATGTTAGAAGAGAAGGCAGATTGGTGATAGGGGCAATTAGAATGCTTAGCGTTTTGGGGTGGGGGGAGGGGAGAAATGGGGAGAAAATTTGAAACCCAAAATTTTGTGAAAATGAATGTTAAAAGTTAAATAAATTAATTTAAAAAAATAAAAAAAATAAAAGTTCACTCCTGGCAAAAAAAAAAAAAGTGATGGAATTCTATTGTGCTATAAGAAATGATGGAGATAATTTCTGAGAAACCTGGGAAGACTTATACAGAATGATATATAGTGAAGTAAGCAGAGCCAGGAGAACATTTTATTCAATAACAGTATTGTAAAGAAAATTTTGAAAGACTTAGGAACTCTGATCAACACAGTGACTGATCATAACTCTAGAGGACTTAGGATGTAACTTGTTAGTTACCCCAGCTCTAAATGGAAAGGTAATTGACTCAGAGTACAGACTGAGGCATATTTTCTTTTAACATGGACAATGTGAGAATTTATTTTCCTCAACTATACATGTTTGTAATAAGAAAAAAAAAGAAATGTAAATGATGGTTCTGAAAAGATGTGATAACTTGAAAGAAGCTTAGGAAATATCTAGTTCAAGTTTGGTAACTGCATTACAAAGTTTCTGGGAATTTCAAATGAGATTGTCTATGCAAATCTTAAAGTGCCGTATAAATGCCAGAAATTATTGTTATCAGCTTGTTCTTGTCTTTCTTGATGAAGTTCAGGTAGAAGCACAATCCTACTATTTTTCTTTCATGTTTGATATTCTATGAAAATGTTGCTGTTGAGCCATTTCAATCATGTCCATGGGGTCACTCCCTGTGACCTCATTTTGGGATTTTCTTGGCAAAGATACTGGAGTGGTTTTACCATTTCCTTCTCCAGTTCATTTTACAGATGAGAAAACTGAGGCAAATAGGGTGAAGTGACTTGCCCAGAGTGACACAACTATAGTAAGTGTCTGAGGCCAGATTTGAACTCAGGTCCTTCTTACTCCAGGACAAGTAGTCTATCCACTGCACCACTGTCTATGGAAAAAAATGATCTTTTGAGATTGAATATAAGTTTTAGAAGTTTGGTAGGTTCACTGAAAGCATCTGAAGCACAATTCCAAGAAGCTATAGAACTTTGAGGGACAGAACCTCCCTTGTCCCCCCTCCCCCAGGTTTTGATGTCTCCCACTAGTTCTCTATATCTGAAAGCTTTTCATTCCATGTAGTTTCGGGATTGTCAATATTTGGCAAGGAAACATTTATTGAAAATGTTGTTCTTGAATCTTTACAGAGTGATGTTATGTCTGGACAATTGTAGGCAACAGATCTGTCTGGGGTCATCTCTGGTTCCAGAGCAATTTATTTGTTGGATTCTCGAGAGAATTTAGGGGTTTGGATTTGTAAATTTATAAATTTGTATTATGGGGATTTGTCATCTATTACATATTAATTATTAAATGGTATTAATATTATATTGATATAATAAGCTTATTTTAATATAATGTAATTATGGGAGTAGTGGTGGTGGTGGTGGTTGTAGTAGTAATAGCAGTAGTAGTAGTACTAGAATACTAATAGTAGTGATAGAAGTGACTCAGAGTAGAAAGACTCCAGTAAAGGGAACTCTTTCCAGAAGGGCTTGATCTGGGCAAGGATCTCTGATTTGCTTCCTTTTAGATCTGGCATCATGTGCAGATTGGCTAGAGAAGTGTCCCTGTGGCTAATATCTTGAAATCCTTTTTCTCTCTCTCTCTCTCTCTCTTCTCTCTCTCTCTCTCTCTCTCTCTCTCTCTCTCTCTCTCTCTCTCTCTCTCTCTCTCTCTCTCTCTCTCTACTATCACTAACTCCAACCTTCAAGGAACTGTTATAATGTAAAGATGGACAGACTCCACCCTTCAGCCTCACAACTGGCCACAATAATGCCATTCTCAGGGACCTTCTATCTGGAGTAGCTCACTTAAATCTGGGCTCTATTTCCATTCTGAAGTTGCTCTTACTTCCTGGTCCTAGAAGCTGTAGCCCCCTCTTCTGACACTGCTGCTGGAAACTGCTCTGTGTTCCAAAGAGTACCATAGTATATTAGAAGAACGGAGCTTGGAGCAGAGAATGTCAGAGATGGTAGAGACCTTAGAACACAGAATGTTGGAGAAGGAAGGGACCTTAAGACAGGGAATATCAGAGGTGAAAGCACACAGAATGTTGGAGAAGGAAAGGACCTTAGGACAGAGAATATCAGATGTGGAATCTTAGAACACAGAATGTTGGAGAAGGAAGGGACCTTGGAGCAGAGAATGACAGAGCTAGGGGGGATATTAGAACAACAGCTTCTAACCCGGAACCCATGAACTTTTCATTGGTTTTTTAAATAAACGCTTTGATAATTGCATTTCAATATAAGTGGTTTCCTTGTAAACCATGCAATTTATTAATTAAAAAACATTATTCTAAGAAGGGTTCCACAGGCTTCACCAGATGCCCCTTCCCCCAAAACAGTTTAAGAATCCCTGTCTTAACATGTCAGAGCTGGAAGATACCTTATAACACAAAATCTTAGAGCTGGAAGGAGCTTCAAAGATTACCTAACCCCTTTATTTTACATATGACAAAGCTTGGGCCCAGAGAGAAGGGATATGTCTGAAATCAGAATCTCTAGTTTATTGACCACACTTGGAAATAGGCCACTTTCTGAGAAATCCACTTGTTTGGTTTCTCCTGAAAGCAAAGCTTTAAACTCATTGACCTGAGCAAGATGTAAGCAAAAACAAAAATTTTGTTGTGGGAGAAGATGGGGGGAAGGGGCAAGAGAAAGAGGAATGCTCCAGGTGTTCTGCCATCTTCTCAACAGATGTTGCTTCCTCCAAGATACATAAGTGTTTGTTCAAACCTCTCGGCTCAGCTCACCAGAGCTTTCAGCCCTGAGTCGGGTGGAGGATTAGGGGCTTAGCCCAGAGGTATACAAATAACTTCTCTTAAGCTCTAGGGGTAGTAAGAGGCTGCTGATGTAGCAACTCCAGCCCTTTGGCTTAGCGCCTAAGATGCATCATGAAATCTGAGAAGTTTGGAAAAGAAGAGAATGAAGGAAAAAAGCAAGAAATGGGCCTCTACTGGTGTCATTTTCATCTTTCTAGTTGGGAATTGTTTGGCATATAATAATGGTTATCTTGGGTGCTATAGTCTCCCTCTTGGGTGTTGGGCTGGCAGCAAATGGCGAGTACAGTCAGCTGTGTTTATGAGTGATGTCAGGAAGAAAACACAAGCAATCTCTGAAAAGAGGTGAATAAACAAATGGGAAATCTAGCCATCATTTTTAGTGCTGATTCCCCAATCAGGCCTGCCCTCAGTCTCGGTGACCTATTTCTGTTTGCTTGTTGGGTTTGGAAGGGTCTTGTATGTCACCTCTATTGGATAGAAAAGATCCCTTTAAAAGGATCAACTATTACTAATTTTAAACAGGTCAGTGCCTGAAAATTTCTCAGGGTTTTGCCTGTAGCTGTGGACCAAAAAGCTTTCAAATTCAAATACCACAAATATTAATTAAATCCTTGGTTCTTATAGTTACCAGATGTATGAACACTACAAGTCACTGAACCTCAGTGGCTTCATCTGCAAAATGGAGATAACAAGACCTGAACAAAGTTATTGCAAAGAAACCATTTTGTAGGTCTCTAAACCAAAGGTTCTTACCTTGGGGCCTATGAACTTGTTTACTTCTTAAAATGTATTTGATATCTCACATCAGGTAGATTGTTTAACATGACAGAAAAGGAAAATGACAAATGCTGGAGGGCATGTGGAAAAAATGGGACTCTAATTTACTGTTGGTGGAGTGGTGAACTGGTCCAACCATTCTGGAGAATGATCTGGAACTATACCCAAAGGACTATAAAACCATACATTCCCTTTGACCCAGCAATACCCCTACAAGGTCTTTTTTTGTGGTGGCAAAGAATTGGAAATTGAGGGGATGCCCATCAATTGGGGAGTGTTTAAACAAGTTGTGGCATTTGATTTTGATGGAATATTACTGTGTTATAAGAAATGACAAGCAGGATAGTTTCAGAAAAATCCTGGGAAGACATATGTGAACTGATGCAGTGTGAAGTAAGTTGAACCAGGAGAATGTTGTATACAGTAACAATATGGTAACAATCAATTGTGAAAGACTTGGTTACTCTGATCAGTACAGTCATTGAAGACAATTCTGAAGGACTCATGATGAAAAATGCTATCCACCTACAGAGTGAGAACTGATGATCTCAGAGTGCACATTGAAGTATAATTTTTTCACTTTATTTTTCTTGCTTTTTCTTGGCAGGATGGTTAATGTGGAAATATGCCTTGCATGACTCATATGTATAATTGATATTATTTCACTTGCCTTCTCAATGGGCAGGGGAGAGACTGGAAGGAGAAAGAGAATTTGAAACTAAAATTTTTTAATGGTAAAAATAAATAATTTTTTTAAAATTCTGCATTTTGATAACTCCATTTTAATATAGTTGATATCTTTTATAATCCTGTTTGGTATTTTATGCATTTAAAAACATGATTCTGGCTTCAGCAGACTGCCAAAGGCATTCAGGACACAAAAAAAAGGTTGAGCCCCTGCTCTAAGAACCATATACAGGTGAGTTATCTTTTTGAAAAGCCCTTCCCTTAAACCTGCCATCCCCTTAAGTTGTTTTTTTTCTTCCCATTCAGCACCAAATTCCTAGAAAATCCTCTTCTTTTGATGCCTCTGCTTCTTCCTTACATCCTCACTACTGCTCCCTCCCAAGTTGCCAGTGTTCTGAAAACGATGGCTTTTCCTCCATTTCCCCTCTCCTTTACTCCTCCATATCCTGATACTATTGGCTAACCCTTCCTACTGGGCATTCTTTACTCCCTTGGAGTCTGGGACACTGGTCTCCCTTGGTTCTCCTCCCACCTGTCTGAGCCCTGCTTTTCAGTCTCTTTTGCCAGCTCATCAACCCTCTCTTGCCTTCCTAATATAGGTGTCCTCCAGGACTCAGTCTTCAGCTCGCTTCTATTCTTACCCTCAACTCTCTCCCTTATTGATGTATTCTGCTCTCATGGATTCAATCATCACCTCCATGTTGATGACTCCCAATTTATCTTCCCACCTTGAATCTCTCTCTCTTGAATTTGTCTCATGTTGATAACTGCCTGCTGAAATCTCCACATGGGTTGCTAAAGATGGAGGAGAGAGAGGATGGTGAATTGGAAGAATTTCTGAGGCCTAGGAACTTATAAACAAAATGGAGGTCACCTTCTCGTCATCCACCAAGGTTGCTGCTGCAGTCTCAGAACCACTGGATCAAAATGCCCTGCTGCTGATTTCTTAGGATTCGGGACTTAAGCCTCTCATCTCTGGAATCTCCCCTTTATATATTGTCTCGCTCTATTAGAATGTGAATTCCCTGAGAACAGACACTGTCACAGACATACATAAATATGTGTAGTGTGTGCATGTATGTATATGTGTGTGAATATAGATAAACAGATGATAAATAGATCCACAGAACTTAGTGGGATATATAATTGTTATTATTTATATTAATTATAATCTGTATTAATAATAATTATTATTAAATGAGGACTCTTTCCAGAGATCCTTGACCTGGGTGAGGATCTCTGATTTGCTTTCTTAGTATTAAATGCTTGTTAAATGTATTTCATCATTCATTACAAGAACAGCTTGAAGAGCTTGGAGGATTGAGTGAAAATTTTTTTAAAGATTGGGGAAATCTGGATATGTTTCTAGTCAACAGGGAAAGAGTCTATAGGAAGGCAAAGGTTTGATATGGGCGCATGAAAGAAGAGACAAGATGACATCAAGGCCATAGGTTGACTTTGATAAAGGTCCTCAGAGCCTGGAGCAAAGTGGAAAGGACAAGTGGAAACACAGAAAAATTTGGGGCAGTGAGGTGGCACAATAGATAAAGCACCAGGCCTGGCGTCAGGAAGACCTGAATTCAAATCCAGCCTTAGACACCTTCTAGTTGTATGACCCTGGGCAAGTCACTTTATGCTTCAGTTTCCTCATCTGTAAAATGAGCAGGAGAAGGAAACAGCAAAATTACTCTAGTATCTTTGCCAAGAAAACCCCAGATGGGGTCATGAAGAATCTGACAAGAAATGACTGAACAACAAAAAACTCCGAGTCTTTCAAACTTGTCTTGAAAATATCCCAGAAAAAAGGCAATACATGATTTCAAGCACAGAATAGAAGAGATAAGGGAACTTAGGATTGGCCTCCATTTTTTCAGGGAGTCTGGGTTGTGGAGGGTGGGTGTAGCTGGAGGAGAAGGTTGGGAACAGTTGCTGCAGAGAGCATGACCGTCAATCAGGGAATGCTCCACGGATGGTTGTGCAGTTAGGAGGTCCCAATTAGAGTTAAATAACATGAAATTGGAGTGTACCTAATCCATTCAACAGTTCAAGAAGAGGAATAGATAAGGTGGATGAAGGGGATGATTCAGAGTTTATTATTAGCAGGGTATAAATGGTGTCTGTATAAGAGGCCTATTCAATCTAAGTGAGGGATTCAAGAGTAGAAGACAGTGTATCCTTAAACTGGTAAAAAAAAAAATAGGATTAAAAATTATAAAGAGAAATGGAGACAGAGCAGGATTGGTAGATGGGGAAAACAGAATTGCAAGGATAGAGAGACTAGAGATTGTGGTCAGCAAGTCAACAAGCATCTACAATGTAGTAGACCAAGGGTTGGGAACCCACAGGTCCCTAAAGGTCACTTGAAGATAGGCCACATGTGGCCTCAAGGTCTCAGGTTCCCCCCCATGTGCCAGTTGCTGAGCTATCTGTCTCTATCTTCAAGGAATTCACCATCTGTTTTAGGAGGCATGAGAGGGAAAAAAAGAAAGCTGGCAGGAGATTATGATGAGGGAAGCTAATTTCAAAGTTTGAGGTTAGAGGATGGCACTATTATTCTGGTCAATAGTCTTCACACTCTATATATCTTGAATGTACAAAGTCATTTGCATGGTTTTCTCTCGCATTACAACGGGAGCTCCTTGAAGGCAGGGAATGGGTTTTTGCCTTTCTTTGTATCCTCAGGTTTAATAAAGGGTCTGGCACAAAGCAGGGGCTTAATAACTGGTTGTTGTAGTTCATGATGATGGGGGTAAGAGCTAAGGCTCCATCCTTTCCTTCTCTCTCCTACTCTCCTATCGGTGATGTGGAAATGCAGTTGATGAGGCTAACAGAGTGAGAAGGCATAGGAGGAGGAAATCTTCCTGGGCACTGAGGTCCCCAAGTATGAAATCAATGGGTTGGAGCAGAGAGAAAGGGTTGTAAGTTAGGTGCCAAGTGCTGAGCTCCTTTAGAAAGGAGGCTGGTAGACTGTAGCAACAAGAGTCTAGACTAGCTTATTCAGTCAGATGGAAGTAAAGTTAAAGAAGAGACTGGCATCAGTTAAGTAAAGAGGCATTGATGAAGCGCCTAGACACTGTGCCAGGTGCTGTGGATACAATAATAAATTCAAGACAGTCTCTCTCCCCTCAAGAAGCAGAAAGAGGACAGCAGAGGGAGGGTTTGGAAGTGCCAAAGAAGCACTGGGCTCTTGGGCCAGTTTGTCCAAGGTCATGATGAAGAGAGTGAACGTGGAGGAGGTCACTTCTGGAGAGAACCAGCAATGTGGAAGTTAAGGGGAGAAGAGGGCTTTTAAGCAAAGATAGATTCAATTCTAGACCTAATGAGTTTGAAGTGCAGGCAGGACATCTAGATGGAGAATTTCAGTAAGCTTTTAGGAATATATGATTGGAACTTAGAGAAGTTGGACTTAGCTATTCATATGAGACTCAACTGCATAAACACGATAAGTGAAACTGGGGGAGAGTAGGAGAGAGAAGGAAAGGATGGAGCCTTCCAGGATACCCATTCTTATGAGATGGGAGGAGAAAGGTGAACTATCAGACTGGTAGGACAACAAAGCAAGAGGGAGAGGAAGAGCAGCAGAGAACAGACAGAAAGAAGGAGGGAAGAAGGAAGGGAGGGAAAGGGAGAGACAGAGAGAGAGTCAGAGAGACAGAGAACAAAGAGGGGGAGAGACAGAGAGAGAACAAAGAGAGGGAGAGACAGAGAGAGGAGAGAGAGGGAGAGACAGAGAGCTTTTTATTTTATTCCAAAAAGCTCAAAACTCTTGATGAGCTCTACTGTTCTTTACAATCTCCCTCTGAGGAAACAGATTGTCATATATCTCTATTTCACAGGTAAAAGATGCCCAGAGAGATGAAATACATCTAGCTCAACAGCAGCAGATGTATTAATAGAAACTCAGAGCCAGAAGAGATCATCTTGCAGTCACTTCCAAATCCCCATGTACATAAATATATCTCATTTTTACAGCGTTGAGGCCTATAGGCAGGGAGTGACTTGCCCAAGGCTATTTAGTCAGGGACAGCAACTAGTAGAGCGTTTGGCACATTACAGGTGTTTAATAAATTCTTGCTGATTTCCTGATTGTCAGAGCCAGGTCTAAAACCCAAGTGTCCTGATCCCCAGTCCAATGACCTTTCCATTGTGCTAACTAGGCTGACATCTCCTAATTCCCCTGGTGCCCTCACTGAAGGAACTGTGGTAATGGTTTGGGAATCATTACCTGAAGTCGTAAACATCTCCATTCTCAGTCTAGTCTTCTCATCCTACTGCCTTCAACCACAGACCATCTGATCTGTCAGCATGATTGACATGTTGCTAGGTAGTGGTTTCCCCCCTATCTTTTCCCAGCCAGATGACTTCAGTTCAAGTAACACACTGATGAAAATCCTAACACATTCATAAATGTTTAGCTAGAAAGCATGCATGCATGATTTTAAGTAATTAGATACTCTAATGGCAAGAATTCTGTTGGTTTAGCTCTCCTTATGCTTCCCCCTCATTTTTTCTCCATAGAATACACATTTCGCCAATGTGGTTTCCATATTGGCCCTTGCAGGTAAAGAAGAAAGTGCTAACTGAAGACTGAAGAACCTGGCTATGTTCAGCCTGGAGAACAGAAGGGATTAATAGGGAATCGGGGAAGGGGGAGTCTCTAAGTATTTGAAAGATTGTCATGAGGAAGTGAGATTAGATTTGTTCTGCTTGGCCCCAGAGGGTGGAACTAGGACCAATGAGTGGAAGCTGCAGAGAAGGGGCTCAACTTGAGAAAAAACCTCCTAACAAGTACAGAGTAATGCAGTCTCATCAATGTTTGCAATTGGTGAGAATGTTTTCTGAAGAGCAGTGGAGGTCTTAATAACCACTTGTTAGGGAGTTTTTTAGAGATTCCTATTCAGGGTAGGTTAAACTAGATGACCTCTTCTAATTCTAAGGTGCTAAGATTCTACCACAGCAGAACAAAGAGAATTCTTCTAACAAAGGCAAGCTGGTTTTAGAATGAGCCTTGGAAAGGGAACTGGGAGAATGAGATTTTAGTCACAGCTCTGCTAAGCGGAGACACGACCTGGAATCACGTCACTTCTCAGAGGTGTTGCTTCATCTTCTGTTTGGTTGTTCAATCATTTCAGTGGTGTCTGATACTTTACGACCCCAGTCGGGGTTTTCTTGGCAAAGATTTACAGTGGTTTGCCATTTCCTTCTCCAGCTGATTTTATAGATGAGAAACTGAGGCAAAGAGTTAAATGACTTATCCAGGGTCACACAGCTATTAAGTGTCTGAGGCCAGATTTGAACTCAGAAAAATGAGTCTTCCTGACCCCAGATCTGGCACTTTCCACTGTGCCACATAGCTCTTCTGTTTTATGAGAATAAAAATCCCAGCCTTCACCAAGGGGATGAGAGAATCTAGTAAGACACTTGTTGAGAAGGGGCTTTGAAAAGTATGAAGTTCTTTACAAATATAAAGAAAGACACTACCATCACTTGTCATTCATTGTTCCTATAACTGACCTCCTGCACTGAGGTGAAAGAGCTGCCAGGGGACACAATTTGGGTAGAAACCAAGACTGCTCAGGAATCAGAAAGGTGAGATCAGAGGGAGAACTCAGGCTTTGGCCAACTGAATGGCTGGTTGGTCCAAAGTTGGAATAGTAGTGTTGCCCAGTTTCCTAGACTTGGATGTAATCACACTTTTTGGATGCGTAACTTGTTTTGACTCTAATGGGATGGAATTTGGAGTACTTTCTTCTGACAGCTTAGTTTTATCCTGTTCTACCTGTTTTTTCCCTTATAGTGTCCTCCTTGCAAAATTTTGAGGAGTTAAAAAAGATTAGCATCTAACTCCATTTTCACTCCAGTGAAAGGCCAGGAAATTAAGGGTCTATAGTGGGGAGGCAGAGGATGAAAGGATGAAAGGAGCCTGTAAAAAGACAGCTCAGAATAGGACGTGGCAACCCCCTCAAGATTCAGGGATGGCTACCTTGTAGGATTCTGCACCGTATCTCTGGATTTTCCCCAGCTGTCACCCCCTCTCTGTTCTCTTATAGTTCCCAATAGTACAAATTTTAAGAAAATTTGAAGAGTAGACTGTTGAGAGATAGAGTAGACTGTGGGAGATAGTGGAGCCATGGCTTGGATCTGCAGGTGAGCTAGGGGAAGGTTACTTCTTAGCTGAAGTGCTCAGTGGTCAGAAAGTGAGGGGACCAAGCTCAGGGTATCCCTGAAGCCCCAGAAAAGGCCAAAGAAGTTGACTGCCCGTGCAACCCTAACAAAGTGACTGACTAGCTGTTCCCTGCACACCACATTCTATCACCCCATTTTGTGTCTTGGCAAAAGAGGTCCCCCACATCTGGAATGCACTCCCTTGTACCTCTACACTCTTAGAACCCTGAGTTCCTTTCAAAGTGCTACCCAGGTACCACCTCCTAAGTAATATCTTTTCCAGTGCACCCTTCCTTGAGAAATGACATTACATAAAATTGATTGTGAGCTCCATTAGCATGTCATCTCTTCAAGGGCAGAAAGCTCTGTCTGGAGAGATATTCTCTCTCCCTTTTCTCCACTTCCCCCCACTCTTCCCCTTTTCCTATACAAGAATGGTTTTTTCAAAACTGACTCTCAATCTAGAAAGATAAGTGATGACTCCTTTTGGATTTTCTTATTATCTATGGCTGAGACAGGTATTTATTTCTTTGTGAGTACTGCTCTTGGTAATATAAAAAAATTTTTTTAACCCACCCTATACTGTCACTTCAATTAGATTAAATTTTAAGAGCATACAAACGTAATGTTCCTCTCTGATTAAATTAGAAACAGGTGCACTTTTGCATAAGGAAATTAAGTTACAGACAATATGAAGATTTGCTAAAATACAGACACTGATGAAAATAAGTAGCCCTTTTATTTGTAATTATTGAGGCAATCTGTTCGCCAAGTGTACATGCTAATGGTCTGACAGATCTGTGGACTCCAGCAGGCTGCTATGAACAACTCCAATCATCTTAAAGAGTAACAGATTTTTTTAATAGAAAATATATGTACATTCTCTTTTCCATCTCATAGTGCTATTTACAAAGCAGAAAATGCCATAAATAGAAATTTCGTAGTTACACTTTCCTCCCCACCTCCCCACCCCCCCAACATAAATTTCATCTGCACAGAAAACATTTTGATGGTTTTAACTCTTCTTTTTTATATAAACATCTCAAAAATCTGAAACTATCTGGGAATGACAAAGGCATAACCTGGATAACTGGGAAGGGGTGTGGATGTGTGGTTCTCGCTCTCTGTTGTGGTCCCCTGTGGGAAGAGAGGCAGAGGCAGACAGGGGTCACTGGCCAGCTTCATCGATGCGTCTCCGACAATATGGACAACAGTTGTGCTGCAGGACTAGAAGCTCATAATCTTCTGAGTGGAACATCTACCAAAAGGAGCAAACAGGTTTGTTGAGCAAGAAGCCTCAGGGGTCCAAAGATTCTTCCCCTTTTCTGGGTTTGGGCTGCACTGGTTCAGTCCAGGATGGGGCCTTCCCTTCCAGATATCAAAGGTCTCAGTAGCCAACCTCTGCTAGCTCTCCAGTTCATAAAGTCACAGGGCAAAAGGGAGAAATTATCTCCAACCAACTGAAATTGGTCAGCATGAGGTATCTAGCCTGGAGTTTGACATTAAGGGGATAAAATGTGGATCCCTGCCCAGGAGGGGTTTGGGTTCCCCACCCCCACCAGCTGTGCATCTCCCACCTGAAAGCATGAAGGACACATAGTGATGGAAGCATCGGGGAGGAGGGAGCGGAAGTACTGCCACTGCAGCGGCTTGGGCCAACGCTTGATGAGGACATCCCGCCTGCTCATGGACCGAAGGACTGCCCGGTTCACCACCACAGGAACAAATTCAGAGCCCCCTTGCTACAAAAAGCAGGTGTAAAAATGGGGAGGTAGAGCACTTTGGGATTTACTTACACCATGCCCAAGAAGAAGGGATGGTATCCTTTGGGCATATCTCAGGCCTGTCTCAGAGTTAACAAGAATTTCAGAGGCCCTAGTATAGCCTACCACTGATTCTTTCTACAGCCAGGGAGCGTCTGTGAGATACATTTCCAGGTACAGGGAGCTCATTACCTCTTAAGTTACTTTGGTCCATTACTGGACAACTCTTGGGTAGAAAGATAAGCTATAGCACTGCGCATGTAAGTGCCAGACCCTGGTTCCAGTTATATCCTTTGGTGACTCACAGAACAAGTCTAGTGGGCTATCCCTCCTTCATGGAACATCCTTCAAATAGTGATCACATTCCTCATCTCCAGGCTAAACACTGAGACCACAGCCTGGTGACCCTTGTCTACACACGCTTCGGTAAAGTGTCCAGAACCAAACACAATACCCTAGATGTGGTCCTGGTCAGCTCTCGATAGACATTAACTGAGAATTCCCAATGAGCTGGACTTGATGCTAATTCTCAACCCTGAGTCACTTCAACTCTCCCACTCCTCCTGCCCATCCCAAGATGCTTAAAATGCTTCAGGAAATCTCACCACGGCGCTGCCTGGTGCCACCACACGCCATGTTGTCTAATCTCTGGGCCCTCATGGCTACAGGGATTTTATTCCCCTCTAAGTACTGAAGTCAGAAAAGCTGAGTGAGGGGCCTACACCAAAGCTCTCACCTCAAAGCTCAGTTTGGCAGTAAATGGGTCGTCTTCCTCGATGTGGTCCACAGTCTCATCAAGTCTCAAAGTTTGTGAATCTTGAGGACTTTGTCAAAGGAAACCGCTTGAGGAGGCCCTGTTTAGCCACCCAGCCCATGTCTTGTTAGCCTCCAAAGGACACTCCCTTTCATGTCCAGAGCTCACACTCAAGAAGTTCACAAGTCGTTACAAATAAGGATTTAAAATCCTATCCTCTCAAACTGAGATTTGCCTAAAGCCACCAGTGAACCACCAGGAGACAACAGGACTGAGCAGTATGACCACATGGCGACTGTATCAAATGAGGAAAACAGCAACAGTCATCCTAGGGGGTACTAACAACAAGCGCTCAGCTGCCTCCCTCAGCCCCACAAAGGATACTAGGGTTGGTTATTTCTTGCCATTTCCTCTCCTTTTTAATCAGCCTCGGGGCCTCCAGATCAATGAGAGCCACAGCTTCTTCATCACTAATTCCATCTTCCAAGTAGAATTCCACCAGGTGTAGAACCTCTGGAGAATGAGGTCACAGGTGAAGGAGCCAGGGGACATCAGTAAACACTGCATCTCAGCCTGGATTCAGATCCCCAGAGGCTTTCCAGGCTGTCAGCAGACTCGACTCCCTGGTTACCCAGCCACCTCCCCGAGTCCTGAGCACAAAGCCTCCCCCACCAGCTCCCCATTCCCCAGAGGGAGTGAGAAAGGAGCAGCGAGGCTCCTGCTCTCCAACTCACCATATGAAGACGCCGAGAAGACGAAGGGCTGCCGGCAGTTGATGCACACGTTCCCCAGGTTGTTGAGCAGAGGGTTATTGGTGGAACACCTATAACACAAGGGCACTAGCTCCTGCAAAGAGAGAACCCCATGGAGTCGAGCACAAAGCCACCTGCCCTCCTCAGGCACTGGCAGGGCACAGCAGGCTAGCCTCCTCCCCCACCAGTGTTTCCTGGGCTGGTCACTGCACCAAAGGGACAACGTCCATGTGTCCTGAGGGAGCAAGCCACATGGCCAGCAGCTCTGCGGGCAGAAAGCCTGGGCAGGCAGTGAGAAGGGACACCGGGTGCACCTGCAGACTGGGCTGACTCTCATTTCTGGTCTGCCTTCGCAAAGGATGGGCTAGTCTAGCCCCTTTATTTCACAGAGGAGGAAACTGGCCAAAAAGGAAAATAACCAGTCTGTCACATAAAAATATGTGGAAAAGTCTGGATAGGAACCAGTTATTCCAACTCGGTTCCGTCGCCTACATGCCCACACTAGGGAGCCTGGGGGTAGTAAGAAGGGTTCCTTCTCCAGACTCCACTGCTGCTCCTGTTTCTTTCCCACAATATACTGAATGATCCAGGGCAATACTGTGAAGAATGTTCTTGGAAGTCACTGATCAAAATGGAAGATCAGGCAACCACTGGGTTAGAGGAAAGGAAAGCCCAAGGCCAAAAGGCAGCATGAGGGAGAGCCTGGTCTGGACGCAGATGTCTGAGGGCTTGCACAGGTCTGCTTCAGCCCCAAGACTGGTTCTAAAGCCAGGAGGCTGAGAAAGTTCATGCTGCCATCTGAAGACTGCAGGCTGTTTTTAGGAGATACCTAACCTGAAGCCTTCAAGGAGTCTGGGGACCTGGAAAACACTTGAACCATCAGACTCCCTCAGGCCAGGCTCAAACCATCTCCAAATTAAGGAAATGATAAGGAGAATGGGAGCGAGGTCATGGCCAAAACTCCAAAGTGTGAAGACTGCAGGAAAGGAGATGGCAGAGGGGGATACACCTAGAAGAAGGGAACCTGGGGTCAGAGTGGGAAGGACAGAATGAATCCTTGAGGAACATTTAGAAACCAAGCCAGATCTCGAACTGAATCTGGAGACAGTCATCAGGCAAGGACTAGGTTGACTGGTTTGGTCACTAGGTGGTCAGAGGGATGACAGCTGTGAGCCCACGTCAACACTCACCTCACTATCGTGAAAGGGCTTCGAGCGGATGGTCAGGCTGCCCAGTTCAATGGATTTCTGGAACCTTGCGGGGATCTGCAGACCCTGCAGTTTGTCGTAAGCATGACGAGCCAATTTATATGCGCCTAGAGCCTTGCTCTGTTTGGCCAGCGTGAATAAAGTATTTCTGTAATCAAGTTGAGGAAGGAGGAAAAAGGCAGCGAGGCAACCAGGGGTTACTTCTGGAGTGAGCTTTGCACCAGAGCTCAGCTCTTGTCAGTGCCAGGAAGGTGTGGGCAGAAGCCTGAGAAATGCGTCTGCACATTTGTAAGATGTAAATGTATTTCTCGGATGCAGAGGCACACGGTTTTGTCCAGAGATAAAGAAGTGCCATTTCCATTAATATTTTAACCGCTCCGGTTCTTTGGCCTCCTTGAGGCTCATCCTGCTCCCTAAATTCGGGCCAGAATGTCTCTGCTGCACTCAGCAATGGCAGAGACTGAGGTGGACTCAAGGCTGGAACAAATGACGCCTTGTGCCCTGGGTGACCTGGCCTGGCCTCCGGTTTGCACCGTGTGCCCGTCGGCCCCACTTTAAGTTACAGGCTCCCAGACTTGGCCCATGAGCTACGTCTTTCGCACTCTGCTATTTCCCACATGGTGTCTCCACTGGGGTCCCTGCCTTGGGAGGCTCCATAATGAGGCCTCTTGCTGCCCATCCCATCTTATCACTCGCTATCCTTCTGTTCTAGCCTGACGCTCTGCTCGCTGTTCCCTGGGACGGATCATGTTCACTTCAGCCTTTTGTGTCTTTGCTTATGTGCCTCTCTCCACCAAAGCCTGAAGCATGCTTTCCCTGCTCCTCTCCTCCAGTCCAAATCTCACCTATCCTTCAGGGCTCACACACCAAGGGTGCCTCCTCCAGGAAGCCTTCCTGATTTGCTCACTTTCACTGAGGTCCCTCATCTCTGAATTCCTTAGGACTCGGCAGATGTGGCCCACAACTTAAAATTTAATTAACACACGCTTAGACTAACATTTCTTAATTGTGTCATGTGGTTAATCTTGTCTGTCCTATTACACGGTAACATCCTCAAAGGCAAGAAGTGTCTTATGCCGTGTCCTCCATAATACTAAACAAAGGGCTGAGGAAAGGTCTGTTATTCAGTAAATACTGGTTGATGAGGGTCAAAGAACTGGCATAAATGAGACTCTTGCCATCACAGGACCCTCTTCCTATAAATCCTCCCAATTTTTTTATCTGTTGTGCATAAAAGTACTGTTTCATGGGAAGTCATAGATGAAGAAGGTTTGAATGGTATGGTGTAAGGGATATCATCCTGGAAATGAACTTATAATTGGAAAAGAGATGATGAATGTGGCAAGGGAAAGGGATAACAGATAGTTAACCTAAAGGATACACTAAAACTGAAGAAATGTAAAAAAAACCCAAAAAGCCCTAGAATAAGGCCTTCAGCATAAGACAGAGGTCCTATACGGAGAACTGCACAGAATGAGAAGGCTCAGCTAGGTCTCCACCAATGACCAGAGAATTGGTGTATTCAGACAGACAGACAGACAGACAGACAGATTACAGGTGTAGGGAGACAGACATAGATGTGGACACATGATTTCAATGGTATCAGGAACTCCTAGTGTGTAAGTCCCTCCACTGATGCAAATTAGCAACTCATTTGTAGAGGATGGTCTCAGAGGGTTGCTTGAGGTTCTGAGTGGTTCAGTTGGTCAGGTGGTCTTATGACGGAGGAGGACTGACATCTTAGCCAAATCAGAAGACTTCTGCTCTGGGCACTCCTTGTACATAGGAAGTCTTTACCAAATGCTTGTGGAGGAGAATGCTGAGGGCTCCCATACTGTTCCTCACCAGGACATTTACAGAGAGAGTTCAAAGAAGCCCAGTGCACACCCCAGGGGTCCTTTCCGCTAATTCTCCCTTTGGCACAGACACCTTTCTTTCCCTGACTGATTCTCTAGGATAAAACAGGACTAAGGATAGCAAGCTCAGGCTCTTCAGGGGCTGCTGGAAAGATAAATGGTTTTGTTTGCAAAGTGCTCTAAAAGAAAAAGCCCTGGGCAATTAGGAGCAGGGGCTGAGGGGGAGTCTGGCTCAGAACCTTGGAGCAAGGATACACTTTAGAGATACCCAAGGGTGTTTCCTTAGACAGGCTGTGAAGCAGGAACCTGGAGATGTTGAAGAGTGTTTCAGGAAGATGAAAACTGAAGGGCTCCTCCTGCAGCAGGAAAAGGGAGGAAAAAGAGAGTGAAATCCACGGCCTGTCAAGACCTAGAATTCATTTCACTGGATTCTGAGAGAATTCCACAGAGGCTGTGATGAATTCCATCTCAGCCCTCGCTAAGAAGGCCTTCCAAGGTTTGGAGGACAGCCTAACTGACTTGAAACAAACCATTCTGAAGGAATCTGGCCCACTGATGGTTTGTCTGCACGGAGATGCTTTTAATTATGCTTTAGATAAGACTGATGCAAATCAACCAGGCCAAACCTCTACTTGGCCATGCTTAGCTAGAGGTTAGTTATAACTTCTGTGGGCCCTAGATAGTAATATAGCTATATTCCTTTATAAAATATTTAATAATTTAGGCTTTTCACTAAGTTGCAAGGTCAAAGCAGTCTGAACATTATATTCTATCTCTCCAGGGTCTGAGTCCTTTCCAGTTCACTCTCCACTGTCCATCAGCAACTCTGCTTGGAATGGGCTCCCAGAACACGATGGCCTCAGCCAGGCCACCCTCGGTGGGGGCCTCACCCTCTTCCCAGCTTCCTTTGGTTTCTTGGCTCCCCCCATTAGATGGGAAGACTGTCTTTGCCAGTGCTTAGTGTAGCACCTTGCACACAGTAGGTACTTCATTAAAGTTTACTGAATTTCTAGCTACTCTACTTTCCCTACATAATCAGCCGGCCTCAGGAAAGTGAAATGTTGCCTTAATTCTACCCTGAGGATTTTTTCTAGTGAGGGAAGTAGGAAAGAGAGAAAATAAATGCTTGTTAATTGAAAAAAAAAGTTAATTACCAAAAAAAGTTCCAACAACGACCTCTGCGAGGAGGTCACCCTTTGCCAGGCTGAGACTGAGCATAAAACCAGCCTCTAACTCGGCAGTACTGAGCGTGACCTCTGACTAGCCCTGCCCTCGGGCTTCTTGAGCAGGCAGCTGGGCTGTCCACTTTCAGGCGGCTCCCGAATTATTGGAACACTAGTTTGGGAGACAGGAGGATGCTTCCTACTGACCCTATCCCAGCATAAGAGGAGCTCATCCTTGGGTCGGCACTTCTGGTCACCTGGGACCCAAGTGGGTGGCACTGGCTACACCTAAACATGGCAGAACTGGCCAGTTCAGAGGGTAGACCAGAGCCTAGAATAGGGCACAAAGTAGATAGGCAGTAAGTATCTGCAGGTGATCATATTCCCAAGCACTCACAACAGTGCCTGGCATACAGTAAGTGCCTAATAAATGCTGATTCTTGGATTTGATTCTGAAGAACAGCTCCTGGGCACATGATAAGGAAGTGACAAAATGACAAATCCTGTTCTTTTTACCACTCAATGAAATAATGCCACATCCCAGTGGTGAGAGGAGCTCCTTAAGGGCAAGGAATGCATCCCTTTTAGCTTAATTAACGATTACTGAATTGAATGAGAACATCAGTCTCTGAGAATCCACTGAGTGTGGATGAACACCTGAGGACTCCTCTTCCCTATCCATTCACAGGCCTCCGGTGGAGTCCATTAAGGGAAGTTTGATTAGGGGAGGCTTGTTTTGTAGGAAGGCCCACACCATTTGTTAATTAATGAGGCACTGAGTCATGAGGGTAGAGATGCCCTCTGGTTCTGGAAAGAGTATATATACTCTAGGGGAGGTTCTGCTTTGGGGCTTACTCTTTGGAAGAAGGTTTGTGTGCCAGAGGAGACTCTGGGTAGCTGTTAAGGAGTCCGAGGCTTTGAAAAGCCAGATGCAGGCTCTTCTCTCTCTGGTAACTATGTATGTATATAATGGTCAGATAGTTGGATCTATCTGTTGATTTGTGATGTACATGTTGCTTGTGGTCAGACAGCTGGAAGTTCTGTCCATTGGTACTTATTTCTCTGCTTACATTTTCTCTGCTGGTATGTGTGATTTAAGAAGATTGTTGGCCCCTCAAAAGTTGCTTTCCTTTTAGAAAAGCAGATCTAAGAACCTGTGGTAGCAGCCCCTCCTGGATGTATCAGGGTGCTTACTGCTATACCTCCCCACCCTGCACTGCCAACACAGAACCCCTGTTAGAGACTGAGAGACTTACGGTATTTGAGAGGGGGAATAGGGAAAAACGGCTCAGGGTCCTAATGGGAATTCCAGGACACCAGTGCCATCAAAGTCTTAGGTCAATCCTTGGCCCACTTTCCTAGGATACAGTAGCTACAAGAAAAAAGCAGCTGTCCAGTTTGGCTCTCTGTATCTTAATAAGAACATGAAAGAACTGAGGAAGGTACAGATAGGAGGAGCCAAAATGATCAGAGATGAAAAAACATAATCTTTAGAAAAAAATCCAAGAAGTTGAGGAGGAATTAGGGTAGTTATAAAGATGACATTGAGGGAATGGGCTTAAAATGAAAAGATTCATAGAAAGTTAGTCTGTGGGGACCTCTGATCACCTGGCCCAACCATGTCATTTTACAGAGAAGAAAACAGGAAAAACAAGTTTATGCAGTCATAAAGTAACTTGCCCAAGGTCACAGTAAGTAAGCAGTACTGCTGGGCCTGGAATCTAAGATTTTGATTAGACTTGAAGATTTCTTGACTAGGAGGGGAATTAAATAATGGAGGGATTAATATGGAATCTGCATCTCTAGGAACCTTTAAAAAAGCAAGAGGACAGAACAGGATCATGTGAGTCACCAGTGCACACTTCCACTCCAGAACTCTAGCTGTGTGCCAGTTAGGAAATCTACTAGGAACAAAAAAGCACAAGATTTTTAAAGAGTACTTTCTTTTAAAAAGCAGTCAGAATTACTCAGCAGTTCCTTGTGTCTAAACTGGTTTCTTGTACATCTCGAGGTCTGCTGCTCATTAAAACTGAACGGAGCACCCCATTCTGTGAGCCCCCCTCCCCAGTCCACCAATAGTCTCACCGTGTAGCGTTGAATGGAGTGGTACACGTGGTACAGCTCAGCCAAGTGCTGGAAATGGTGGAACTTGACCAGCATCTCCTCCTTCTGGCCTTGGTCTGCTGCATGCATGGAGGCAAGAGGGAGAAGACCAATCAAACTGAATTCCCAACTGTCTCTGACTCATCCACAGAGGTAAAAAAAAAGGATAGACAAGAAGGACCGGTGATAGAATTAGTTCTTTGAGGGTTGACCCTGAGACTAAAGATGTAGCAGAAAGGCATTCTAACGTGTTTGATGGTTCAAGAACTGGGCAGCCCAAGTTAGGGAAGGAGTCTCATCTAGAACGATCATGGTGGACACCAAGTAATCCACAGAGTGCCCCTTGTCATGTCCACTCAGCACAGTGCCTGCCTGCTGTGGCAGGGACAGGCTGAAGTCATCGGCAGCAGAAGGAGCTGGGTGATCAGGGCAGCATCATCACTGTCCTGTTGGCCCTCATCCCTCTGTGCCTCCCCTCTTGAATGCAAAGGTAGCAGCAAGAGAGGGCATGAGCAAATCGCTGGCTTTGTTCTTAAAGCCTAATGAAGAAGAATTCCTTCCCTGAACACCACCATCCATTCACAGTCATTCCTTTCATGAGAAGCCTTCTAGAACAGTACTAGTGCTAGAAGGCAGCAATTTTTCTCTGTAGCCCATAAAAGCCATATAAAAAAATTCCAGTGTGTTATTACATGTGATTTGCTTTTCTTTTTATTAAAAAAAAACAAACAAACTGGTGCTCAGACGGTTGCAGCTACAGGTCCCTGCTGGGGGAGGAAATGTTCTGAATTAGCATGCAGGGCAAGGGCTCTCGGCTATAACCTCAGCATGGCATTCAGGTATTTGTTAATGCTTACAGGCAAACTGGAAAAAGATGACATGCCGGATTATGCGTCAACACAGGGTTCTAGATGGTACAGGCAATAAACAAGCCCTGGGTTTTAATTAAAATGTTACAGCTCATTAGATGTTTATCTCCGTGCTGGAGTGGGGGTAGGTGAAACAGGCCTGCCCTCTCCTACTTACTTACCTTGAGCTATATCGAGACACTGCATGGACAGCATCCAGTAATAATATGCTGCATCATTGAATCTGCTTTCGACCACAGCATTGTGAGTGAGCTGCTCCAACACTCTGACTGCCTCACCCTGACGGCCAGCCTTGTGGAATGCTGCAGGAAGCAAAACATCAGGGCAGGTGATGCAATCAAGTCACGATTTCAAGGGGTGCATTTCACAGGGTACAGAGGGAGGACTAGAAAAGGGGGAATCCCACTCTGTGCATCCATAAAAAGTATGTAGAGTTACTGGGCCCCTGTTGAGTCATGTCCAGGTCCTATGTCTATAAGTACCAGTAGTAAGTGTATCTCCCCCTCCTCCTGCCCCCGCCAAGTACAGCTATCTGTTTGTTTCTAACGGGGAGAAGCAGCACCCAGCTTTTATACAAGGTTGGCCAGAGAGCTCAGTGCTAAGGGACCTTAACTGATTGGTGCTCCCACCACATCACGTCAGATTTCACACAGGGATTAAATTTCTATTGATCTCCTGGTCATCTTGTCCACCTAGTTGCTGAGCCAAACCTTAAAGGTCTGTGCCTTTGGGCTCGATAGCTTATTTTCCTGCCTGTCCTTATCGGAGGCATCTTTGGGATCCTGGTCCCTGAAAAGTTGGTTCAGACAATGCATCAAAATCTGTGGGTAGCAAATGAGAACCCTCTCCAAGACAGGCCTTTCACCCGAGCACCACAGACAGAAGGCCTCCACCTGGGACCCCCCCAGCCCTCTGAACTTAGAATGTCCAAACTCATTCTAAGGAAAGGAAAGAGACTATTGTCTTTGTTCCAGTTCTGCCTCCAGTGTCTTCTTTGAGCACCAAGTTACTATGGCAATGGATTCTTAGAAATGAGGAGACAGACAGATGGATAGGTTGATATGTTTTGCCCAAACATGCAGATACTTTAGCAACTGGGTGCTCTGGAAATGCTTACATCCTGAGAGAACACTCTGTCCTTTAGAATGCCTCAAAATCACTCCAGTCACTCCTTCCCGCATCCTCACAACCCCTCTGTGAAGTAAGGAGACAGCTACTGCTCCTGAGTGTATCTAAGTAGAGGTGAGATGCTGTGGGATAGAATGTGAACCCATTTTCAAGAGAACAGCAGTAGCTATCATTCTAGCTCTCCTCTCCCAGGATCTCAAGCCCCCCATCCCCTCCACAGTAGTATAAACCCCCTTCCGAAGCTTCTAAGAGCAGAAAATCACCCCACCTCAGCAAGTACTACCCATCCTGCAGGAAAGATGCCGAAACGATTCAAGGCAGAGCCAAGAAGAGAACCCAAGAGGGAATTCAGGCTTTTGCCACTGAAAATATCTCTGGATGGTGAAATACAAATCCACGGCACTGGAAACAGTGGCAGGAGAGCCAAGGCCAAGTCTGAAAGCTGGACTTTTACTACTAACGATGGGTCTGATTGGCCAGCCTACCTTTCTGGGCTTCTTCAAAGCGATCGTTCTCTGCCAACCACTGGGCATAGGGCACATAGACATCGTCCTTAAACTCAGGATGCTTCTCACCCAAAGCAAAGGCCTACAAGAAGGAGCAAATGTGTTCTTAATGAACCAGCTTACTTTGTCCTGTGAAAACACTGTACTTGGCTGAATTAATTATGGAGCTGTCAGATTTCCCCAGCATGACAACCGGGCATGGGGAGGGGCCCTTTCCTCTCCTCCCTGCCTCCAGAAAGGCAAAAACAAAACAGGCTCTCTGAAAACAAAAGGCAATTAACAGCAATATGCAGAAGACTGGATTCAATAACAACACAGTCTGTTTCTGGACCACAGAAGCGGCACCAAATCGGAAACGTTTTATTTTGAGGGCTTGCGTGGGCTTTGGTAGTGCTGAAAACAGATTTCTTTTAATTGAATCTGACACCTAAGGAAATATAATTGACATTATCATCACTGCTGCTTATATTCTGTTGAGTGATAACTGTGGTCTTGGTGCTGTATGGGCCAGATTAGCCATTTCTCCTGAGCCCCAGAATCAGCTGTAAAATCCTACCCCCCTGCCCCATTCTCTCTGCCTTTGAAATATCATTTACTAAGGCACTACTCCAGACATGCCACTTTTTTTTTTTAAAGAGAAGGACTCATTCAAGCACAAATACACTGTAGTAGGAAAGTGTCCAAAGCCCCAAGGGTGGCCTGATGCAGTTGGGGCGGAGGTGGTCCAAGGTGTCGTCATTTATGCTTCTCGAGAAGTCGTCCTATCAATCAAACTCAGGGAGCTCTTTCTCCCTGATGCTCAACCCCCTTGCTCCACCAAATGGGTCACGTGGACAGCAGATGAGAACTGCACAGAGCCAAGAGAATGTCCACATTCACCCACAGGCAGGAGCTTCGGAACAGCAGTCAGAGCAGGACGCTGGAGTGGGCGAGTGAGCAGACCCAGCTGGCTTCAGGGCACTGGGATCCCCTTCACCCAGCTCTGTTCATTCCTGCATCCCCCCAAGCCAAAAGGCCAGGGAGCCAGCCAGTGCCCGAGAACTGCCAGGGTGCTTCTGGCTCATCCACGGTCAGGGAAACTTCTATAGAGGCTGCTATGGAAACCAGGCAGCCATAACCACTTAATTTTACAAATGAAGGCCAGAAAGGGAAGCAGCTTGCACAGGGCTGCACAGTTAATGGCAAAGCCCTTACCCTCAACCTGGACTACTGAATTGTTCCCCTGTCCCACCTGGCAGAGCCCTGTCTATCTCCTCCCCACAGCAGCCTCTTCCGGCACCCTCCCCCAACCCCTGCCATGGTCTCCATCAACACCCAGTTCACACCTCATCCCAGCGCTGAGTTTCCACATGAAGCTGCACCAGGGACTTCAGGTCCCCTATCTTCAGGTAGGTCTCAGCTGCATAGCCGGGATTGTCCAGTTTCTTGAAGTAGTGAGCACACAGTAGCAAGGGCTCCCGCTCAGCTTTATCCAGTTTCCGGGCAATATCAATTAACCTGGTGATAGGAAGAGGGAAGACAAGTATGCTTGACCCGGGAGCTGCCATCCTGGTTTTAACACTGCTAGCTTCAGACCTGACCATGTGACAGCACTCTTCATCTCAGAGGAAGGAAAAAAGCTATACCTACCTGGGTACTTATACTACCCACCCTCCAGGGCAGATGTAGCCATATAACATCTGGCCCTTAAAGACCTCAGAGGCTCTTTATAAGTAACAAACTATGCCAAGGAGATGTCATAGGGTCACAGACTCAGTGCTGGAAGAGACCTTAGAGGCTAGCTAGTCTAACCCTTTCATTTCACAGATGTGGAAACTGAGGCCCAGAGAGATGAAAGGTCATGTAGGGAGTGGGTGATATAGGCAGATTTGAACATTGGCCCTCTGACATCCAAGTCAGTACCCTTTCCCCTGCACCCCACTGCCTCTCCCAAATTACCCCCTACACAGTATGGCTGTGGTAGTGCGTCTCTGCAAAGACCCAACCTTCTCATATCACTAGGGCAACACCTGGGGTACCTTTGGCCACTCAGTAAAGATGAATTAGTGGTAGCATGATTAACCATGAAATGATGCTATCCTCTTTGGCAGAGTTAACATAAGTCTAACTTCCAGTTGGATGGCCTACTCATCCAATAGGATCTAGTTCAATCCTCAGAGGAAAAAGGGGGAGGATGATGGGGACATCTCGCTACCCCACTGACAGTCATCATCAAAGAGAGGTAAGTGGATGTCTGGGCTACCCTTTGATCTAGAGGAGAGAGAGAGGCCTTTAAAAAAACCTCCCCTCTTCTCCTGATCAGATCCAATGGCCCATCAATGACAGGAGATGGCCTCTATGTCATCTCACCACTTCTCTCCCACTGGTGAAGAAAGATGAGGCTGAAAGGGAAGTGCTAATGCTTTCTGATCAGAGCAGAGTTAAGAGTAAAACCAACTCTTCTGGAGGAAAGGGGTCAAGGATGGAGATGATCATTGCTTCTACCCTCCAGCAGAAAGGAAGGAAGGGAGGCAGCTGTCTCTGGAGATGCCTCCTGTAAAAGAGTCCTGTCTTAAGGTTATGTCAATCAGCACTTAGAGCAATAACAACTAAAAACAGCTCTTTCCAGCAGAGAGGACATATTAAGACAGAAATATGACAGAGGCAGCCCCTCCATGCAATGAAAACATCCATAAAGTGGCACTTTTTAAGACCCAGACAAATATAAAATATGTTCAAAGCCTGAGTTTAATGTTTTCAGAGATACTTGATAAATATCATTTGATAATGAAGTACATAAGAGAGAGGGGATCCTAAATCCACCTGGTTCTTATAATGCTTTAAAGGGCTACCCTCCTGGTGATACAAAAGGATCTTAACACATAAAACCTGTGTCTCAGCCTGTAGCTTTTCTGTTAGAAACCTTGCTACCAGTCAGGGGAAAGGATGCAGAGGGTCAGATGGCTATTAAGATGGCTGAAGGGGGTGGGGATTTGAGCACAACCACACTCATCTACCCGGGGCCACTGGTAATCTTTAAATGCCAGCTCTGGGCTCAAGGTCACAGCTCCAGGTCTTTGCCATCCCCCTGTTCCTCCCACCCTGCCTTCAGTTGCCCTTCAGGGGTAGCTGCTTCTTACACTTCACACGCATGTAGCTATGTAGACCCCACAGCTCTGAGTCTTAGAATTCACTTTCCTAGGATGCATGAGGATGAAGGGGATTTGATACTTTTTGAGAAATACTCATTTTCTCCCCATTTGGTCAGAACCTAAGGAGCTGACATGAGATGGCAGATACTCCCAAAGTTTGAAATTGGAAACCTACATGTCCACCCAGCCATGATCACCACTGATGTCTATGGCCTTGATGTGTTCTCCCGCCGAGAGGTACATCTCCACTGCAGCTTTGGGTTCGTTGATATTTCTGGCCCAGTCGGCCTGTTTGGTGATCAGCAACTTGGTTTCTTTGGGGTCTCCAGATCCAAGGAAATCCTGAGGAAGCAAAGCAAACACAACAACACTTCAGTTCTTCCTGCCACCAGCATTACATCAAGATGCTAAAATCTGAAAAGGAAGGCAGGCCCAGTCAGACTAAGGCAGGCATTAAAGACCCGAGTGCAAATCCACACCTCTCAAACAACCATGCAGCATCATGGGCGTGGGCCACATAAGGCAGGCCAGGAGGATGGAGGGGGCACCCACACAGGAATTGAGACATGGACCAAACGCCTTTCCTTCCCCTTTCTTAGCATTTATCCTGTTTTTAAGACACCTATAGATCACTGCACTGAAATCCCATGAAAGAATGGTCAACAAGTCACTACAGAATAATAGAACGCAATCTACCAGGCGATACATGTTGCACATCTATTATCTAACTGGATCTTCACAACCAGAACACATGCACATGAATCTATAACATTTCTCCAAAAAAATAAAGTCAAAGACACTGAAAATCCACTTTAATTATTAACTTTCATGTGGCTTCCAAGGGAAACTGTATAAAGAAACAGAGGAGGTCTAGAGGTAGCAAGGGAAAAAACCAATTCCAGATACATGGCTGCAAGATCTTAGCTAAGACTCAAGCTGTAACTCACTACTGTGATGACCTCGGGCAATCATTCAACTACTCCTGGCCTCAAATCCCCTATCAATAAAATGGGAATTATAATACTTGTGCTATATACCTCTAGGGGTGTTGTGAGGAAAATGTTTTGTCAAGTGTTTTAAATATGGGAGTGGTTGTGATTATTATTAGTAATATAATAAGGTAAAAAAAATGGTCACCATTTACTGTGATTGGACTACTGCCTGGGGACCCACAAGCAGAAGCATTCTCCCCTGGAAGATCTGCCGATTTTACAACTTCCAAAGTGGGGGCACAGAGTGGTCTTTCAGTGGGCTCCTGTTGTACCACCAACTACCTGCTGATGACTGAGCATAATATAGACAGACTTAATTTCCACATAAAATCTACATTCTCTGCATAAAGCTGTAACAGTATGTAAAACAGTATGACACAAGAGCAGGCATTTCCTTCTGAGCTATCCTAGCGCACGCTCAACGGACTCAGTCACCGTAAGGGGAGAGAGAGGTGTCCAAATCTGAGCCCTGAACTAGTTTGAAGGGCACTGACTTGGTCCACAGTTCTAAGGAATATTTCTACAGAAGAAACATGAGGTCTTCGCAGTGATGGCCAGCTATGGTCCTACCCGCAGATCTGGGAAGATATGACTTGTGTTCTTCAGAATACTAAACTATTTGCTCAAGGCTTAATGTACTGAGTTTCCAAGGGACATTGGTTCAGTGAACCTAATTTACACTTTATCAAGAGGTTATGGTGAAAACTTTGTCTTACAGTAGACAGAAAGAGGCTGTCTTGAATGATGAATGAGACTAAACAGTGTTTTTCATTCTTAGTGATCTTGATAAGGACGCACTACATAAGATTTAAAAGCATTATTATCCTCTTTATCACCAAATAAACATGTCAGTTATCCAGAAAGCATACAATTAATTTGTATGTAGGAATGAAATTTGAAAATTCTGAAAAACAGATTTAATCTTGAGAAGAAAGTTTGTGAATAAACAAAAATGTGCCATGTTAATAAGCTATGCATTCCACATTCCCCCAAAAAACATAATGCGTATATACACATTTCTCAATTGCAAACTGTGATACAGGAAAGGAGCCGAATAGGAAACAATCTACTCTGAATCCTGATCAAAAAACTTAAAAACAAAAAGAAGCCCCCAAGTATTCATATTTACAAGCAGATGTGCTATAGGGAATGTGAAGAGGCTATATTTTCTAGGTGAAGTGTTATGGTTGGACTGAGGAAAGAAAAATAGAAAGATGAACGAATCTGTTACAGCAGAAGTTAAGGCACAGTCAGGAGAAAGAGAAGCCCAGAATCTGAACGGGATGGTCAGCACCAGCTTTCTAGCAGCTGACACAACAGAACTTCAGGCATGTGAGGTGTCCCATATATCCCCTAAACTGCCTCTACCACTTGTTTCTTGAAAACTCAAATTCTTTCTATCGGGTTTCTGCTTTGTCCCATGTAAAAAAAAAAATGCAAATACCTTGGAGAAGAGTAACCTAAATTCTTCAGGTTACATGGAGAAGGAGCTCTGATGCCATCTGGTCCAAACCCCCCACTTTGCCAATGAGGAGAGCTTTAACTAAGGTCACATAGCTAGTTAGGGGCTGTGCTATGACTAGAAACCTTTTATCTGCTTTTTCCAAAGCTCCCTGAACTCTGCTCTGATGCTCCCAGGTTTCCTGCTCACCAGTTTCATTTTAATTAAGCTAATTTTGGTCATTTATACCTTAGTGTGAGTTAGTTTTGTCAGTTCTTTCTGGGTAACAGATTTTGAGAGAGAGAAGTAGCACTGAGTACCTGAAGAAGGTATTTTTCCCATACAAAGCAATCCACAGGGTGAGAGGAACCATTGAGAAGCTTTGGTTTATGGTTTGTGAATACTCGGAAAGGATCAGGTCAAACAACCAACTGAAGTTTATTGAGAACAAATCACATCATGCCAACTGATCCATGGTCAAAGGGTATGAACTGGCAGTTTTCAGAAGAAGAAATCACAGCTACCTACAGTCATATGAAAAATGCTCTAGGTAACTGCTGATCAGAGAGATGAACACTATGGCAACTCTGAGGTCCTATCTCGTACCTATCAGAAATGACAAATACAGGAGGGGATGAGGGAAAACAGGACACCAATCACTGGTGCAGTAGTGAATGGCCCAACATTTTGAAAAACAACTTGGAAGTAGGTCCAAAGGGCTTTAAAACTGTGCATCCCCTCTGACCCGGCAATACCACTACTCAGTCTGTGTCTCAAGGAGGCAGCTCTTTTCGTGGTGGCAAAGAATTGGAAATTGAAGGGATGCTCATTGATTGGGGAATGGCTGAATAAGTTGTGGCGTATTATTGTGATGGAATACGACTGTGCTATAAGAAAGGATGAGGCAAAGTGAAGTGAGAAGAACCAGGACATCACTGTGCAAGGTAACAGCAATGCTGTAATGTTGACCAACTGTGAAAGACTTGGCTACTCTGATCAATCCATGATCCAAGATGATTCCAAAGGACTCATGATGAAAATGATTTACCTCCAGAAAAAGAAGTGATGAACTCTGAGTGCAAACTGAAGTATAATTTTCTCACTTTTTTGGGCTATTTTTGCAATATGGCTAATATGGAAATAGGTTTTGTGTGACATCACATATGTAACTGATAACATATTGCTTGCCTTCTCAGTGGGTAAGGGAGGGGGTGGAAAGGACAGAAAAAATTTGGAACTCAAAATTTTTTTTTAAAGAATGTTATAAATGAATTAATAACAAAGTTTTTGAGGAGTTTAAAAAAAGAAAGAAAACATGAATTTGATGGGTAGACTTTTGTAATTTCAAGTGTTCTCTTTCCTCAATCTGTGGGATTTAAGTGAATCAATATTGCTTGTTCTAGAACACAAACAGATAAGACATATTTACATACATGTTTAGATATATACATATTTATACACAGTAATATTAATAGGAAGTTTTACCCCCTTCTAAGAATTTGTGTATTAGAAATTTATTTTCCCTTACTCTACTAAATCAGAGTTAGCATTCCCAATTTAAAATCCCATTTTTTTAATGTCTTAAGTATTTTTGTACAACCTTTCAATCCTCACTTGAGAAATACTTTGAAATTACCTTCTTGGAATTCACCAGATAATTGACAAGCATATAGTAAATGTTAACTTTCCTTTGCTTTCTACCAAGATCTCACCTTATTTTTGCCTTAACTTCAAAGATAACCTATCACAGAGCATGTAGCATCAGAGATATAACTCTTCTATTCCATACTCCCTTGTTAACTAGCCTTGACCAAATTAGCAAATATCCTGGACCCGAACTATCATCCCTCTCAGTCAATTTTTGTGCTCAAATATCCCAAAGCACATAGCAGAGGTAACACTTTGATTTCCCTAGACACTAGCCTGGTACCCCTCTTAGAGGTGGAGCACCTCCAACTCCCATCAGACATAGGTCTTCTATGTAAAAAAATATAAATTTGGGAAGCCACCTTTGGAGCTGCCATACCATATAACTATGGGATACTATCACCTCATCAACCTAATTTGGACACAGATTTTGAAACCTGTAGCATCTTGTTAGCTCTCTCTTATTAGCATTCGTTTCTCTTGTTAGCAATAAATTCCATTATTAAATCTCTTTTGGGCAAAAAACAAAAACCAGGTAACACCAAACACATCTTGTTTCCTTTTCTAAGGTTATTAGATACATAGGCAAGAAGTGTGACAGAAAATACAGTATGCCTGCATTTTAACAAAACATTTCTGACAGTCTCTCATGACATCTGGATGGTTAAGTGGACTGGAGGTTGGCTGCACCAAGGGATTCCAAGACTGACGATTAATATCAACCTGAGAGAGGAATTGAGTGCAGTGCTCTAAGTTTCTATCCCCATTTTATTTAATATTCTCATAGATGATTTGGAAGGCACAGGTGGCCTGCTTATCACACATTCAGATTACAGAGAGCTAAGAGAAGGGGAACAGGTTAAAATGCTGGCAGAAAGAAACAGGATCCCACAATTTCCTAATAAGTCAGAGAGCTTACTGATTCTACTAAGATGGAATTTAATAAGAATATGTGTAAAGCCCTAGCCTTGGGTTAAAACAGTAGCCTGCATAAGTACAAGGTTGGGTCACTGTGGTTCAATACAGTTCATTTAAAAAAAACATGCACTCAACTACAGTTATCACAGGAGAATCTGAACTGAAGAAAAGAAGGTGAAGAGGATTTGGAAGACTAAGAAATTGTGAAGAGCAGAAAATGAACACAGGGAGGGATGTGAAGAGATGCAGGAGATGCAAGGAAGCCTCAAGCTGAGGGGAAGGATGTGAGGAGGATGTAAGGGCTGGGAAGGACGAGCTTGGAGGCACATTCATCAGGTGAAGAAGGAGAGGAGGAGAAAGACTGGAGGAGAACAAAGAGGTAGCTGGTAAGACAAAAGAACACACACAGGTTAAGACATGTCTGTCTAAAGGGTACGGTTGCAATTTCACATACAATACTCTTTGTTCTATGATGTAAATGGAAATGCTCAATTTATTTGGTATTTGTTTACAATTAAAAAAGAGAAGGGGGGACAGAGACAGAGGAGGAGAGAGAGGAGACGGAGATAGAGAGAGACAGACAGACAGACAGATAGACAGAGAGCACTAAGGACTAAGTTACTTGCTCAGGAGCCAGTACGTGTGAACAGTAGGCCTCAAACTCCAGGCCTCCCAGCTCCAAGGCCAGTTCCCTCTCCACTACACCAGGCTGAGGCTCTCTTCTTGCCCTACATTTACCCAAAACAATGGGGTGAGAGGAACACACAAATGTGGAGTAAGAGCTGAGGAAGCCTGCATCTCATGAACCTCCTTCACATCTGACCCAGATCAAAGACAGAAAGAGTCTGAAGTAGAAATACATTAAACCCAACACAGAAACAGGTGAAGATAGGGAGAAAGGATAGTGGGGTTTAAGAATGAAGGTAAAGTCAGGGAACCTTGACAAATTTAAAAACATAATAGTGAAAAAAGATGTCGATTATCCAAGCATTTGTTGAAAATCGCTCTCTGCCTAAAATACAGCAGCTAATATTTTCCTGACTTCTTAATGATAATATCAACCCTCTAAAGGAAGGGGACCAGTCAGGAGAAATTCAATAGTGAACCTGATCCTTACCAACAAGGAGAAACTAATTTCTGGGGTAGAAATGATGGGAACTTTGAGAAGAAGAGACCAGTGCATCTTAGAATTTTTGACAAATAATAAGAGGAAGGCTGGGTCTGATATGCACTCTAGATTTGGGAAGTGCCAATTTCAATGGTTCAGAAGAAAGATAAGGTAAGACCCTATGGCCTAAAATTCTATAGAAGGAAGTCAGCTCAGGAAGCACAGGAAACTGTCAAGGAGGAAATTCTGAAAATGCAAAACAAAAAAACCCCACTAATTCTGATTAGGAGGAATCAATCAAATAATAAATCAAGGAACATTCATTAAGCACTACAATGTGCCAAGCAGTGTGCTATGAACTGGGGATATAAAGATAGGAGGGAAACTGTCTAAAGAAAGAGATGAGGAAGCACAGAGAACACACATTTTGGCCCGCTTCAATTTCTAAAAGAAGCACCAAAGATGGAAGCATGAGCTGGCTTTGGAGGATGAAAACAACAGGGGCGCCCGCTACCACAGGGAGTGTCAGTTGTGTAGATTCTCAGAATGAATCCATCAACAACAAGTATTTAGTTTATGCCTTCTTTGGGCCAGCCTCTGTACCAGATGCTAGAGACAGGAAAACAAGACTGAAGATTGGCCTGCCCTAAAGGAGTTTACATTCTTTTGGGGGAGAAACACGAGACTAAATGAGTGTGTACAAAGTAAATGCTGCTAAGTGGTCACTAGTGGCTGAGGGGATCTGGAGGACTTCACACTGAAAGTAGTGCCTGAGCAGTTCTGAAAGAAATAAGGGATGCCAAGAGGCAGCTGTGAGGAGGGAGTGCACTGAGACAAACAGCTCAGCAGCAGATAGGATTATTAGGAAGGGCAAGGCCCTAGTCAGCTAGACTGGACTGTGAGGGGCAGTGCAAAGACCCAGAGATGGGAAATGTCAGGGGGCAACAGCAGCAACAAGGCAGAGCGTGAGAAGGAAGGAAACAAAGGAGCAGACATGTTTCTGAGGTGGTGAGGAGTCATTGGAGTTTACTGTGTAGGGAGAGTGACTTGAGGAAAAACCTGAGCTGCACTTGAGGAAAATCATCTTGGCAACTGTGTGTTGGCTCACAGAGGGGAGAGGCAAGGCAGGGAAACAGAGGCCAATAAAGAAAGCAGAGAACGTTAACATGCCCTCTGTTGAGAAAGGAGTAGGAGCAAAGAAAGGACAGACCGACAATCAGAGATGACAACAGAAACAGAGAACAGGTGGAGTGGCTCAGTGTTTACTTTGTTTCTGGTTTTTTGCTAAGGAGAATGACTTGATAATAATTTAACACTATGCCAGAATGCACAAAATAAAATATGGCTACTAGAAATTATTAAACATGCAAATAAGAAAGCGCTAAACTGCCGGTGATGAGTTCTTTAGCAGGCCCACATGAGCCACATCATCAGGCTGTGACAGAACTGGGAGGTGTGACAGCAGAGTCAATGTCAGGGAACGGAGAAAAGGAAAAGAATTGTTGGGCTGGAGGACAGCTAATTTTCAAAAAGGGAAGAGGAGAGAGTCTACAAACTTTAAGTTAGTGGGTTTGACTCAGATTCCTGGAAAAATTCTCCATCACATTAAAGGGATGAATATCTACAAATAGAAGTGATCACCAAGAGCCAACATAATTTCATCAAGGGCAGATCATGCCAGACTGACTTTATTTTTCTTTTGGACTGTGTTACTAGATGGAGAATTAAGGCAACAGCATATAGTTTACCTGGAATTCAGCAAAGCATTTGACAATTCTCTCATGTTATTTTTGTGGACAAGATGAAATGATATGGTGTGGATGAAAGTATAATTAAGGAGATTCAAAACCAGCTGAACCTAAGTGAACTAATTAAAGTTCAGTATCAACCTGAAAGGCCTCCAGTGGAATGCCCCAGGGACGTGTGCCTGGTCATGTGCCGTTTAACATTTTTATCAATGACTTGGATAAAGGCACGTCAAATTTTCAGATGACAAGAGGCCAGAAGGTATAGTTAATATACTAAATGACAGAGCCAAGAGTCAGAAAGATTATGACAGGCTAGAACACTGGGTCAAACCTAATAGACATAAATATAAAAACTTACACTTCAGTTTTTAAATTGTCCTCACATACACAGGAGACGTAACTGGGCAGTTGCCCATCTGAAAAAGATCTGAGGGTTTTAATGGACTGTAAGCTGAACATGAGTCAACAGTAGGATATGGCAGACAAGAAAGCTGATGAAATTCTAGGGCGCACCAAGAAAGGCTTAATTTCCAGGCCTAAGGAAGCCACAGCCCCACCATCCTTCCCTGATTAGGCCACATCTGGAGCATTATATTCAATTCTGCACACTACAACTTGGGAAGGGCATTGCTAAGCTACAGGAGGGCAACTGGGATGGTGGAGGTCACCAGGTTGTACAATTCTGTATCTACCAGCTCAGAAGTCAATAATGTGACCCACTAGCCAGAATGGCTGATACAGTCTTAGAATTAGACAAAAGCATAGCATGCTGAACAAGGGAGATGATGTTCCCACTGGACTCTGCCTTGGTCCAAGGAATCTGTTCAATTCTGGACACCGCATTTAAGGAGAGACATCACGTGCAGAGGAGGGTGAGGAGACCCCACCACGGGAGGATCAGTTGGGGATGTTTGGCCTGGAGAGAAGACTTAGGGGAGACATGACACATGTCTGTAGTGGAAGCATGTGAAGGGCTATCTTGCACAAGGGGGATTCAACTTGTTTTATTTGGCCTGGGATGGTAGAATTAAGACCAAAGGGTAGAATTTGCAGAAAAGCATATTTTTGGCCCAATACATGGAAAAACATCTTAATAATTAGAGTTGTCTAAAAGTGGAACAAGATGCCTCAGGAGGCTGGGAGTTTTCCATCACTAGTGGTCATCCCACAAAGGCTGGATGACCACCTGTTGGTGATGGGGTGGAGGGGAGTCTCTTGCTCAGGAGTGGGTCAAACCTGAGGATTCTTAAGGAATTTCTAATTCTGACTTTCTACGATTGCAGCAAGGTATGAAAAGCATATGAGGTTCCTGAAGTCTTAAGCAGGACACAATAACAAGGTTGGGGAAAAGAAGAAGAGTCTAGGGAGGAGAGGCTACAGGCACCAAAGGAAACTTCACCTACTTCACAGTGTGTCTAGGATTAACCCTGATGATAATGAAAAACAACTATTAGACTCATTATCTATATTTAGGGTATAATAACAGAAATCCTAGAATCCCCAAATGCTAACAACATTCACCATAGGAATGTAACTGGTATGATCTGAGGGATTTTATGGAGTAAGCAGGGAGAAAAGGAAAAAATAGGAATGTCTTCAAGAACAGGAAATCAAAAAGCAGGAAAAGTTACCATCTTAAATTTGTGAGCCAGATAATTACTATTAATAACAACTAATTGGTGGTCACATATGTTTCATTTAATAATCTTTGGGATGCTTCCTTTGACATTCTAGGTAAAGGTAGATTACACCCATTCACACAGCAATCCATGTTATTCAATGTGCTGAAAGGTAATTGTAGCCCTGGGTTACACGTGCAACTGCAATCTGCCATCCCTCTGAATGACTCTGTATTCCTTAATTGGACCTAATTTTCACTGAAGCCACTAGCAGCTGACTTGAGTCATATTTTAGCAAAGGGCCCTTTTGAATCCAACACTGCTGGCATTAAATGGAAGGGGGCATCTGCAAGCCCCTCCAAATACAAAAGTGAGTCTTGACTGCACAGTCAACCCTTGACTATCACCAGGAGTGAATGAGATATGACTGTAAAGTGAGGAACCTCATTTCACCATGAGGCCTTATGGATCCATCCCACCCACAGTAACCCTTGGAATTGGGCAGAAACCCTCTGTGTTTTCAACATGGAACTCCACAACTCAATATAGAAAACACCTTTGGGGATCAGACCCATGTTCTCTCCAATACCTGATGACCAAGAAACACCCCAAGTCACATTCTACGGGGGCCAGGGGTGAGAGGCTCTTCCTGACATCAGTCCTAATGGCTGGGTGTATACAGCTTCAAGGACCTTTGAGAATTCATTGGTACCGTCTGCCTCTAGCTCTCCTGGACTACTGACTTCTTACTGCCTGTTGCATAAGGCCTGGCCCTCGTGAGGATTACCTTGGCGTATTCAAACATGCGCAGGTCAGTGTACATATCCAAAGCCAGATTTTCGTGCCCACTGCGTTTGTACAGTTTAGCAGCCTCATGGAACTTTCCTTGGTAGGCAAAAACATCTGCTAGGAACAGCTCATTGTTGGTCTCTCCACGCTTCTTCCTCTCCTGGAAAAATTAGTAGCACAGGAAATGGGCTCTGCAGCCCCAGGCAGGAAGCAAGCTTTACAAAGGTTAGACAGAGCTATTTCAAGGTACCCTCCCGGGATTTCCCTGGGGAACCTAGAGGGGACAATGGTGCATTCGCGTCTCTTTCCCAGGTTTCTGGTGGGAATGCCTGGCAACAAAGGCAGGGTTTCTAGAACAAGTTAACATCCAAAGAGGACAATCAGATCATGGAGGTGCAAATGTCTGCCATATGTGCTGTATAAGTTCATTATGATGGCTCTCCTGTGTTTTCTTTCAAGAAGAGGCCTCCAAATGTGTACAGGCTCTGTGTGAGGACCTGACAAACTCCCATAAATACAATAAGGTCTGGCTAACTTGGCAGAGGAGTGCAGGGGAGGGAGGGAGTTAGGGAGGAGTGAAGGGAGGTAAGGATAGAAGTAACCACAGAGGCAAAAAATTCACAAGATTAGGTCTCTGACCTAAAAGAAAGTCATATATATGATTTTAGGGCTGGTAGGGAACTGAGAGACTGTCTGATCTGATCCCTTCATTCTGCAGAGAAGTGACTGACCCAAGGTGATTTTGGTAAGAAGGAGAGGAGACAGGATATAAACCAAACCCCCCTAACTCAAAATCCAGGACTCTTCCCACTACAGCCCAGGCTCAGAATGAGCTCCTCCTAACGCCAGGGTTCTGTGGTTGTCAGACTCAAGAATCAGGGGTGGGGAACCTGCAGCCACACGTGGCCTTCTAGGTCTTCAAGTGTAGCCTTTTGGCTGAGTCCGAGTTTTACAGAACAAATCCTTTTATGAAGGGGCAGCACTAGAGGACCTAGAGGGCCACATGTGGCCTGGAAGCTGAAGGTTCCCCAGCCCTGATTCTAGATTCTCTGACTAGACAGCAGATTGGCTGTTTCAAAGAAGGGAACTGGGAAGGGAAGGAGATTAGAAAGTCTATTATATTCACATTCCGATAAATTTCCAACAACACACAAAAAAGGAAACAGGTAAAGAAATGTTTAACGATGAAGGAACAAAGCATATTTTCTTTAAAAACCTCTTTTGTTATCAAGTGTTCCCACCAGAAATCAGGAAGAGACATATATCCCATATTTTCTCCTGTGTCAGAGAGAATTCATGGCTATGGAACCAAAGTAGTTATAAAATTGGGTATTCCAAGAGTTTCTTTGGCATGTTTTTTTCTTAACTGTATTACAGACTTTCACTTTACATGGTAAGGAACTCACTGCTTCATAAGCCAGTCCATTTCATGTCGGATGGCTCCCACTGCTGAGAAGTTTCTTCCACTAAACTGAAATCTGCCTCTGGGTAACTGCATCTTACCGCCTGATAAAACAGTGAGCCGAAGCAATCCTTCATCGACAGAACAGCCCATGTACTTTGAAAACAAGGATCATGTCCCATCCCCCCCCAGTTATCTTCTCCAAGGTAAACATCCTTAGTTCCTTAAACTGTTCTCCACGAGACTTCTCAGCCCCTCGTCTCAGGACACATTCCATTTCATTAATGTCACTTGTAAAGTGTGGCACCCCAAGAAGAACAGTCTTGCAGATGTGGGCTGAACAGTCTAGAGTTCAGTGGGACTTTTCGGGACACTCCTAAAGCAATCTAAAACTGTTGTAGCATTTTTGGCAGCCAAATCATACTGCTGATCACACTGACTTGGCACTCAACTAAGACTAGATCTCTTTCCCATGACCTGCTGTTAATCCAGGTCTTCCACATCCTACATTTGTGCAGCTTTTTTTTCCCTTAAGGGAAGGATTCTCCATTCATCTCTATTCAACATCATCTTGTTAGCTTTGATTCCTTGTCTTGGTGTTATCAAGGTCTTTGGGTGTTCCGATTCTGTTACCCAAAGTATTCACTATCTCTCCCTGCTCTGTGTTCCCTACATATTAAATAAGCATGTCTTTCAATTCTTCATCCAAGTCATTGATAAAAATGTGAAATAGGACAGGGCTGAGGGAGGACACTAACGGACATCGATCCATTAATCAATGTTCTTTGCCTAAGAGTATTATTTGGTGCCTACGTCAGTGAGCTGGGTTAGGTAGAGCACAGTGTTAATGAGGCCAAGGTTAGAGGCTCAGTCTTTATATGGGCCAGTTATTTTTGCGCAGAGGAAAAACTCTATTCCACCCTCAGCCTGAAACCTCAAATCCTAAAAGTTATCTGGTTTAATGAATGTCACTGGTGGGAAGAAACAGCACATTGTATGGATGGACAAATGCAAATCTGTCACTATTCCTAGAAAAACAATTCCACATGCACGTCCTTCTGATGGATAGGTAGGAAGCTGCATTTTTATATAAGACCCAGTGTACACTTCTTTCATTTCTCTACAGCTTGTCACTACTTAGAAATTCAAATGTTTTACCCTCACACATACTTAAAGAAATTTTTTTCCAAATACAATATACATTTGTGGCTCATCCATTCAACAAATGTTAAGTGCTTAAAGTCTACAACACAATTGGCTTGCAGTGGGAGAAATATTAAGACAAATAAGGCACGCTATGCTCCCTGAGCTCCAGGGGTCCCTTCTACACAGTACTGGCCCCATGGCACACAAGTTTAAATACTTTGTTTGCATGTATCATCCAGAGAATTCGAGGTAAGCAGACTGGGAATGGAATTTAGGTTGGGGATTCCCAGAGTCATCCACTCATGAAACCACCTGATTATTTTACCACACCAGGTTCTTCACACACAGATGCATAAAGCAGAAATAGGAGGCAAGCTATCCTGCTCAGAATTCTCTCATCTGCTAAGAGAGTTGCCTCCACATGATTCATTGAAAACCAGAAGACTCTTTCTTGAGAAGAAGGGATACTTCAGCTAGTATTTTACCTCAATGTTGTTAATCAGCTCTAAATACCGGAGATCTTGTACTCTGGTAAATGCCTAAAGGAATAGAGAAAAAAAAACCCAAAATCAGTTGCTTCTGCATTTCAAATGTCTGTAACTGGTTTATGATAGAAAGTCGGGTTTTAGAATGGCAACAAGGAAGAAGGAGCAGGTAATGATTAATCACTGAGTTTTCATGTAAGCTATACCTCCTGGAGAGAGAAGCCTTTATCCCTGGGATTATCCTATAAAAGAAACAGAGAAAGAGATCTGGATAGATCAGTCCCTTTGGTATTAGATGAAACAAAATTATGATCCTGCATTCTGTGATTCTACTTGACTAGGGAGTATCCCTTTCCAATGGGGAAAAAAAAATGTACTGCTTCGTTGAGGTTTGTAAAGGGAGGTGGCTTGCATCAGAGTAGAGGTGAGCAAAATGTCGCTGAGTGATAAAAGACAGCAAGCACATCTTGGAGACTCAGAGGAAAACCAGGAGACAGATGCCTTTACCTGACAGCTCAACAAATACTGTGCAATGGGGGCAAGCACATTATCGAGCACAGAGGGAGATGAAGAAAGTCAGAAAAGATAAAGATGCTTTCTAGCAAATGGAGAAAAATGTTATTATTCAGACTCCCCAAGAGACAGAGCCTTGCACAAACCATACAAGGTTCAGCTCTTGCCTGAGACCTGAAATAAAGCAGGTTACTTTAGCCCATGGACTTCTGAAGGCCCTTCTCAGCCTGCAAATGTTTCACAACCCATTCTACTGGCCAAAACACCAAGAATCTCTCTCATGTCAACCTTTCTACATTTGGCTGCGCCTCTAAAATCCCTCCTTTGGATTTTGATAGCCCAAACTAAGGATAACAAAAGCCCCTAGGACTTAAAAATGGTTTGCAAGGACACTGATGCTTTGTGGCTTCTGTCCATCTGCATGAATCTGCGTGTTTGTGCAGCGAACAGAGCTTGAGATCTAGAAGCCCTGAGTCTGAGTCTCACTTCACACCTTTACTAGCTTCGTAATCCTGGACAAGTCAGCCTCAGCTTGTGCAGAAGGAAGATAACATCTCTGTCAGAAGGCTGCTAACAGAGTCAAAGGCAACCTGTATAAAGTGCTATACAAATGCCACCATCATCATCACTACCCTTGTTGCTGTCAGCGCTGCTGATACATCGTCTTCCACTCCGAAATGCCTTACGGAGCAGCCAAGGAAGGCTCCTTGGGGACCACGCAGGCTCTCTCTCTGGACCTGGACTGGGGCTCAGCAGATGAGAAGCTGGAGCTGGCTCTACCACTGACCGGTGGACAGCCAGACAGACTTCCTGCCTCCTGCCCACTGGCCTTCGGCCTCAGTTCCCTAAGCTGCAGACTGAGAGGGAATGCCTGACTCACAGGGTTTCAAGTGGGAAGACATCTTCTACAACTCCGTCCCAGCGTTCACCTTCCCAGGTTCGGAGGCAGGGCCTGGAGACCCTGAACAAAGTTCATGAGGAGGCAGGACGAGAAAGCAGCTCTTCTCTGACATCTAGTGGACGAGCACAGCCATCACGGCAGGGTCTCTGCCTCCCATTTCTTGGTTTCAACAACTGACACCCATAAACATTTATCGAGTACCTACCATGTGCAAGGGCCCCGTAGGCACTTTGATGTCCTTGCACCAAGCCCTAAATACACCATCTTCACTCTGAAGAGACGCTGAACAAGGAAGGTGTACAGGGCTCTGAGACAAAGTGTTCAGATTTGACAAGTTACGAGCTTAATGAAAACCACTCTAAATCCAGGGCTTACGAGGCATCAATTAAAGGGGAGCTATGTTCCTGGTCTTTGGGGAAGGCCTTACACTCACTCCATTGCTGCTGAATTGAGCCAAGCTGTGGCAAGAACTCTTTCTCTGGGTATTTACCCTTCCATCACAGTGAAGGGCAGATGTTCCCAGGAAGGGGACAGTTCATGGAATCCAGTAATTAGTGAGTCTTCACACAGGTCCCTACTTGGCTGGACTGTAGTCTGTAAAGGGGAGAAATGCACATCAATCTGGAAAGGTAAGCCACAGTGGTAATGGTGAAAAGCTGTGAATGTCCTGGAGGAAAGGGGGAGTCATGGGAGCTTCTTGAGCAGGGAGGTAACATGGTGGAACAAGGCTTCAGAAACACTATTTGGTCCTTGGGTAGAAGATGGATCACAGAGGAGAGGTGAGTCCATCTGAGAGAGGAGAGAAGGGTGTGAACAAGGACAGGGACTTGTGAATGGACAGATGGGGAAGGCGGATGTGATAAGGCCCATCAGCTTATCAGCTCCAGAGAGAGAGGGAGGGAGGGAGGGAGGGAGGGAGGGAGGGAGGGAGAGAGAGAGAGAGAGAGAGAGAGAGAGAGAGAGAGAGAGAGAGAGAGAGAGAGAGATGACTCTCCAGTTACAAACCTGAGAAGCCACAAGGATTCTGGCACCCTCAAGAGGAACGGGGAAGTCACCAGAGGCAGATCTGGGGACAAAGATGGGTCTTGCTCAGGACATCCTAAATGGGAGATGCCTAGAGGATACCCAGTTTGAATGTGATATAGGACTAGAGCTTAGCAAGCACAGACTGAATCTAAGAAACAAGGACATTTCCTACTGTCTCTTCATCAACATTTAGTACCATGCAAAGAAAGCTGGCATCATTTCATAAGGGTTACATTTAAAACCCATCAAACACCACCTGGATTGAATGCTCCATCAGGTAGTGAATCCAGACCTCTGATACTCAGTTAAATACTTTACCTTCTTAGCCGTTTCGAATTCCAACCCTTCCAAAGCCTCCATGGCCAGCTCTCTCCAATCTGCATCTGTCACACCCAGACACGCAATCTGGTAGGCTTCTTTGTACATCTTCCTGTCGAGGTACTGGTACATCGGGGCAGACTGCAGGTTTTCATTGAAACACAATTGTCAAAAGGGAAAGAAAGAGGTTGTTTTCAGAATTAAAACAAGAGTAAAATTGACAAGACTGTCTTTCTTCACAGGAGCTAAAGCATTTAATCACAAGCAGCCATAACAGAAGGAAGGCATGTGTCTACATTTTGCTTTTTCAAAAACACAACGCATTTCTATATGTATATTTCATTTTCCTAAGCTCCTTGAGGGCAGAGACAGTGCCTGGCACATAGTAAATGCTTATTGGAATATTTATTATCATCCTCATGAAGCAGGGCAGCTGGTGTGAGCCTCATTTTGCAGAAAAGGAAAACAGGCCCCCAAATGTTAAATGACTTTGCAAAGGTCACACGGACAATGGCACGGGCAGACTCCCACCCTGGTGGTCCGAGGCAATGCCGTCCTTTCCATATCTGAGGCCTTACTAATGACTTTAGGAGGCAAGAGACAAATCAAAGGACATGCACCTCTCTTTGCAGAGAGCGCAGAAAGCACAGTCAAGCTGAATGCCTCATTCTGGGTTACGGAGCCAAGTCAGAAATGAATGTGGGCATCCAGAGTCAGAAAGGAAGTGATGAATCCCCATGCCTCCATCATGCTGGCTGCCCCATGCTTGACATGTGGAGTGGAAATCCAATGGCCATGTCTCAGTCCATGCTCCCTGTGCTCCCTTCCTGAGAATCTCACCTCATAGAATCAGACACCCAGCACTAGAGGGACCTCAGAGGTAAATGATCCAGGCCCTTCCTGCAACATGGACCCCCTTATGGCATTCAGCAAGCGGTCATTCCGGACTCCCACAGTGCTCTACTTTCCAAGCTCTCTGACACCAAGTTTTCCTTTGCTGGCCCTTGTTCCTTCTCCTGCTTCCTAAATCTAGTAACTTCTTAAGGTTTCATCTTCAGCCTTGGGGAAAACACCCCTTTTACCTCTTCCTAGACAACCCCCAAGTTTCTGTCTGCAGCCCTGAGGTCTCCCTCAAGTTCCACATCTCCAGACATCTTACTGAACATTTCCACTTGTCAGTCCTGCCATCAAGTCAAACTAAACACATCTAAACCTGAGCTCCTCATCTGTCTCCAGCCTGTCTTTCCTTCTGGATGTCCTCATTTCTGTCACTGAAGCCAACCTTACGTCCAGGCATCTAAGCTCAAAACTGTAGCTATTTTTGATCCCAGCTCTCTCACTTACCTATTTAATTCATAAAAGCCCTCATGATTCTTCCACCATGATGCTAACTGAATGACTGGCTGACCATATCTTCTGCATCAGTCCCTTCTCCAATCTTATGTTCATCCCTCAACATTCCTTGACACCTGTATTCCTTCAATCATCTGGCTCCAGTTCTCCTGTTCTAAATCCATCCTGTTACCTACCACTGGATGAGTCTTAGGGTGCCATGTTGACCAGCCAGTCTCCACAGAGTGCCTGGACATGGGAGGGCAGGGAGCTCAAGGACCATTCCCACCCAAGCCACTGCTGAAGAAGGGTCCCCTAAAGCCTCCTTGACAAAGGCTCCTTCAGACCCCTACTATGAGGGGCCCACTCATCCTCCAGACAGCACTGCAGTGGGGAGGTATGGGGAGGAAGCTTCTCCACCCATACAGCCTGAACTTGTCCCTTTGCCATCTGTGTCTGTTCCTTGTTCTGCCCTCAGGGGCCAAAGAGCACAAGCAGAATGACTTTTCACAAGACAACCTTTCAAATACTAGAAGACAGTAAGACTCCAGAGGTTCTCCTCTCTTCTCCAAGCCAACCCTCTCAGCTCCTTTAACCCACCCTCATATAGCACAAACTATAATAAGCAGAGTGTAGATGTGGAGGCAGGGAGCCCTGAATTCTGCTTCAGACACTTCTTTGGCAGTTCCTTTAACCTGTCTGCCTCAGGTTCCCCATCTGTGAAATGGGGATAATCACAGCACTTACTTTGCAGGGCTGTTATGAGGATGAAATAAACTAACTTAAAATGTGTTTTGCAAACCTTAAGGCATCACAGAAATGTTAGTTTTTATCTATTATTGTTATGATTAGCTGTCTCCCTATCTTCCTGCCTATAAAATCCAGACCAAACTCCTTAGCCTGGCATACCTCCCTCTCCTATCAAACCTTGTTTTTCATTATTCTCTGATTTGAGTCAGCCCCAATCTCACCATGACTGGAACGGGATGGACTCATTCTGCCTCCATGCTTTTGACTGTGCCATCTCCTCCACCTGAAATGCTCTCCCACTCAACCTTATTCTCCTCACTCACGAAGTCCTCACTTGCAAGCTCCTGGAGTACTCGTGTCTTACACTGTGCCTACGTCTTGTCTCTCTGATTAGTCCCTGAGTGTCTTAAGCTATATCTCATACTTCCTGTATGCCCCCCTCCTGCCCCCAGCAAAGGGCTAGGTACCAAAAATGGGCTCATGTGCTCACTCAACACTCCATGCTGACAATGAGCAATTAGGCTTGTCTGGGGTTCCAGGTATGAGAAATGTAAAAATAAATGCCCCCTGAACCACATGACCGACTCTTTGATTCCTCCCCTGCACGCTCTCAGGGTCTACTGAGCCACCTGGCCACCCTAACAAACTAACTATTGCACCAAAAGAGGCACATTTGAAGAGGAAACCACCCAAATGAGCCTGAGGCTTTCACCCTCCTCTCCCAGCCGCCCCACAGTCTGGCTACAGGCAAGGCAATGGATAAAGGGCCTTTGTCTTGGACTTCTCTCCCAGGGCCCCAGTAGTTGTGCTACGTCAGCCAAGCTGGCTGTGGTACCCAGGACAGGAACCCTGCAGGGGCCTTCAGCACAGAGAGAAAATGACCCTCCACTCAGTCTTTCCTGTAGGCCAAAGGGAGGGAGCAAGAGAGTCTTCTTTCTGGAATTGTCTGGCTTTTTCACTGCTCCTCCTTTCTCTGCCCTCATGCCACACACTGGAACCTCCAGAAACAGAATTCAACGGGATCAGATTTGAAAATTCTACTTTCCATTGGAAGTCATCTCCCCCCAAGATGTTCCTTCTCCAATCTCTTCCCTATAACTCCAACTTCTCCTCTCACTTCTCACGCTCTCTCTGCAAGGGGCATGTTGGATAAAGCACTGGCTCTGGAATACGGCAGATCTGAGGTAAAATGCTGCCTCAGACACTGACTAGCTGGGCAAGTTGCTTCACCCTGTTTGCCTCAGTTTCCTCAAATGTAAAATGGAGACCTTTCAGGGCTGTCAAGAAGATCAAATGATGTAATGTATGAAAAGCACTTAGCACAGCGCCTGGTACACAGCAGGAGCTGTATAAATGCCTCTACCCTTATTTCCCTACTCACCATCCCCATCTCCCAAAAAATACCCAGTTGTGGGGTCTGTTTTATTGGGTTTACAGTTGCTGGTGACCATCCCCTCCCACAACCCTAAAGTCAGCTCATCAAGGAGCAAGACTAACACAGTGCCTGGCACACAGTGCGGACGGATGCATTACCTGGGGCACTTCCACAGCTGACATGGAGAACACATGCAGACAAAAGATCTTGGAGCCGTTGTAGCCCACGACGAAGCCTTGGAGCTTCTGCTGGTGCACAGGGAAGTTGCTGGCTTTGATGTTGAGATAGCCGCCGCCCGAGAAGCAGAGCATGTCCTCACACTGAGTGTTCCAGGCTACACTGTTAGCATTTGGTTCCTAGGAGGGACAGGGTGAGAACCATTAGATCACACCCACGCTTTTCCCAGAAGAGAACATGGTCTTCTCAAATTGAGTCAAATCTGTAAAAATTAAGAGGCATTCCTCAGTTGATCAATGGTCAAGTGATGTGCATAGGCAGTTTTCAGAAGTAATCAAAGCTACCTATAGTCACATGAAAAAATGCTCTAAATAACTACTAATTAGAGAAACATACATTCAAACAACTCTGAGGCACTGCCTCACACCCATCAGAACAACAAATGCTAGAGGGTATGAAGAAACACAGGCACATGAATGCACTGCTGGTGGAGTTGTGAACTGGTCCAACCATTCTGGAGAACAACAGAAGCTGCACCCAAAGGACTATAAAGCCATACGTACCCTCTGACTCAGCATCATCTCTACAAGGTCTGTATGCCAAAGAGCGCAAAGGAAAAGGAAAAGGACCTGCATGCATAAAATGTTACAGCAGCTTTTTTGTAGCAGCAAAGAATAGGAAACTGAGGAGATGTTCACCCCCTGAGAAATGGCTGAACAAGTTGGGGTACAGGACTGTGATGGGGCACTACTGTGCTTTGAGGAATGATGAAGGGGCCACTTTCGGTAAAATGCGCCAAGACTTATACAAACTGATGCAGAGTGAAGTGAGCAGAACCAGGAGAACACTGCACAAAGCAACAGTGATGCTATATGGCCATCAGCTGTGAAAGACTTAACTACTCTGATCAAGACAATGACCAAAGACAATTCCAAAGGACTCATGAGGAAAAATCCTATCCATCTCCAGAGAAGAGAACTCTGAGTACAAAATGAATTACAATTTTCTCACTTTATTTTCTTGCTTTTCTGCTACATGGCTAATATGGAAATATGTTCTGTACGACTAACATGTGTGATTGATACCACATTGCCTGCCTTCTCAATGAGTGAGGGAGGTGCTGGAGGGAGAGAGAGAATTCGGAACTCAAAAAATTTTTTTCCTTAATAGTATTTTTTTCTAATTACATGCAAAGAGAGTTTTCAGTATTCATTTTTGTAAAATTTTGAATTCCAAATTTTTCTCCTTCCTTTCTTTCCCTATACCCTCCCCAAGAAAGCAAGCAATCGAACATAGGTAATACATATATAATCAAGTAAAACATAATTCCACATTTATGTTCATCCTTTGTTGCCAAAGAAGACCATGCCATCACAGAAATGATGACATGACTTGCACTTGACTTCGTTTTGAGTGAGGGAGGGCTGCGCAGGTCACTAGCCTCACTTCTCCAGAGCCACTTGAATCCAATGACCAGATAGTGAAGCTTAGGGAGATGAAAGATTCTTAGTCAATGCTGGGAAGATCCTTCCCAGAGTCTTCCTTAATAGGCTGATCTTTCACCCAGAAGATGGTCATCTACCTGTGAGCCACTGTAGCTTCTGAAAGGGCTGAGGAACAGCTGGTACAGTGTTTGCTGCCTGGCAATTTCAGGACAGATGCCAGGAGCAGAACAGAGATCTGTACACAAAAGTTCCTTGATTTGACCAAGGTCTTTGACACTGTTGCTTGTAGAAGAGGATGGAAAAATTTGGTTATCCAGAGAAGTTCACCACTATTGTACAATAGTTGTATGCTTGCATGGGCTCTGAATTAAGGATGATGCTCTCAAACTCTCCCATCATTAATCAAGTGAAGCAGTGCTGTGGGCTTACTCCTCTGTTTTTTAGCATAATGTTTTCAGCAATATTGTCAGACACTTTTAATGAAAAGTCAAGGGCAGCTACTGCACTGATGGTAAATTAACTTGAAAAGGATACAATTCAAGACTAAAGTGGAGGGAAAATTGGTGCATGATGTTTTCACAGATGATTGTGTACTCAATGCAACCTCCAAAGCTGAGATGCACTAGAATATCGATTGATTCTCTGCTACCTATGGTAATTTTCGTCTAATAATTAACACCAAGAAAACAGGTTCCCCAACAGGTAGCACCACACCATCCATCCATGCATGAAGCCATCATTTATAGCAAATGAAGAAATATTAAATGCTGTGGACAAGTTTACTTACCTTAGCAGTATACTTTCTAGGGATGTACACATTGTTAGTGAGGTTGACACACACGTTGCCAGAGCTAGCTCAGTGTTTGGGAGGCTCCAGAGGAAAGTGTGGGAGAGAAGAGGTATTTGGCTACCAAGCTAAAGGTCTACAGAGCCACTGAGCTGACCTCAAAGTTGTATGACTGTGAAACCTGGACAGTACACCAGTGCCATGTCAGGAAATTGAACCACTTTCATGTGAATTGTCTTAGAATGATCCTAAGATCATCCAGTAGTACCAGACACTGAGGTCCTTTCTCAGGATGAACTACCAAGTATTCAAACTGTACTGCAGAGAGTGTAACTCTTGAATGGGCTGGCCATGTTGTTGGAATGCCAACTCTACAACAGGTCAGGCACACAGTCCTCATGAACATTTGGGGTGGAGATGACTCTAAATTTGCCCATTCCAAATTTTTTTTTGAGCTACTCCAATCTGCTTTGCTCATAGAACACAGAGTTCCTTCTTTGATGTGGACACACCATGCTGGGCAGTCCTGTGCCAGCGTCTCCCATGTTTCACAATCAATTCCAAAGTTCTTCAGAGAGACCCTGAGAGCTCTCCTGTATCTCTTTCTGACCTAATTCCACATTAGTCATGTTATGAAAAAAAAATCAGAACAAAAGGGAAAAACCATGAGAAAGAAAGAAAATGAAAATAATATGCTCTGATTTGCATTCAGATTCAACAGTTCTTTCACTGGATGTGGATAGCATTTTTCATCATGAGTGTTTTGGAATTGTTTTGGATCACTAGATTATTAAGAAGAGTTAAACCTATCAGAGTTAATCATCATACAACGTTCCTGTGGCTGTGTATAATGTTCTCCTGATTCTGCTCACTTCACTCAGCATCAGTTCATATAAGTCTTTCCAGGTTTTTCTGAAGTCCTCCTGTTCATCATTTCTTGTAGCACAATAGTATTCCATTACATTCATATACCACAACTTGTTCAGCCATTCCCCAATTAATGGGCATCCCCTCAATTTCCAATTCTTGGCCACCACAAAAAGAGCTGCTATAAATATTTTTGTACATGCAGGTCCTTTTCCCTTTTTTAAGATCTCTTTGTGATAGACCTAGTAGTGATATTACTGGATCAAAGGGTATGCACAGTTTTATAGCCCTCTGGGCATAGTTCCAAATTGCTCTCCAGAATGGATGGATCAGTAAAAACTCACAATTTAAAAAAAAAAAGAATGTTAAAAATAAATTTTTTAAAAAGAAAAAAGTTTGATAGGAAAAAAGAGCATACGACCTTTGTCACTGTTTCAACATTGCATCTTTCATTTCCAAATGGATATACAATTTTTTTAAAAAACTGTCCTGCATATACACTTATACACTATAAAAACAGAATCAGCAAGGGATTTTTTTCCACAATTTCCTGCTTGGCTCTCAAGCCCCATGGAGACCACAAAAAGAAATCAAAACCACTAGTCAGAGGACCTTTATACCCAAAGACAAGTTCTAAGAATTCTACCTGCTCTTTCTACCACTCCCCTACCCCGACCCAGGAGATCCCTACCAGACATACAATCTCCCAAGCTGCCTGTATTCCCCAGATAAGGACTAGGGGCAGGGGTGAGGGTGAGGAAAGTAGATTGAGTATGGGGAGTGAGAGTAAGAGTTCAAAGTGGGGAGGACATTGGAATTCAGGTGTACCCCTAGCTAAGAAGAAGGTCAGTAGACTGAAAGCAACAGGAAGCAGTTTCCAGATTAAGACGTAAATTACCTACCCCCAGCCCCCCACTCCAGCAGCTCTACTTATACTACTATCAGCAGAATTCTGGAAAACACCAGGAGCACAAGATAGGACTTGTAGCAGCAATCCCCATCCTTCCTCTGCTATTTGGAAATAGGAGCACAGTCAAGTTGGAATGATCCCAGCTCCCCGTGCACCCTGCTAGCTGCAGAGTGAAAACAGTGGGGAGGAAAGGGAAGCTGGTGGACACCTGACCAGCCTGTCCCTCACCTCCCTGGGGACGTTAACCTGCCTCTACAACAGAATCATGTTCTATGTATGATGCCTATCCCTGAGGGGTTCAATCATTTGACTGGGATTATCTTGTAGACTCACAACATCCCTGTGAAACAAAGAGAGGAAGACTAAAAGACCTTTAATTCTCCATGTGGCCATAACTTGTATTCTGGCCGGCCTAGTGGCCTGCTCCAATCTCCTACCTGAAAGAGCAGTTCTTTGGTGTGAATATCATACACCAGGCAGGTGTCGTTTTCGTCCACTACAGCTAGCTTATTCCGGGATGCGCTCATGTCCAGGCACCGCACGGCTGTGGCCTGCTTGAGCAGGACGATGGCAAACAGATTGTCGACAAAAATCTTTAGGATCTGGAAATGTTTCAACGACACGTGTCAGTCACTGCCTTGGAGGAAACTTCAAACACAGTTTAACGTCTGAGAAGCTCCTTAGTGGAGAAAAGCGCTCCTGTTGATATCACAAGGCACAAGGACATTCTTACCAAAAGCACGGCAGATACCACATACTAACAGAGTACAATTGGGGTTCACTGTAAAATGGTTTCTCTGATGCCTCAAAATGTCTGCTGTCCTGGCTGGCTAAATGCTCCACCCTACAGGGATTCTAGTCAGAAACTAACAATGGATGATGCGTGTCTACTTCTCTGGCCAAAAGTGATCCCTCCCTCCTCAAAGGAGGGCCCCCATTTTTAATAAGTACCCAATGTTTGTGAACTGAATGGAACTGATCCCTTTTCATACAGAAAATCATGACAAATGGGCTCTCCTTCCATGGTTCAAGTCCCCACTGATTTTATACGTGGGTTTTGGGAACTCCTCCATGAGAAGGCTGATATCTTTAACCTCAGAACAGATCTGGGCAACCTCATCTACACAACCATCAGCTGGTTTCTAATTCACACAAGATAACTCTGCAAGGCAGGCCACAACTGAGCTTTCAAGTTCTCAGACATCCCACTCAGAACTTCCACATTGTGAGCAAATTTGTGCAAGATTCTCACAGCACCAAGACGTTCAGCATGCAGAATACAAAGACAAGATTCAAATAGTAACTGCCTCCAGAGAGCTTAGATTCCCAAAAGGGAGACACAGAGAGGTTTTGCACGTATATGTATATATGAACATGTACGTATGCATTATCTGAGGTCATTTGCAAGGGAGGGTGCTAAGAGAGAGAGGGAGAGCACAGATTTCACACAGAAAATAGCATGACTTGAAACTTGAAGAAAATGAGAGATTATAAGAAGCAGAAACGAGGAGGCAGGGCAGTCCATGCCTCAGGGAGGCCCCGCAGCAAAGGTGATGGTGTTGAGTGTGAGCAGTAGTGAGAAGACTAATCTGACTGCACCAAGGGTAGGAAAGGGAGGAATGGGTGAGGGTGGGAACGGAGATCAGGGCCATGGCTTTGAAAGACAGACAGGGGAGTTTATATTTGATCCTGGAGGCACCAGGGAGCAACTGGCTTTTACTGAGAAGGGAAGTAATGTGCTTAAAACTGCACTTGAGGAAAACCACTTCAGCAGCTCTGGTGAGGATGGACTCAAGTGGGGAGGGACATAAGGCAGGGAAACTGAGAAGATCACTGCACTAGTCCAGGAGACAGGCAACGAGGGTCCAAAGTAGGGGGATGCTACATGAGGGGAGAGAAAGGGACTGATTTGAGAATCTGGAAGTAGAAATGACAACCTGTGGGGACTGATTAGATATATGTGGTGAGAGGAGATTACAATAACCCCAGGGTTGTGAACTTGAGTGCCTGGAAGGAGGAGAGGGGATGGAGGGAATAGGCATTTATATAGTGTCTACTATGTGCCAGGCATTCTGCAAAGTGTTTTTTCCAAATATCTCATTTGATCCTCACAACAATCCTAGGGGGTAATTATTATCTCATTCTGACAGCTGAGGAAACTGAGACAAACAAAGGTTAAGTGACTTACCCAGGATCACAGAGATAATAAGTATCTTAAGTTGGACTTGAACTCAGGTCTTCCTGATTCTAAGCCCACAGTTCTAACCACTGTACCACCAACTGCTGTCAGGAAGGTGGTCCCCTTGACAGAAATAGGGAAGATTGAAAGAGGAGTGGATTTGGGGGGTCAGGGAAGAGAATGAGCTCTATTCTGAACATTATGAGTGTGAGATGCCTCCAGGACATCCAGTTAAAATAAGCAACAGGAACTTAGAAATCAAAGTATACCCTTCATATATATACATATAGCTTTTACAAGTCATCTACATAGAGATGATAATTAAACTATGGGAGCCAATGAGATCATCAAGTGAGAGAGTACAGATAACAGTAATAATAACAGCAGCAGCTTACATTTACATAACACTATGTGCCTGGCACTGTGCTAAGCACGTTACAATTATCTCATCTGATCCTCACAAAAAACTTTCGAGGTAGGTTCTGCTGTTTACAGAACAGGAAACTGAGGCAAAGGGGGTTAGGGGGCTTGCCCAGTGTCATATGGTTAGTAAGGGTCTTAGGGCAGATTTGATCTCAGGTCTTCTTGATGACAGGCCAAGAAGGCTATCCGCTGCACTACCTATCATGTAAAGAGAGAAGAGGGTCCGGGACAGAGCCTTGGGGTACAATCACATCTGGAGGAGCAATCTGTAGGCTGAAATAGCTTGTCTAAAAATGTTTTTAAAAAAAAAAAAAAGAAGAAGAAACTGATTTTAGCTAACTCCCAAATTCTAATGACTGTATTCCAGGCCTGAGTCATGTTTAGTTCCTCACCTGATCATAGCTTCTCAATGCAGTAATTCTGAATTAGAAAATTCAATCACCTATATCATTTTTTACAGGGATTATAATCATTCTCTTGGCCCATCTCATTTGCAAATAACAAAGCTAACACGCTGGATAAAAGAGTCAGGATCTGAAAAGATCCTGACAGACTAGAGCATTGGGCTGAATCTAATAAGACAAATTCACTACAGGGAAATGCAAAGTCTCCCTCTTCTCGGGTACAGGGCACAGCACAGTCAGACCACAATTGGTCTGAAAGAGCTGAAGGCCCCCGTTCAGGTCTGTGACCCACAATGCAAGGATGCTGACAAGCCAGTGAGTGTCAAAAGAGGGCAAGCGGAGGGACAAGGCTCCTGAGTCTATGTCATGTAAATACCAGCTGAAGTACCAGGGATTTTTAGCCTAGAGAAGACTCAAGGGAGATAGAAAAGCCGTGTTCCAGTATTTCCAGTATTTTGTTTGGCCCCAGAGGCAGGACCAGAAACAATGTCAAAGAGGAATGTCAAAAAAGCCAATTCAGACTTTGTGAGGAAAGGGGATTGATTGGGGCAGTTATGGCAAAGATTCCTTTCAGGTTCAGCTTAGACTAGATGAGCACTGAAGGGCATCTAAACTCTGTGACTGGCATGATTCCTAAAGGTGTAACTAGGTCATCATCTCCCAGAAACAAGCAAAAACCCCCTTTCAACTTTGGTTTTTGCTCCTGGAGGGAGGATGAAGGCTCAGCTCTATGGAGGAGCAGAGACCACAAAGCCAGAATTCTGTTGTCAAACAATATCGATCATTAAGGCCAAGTGAGCTGTGCTGGAGTTACGTCAATCATTTTTCAAGCATATGAACTATGCTACAAGCCTTTTGTTGCAAGCTATGGGTATGATCTAAGACTCTAACTAAGATCCATTCATTTCACTCATATGAATGTGACCTAAGTCACAGTTTCTCTCTCTCTGTCTCTCCCAGTCTCCCTCCCCACTCCAAGGCATTAATAAAGTTCCCATTTCTGGGTGACCTTCAGTAACCTAATCCATTTTTGACTAATCCAGCTCAGTGGTTGCAATGACAATCCCCCTGGTGTGCGAACATGCCAAGAATTTGAGGCATGCTTTTCCACTGGGTTGATGACTAGGAAATGCTCTCCCTCAGGCTCCTTGGGGCACAAAGCCACACTCTGGGTTTCCTTCCACCATGCCCTTGGAAAAGATGGAAGCTTTTAGCACTTACTGAAATCTGCATTGGTGTCAAGGCTATTTCTGAGTCATGTGAACCAGTGTACAGATTACCAGGCACATGGAAGCCCTCACCACACAAACTCAAGTAGCAAACACTCACCTGACCATTCTTCAAGCCAACCAGAAGGCCTTCTCTTCCAGGTGGGCCTCCAATCACCTTGATGTAACGAATAAGGGCCTCCATCTGCCACTCCCTCTCTTTTACACCTCCAAAAGACAAGCACTGCAGCCTTTTCTCCTGCAAACCAAACATCATACACAGGCTCATTTAATAAAGCAGACACTGCTGGTCCTACACAAGGAAGTCATGCTATGACCAGAGGCATCCCTAAGTCTCCTGCAAAGCTCTGGATTTCAAAAAAATATTGAAACAGAAATATCTCATTCTACAGTAATAATTTCTGACTTATGCAAGACTTTCTCTATTTTATTCCAAGTGAACCTGAACCCAGCTCTACTGTTAGGAGTTAAGGTATTCCTCCTTCCAAAGCATCCTCAAATGTCACTTAATATTGGTCAATGGCTGTGAGTCATGACCATTCCCTAGGAAGCAAGAAGGCCTTCTCTTGATTGAGAACTCTTTCCTTGAATACCTAATGGGCATTTATTAAGCTCTAATTATCATTTTTAGGCTATATACACACATACACACACACACACACACAAATCCACATGAATAAACAAATTAACCTTAATTTCCTGTGTTACTCATTCATATTCTGACAGTCATAGGTCAAATCCCATTAAAACAAAATTCTCCATATTACAAAAAGATCATCAGGTCCCAACCACCATCTTGCTTATTTCAAACAGTATCTGATGTGACAAAAATCCAATATAATGAAAAGCATCCAAAGATTCTCTGGAAATTGAAAAGTTTAAACCAATAGTACCCATTTTAAAGCCCTGAGCTAACAACCAGACCCTTGGGAGAAACCTAGAAAAGACACAGGGATCAAAAATATGTTTTTCAACATGCATGCATACACACACACACAAAGCTCCAGACCTGGCAGAGGATGATGTGATCCGAGCACACCACCAGTAGGTTACACTCAAATTTCTTGACAATCTTTTCCTTAACTCGATAATGCATGTCTGAGGAGTCATCTGAGTATAATTCATAGATTAAGATCCTTTCCGGCAGCTGGATAGCCAGCCGGTTCTTGTAGATGGCGATTTTCTTCACAAGCTCTTTGCACTTGATCCGAACTGCCAAGAAAGAAAAAAGGAGTCTGATGTCAGTTTCTTTCTCTCTGAGGCTGGAAGTAATGCAGAAGGCAGGGAAATCTCTCTGCCTTCATGTCACAGGCCATGACAATGGGGCTTTCAGGCTGGTTAGCTATGGTAAGTTATTAGTGGCACAGACAATAAGAGATTGACCACTGTATGCTGGGCAGTCAAAGGAAGTGGAGGCTGCCTGAGGGGCCATAGCAGACTCCCATAGTTCTGTAGCTCCAAACACCTTTGTTTCTAGGTATGACTGATGAATTGTAGCCTACAAAGAGATACACTCTTAGAGCTTCAAGATAACTCCAGAACTCTTAGACTAGAGAGGACATTATGGTACGCAAAGAGCTTGGCTCTTATTGGATCGTCACCTCCTTGTAAAGTCAGCAGCCCAGTCATGGCCATCTCCATTGGGTAGGTGAAGAGACTGGAGCTCACAGGTGGGAAATGACTTACCATGAGTCACAAGACCAGAAAGTGGCAAAACTGGATCTCAAACTCTGGCCTAGCAGGTATCCTCTCCACTGAGGGGGTATGGACTACACCTGTTGGTCTACATAAGCCAAAACATCCAAGTGTAAGTCTACTCAGCACTTTGGGATCAGTTTTAAATCCCTCATGTCTGTACCCACAGCAGCCCCAAAGACAACTCACTGTATCTGGACAGCCCCTAACAAAATCAGGAGTACGGAAATACTCTTGAAATCCTGAAGGAGAGTGACCTCTAGTGGAAAGGGTGCATGACCGCAGGCTGCCCCAATAAATGGGCCATCAGCACCATCCCTTCCACGTTTCCAATGAAGAGGTATGAGCACTAAATGTCAAGCCTCCTGATCTGACTCCAGTTTTCTCCAGCAAATGTCCCTTCTCGGGGTGTATCATTCTACATGTATTTTATCCACATGGTTTCTCCTACCTTTCTGCTCTGTGATCAGGTGCTGGACAATCACATCAGTCATGCTGTCCCTGTAGGCATAACGATCCTTATAGAGACCATGAACTGTGCTAAAAATAAGCTGATAGAAGGAAATTGTTCCATCCTGGCAGCCAATCACCTAGAAAGAAGGAAGGATGAGAATTCTAAGATCCTATAAGTCAAAGGTCTGTTCTACTATTCTCTACGGAGAGTCTTCAAGTATTATCTATTATAATCCCTTGGTTGCATTAACATAGATGGAAGCAAATATATACATATTTGCTCTCACTGTTCAACATCCACTTGAGGGAGGAGTCCTAGAGAACAAATTTCTCTTCTTACCACATAATTGGAATCCGGTTTAACTTTACATGTCCACACCCAGGAGTTCTGATCCCCTATGGTCCCAAGACGCACTCCATCTTTGGTGAAGAGGGAGACTTGTTTGTCTGAACCTCCAAGCAAAATATATTCTCCTTTGGTAAAATAGCTGATGCAGCAAGGGTCAAAGTTCAGTGATCTATCCTTCCCAACCTAAAGGGAGAAAAAACGCAGGCAAAAAAAAAAGACCATTTCTTAATTCACAATCTCAATGTGATATGTCAACAAAAGGAAAAACAAATTTACATAGTATTTAAAGGTTTATTAAAGCACTTCCATTAAAAAGGAATGCAGGTAGCACAAGCACTGTTGTTCTCACTTCACAAATAAGGAAACTGAGGTAAAGGGATATGTCCCCATCACACAGAGAGTAAGGATCAAAGCCAGGACTTTGGGGTTTAAGTCCTACTGATTCCAAGTCTAGCTCATTTTCCAATGCATCATTCCCAAGGGCATTAAGTATTTGTTGAAGGACCTTCTCCTTAAAATACTCATTTCTCCTTTCCAGGTATCTAAATTCTAAATTCCTTCAAGGCCTAACCTAAATCCTCCTCATCCATGAGGTGTTCCCTAATCCATTCAGTAAAAAATGATTTCTCAGACGTGCAGGTCTGACTCCCCCACCCCCAATAGCCAGCCAGCTCATTCCCGTGGCTCCCTAGCATCCCCAAGATCAAACACAGAACTCTTCTTTGGCTTCTCAGATTGACCCCCTCCGACCTCTCTGATCTTTATTCCTCACCACAGCCTATGACCCTGGCTCACTGGCGCATTTGCCTTTCCTCGTGCCCAGCACTCCATGGAGGCCCCCCAGTCCATGCCCGCATGCTGGCTGCTCCCTAAGCCTGAAATGCCCTCCCTCCTCACCTCTGCCTCTTGGCTTCCCTACTCTCCCTACTGCAGGAGGCATTACTCAGTGCCTTCAAGTTACTGATGTCTTTGCTTGGAGAGCATCCTCCATTTATTTGTGTAGATCTCGTACAGAACATTTTGTGCATGTTGTCTCCTCACCCATTAGAACTTGGGCTGCCTTTCTTCGGATCCTGATGCTGAGGTCAGTGCCTGCTCCATAGCAAATGCTTAATAAATGCTTGTGGACTGACTGACCTCCCCTTTCCTCTGAATATCCACAGTACTTACAATTCATAGCACTTCTGGAGCAATCACATACTCCTCATGTTATGACTTAAATATTTCACATGTGTATGCCTTCTCTCTCCAACCATACTGTAAATTCCTCAAGGAGAGGGGCTATTTCTCCCTTCCTCCATGTCTAGCACATTGCTTTGCACTCCAAAAAATACCTCTTTGGTGGATTCAGGAAAACTAGCACTTGTGAAAATGAGACCAAGGACTTAAAAGGAAGGCATGGCATGAATAGGAGACTGGCTCCCGAGTTTAGAAATACTTTCTGACCACCACCACCTCCCCTTATTCCCTCAGTCAGACATAAAAAATGAAAACTCAAGAATCAAGAAGAGACAAGAAAACCACGCCAAATGACAAGGACTGGGAGAAGGAAGGCTTCCAGCAGCCCAGGAGTCATGGGAAGGAAAGGTGCTCACAAAGGAGTTGGCCTGACTTGTCACATGCTACCAGGCCCTGCACAATGCTCTGAAATCACTAAGCACCACACCAGCATCTGATGAAAGAAGAACCACATTGGTGAATGTTCAGCCAGAGTTACAACTCCAGAAGCAAACAACTCAGAGGGAGAGAAGGTGCCACCAATCTGAGGAGAACAGCTATATCTCCAATGGACCCAGTACCTACCTGCTTGCCACTCAGCTGGTAGAAGGAAAGTTTCTGCCCCCAGTCAGCTACAGCCAGGATGTCATTATGTTCATCTCTAATCAACAAAAGACAAACAGGGTCATGTAGGGCAATGGCCTATTGACACATTTATTCCTAGGGGATTCAGAAACACCAGGAAGGAGAAGATACAATTCCTGACTGCAAGGGGTCAAACACTGCACAACTGTACAGGTGCCAAAAGGCTGCTGCTGTTTAGCACAACACATTAATGTGGTAAAGATGAGGCAAGGTTAATGCTCCCCCTGGAAACCATTGTTTAATTGAATATTCTTTACCCTGGGCTCCCTTTGTAGGATCCCATCACAGTTGGAGACAGGGAAACCTAGGGATAAAAGGGCACAACCAAGGATTTTCTCGGGCAACACAGTTTATGAAATGCAGGATTTCAAAGTACCACAGATCTAGTATCTTTATTTTTGAAAGACCTGGGACCTTTATTTTTCTCCTAAAATTCAGTAACACTTTGGGGAAGGTAGTCTGCAAACAAGGAAAGGTGGGAAAATCTAGTCCATCTACAGAAGTTATCCCAATTTTCCCTATATGATTTTCTTACTGCATTCTAACCACAGATAAAATTATCACTAGCTAGAGCCAATAAAAGGTGTAATATTATTTCAGAAATCGAACCCCATCATGGACAAATTAATAAAAGTCATGTTATACTTTCAGGAAAAAATCATTTGCAGTAGGTAAGCCCAAACATAAGTATCCCCTTAAGAATGCCTAGAGTAACCCTTGGATAACTGAGACCATTTCTGAATGGGAAGGAGAAAGCACTGGCCTAAAAGACCAGAGGTCCACAAGTACAACAGACGACAAAAGTATAACAGTATCAGTGGAGGAGATAGCAGTCCTTAGAAAGTTAGAAGGCTGCATCATGACTAGAAAAGTAGCACAGGCTGGGCTGTGGGCTACTCCAGATTCTCTCTGTTACCACCACTGGGAGCGTGCCTCTCCACTGGGCCTATAAACAAGCCCAAAGGCACACCTGGCCAGGTGGCAGCTACTAAAATTATGGGTGTGGTGCTGAGAAAGAAATAATCAGCCTATTTTACAGGGCTGGGTGTGCAATCCTAAACCTATTAGGTGATGACAAATATGCAAAGGACCAGGGAATGTTATCTTTGGTTCCTGCAGAGGAAAACTGATAGATGAGGAACATCCATGGTCTGCATGGGCAAAAGCCTGAATAGGACAGTGCCCAATGCCCTACAGACCATCTGCACATCAGGAGTGTACCCCTCACTAAATCAGGGCTTCCCAATAAATGCAGGGACTGTTACACAACCAAGCAGGCATGGTTCTCAGGATCATCCTGATTTATTTATTCTTTTTAGCCTACTCTTGTGAGACAGTAAGATGGTGAAGTCTATGAATGAAAGGATTTTCTGGGGGAATGTGGTTTATGGAATGCAGAATTTCAAACAATCAGAGCTAATGCTGAGATTTTTAAAAGACCTAGGACCTTTATTTTGAGAGATAACAAGATAGCTGTGAGGGTGTGTGTCTGTCTATGTCTGTGTCTATATGTGTGCGTCTGTGTCTCAGTGTGTGTGTGTCTCTGTGTGTGTCTGTGTGTGTGTATCTTATATGCACCACATTGGACCTCCTGGAAACAGAGGCACTTCCCTCACCACTAACCCTTTGGCCCCCTCCTCGTAAAGAGACTTGAAGACAGTTACATCTGCATCAGAGAGTTCTCCCACTGACGCCGGCATTCTCATTGTAGAAGGGCTAACTTTAGCTCTCCTCAGAACACACTCACGAGTTGTCGTCCCTGGGACTGTCCTCTTCTTCCTCAGGTTCCTCCTCCTCTGCCTCACTACCCTGACTACTGTACACGGCTGACTTCAAAGCAGAAGGGATTTCCTGAAAATATCTGTTGACAATGACCTCCTCAGCTTCCTCATTTTCTCTGTTCATCCAGAAACTCTCCCATCGGCTGCAGACAGTAATTGTTCATTCATAATCACATTAGCTAGAACTACACTAAAGCTATAAATTCAAAGTGTGTAACGGGGAGATAGAGCTATACCCAAGAAGAATGTGGGCATCAGGTACACTGAGTATCCTGTCTTTCATGAATTAAAAATGATAGGCTGAAGCCACAGAGTCATCTATGGCCACAAAATCAAACAGCAGGGTCTCTGAGATGCACCCCAGAGCCGGAGAGGGAAACATGACATACCAAATGGCTCAGGAGGCAACAGGAAGCTCTGGGCACACCAGGCAAAGGACTCCCACCAGCACCCATTTCAAAAAACCACTGAGCTGAAAACCAGCAAAGCAACGAACTGAGAAAAGTTGGGTGTCTTTCAGGTGACCTTCAAGAGGCCCTGTGGGACTTGGGGCCGACACGGTAATAATCTTTGCAAAAATCTCTATACAAAGAAACACAAAAGGCCCCATCATATTCACAACATCTTCCAAAGTGCACTTGGGGGAAGGAAAGCACCCACCCTGGATTTAGGTGTCCAATGCCCCACATCAGGAAAGGCTAATAAAAACTTCCCTGCACCCAGAGATTCTCAAGGAACCACTCGGTAAGGTTTCGTTGCTTTGAGGGCAGCTGCTTCTCAACAAAAGGCTGAAGAGCTGGATGAAGGCAGTGACTCTCTTTGTATCCCCAGGGCTTAGCAAAGCACCCAACACATAACAGGAGCTCAACAAATGCCTACTCACTGACTGGTTTGCTCTTGGGTGGTCAGAGTTTACTTCCTTATTACTACATGGGGACATGTTGGGGAAGACCACTGGAGGTGCTAACCTGCTGGGGGAGGAAAAAAGCCCCAAACATCTCTGCATTATTAAACTAGTCCCCAGGGGATACCTCAGAATACAATGGAATGAGCTAAAGAAAAGTAAAAAGGTAGGGAAATAACCCAATGATAATGGGAAAGGATTTATAAGATCTAGATTATAAAATCTAGATTTTCCAGGTTAGCCTGGAAAAATGGCTTAACCATTCATCTTGTTTGACCTTTGGCACCTACTCTAGATCCCCCAAAAAGAGAGTGAAAGCTCTGTCCATCCAGCCCATTTCAGAATTAAACCAACTGGTGAACCTAACGAGGGCTCTGTGGGAAGGGCCAAGGACCCTGGAAGGAGGCAACAAGGGCGAGCCTTTCTAAGAAATCTTCTCATAAAAGTCACTATTTTCCTGAAAAAGAGAGACGACCAGATACCAGTACCTGGAAGGGTTCCAGCAGATAGACCAGATTGGAGACAGAGCTCCTCCCGGCCGCTCGATCTTCACCTTCTCCTCGCCATTTTTATTCCGGATGCTGATGATGCCATTGAACATCCCCAGAGCAATGTACTGCCCATCGTTGGTCCAGCTGCTCCCAGACCCAGGAGTCAAACAGAAGACAACATGGGCTAAGAAGTGACAACCTGATATGACTCTCATGGAGCATCAGATGAGATTACAAAGGACTTGAGGACTCTCACTGCTCTAAAGGTCAACTCCGATTTCTCAAGGACTGAGAATGAGCCTGCTGGGCACCTCTGGGCAGAGAGCGGTAATGCAGGGAAAGATGAATGTTTCTGGACACAGCCAATGTGAGAATATGTTTTACTTGATTACGTATTTCTGTTTGGAGGGTGTTCTTTTTCTCCCAATGAGGTGGTAATGATCAGAGAGTGAGAGAGAACAGGGATACGATAGAAGGGAGAGAAAAAGAAAAAAGGATCACTGAGGCATCCTTTTAAAAATGCAGAGCAGAAAAGAGAAGAGCCAAAAAGAACAAATAAGGAAAGTATTGAAAGCTACAGGTTGAATTTACCATGTACTTCACAAGAAAAGCCAGCTCTAACAGAAACCTGCAGTTTCATGTACAACCCTCTTTTTCTGTTCTGTATTGAATAGACCATTTTATTTGATGTTTGTCAAGTCCAGAATAAAAGTAAAAAAAATAAATAAATCTAAGTAAAAAAAATTCTAATGGAATACTGTTGTGCTACAAGAAATGGTGAGCAGGCAGACTCCAGGAAAACCTGGAAAGATTTATATGAACTGATGCTGAGTGAAGTGAGCAGAACCAGGAGAATGTTGTACACAGTAACAGCCACAGTGCACAGCTACTGACTTTCAAAGACTTGGCTCTTCTCAGCAGTGCCAGGATCTAAGCCAGCTCCAAAAGACCCACGATGGAGATGCCATCCACATCCAAAGAAAGAACTTTGTAGTGTGAACACAGATGGAAGCAGAGCTGTTTAGTTTCTTCTTTCTCATGGTTCCCCTCATTGGTTCTAATTCTTTACAACACGACTAAGGTGAATGTATGTTTAATATGAACGTATATGTACAGCCTATATCAGATTGCATGCTGTCTTGGGGAGGAGGGAGAGAAAGGAGGAAGGGGGAGAAAACGAAAAATTCAAAAGCTGATGGAAGTAAATATTGAAAACTAAAAATAAATAAACAAAATTTTAAAAAGAAAAAAATTCTAGTTGGGTTTCAAGGTTATCTATTGCTAGTTCCAGGGTGTGAATAGAGAGGATCACATCTGATGTCCTTTTTGACTTCTCCAGTCAACAGTGAGACATTGAAAAGAAGACTGGGTGATCAGTGGTGCACTAAGACATTGAAAAGGGACCCTGGGACCCTCAGCTCTGGGTGATGCCTTCTCACAAGTCAGGGAGACTGTGATGCTGACAGCTTCAGGATCTCCAGTCACCCAACACTCAACAAGGCTTCTCTCTGGATCATAATTACTACCCAAAGGGAGTCTGGAGCTCTCACTCTGTCTTTGTCTCTCTTTCCCTCCCTCCCTCTCCCTTCCCCCCTCACTCTCTCTTTCTGTCTCTCTCTGTCTGTTTCTCTATGTCTCTCCCTCTTTCCATCTCTGACTCTGACTGCCTCTCCTCCCCCCACCTCCACCACCTTGGCAACGGAGGAACCAAACTCTCTCCTGTCTATCTTTCCATGGGGATGACAGAGAAAGCCCAGGGATGCCTGGCCTCCTGCCTTCCCCTCCACCCTTCCCCACCCCCACTCCCTTTCCTGGATGCTCACCTGCAGCAGGTAATTTTACTGCTTGATTTATGTTTAGAGACAGACTTCTGCTCAGGAGACCACAAACCTTGTGGGGAGGATGGGAGAAGGGGAAGATAAAAATAGAAAAATAAAGCTCAGCTTAATTTTGCTGAATGACAAACAACAACTACAGGAAAATCAACTGTGACATGAACTGGGGCCACAAAATTAACTGACTGTTGGTGCTCAGCAGATTTAAAGATCCATCAAAAGGAAACTCTTTGCTGGGAGGGCCCTTACAAGGTGGCGGGTCCCATCCTCTCTTTCTCAGAGGAGAAAACAGGAGGCATGACTGGGTCAGGCTGTCCAGGGCCCCACTATGCTCAAACACCATCAGGATCTCTGACTGGAGGAGACACATCGTGTTTTCAAAGTAATCAGACCCATTTCGTCAAACCTCAGACTTCTCTGTGGTTTCTCTATGCAATAAAGACCAACTTCAATGTTTCAAAGTAAATGATTTCTTGCTTTCCCACTCTGTACACAATCCAGGACAAATCAGTTTTCTCTTGCTCCTGAGCCTGCTCCTGTTGGCTGGTTTGTGTTCAGAAATAGAAATGAATTCTACTGCTAGCCTGAGTCAAGCAAAATCAGGAAGATAAATCTGGCACAAAAATACATTTCTATGCTGCAAACCCAAATCTTCAGAAAACTGCCTCTGTGCTGTCTACTCTTAGATTATACATGCTGTGGCTTCCCTTTTCTTAGCCTTCCTAACACCACCTCGACTTATAAAGTGACTTCAGTGAAGGCTTCTCATTTGGTTCCAACTACAACCCCATGAGGTCGGTCAGGTACAAGTGACCCTCTTTTCCAGAGAAGGAAACAGAAGGTTAGCTTGATTAAATGGTTTGCCCAGGGCCACTCTGAGACCCAGGTCTTCTGTCCTGGTCCCGTGAAGGCCACATGGTCCAAACTCAACACCTACCATAGATACTTTACTTTCACCTTGGACAAGTCACTTAACTTTTCTCAGCCTCAGTTTCCTCAGCTGTAAAACAAGGACAACAACAGCACCTACCTCCCAGGGCTCTTGTGAGGATCAGAGGGAGTAATATATGTCATGCACATTGCAAACCTTAAAGCACTAAGCAAATTATTGTCACTGTTAGTATACATTGATTTCATTGGAGAGAACTCATTAGGCGACTATGCTAAAAAGCAGATGCCTCCTGTGACTGAGATACAGCCAATGATCTGTGCCTTTTCTTTGCGCTCCATCAGCCCCTCTGGGCATCATACTGGTTAACTCTCCCTTCCTCAGGTCCTCCTGTGTTCCTATAAGAGCAACCCTCTCACAAGAATCTTTCCTATTAGAGGGGGGAAGAGGAAGAAAGGGAGAGGATTTGGAACTCAAATTTTTAAACAATGAATGTTCAAAATTGTTTTTACTTGTAATTGGGAAAAAACAAAATAGTACTAAACTTTTAAAAAAAATGAATCCTTCCTATTCTCAACACATTTTTAAAAGACCCTTTGTTCCACACTGTTTGGCTGTCTCAGAAATGATGTCATAGTGGAGAAGTAGCATTCAAATCCCCCATTCTTGGATTTGGTGGTTTTGAACCCACTCCTGATTCACCGTCGTACATTCGAGGACAGAACTTTGAGAAACCAAACCTACCAAAGTCACTGGAGGAACAAGATGCCAGCTGGTGGGTAACAGGGTTGTAGGAGACGCACTGTATGGAATCATTGTGTCTGAAAGAAAACACACACACACAGACACACCACATTTCAATGAGTTCCAACTGAAGAGTCCTCAAAGCAAGAAGGCCATCCTAGATCATACCCTCAAGCTCTTCTAAACCTGACCCACACAGATACAGCCTCAAAGTTAGATTCCCCCCGAGACTTCCTGGGGTTTGCACAAGTGTTTGCTGCCTGTGGTAGATGTGCAAACAGGATGAACATGTAGAAAGAGACTGCCTATCAAAGTCCAATTACAGGACAAGCACATGAATGACTCTGAAAACTGAGGATGTGTAACAGGGAGGCCATGCTGGGAGTGAATGGCATCTCAGCTCTCCAATTTCACTCTTTCACTTTGGACATTCATCCTCTCAGACTACAGGAATGTCATCCCACCTCCTAAACACACACACACACACACACACACACACACACACACACACACACACACACACACATACACACACACAGAAATTAACTTCAGGGATCTAACCTTTACAGTAAAAGAGTTCTGCATGAAAGATTTAAAGGTCTCTTGCTATGATCATTCAAAAAGGACATCAAATTAATGAAAAAAAGATTACGTACGTGTACTTCAGAATACCTTCCAGTTTTGCTGTCCAGATGATAACACTTTTGTCAGCTGATCCAGAAGCAAAACGCTTGCCTAAAATTTTTTCAAAAAGAAAACCTTCCAGGTTAATTCACATTTGTCTTAAACAACCATCTCAAAGTACTAAAATCAATTGAAAATCTGCACTCCTGAGCCAAAGGGTCAGAAAGGGATCCTTTTCCCTACCTGACAAATATAGAGACCACTAGAAAATGGTCTCCCTTTTGGGCGGGGACTCTGTAGGCAGCACTGATCACTATACTGCATCATCAACCACAACAAGCCACAGTGGACCCAAGCTGGAGCCATGGTGCTGCCGCCCTGGTCACCTCACCCTCCCCTTTCCTTGGACTCCCTGTTATGTAGAAGGCCCTCAGTCTCTCTCCTCCTTTGTACAACCTCCCTGTCCTACAGGCCCCAACACGAGGCCCACCTCCTTCAGCAGTCTTTCTCAATCACTTCCAGCTTACTGTGGTCTCACCTCCTGCTTGACTCAAGACATTTACTTTCTCTGCTCCTCAATTCAAGAGCAAACGTTTATGAAGTGGTTAGTATGTGCCACATCCAGGCCAGAGAGCTGAAAATGAATCCTTCCTGTTCTCAACACATTTTTAAAGGATCCTTTGTTCCACACTGTTTGACTGTCTCAGAAATGACATCATAGTGGAGAAGTAGCATCCAAACCCCCCATTCTTGAATTTGGTGGTTTTGGATTCACAGTGGTAAACTTCCTGCCTGCATGGAGCTTAGCCTCTCCTAGTGAGGACATCAGAAGTGCAGATCAGCAGAAGGCAGAATATGATGGTATGAATAAGAATGCTGAACAAAGTAATGGGCAAGTGTGTGGAAGGAGAGGATACGTACAGCTGGGAGATAGAAAAGCGAGGTCTGCAAACAGCTGCCTTCTTAATCTACCTGAAACAGAGTAGGTGTAAAGGCAATGAGCTTGATCAACATCGACATTCTCACTGTGACTAAAGGCACCAACACTAGACAAGGGAGCACGCAGGTACTCCCAAGAGAGGCAGGTGAGTAAAGCACCCAGCAGTCAGTTTCTTCAGGTAGGTAATGCTGTCTTGGTCCAGAAGAATGTGTCCAGCTTCTTGAGGGCAGTATCTGTTTAATTCTGTCTCTGGGGGCTCCCTACCTACTACACTGCCTGGCACCTGAAAGGTGCTTAATAAGGAGTTGTTGAATTTTGGTGAAAGGCCACAAGAAACACCATTTAATGGAATACATCATACTCTGCAATATTCAGGACCCCAGTAAAGATAACTGAAATCTATGCACCAACATTTATCACAAAGGATGATGAGACAGAGGTTATCTGTAAAGTGGACAGACTGCTGGACTTGGAGTGTTAAAATTCTCTCTCTGCCACTTACTAACTGTATGCCTCTGGCCAGCTCAGGGAACCTCTTTTGTGCCTCAGCTTCCCCATCTGTAAAATAAGACAAGAGGCTCCCTGTGGGCCTTCCCTAACAACTTTGGCTCTACCACCCTAGGACCCCTCTTACAGCCATCAAGCTGCCTGAAGATGACTGTGGGCAGGGGAGCGTTGGAGCAGGTACTGAGTCTCTCCAAGAATCATTCTGTGCATCCCTGCCTCAAAAACAGAAAAAGGATGGGTAGGTTCCAAAGTTGGATTCTTATTCAGTACAGCTTGGAATGGATGGCCTCTGAGGCACTTTAAAACTCAGACATTCTCTGGTTCTATGACTGGCATCTCCCTTGCCATCTTTTTCTTCAATACAATACAGAAGCTTAGGCTAATAGTTTAACAGCCAGACAGAAACTCACAGATCATTTGGTCCAACCTCTTTGTTTTTACAAATGGAGAAACTGAGGTCCACAGAGGTTAACAGATTTTCTAAGGTCACATGAGTGGAATTAAAAGAAAGTCCAGGTTTCACTCCCTGGCCTGGCCTCCAAATCCTGCTCTCTTTCCACTTCATGATGCCACCCACCCTTCCAGGTTGAACTTGAAAAAGTAAAAATATATAACAAGAGATCAGCTCTAGTGCTTTAACATGGTGTGAAGGGTCCCTGTGCTCTCAAGGACTATGTTGCAGACGACCAGTTGTGACGCTTCTAAACCACACTAGAAAGGGTTTGCAGGCACACTGAGCAAGAGAACCTGAGGACTTTCTGATCCAACTTTTGAGCTTTCCAAAGTTACATACAGAGAAGGACAACATCCACGCATTGGTCATCATGTGACCAACTTTTGACCACACCCACTCAAACACAATGGCCTTCGTCCTGTGCCTTCTCCTTGGCTTCTTCAGGAGCATTAACAGAATGGTGAGAAAGGAAGCAGACAGGGCTGAGAAGGTTACGGTTTCTAGACCGGCTACAGATGCTGATTTAACAATTACTACAACTGACAAGAGATTCACGTTTGACGATGAATAAATATACAAGCTTCTAGAGGAACTGAACATTTCAGTACAGCTTTTCTACTATAAATAAAGCCGGAATACACAAGCAAGCTGCGGTTAAGCAAAAGGACTGACCTCAGGTTCTCCTTGAAGAAGCAGATTAAGGAGCTGTGATAGCCGATGTAATTAAGCAAGTCCCCAAAGCCAACAAGAAACAATTATGGGGGACACTACAGCATCTCACTCTGATAATGAACAGGCATGTGTGAATCGACAGCTGTGTGCCCGGCACTGTGCACCAGGCGCTGCGCTACAGATGCAAGGACCAAAGGAGAACAGTACCTGCCCTCTAGAAGCTTACCTTCCAACTGGAGAAACAACATGCTCACTGTGGGCATGAAGTAACCTTGAATGGGGGAGGCCCAGGAGGATTCCAAGCAGGGAAAGAGAGAGGGCAGAGATGGAGGGGCACAATGCAGGATGAGTGTAAGCACCTCGGTAGGCCCTTCCCAATCCACCTCGCTGCCTGCATTCTCCCTCCAATCACCTTGTTCTCCAGAGAAGGTGTGCTCCTCAGTAAGAGGAAGCGCTGGTGTTTGTTTACATAGTGCTGACTGTGTGCCAGGCACTGGGCTAAATGCTGTACCATGATCATTTTAATGGCTCCTCACCACAGCCCTGGGAGGTCAGTGCATCAGTGCAGTTATTATCCCCATTTTACAGATAATAACACTAACAGGTGCTATTATTATCCCCATTTCAAAAGTGCTGATACTGAGACTGACAGAGGATAAATGACTTGCCCAGGATCACCTTGCTAGTGAGTGTCTGAGGCTGGATTTGAACTCAGGGGCTCTGTGTACTATGGCACCCCCTAACTGCCTCAGAACAGGAATAAGTTTTCACTTCTGTCCATATCCCCTGAAACCAGGCATGTGGTACCTTGCACACTATCTTAGTACTTTGCCCACAGTAGGTTCTTAATGAACACCTGCTAAACTGAATTAGATTGAATGGTGCATCTGCGGCAGAGGATACTGAGGGAGAAAAGATCTTTATGTTTTTATCTGTATCTCTACATAAGTATAGTCAAGAGACACGCTGGCATTCAGCAACATCATTGTGAAGACTGACCTGGAGAATTGGCTCATGATAAGAAACAAATGAGGTAATGGCTTGTAGACCACTCAGGAGCCCTGTGCAGATAGGCTACAGGTGGGAGAGATCCTAAAGACAACCAGCACTTAATATCACAAAAATGGAAATGACTAAAACTGAAAAGCCAGAAAAGGACTGGTTTGCCACTTGGGAGTCAGTTCTAAATCAGCTGTCTTTGTGAAGTTAGAACAACAATCAAATTCAATATCAAAAGAGGAGAAATAAAAAAGACAAAAAGATCTTCTGGACAATGCCAACAGCCCCAATCTGACCTAAAAATCCATTTCCCATTTTTTTAGTAAAGATGCTAATTATCACCATTTCAAGAGTCACTACAACAGAAAAGCTAAGAGTGCCCAAGAGTCATCTCTGCCACCTAATACTAGACCTTCTGATTATTAGACAGATGGAATAACTTGGGGAAACAATCATTTAGAATACAGAGTCATTTTCAGAATACTACAGAGAAAGTGGTAGAGGAAGTCTGGACAGGGCCTATAAAGGAGCAGAACTCTTGGTAACTGGCCTCTGGGTGGGCTCAAGAAGGAAGCAGAAAAGGCATTTTTAAAATGAAGTCAGGAAGAGAACTAGGCTAGGACAAGCACACAGAGGAGATCCACTAGAAACAACACAATGTGAGGGCACTGAGGAATCTATTTTTAAAATCTCTGCAAGGCGGGGACAACATTGAATGGTTGAGGAAAAATCATGGAATTGTTATCCAAAAAAAATCACAGATCCAATGAAGTATAAGAAACAGACCTCTTTACAGATCATTGTGTGATGATGACTTTTTTCCTAAAATGCTGCCTTCACTAAATGCTGGGGGCACCCGGCGGGGTAGGGTCTCAGAAGGGATGTGAACAAAAGCCAGTGGCCCTGGAGAGCTGGCAGGAGGCTAACAAACCACAGGAGCCCCTTACCATCCTTGGCGTAGGCCACACAATACACAGTGTCTTTGTGCCCTTTCAGCGGCTGAATTAAGGTCCCATCCGAAGTGTCATAAACCTAAAGAAGAAGAAGATAAGTTACCTATTCATAAGATGAAACATTTTTTATGTTTCTTATGGCTGCACTAGGTGGCAGATGCCATGCCAGGGGCTGGAGACAAAAGACAAAATTAAGAAGGCTCTCTGCCCTGGAGGAGCTCCCAGTCTATCGTAGAATTCTCGCAGCTATGCCAGGAGTCCTAAAGCACCATCACAGTGGCCAGAGAGCACCCCCAACAGTCAGGTCTTCTGAAACTACATTCAATGCTCTGGCATTGGAGGTCAACATGGAATGGGTGGAGGCAGGAGCTGATTATGAAGGTCACGCAGCAGACGGCGGTGGTTCAGGCTCTCCAGAGTCTGCTGACCTAAGCAACACTATTAACCAAAATCCAGAGTCTTACAAGGACCCTGTGACCCCAAGACTGGAGGGCCTCTCCTCCTTAGATAGAGAAAGCCTAAGTGACCAGTCCTGAGCCAGCCCAGACCTCTGCCCAACGTACCATGCAGTCTCACCTCTAAACCTGAGCTAATCAATTAGAAAAACTCTACCTGTCCCCTCAGATGTAAGACAAGAAGTTACCCTGTAGGACTCACAGCCTAATCCAGGCTGGCGATGATTTGTAACTCAGCGCACAGCCTAACATGCTCCCATGGAGATTCTCTCACATCACCCTCACAAAAACCCTGGATAAGCAGTCAGGTATCTTCTGCCCACCTTACAGACAAGGTGTTGAGGCTCAGTGATTAAGTGATTTCACCAAGCATATACAGCTGTCAGGCCAGGGCTGAGACTCAACAACTGGACTGATGATTCCCAGTCCTGCCCCCCATTAGCATGCTGGTTCACATATGCCATCGCTAGGTACCACAGAGCATCTATAAAATGGGACAGGGCAGGAGGAGAGCAGAGGGAGGGCAGGGGAGATATTTTGTAGGGGGATCATTTGTCAAGGTTCAGGGTGATTCTAAACTGTTCCTGTTTCTAAAGCTCCAATATAAACAATTTCATTTTACTTTGACACTACGGACATCTCTGCTTTCATGAGGGACACAGCCCAATCACAGCTTCCTGAGGACAGCCCCCCACCCCACTTGGCAGAGGGGGAAGCTTAATTCATGTTTGTTGAAATGAACTAACTAACCACAGAGAGGTCAGGCTTGGAGGGACCCCCCCCCACCCCAGAAAAAAAGTGTGAGAGAGCTCCAGAAGACCCTTTAGTAAACATCAAAGGATAAAATCAGATGTTGTCAAAGGGTCATTTGGTTTCCCAGGATCTTTTTTTCTCTTCCTCTCTATTCTTTGCATAAAAGGTGGTTCTCTGGGAGGCAGAGAAGGCAGAAATAGAAGAAGATAGGTAGATGATTAAAAAAAAATCAATGAAAATCCACTTTTTAAAAATGAAACATTAAAGGAGGTTGGATTGTTTAGCCTTGAGAAGGAAATAAAGGGAGCAATTAACTAGTTTCTAGTGACGTATAGTTATTAAACAAAACTTAATTACACCATTTCCAAGGAAAGCTGAACAAGAAGAAATGGGTGAACTTTTTTTAAGTGGAGGGGCACATGGGATGAAGTATCCTGTAAGTTTTAGGCTAAACATAAAGGAGAAGTTAGGTTCCACATAAAGAACTTTTTTTACTCCAGAAGTAGAAGAGCTTCTGGAAGTAGATGAACCACTGGAGACATTCTGATCCTCCCAAAATGGGTGAGCGCCATCATGGCCGAGAGCAGTCCCATGGACGGCATGCACTCTCAGAGCCCATTTCTACCCTGTTTCTTTAATTCTTCCCACAGAAAAGAAACCATCAGCTGCTGCCAACTCCTGCTCATGCAAGTATTCATTAGCTATTTTCTATTTGCTTCTGGTTATCTCAGAGCAGAAAAAGAAAGATTAATGAGTGATGTGAAAATATTATTTCACAGGATCCTATCTGATTCCATGCCTACCTATTTTAAATAACCCATTTCCATCCCCATTAAAAAGTAATGATTGATTTTTCTACCCTCTTCTTTTTATCTCAAAAAAGGTCATATTATAGGAGCACTTAGGAGAAGGAAAGAAAAAGCACTTTATAAAAGGAAATGCCGAATAAATCTTACCAGTAATCTGTTTCCTGCAGCCAAAATCAGCTGAGTTCCGTCAGGCTTAAATGCAAGGTCATATATACTAAACAGGAGACAAGACAAAAGGAAGATTAGGAACCCAAATGGTGAGGTCTGCCAATGGTCAGGAAATAGATTTCAATTTCATTATCAAAGGTCGCCTAGGAAAAACTAGAGTAAGAACTATATTTGGCTTCAAATTCCAGTCAACCACTATCCCTTTCCAGCACATTTCAGCACTACCCACTCTGCAACATGCTGTGTGTCCATAGCTCTACGTGCCCAGGGACAATTTATGGTAGCCAAAGACACTGGACATTTGTTCCAGTATTTATGTGATACAGCTGGAAAGAATGGAAGAATTAGCTGTTGAAGATCTGTATGAAGATCTGCAGCGTTGACGGTCATTACTATTAATATTGTTTTCATAGTTTAGGGAATATAGCAATACTAGTACCATTAGCTAAATAAATACAATAATCTGTTATTAAGATATACATCTCATAACGTCAAATATGGAGGAAGATGATATCAAAGTATGATCAGATCCTGATTATTACTGCTAATATAATGATTACAGATATTTTAATGCATGCTCCAATCGACAAAGATCTCAACTTTCCTTTGTCTGCACAATTTATCAATAGCATCAACAACAAACATTTTTGAGAACCCAATAGAAAGAAGGTGCTGGAATATAACATTATTCAAAACATGGCCCTGTATTAGTAAGCACCCCAAAATACACAGGGGGCCTGCCAGCACAGGCTCTTACATCTGCATTCACAGAAAGAAAACAACTTTCAAGGGGTTAACAATCACTTTAATCAAGCATATGTATCATTCCTTTAACCAAGTACATATATCATTCAGTTAGTTCAGAGAGTCAGCACCCTGAATTTCAAAGAAAATACAGAGAAATCAAAAGATCAACAGACATGGCTTCCTCTGCCTGAATTCAACAGACAGCTGGACCCCAACTGTCTGACCATAGTTACCAGAGAGGGAAGCATGACATGTGAGTTTTCAAAGGCAGGGAGCTGCTTAGCCATTTCCCAGAGTCCTCATCTGGCACTCAAACCTGCTTACCAAAAACTAGGTCCCAAAGTAAAACCTCAACTGAGAGTATGTATGTGTTTTTTAGAGCCAGAGGGCATCACAACCCTTTGACTAAGTGCCTCAATAGAAAAAACAAAAGGTATTTGGGATTCTCCTACAAAACAACTCCCCTAATCAAGCTTCCCACAGTGGGCAGGCCCATCAATGGGTGGGAAAGATCTTTAATCACATTCAAATAATTAACAATAAAAATACATACACTGTTTCTAGTTAAAGAAACTCTTGTTTCTGTAATTTACTCCTTGTAAAGACTCTTGATTGATAAAGGCAAGATTCAACCTGAGGCACCTGATTATACTAAAACAAAAACAGCAAAAGATCTTGTTTTGATTGCCATCACAGGCTCTTGAGCAACTTCCTTTAGTTATATAAAATATACTCTCTCTATATAACTTTTCTGTAATTTATTTGTTCTCAGTTTTCTATAATCACTTCCATAAGTCTTAGATTTTCTCCCCCTCCCTCCCCGAGACAGCATTCAATCTTATATGGTTTCTATACATACATTCTTATTAAGCACATTTTCACATTAGTCACACTGCATAGAGAAATTAAAATAAATGAATATGAGAAAAAACAAAACAAAACATAACACAAGAGAAAATATTTTGCTTCATTCTGCATTCTGATTCCATAGTTCTTTCTCTGGATGTGGATGGCATTTTGCCTCAAGTCCTTTGGGAATGTTTTAGGTCCTTGCATTGCTGTGAAGGGTTAAGTCTACCAGAAAAATTCCTCGCACACTGTGGTTGTTACTATGCACAATGCTCTCCTGGTTCTGCTCCTTTCACCCAGCATCAGTTCATATAAGTCCTTCCATGCCTCTCTGAAATCTTCCTGTTCATCATTTCTTATAGCACAACAGTATTCCGTTACATTCATATACCACAACTTGTTCAGCTATTCCCCAACTGATAGGCAACCCCTCAATTTCTAATTCTTGGCCACCACTGAGAGAGCTGCTAAAAATATTTTTGTACACGTGGGACCCTTTCCCATTTTTATGATCTCTTTGGGATACAGCCCTAGAAGCAATATTGTTGGGTCAAAGGGTATGCACATTTTTGTAGCCCTTTGGGCATAGTTCCAGATTGCTCTCCAGAATGGTTCGATCGACTCCCAGCTCTAACATCAATGAATTAGTGTTCCAATTCTCCCACATCTTCTCCAACATTTATCATCTTCCTGTTTTGTCATGTTAGCCAATCTGATAGGTGTGATGTGGTTCCTCAGAGTTGTTTTGATTTGCATTTCTCTAATTGATAGTGATTTGAGGCATTTTTTCATATGATTATGGACAGCTTTAATTTCTTCCTCTAAAAACCGTCTGTTCGTATCCTCTGACCATTTATCAGTTGGGGAGTGACTTGTATTCTTGTAAATTTGACTCAGTTCTCTATATATTTTAGAAATTAGAAAAACATTTATATGAATAAGTGGTCTTACTTTATTAGTTTTTATCAAAGAGTAAAAGTGTTGATCTGTTGATATCTCTCTTCTCTCATCCTATGCTTTCTTTTTCTTGACTGATAAATTTTTAGACACATAATACAAAACTTCAGCATATCTGAAACTGAATCTTCTCTAACATATAATCCTCAAATACAGTTAAGTCAAACTGCATAAAAGAATGATTGATGATTGCATAAGCAACCCAATACTTGTTTGCTAAAAGGATGAGTGTATGTTTAATATCAATTCTGTCTAATTTTTAAACTTTTATTTTCAATTAACAAGCCTTTTTATTAATCTTAATATTTATGCAATCCTGTCTCCACTAAGCACATTTTAAAACAAATAAAGCAAACCCTAAATACTTAGCTGTAGGGTCTAACAAAACAAATTCTCATATTAGCCATGTCTTTTTCTGCATTTTCATTTCATTACCACTCTCCCTACCAAGAGGTAAAGGACATGTTTTATCTTCATTCTCCTGGACTCTTGGTTTATTATTTTGTTGATCAAAGAGCTAAAGTCTCTCAAAGTTGTCTTTCAATGTTATCACTGCATAAATTTTTCTACTTCTGCTCACTCTGCTTCAGTTCATGTAGGTTTTTCCAGTTTCCTCTGAAACTGTCCCCTTCATCATTCCTTCTAGCACAGTAATATTCCATTATAATCCTATGCAACAATTACTTTAGCCTTGGCCCAATAGGAGAATACCCTCTGAGTTTTTAACCTTTGGCTACCACAATAAGAGCTGTTAGAAATGTTTTTGTACATATAGATCTTTTCTTCTTTCTTTAATTTCTTTGGGGTATAGGCCTAGTAGTGGTATAACTGGGTCAACTACAAGCACAGTTTAGTATATTTTGAGGTATCCTTCCTTACTGCTTTCCAAAATGGCTGGACCAATTCACAATCCACCAACAATGCACTAGCATACCTGTCTTTCCATAGCTCCTCCAACATTTTTGCTAGTGTCCTCTTTGTCATCTTTGCCAATTTGACAGGTATGTGATAAAACTCCAAAGTCACTTTGATTTGCACTTCTCTAATTATTAATGATATGAAACATTTTTTTAAATGGTGATTGATAGTTTTGATTTCTTCATTTGCAAACTTCCTGTTCCTATCCTCTGACTATTTATCTATTAGGTGTGCACTGTTTTTGCTGTATTTCACTGATGATTACAGCTCCCTCTGTTCAGACAGCTGGCTTCTACTTTGTTCACTCTGTATTGCTCCCCAGAAGTCTTCCCATGTTTCCATAACTTCTTCTCATTCATTGATCCTTGCCATGCATTACTATGTTATTATATTAATATACCACAATTTCTTCAGCTGTTCCCTAATCACTGGGCATATAATCTGTTTCTAACTTTTCCTTTTAAATTTTTGCTTCTGGAAATAGTCTGAGCGTGAGTACTTCTATTTGTCAGTAACCTCCTTGGAGTATAGATCCAATAAGGAAGACAGTGGAATCAAAGCATATAAACAATTTTGTAACTTTTCTTGCATAAAAATTCCAGATCATTTTGCAAAACAGACCAGCTCCTAACTCCAGTAGCAGTAAATTAATGTGTCTGCTTTCTCACATCCCCACCAACGCTTAATTTTTCCATATCTTACCACCTTTTCTAATGTAATGACAGTGAAGATACCTTGGACATGATCAATATCACCTGGAACAACTCACAAATTTCCTGAGCCTCAGTGTTCTCATCTAAACGAGACAGTTGCAGGAGATAACTTTTGAAGTCCTTCCAGATCTACATCTGTGACAGCAGGATAACTCAGATTTGGTTTAATTTGCTTTTCTCCAACAGTGAGCAATTTAAGCACATTTTAGATGACTGCTTATAACTTGCATGTCTTCTGAAAACTTTTTTATATCCCTTAACCTTTTATTGCATTCTTATTCTTACAGATTTACGTCAAATCTCTCTAGATTTTTGGATATTAGAGTGATTTTTTTTCTTAAATATTCTTGATTTTATTCTTTTAGTATCATATTAATTCATTTAACAATCCATGTTTGAGAACTGATATTGTGTAATGAATCAATAAACAAGCACTGATATTAAGTACCTACTATGTACCAATATAAAATGAGACATTGCTTGCATCTAAGGAAATTGCCCTCTATGCACACGTTCACAGATGTCATGGTCCTCTTCGAGAATGAAGGACAAACACAACAACAAATGCAGGAAATATATCAAATAAATACAAGGGAAAAGCAATAACAACTGGAAAAAGGCACCTTGCAAGAAGAGACACTTGTCCTACATAGGAATTTCAAAAGATGGAAGTGAGAAGAGTGAACGAGATAGACAACATAGCCTATGTAAAGGCACAGAGTTGGGAGAGAGAATATGGGAAACAATGAAGAGAGCTGTGGACCCGTTTGGCTGGAATGGAGGACAAGTAAGGGGGAAATAACCTATAATCAGTCTGGAAAGATTAGTGGGAGCCACACTGTGACGGACTTAATGCCAATAAGAAAAGTTTGCATTTCATCCTCTGGGGAATGGGGAACAGCTAAGCTTCTTTACTCCGAAGGATTATATAGTCAAACCTGAGCTTTAAGAATGTCAGCTTAGCAGATATCTAGAGGACGGGCTGAGAAAGCGAGAAACTGAATGCAGGGAGAACATTTAGAGGCTACTGCCATCATACAGTCCAGAGGTGAAAAGGGTCTGGATGAGGATGGTTATGGTGTGAACAGAGAGAAGAAGACAGATAGGAGAGACATTGAGGATGTGGAACCAACAAGATTTAGCAGCTGACTGGCTATGGAGGGGAAAATGAGAGTGAAAAGTCAAGGACATCTCCTATCAAGGATATCTCCTATCAAGGATATCTCCTACAGGGGCAAACTTTTGTGATTAGAAGAATGATGGTACCCTGAACTGAAAAACAGAAATAAGGATGAGGAATAGGAGTAGTGGGAAAAGATAATGAATGCTGGTTTAGAAATGGTGAATTAGAGATGCTTATTGGGCAGATGATGTCCAACAGGCATTCAGATGTGTGTGTTCATCCTTCATAGCCAAAGAAGACCATGCCATCAGAGAAATGATGACATGACTTGCACTTGACTTTGTTTTGGGTGAGGGAGGGCTGTGCAGGTCACCAGTCTCACTTCTCCTCCAGAGCCATCTGAATCCAATGACCAGATACTCATCATCCAGTCATCTCCAGTCATGACCCAGGATGAGGCAATTGGGGTTAAGTGTCTTGCCCAAGGTCACACAGCTAGTGAGTGACAAGTGTCTGGGGTGAGATTTGAACTCAGGTACTCCTGACTCCTGCACTGGTGCTCTCTATCCACTGCACCACCTAGCTGTCCCTAATTCTGTGATACACATTTAGGTAGAAAGGGGAGAGACCAGTATGCACTAGCAAAAAGCCAGGTTAGCATCTTTCCAGGTGAGGTTACCATGAGTGGTGGTGGGCAAAGGTGTAAGCAGCGAGATCCCTGAAGAGAGAGTCTAACAGTCAGTGCTCACCTCACCTCCTCTGTGCCAACAATAATTTCACCCCTTTCTGGAGGGCAGGGATCTGATGGGTTCTGTCACCTAAATATGTCATTGCTACTCATCACACTACCCTTATTCTCCCTCCCCCTCCCCTGTGGACGTGCACGGGGAAGAAGATATAGACCTGAGAGTCATCTGCATAAAGGAGACAAATGAACCAATAAGCACTGAAATGCTCACCAGAAGTGAGCACAGAAAGACGAGAGAGCTCCAGACAGAGTCGTAGAGAACCTTCACACATAGGTGATGATACTGCAAAGGAAGACTATGAAGGATCAGTTACACAGAATTTTATGGAAATCCAATATATTATATGATATAATGTCTTCTTCTAGGAACACAAAGTACTGGGTACCTACACTTAAATATTACCAATTTCCCATCATCTAAAACAAGAGTTCTTAACCTAGGATCAGTGAACTTTTAAAAAATATTTTGATAACTATAATTCCATGTAATTGATACTTTATGCACTAAAAACATGATTCTGAGAAGGGGTCTGCAGGTTTCTCCAGCCTGCCCAAGGAGTCTATGACACTCTGCTGGATTCATCAGATTAAAAAGAGCCCTCTCTAAAACCCTGAGCCAAGTGGACAGAATCTATACAGATAAGAATACATATATAGGATTTAAAATTGGAAGGGACCTAGTTCAACCCCTCATGGTAGGCAATGTCCATGGAGGTGAAACTGCTTTCTCAAGGTTGTTCAAGTGTGAAGAAGTACACCTAGGGAGCAAGCCCAGATCTCCTGCCTTCAGGGAACTTCCTAGTGCTGAAGGGACTCACATGGGCACAGCACACAATCTCAGGGTCACAGATAATTTCAAGGAATAATGGATATGTGAGAGAGAGAGAGACAGAGACAGAGAAGGAGTGAAAAGAGAGAAAGAGGAAGGGAAGGAGGAAAGGAAGAGAGGAGAGAGGGAGGAAGAGAGAGAGGGAGAGAGAGAGACAGAGAGAGACAGAGACAGAGAGAGACAGAGACAGAGAGAGGTATAGATATATAGTTCATAGCTAGAGATACACAGAAGATAAAGGTAGATACATGGATGATAAATAGATGATTGAGAGACTATGAAGATAGGCACATCAATTCACTGTTGGAGTTGTAAATTGTTCCAATCGACTTGGGAAAACAATTTGAAATTATACTTTAAAAAGTCACTAAACTACATTCCCTCTGACCCTGCCAAGCAACATAACATTTAGGCATACACTGTATCCTTAAGGAGGACAAATAAGGAAAGATTTTACACATACAAAAATACATATAGTAGCACTTTTTATCGTAACAAAGAACCACAGAGAAGACAGGTACTCATCAGCTAGAAAATGGCCAAACTGGAGTATGAATATAATGGAATATTAATGCACCATAAGAAATGCTAAATATGAAAAATGTAGAGAAACTTGGGAAGCCTGGAAGGAACTAATAAAAGAACAAAGTAAAGAGAACCAAGAGAATCACTTACACAACAACACAATAATGTAAAGGAAAACAACACTGAGAGACTTCAGAACCTTCTCAATGGGGTGACCCACAACGACTTCTGAGGACTAAATGAAGCGTGCCCCCCACCTCCTGCAGACTGACGGCAGGCATACTGTAGATGTTGAATGAGGCTTACATTTTCAAACAGGGCCAATATTATGTTGATTTGTTCTGCTTGATGACCCTGATATTTTGCAAGGAAAGTTTCTATTTGCGAATAGTAGAGGGCCAGAGCCACAGCATTAATAAAAGGAGAGGCAGAAATGTGATGGCACATCCACTGAACAGCTTAGACCAGTTGACTTGGAAAGAGGGGTAGCTGAAGGGCAATAGCATGAAGTAGGACTAGAAAGGTAGGTGAGGAACTATTTGTATCACCTACTAGAAGCAGGCGAGACCTACTGAAGATCTTAAAGTAAGGCAGTTACATGGGCAGTTCTGTTTCAGGAACATCAGATTGCTAGCTAGGTGAAAAGTGGATAAGGGACAGGACAGATGTGAGACAGAGGAAGAATCACCAAGACATGTCTTCTGATTAGATATGAGAGGTGAGAAAGAGGAAAGAGTCAAAAATGACTAGAAGGATGATGGTACCCTTAACAGAAACCAATCAATAAGCATTTATTAAGTGCCTACTGTATGTCAGACATTGTATTAATAAACACTAAGGATAAAATGCAGTAAGTTAAACAATCCCTACTGGAGTTTGAAAGAAATACGGATATACGGGTTCCATTTTGGACATGCTGGGAACTGAGATGCATATGGAACATGTAAGTATAATGCTTATACTTACTTGATGCTTATACTTGATGCAAAGGGCATTTGGGTTAGTAGAATAAAAAACAGTATGGGAGTTAGATACTATTAACAATGAAAACCTGGTTCTTACTGATCTAACAACCTTTTCTTATAGAATGTAAGAGACACCACTGAAGCTTGATGATCAACCGTAAGGCCTAACAGGGAATGAAAACAAGCATTACCTATTTTTTTAAATTGATAGACTTGTTATATCATGATTAATACAAGAAATTTCCTTTAACACAGTCTGTGCAAGCTCGCTGCTCCCTCTTTCATTCCCCAGGAGGTCAGGCCATTAATGAAGATAACAGTAATGTCTACCTGTGCCAGTTAGCAAATCCTAACACAGAGAATGTACAGTTCTTAAAGGCTGGGAATATTTTCTATTTGTTTTTGTCTCTCTCTCCCCAGCACTTAGCACAGTACCTTACAGAGAAAAGACATTTTGCTTAATAGATATTTGCTGAATTTGGTGGTTGTTGAATCCTGGTTACTGGAGCTTGTCCTAGAGCTAGCCTCTTTTGTCCCTGACATCTCCACCTTACCAAAGAGGTTGTTCTCTCCTGTTCTGTGCTAGGATAGGGATTGGGGAAGCAATTCTTCTTCTGAGAATCCCCCACAATCCTTCAGTAGATCCACTGCAGCCCCAATGATGTCGCATTACAATGACCCACAGCCGTAAGGTGGAGGATCAGTCAGTCTTTGAATCACAACTCTCTGACTACCTTAACTCACCTTGGAATTTGAGTTTTCTGATAGATAAAATGTGGATGACAACAATTACATTCCCAACTGAACCAATTAGAAGTTCAAGAGGAAATGAGAATGTCATGTGGAATTTTAAAAATAATTGCAACCATAGCATGCTAAACTCTTGCTATTATTATATCAACATACCCACACATAGATATGTTCAGTCTCTGGAAGAATCATCTCCTTCTACGGCAATGTTAGCCTCTATTTGTATAGATGAGGAAATAGTCATAAATGAAATCAATATATTTTTAAATATCTGGTTCTGTCTTGCCCCAGGTGGAAGCTCAGAGGCTAGTCACAGGACCCAGTCCCACTACTCATTGGTTGCAGAGCTTTGAGCTATGGTTTCTAACCTGGATCAGATCACAGCTCCTAGGAGAGATGGGGAATCTTCAGCTTAAAGCCAAACATAGCCACAGGTTCCACACCCCTGTGACCTAAAAGCTCACTGTTGTGATGCTGACTTAGTGCTGACACCTGTTTGATGTAGCCACTTGGAACTCCTGAACTCAAGAGATCTACTAGTCCTGGCCTCCCCAGTAGCTGGGATGACAGTCATATATCACCACACCAGGAAAAATCAACATTCCTTCCACTAACCCTGCAAACATCAGTTGATATACTCAGTGTTACCACAGCAATTTTCCAATTTTTATTTATTTATTTTAAGTTTTCAACACTGATTTCCACAAGATTTTGAGTTAAAATTTTCACCCCATCTCTCCCCTCCCTCCACTCCAAGAGACTGTGCATTCTGATTACTCCTTCCCCCAATCTGCCCTCCCTTCTATCACACCCCTCCCTTCCCTCATCCCCATCTTCTTTCTTTTCTTATAGAGCAAGATAGATTTCTATACCCCATTACCTGTATTTCTTATTTCCCAGTTGCATGCAAAAACAATTCTCAACATTCGTTCCTAAAACTTTTGAGTTCCAACTTCTCTCCCTTCCTCCCTCCCCACCCATCCCCATGGAGAAGGCAAGCAATTCAATATAGGTATACATGTACAGTTATGGAAAAGACTTCCAAGGCTTCTATCATACTCCAAGCCCTTCAGTTCCTTAATGTACAAGCTGCTAGATCTTATGTTATCCTGACTGTATTTCCCCAACACTCAAATTGTTTCTTTCTGGCTGCTTGCAATATTTTTCTCCTTGACCTGGGAACTCTGCAATTTGGCTACAATATTCCTAGGAGTTTTTCTTTACAGGTCTCTTTCAGAAGGTGATCGGTGAATTCTCTCAATATTTATTTTACCTTCTGGTTCTAGAATATCAGGGCAGTTTTCCTTGATAATTTCATGGAAGATAACGTCTAGGCTCTTTTTTGATCATGGCTTTCCCATCATTTTCAAATTGTCTCTCCTGGACCTATTTTCCAGGTCAATTGTTTTTCCAATGAGATATTCCATTTTATCTTCCATTTTTTCATTCTTTTGTTTTGTTTTGTAATTTCTTGATTTTTTCATGAAGTCATTAGCTTCCATCTGCTCCATTCTAATCTTTAAGGAATTATTTTCTTCAGTGAGCTTTTGGATCTCCTTTCCCATCTGGCCAATTCTGCTTTTCAGGGCATTCTTCTCATTGGCTTTTTGGATCTCTTTTGCCATTTGGGTTAGTCTATTTTTTACAATGTTATTTTCTTCAGCATCTTTTTGGGTCTCCTTTAAGCAAGCTGTTGACTCCCTCTTCATGATTTTCTTGCATCACTCTGATTTTTCTTCCCAATTTTTCCTTCACCTCTCTCAGTTGATTTTCAAAATCATTTTTGAGCTCTTCTATAGCCTGAGACCATTGCATATTTATTTTGGAGGTTTTGGATGTAGAATTCTTGACTTTTAGGTCTTTCTCTAATGTTATGCTTTGTTCTTCCTCATCCAAAAGGATGGAAGAAAATACCTTTTTGCCAAGAAAGTAACCTTCTATAGTCTTATTTTTTTTCCCTTTTTTGGGCATTTTCCCAGCCAGTTACTTGACTTCTGAGTCCTTTGTCAAGAGGAGGGACCTGTAAGTTCTCAGTTCCTCCAAGTTGGCACAATCAAGGGAGAGGAATTTACTCCTCTCCTGGCCTGCACTCTAGTCTGGAAACAACCACAAGCCTTTTTGCCCAGGATCTGCGAGTAGGATTCCCTCTCCAGAGCCTCCACCAGCTCCACCATGTCAGTGCTCTTCCTCACCCCAGAACCGCCACTCAGAACTGAGACCCAGATTGGCTCTCAATTCGCCCAGGGTGTTTAGGCAGAGGGCTCCAAAAATCAACACCACAGTGGCTGCTGCCACCCTGGGACAGGGCTAGGGCCCAGTTAGGCTCCCTTCTCACCCAGGTGAAAGAGCTTTCTCACTGACCTTTGAAGCTGTCTTTGGCATTTGTGGGTTGAGAAATCTAGGAACTGCAGCTGCTACCCATGATTCTATGCCCTGAAGCCTGCTCCAGCCCTGTCCATGCAGTGCTGCACAGCCAAGGCTGGGCTGCACTCTGCTCTGAGCCTGGTGCGATAGACCTTTCCTGTTGGCTGTCTTTGGCTGGAAATCTCTTTCACTCTGTCGTTTTGTATCTTCTGTTGCTCTAGAATTTGTTTAGACTCATTTTACAGGTATTTTATGGGTTATGGGGGTAGAGCTAGAGCAGATCCATCCTTCTACTCCATCATCGGCTCCACCCCTCAATTTTCCTACTTTTGAGACTACACTATCCTATCATTTGAAGGGCTTGAATTTGCTCCCTTCCTCTCCTTTTTTCTAAAAGTGGTATATATTTTGTTTTCATTAAGAAATAACTGTCACATGAATTTTTTCTTTGTAATTTCTTTTTATGGGGTTGGGAAGGCAGCCTGGGACTGGTTCTATCTATCCCATCCAGGCTGGAAGGGCTGAAGCTGCCACTCCTGGGCTTGATCACTTGTTCCATTCTAAACTAGGCTGCTTCTCCCTTCCTTAGGCAGCTGTGGAGTCTGCCCCCCACCCCCACCGCTGCCCACAGAGGGTCACCATATTGGTGTGGGCCTTGGTAAAAATACTCAGTTGGTTTCAGCCCTACTGCAACTCAGAATTCCTGAACTCAAGAAATATACCTGCCTCAGCCTCATCAGTAGCAGAGACTCCTGGAGCACACCACAATACCTGGCTTACTTTGTCAAAATCTGTGGAATAACTAAAAGATATTCTGAATTGCTGTAGCATCAAGAAGAAATGACAGCTTCTTGATTTAGACTCCTGTAGCTAGTAATTACTAGTAATGGCTAGTAACTGACACTTTTTCTCCCAAAAAATCAGGAGCAGCTTGTGATGCCAGAGCAGAAAAACAATTTAAAACTCTTACACCATGCAACTAGGAAATAAGATATATAAGCAATGGGATACAGAAATCTATCTTACCCTACAGGAAAATGGAAGGGAAGCAGATGGGTGTGGGTGATAGAAGGGAGGGAAGAGTGGAGGAAAAGGCAATCAGAATACATGCTGTCCTAGAGTGAGGGTAGGGGAGGATGGGGAGAAAATTTGAAATCTAAAATTTTGTGGAAGCAAATGTTGAAAACTGAAAAGAAATAAATTTATATGAAAAAAAATTAAATGCTCAAATGACAAAAGAAAACCTCTTACACCAGTTTTTAGCCTCTGCTATTTAAGAACATATGCTGAACCCTAATTCTCAACTCATAAAATATTTACTAAGCACTTACTATGTGCAACACTATGCTAGCTGCTGGGAGTGCAAAGATAATAAATAAAGAAGACTCTGCTTGTGATCTACTTGCAGGGAAATTGCATGTACACACACTTAACACAAGGGAGAGGGTGATGGGGCAAAATAAGAATCCAGAGAAAATGATGGGGAAAATGTAAGATGGGATAAAGCACTTTCATCTGTGAGAATCAGGGTAAACCTCAGGGAGGAAATAGCTCCTGAGCTAAGACTTAAGGATTTTAGTAGATGGAAATGAAGAAGTACATTCACGTGAAAAAAACAGACAAAACACAAGAGCTGAGGAGCCCCTGAGTCATCCAGTTTGGCTTGAATAGAGATCAAGAAAGAAACTAACATAATTTTGGCAGCTGGGTAAAGGAAGGATGAGAGAGAGAAGAGCCTGGAGCCACGGAGGAGGTTCTTATAATAGACGTGGTGATGAAGGTGATGCTAGTAGAGGAGGTGATGAAGGCCTGGATAAGGATGAAGTCAACACAAATAGAGGAAGACAAAGGAAACACCAGAAACATGGAACTGGAATCAAGTGGACTTGGAAACTGAGAGATGTGGGAACTCAGAGAAGAAAGAAACAAAAATGAGCCAGAGGTTTCAAATCCAAGGATCCTCAAGAGTAAGACCAACATATTAACTCTCCTCAGCAAGGAACTTCATGGTGAATTTCCTGTTACCACTAGTAAGAAAACCTTCCTTAGTCATTATTCCTTTTGTGGTCAGGATATGGTCTTAGAACTGTTCTCTTCTGTCTGAAAAGCCAGTAAATCCTGTTGCACAATCACCCACTAGGATATAGGTTTAACAGGGGTCCCCTGAGAAAATGAAGAGAAGTCGTCCTTAAAAATAGTTCAGTATTTTTTGCGCAAAGGCATTTGCTATTTAAGTGAGTATTAGTCTAGTTAATCTTGTGGAAAGAGGGCTGCATTTGGAGTCAGGAGATGTGGGTTCAAGTTCAGGCTCTGCTACTTAATAATTATGGGACCAGAGCAAGTTATGAACCTCAGTTTCCTTATCTGTAACAAGATAATAGAGTCTTGCACAGTATACTTTATGAAGTTGTTGTGGACAAACACAACCAGTCAAGTGTTGCTATGTACACATTAGGAAGTGTTCTCAACTCTCAGATCTTCCACCTGGTTTTTAAATCCTACCATAAATTGGCTCTGTTGAACCTGACCTATGGAGTTATATTTTCCATGATTCCCTAATAAAAGCCCTACAGGGGATTTAACCCCAACAATCCACTTTTACCTGAGCTCATATGACACCAATTGTTGTTTACATGACTTTGTGCCTTCACTCAACCTGTTCCTTCGACCTGAAATAGCCCAGCTCTGGGAAGAGGAGCAGCACCTACCAGGGCCTCTGCCATGTGGGCTAGGCTAATTTCCCATCCCCAGTTCCTATCCCAAACAAGAAGGGAAGCTTTCCCTGAGACTGGAGTGGACTGGTCTGAGGGATAAGGGATCGAACCGTCGATGGCATTCCTGATGCTTGAGGACCTGTTGCCACAACCGCAGGCTGTTCGTTTTTCCCTAAGTCAGAAATGTTGTCCCCAAGAAATGACTGGCTGTCACCTGTGCCTGGAATGCTCTCCCTCCTCATCTCTGCCTCCTGGCTTCCTTCAGGTCTAAGCTAAAATCCCACCTTCTACAGAAAGCCTTTTGAGATCCCCCTGAATCCCAGAACCTCCACCTATTGGTCACCTCCAATTTATCTTGCCTAACAGCTTGTTTGTATATAGTTGTTTGCATGCTGTCTCTCCCATTAGACTGGGAGCTTCTTGATAGCAGAGACTGCCTTTCTTTGTATCCCCAATGCTTAGTGTCTTGCCTAGAATATAGTAGGTACTTAATGTTTACTAAGTGACTAACCCAATACAACTTATTGTCCAGAAGTAGTTCCATCTGGAGACTGCAGGGACTGAACTCACCTGAATCAAGTGCTATATCTTTGCTGAGTATCCTTTCCATGCTATGAGTAAGTAAATCTTCTTCTGTTAACAGCTAGAAGGTCTATGAGTCTCATTCACTTCCAGTCAGGAACTCTAGACAGGCCTGAGTCAGGCCTATCTCATATCACGCCTGAGAGACAGTCACCCAGACTCTGCTAGAATACTGTACATTACAGGGAGCTCTGGTATTTTACAAAGCCATTTATTTTATAGTTAAACAGTCTTCATATGTCTAAAAGCACATTGTTTCAGTTGAATCCATCTCCGTTTCAAATTAATGCATTTTTCCATCCAACTCTCTTAGAGGGAAACAGACCCTCTTCCAATGTTACATTCACAAATACTAATGTCAAATACAGCCACTAGTAAGTTTATTCAACACCCCCTGTCAACTTGACATAGCCTGGCCAAGCTGCATCCAGCATGTGTACATCACACAATGTTAGGGATGGAAAAGGCCTAGAAATCATCTAGTCCAACTCCTTCATTCTGAAGGGGTGAACTGAGGCCCAGAGTGAGGAGATGATTTGCTTAGGGTCAGAGAGTAAGTTCTTGGTTTTTAAATTTTAAAAAAAACAACTATATTTGTCTGGAATTGGACAGAAATAGGTGTGATAGAGCTTCCTTCAATGAAAGGAGAGCTTCTCTTTGAGGCTTTTAGAACTTAATTGAGAAGGCAAGATTGCACACACATGATTCCAAATACAAAAGATATCCTTAAAAAAAAAATCACAGCTACACATAAATTCTGGCAGTTGCAAGGGCAACTGGAATTAGGTAGGAATTTCAGCAGTGTTTTCAAGGAAGAAAAAATATCATTTAGAGAGAAAATGTAAGTCTATTTTAGATAAAAGAAATGGCACATATTAAAGGAATCGTTAGGAAGCAGACTTTTTAGCTAAACTGAAGGGCAAGCCAGGGGGTGGGGGCTGGGGTGGGGTGTGTGTGAAGAATTCAAAGGTCCCAGTGACGTAGGTCTGAGAAGCAAGTGGGAGATCCTGCTGTTCCAGAGATGATCAATATGCATCAGAGCACATCTCAACTCCAGAATCACTTTGTGCTCACTTTGGATATATTTGGATATATTTAGTACATATTTTATATTCACTCATCTGTATACAAACTGTACCAGCAGGAGAAAGTTAAATCTTTGACGGCAGATGAAAAAATTTCTGTTATCTTTGTATCCTCAGCTCCTTGTACAAATTAGGAGCCTTAATAAATGCTTATTGCACTGAATAGACTTGAATCAAAGCAACATCTAAAGGGAAACTAGTCTGTTATAGGGGAAAGAATACAATACTTGGAACCGAAAAACCTGAGTTTGAATTACAACTACTATTTATTCCTTGTATGATCACAGAGAAGTCATTTAACCTCTCAGAGCCTGCTTCCCCATCTGTAAAATGAGAGCTAAAAGCGATGACCTCTAAGGTCCCCTATGGCTCTAATCCTATGATTCTATGGCTTGGTTGTTACTCCCTGTTAAAAGAACAAAGAAGCTACTTTACATCTGTGGCTCTATTGCTTCTGCTGTAACATGGAGATAATACTTGTTTTGATCAAAGAATCAACTAGGGTAAATCCTGACTTTCAATAACATTAAATAAGACTTGAAATGCCTAAAGGTCAGAAAGGTGAAGAAACATGCTCAGAGTCTCTCAGTCAGTTAAGTCAAGTCTTGTACTATATCCAACATGCTACGAAGGCTGCTTACTATGAGAATCAAATAAGATAACAGACACAATTGTGCTTTGTTACAATGTAATGTGAGAGAAGATCTACAACCTCCGCTCATGGGACCACACGCGGGGCACTTTTTAATAACTCTTTATTAATATTTTTACTGCCAGAAAATTCTACTATTCATATCATTTAGGTATTTATTTTTGTGATTAGGTCAAGGTTCATCTGATAACTGTGAAAACTTTGCCTTCCAAACCTTGCAGTGGGTACATAAACGCCTTCTTCCAGCTCTACATTGAGTGTGATTAAAGAGGGATGTCAGGGGAAAAGAATTCCATTCTACTTTACTTTTATTATAGGTTTACTATGAATGAGAGACTGTAAAGTATTATTCTTGACGAGAGGTATTTTACAAACGACAGTAACATTTATATAAAACCTTAAAATTCAATTCAACAATTAACTGTTAGGAAGCACCTACTATGCACCAGGGGCATTGTGCTAGGCATTTGGGATACAACAACCAAAAAACTGAAACCGTTCCTGTCCTCAAGTAACTTACACTCTACTGGGGGAAATAACAGGCAAAAAGAATAAATACAAAAGACAAAATAAATACAAAGCAATGGGGGAAGGAGAGTAGGAGGGATGTGATGGCTGAGCAGAGCCTTGAAGGAACCCAGGAGCTCCAAAGGGGAACGAGAGAAGAAGGAACGCTCCAGGCAAGGGGGAAAGTCCCTGCAAAGAGCCACGGGTGGGACGTGCAGTGTCCTGTACTGGGAGTAATGAATTGGGCTGGAATACAGACTGAGAGGAAGTACTCCTTCAGCACCATCGTCCCAGGGAAGACACAAAGCACTTTATGTGCATTATTTCATCCGCCCCGTTTTACAGGCGAGGAAGCGGAGGTTAAGTGACTCTCCCGTGGTCACCAAACGAATAAGAACTGACCCATCCTGATGGACACAGCCCTTCACCCCCCGGCCTTCCAAATACTGGGGTAAGAGAGAGTGTAATACAAGGGGGGAGGGGTGCCCAGGAGGGCAGGGGAGGAGGCTGCCTGATCTACCCCCCTCATTTTACAGATGGGGAGACTGAGGCCCAAGGAGGGGAGGGAGCACCAGTCCGGGACGAAAGGAGGGTGGAGCTGGGGAGCCCTCGGCTCTGCCCCTCCCCCTCATCCCTTTCCCTCCCCCTCCCCCCCAGCATCCTCGGACCTGGAGTCCTTGGCAACCGTCTCCGGCTCCCGCCCTCCCTCCGGGCCTCCCCTCGGCTCACCACTGCTCCGCTTTATCTCTCCAGGTCAGGACGGCCCTCATGGCCGCTCCCCTCGGACCCCGGGTCTCTCAGCCCCTCCCAAACTGCAAACGCCCCGTCGGGAAGCTACTTTGGCTACCTGGGCTACCCCGGGCAACGCACATGCGCCTTGAGTTCCACGGGCTAGCCCCGGGCAACGCACATGCGCCGTGTGTCCCGCAGGCTCCCCAGGACTACACCGAGGTTCCGAGTGCGCCTGCGGGGCAGTAATAATCGCCAAACTACGCATGCGTGTACGGAACGACCTGAGGAAGAGTAGAGAAAATGAGAAAGATCACAGAGCCCTCGGGCGAAGATGGCCTACAAAGAAGCCCCTTCTGAAATACGCCCATCCTTCCGTACTAATACACACGTGGGAAACGTTCCCTACGTAATGAACTCGCGGTGCGTATAACGGAGTCGGGACCGTCGAGCTGCAATTGCGCATGTGCGGCTTCGGGACGGCAGGCGCCGACGAGTAATTGGCGGGAAATGGGGAGGGGCGGTGTCCCACGAATCATGTGACCGGCAAGGCGGCTTAAGATGGCTGCCCCAGAGCCCCGGGAGCGAGTGACCGTGAGCTAACAGGCGCTCTCCTAGCTCTCCGTCCCGCCCCCTCCGCCCAGCGGCCCGGCCCGGGTTTCCGCTTGCTGCTCTTCGCTTGACCTCGCTTAGAGCTTCCTCTTTTTGCCCCCTTTCTTCCCCGCCTCCTCCCTTCTCTGCCTCGCGGCCCAGCCTGGGAGACGGAGGCCTCCTCCGGGCTCGCCGCCCCTGCCGTGGAGTCCGGCCGCCTCGCTGCTTGGCCACGTGTTCAGTCCTCGGGGGCTGGAGAAAGGAGGAGCCGGCACGGTCCCCGCCCCTTCGCCAGCGTCCCCTGCGCGGGACGAGGCGTTCGAGTCTGAACCCGGACAGGAGGTGGGCTCTCCTGGGAGAGGAATCATTGGGGACTTGGGAGATGAGCCTGGTGTGGAGGAGAGTCCTGCGCCTTGGGCTGGGGGCGGCTTCCTAGATCTGTGGTTACAGTTGCAGGAGAATGTGATCTCTGTGTGTACGGCTATGAAACTGTAGCAACGCTGTTTGTAACTATGTAGCATCGTCCTAGAGTTACGAGCCGAATTGTGCTACCGGAGCTGGAGAAAGAGCGGAGGGTATCGTGTCACGGGTGCTTGGCGCTGGGGCCAGCCTTGTCTTAGGTGCATAGATTGTTAGGTACGTTTAATTCATCTAATGAGGTGCGTTGGAATTTATCCCACTTTTTCAGATGGAATAGTGGAGAGAAGCGAGACTTATCTAAGGGCACATAGCTAGGACGTTATTCATTCTAGGTCTCCTGATCTAATCCAGTCTGGAACGACCTGAACCCGTTTCATTTTCAATTTTTTGTCATGCTCAGCATAACATTGCAGCATCCACGACTGGCTAAGTGAAGTAATCCTACTAGAGGTAGACAAGTAAGGGGGGAAGCATCACTGTATAAGAGGTCTTGCTTATTAATTTGCACATGAACTGTCCAGCTTCCATGCTTAGCTGAAAAGATTTCTAATGAAGTTGGCTTAAAGAGCAACTGTAAAGCCTTGACATTTCTTAAACCCAAACTTGGCTTTGTGGGAAGGGCACTGAAGAACTGTTCAGGCTTGACTCTGCCAGTCACTAGCCGTGCACCTTTATGCAAGTCATTTTACTTCAGAGTCCATTCCCTGTACAGCGAGAAAAACAGGCATCCCAAAGCTACCTTCCATCTCCAGTATTTTATGATTTTCTCATTTAGTCACTGTCAAGTGGTTACCTATAAAGAATTCTTAAACTTGTATAAAATTTAATTACATTTTTACAGTATCCTTTAATTAGCAAAGCAAGACAAAAGATCCAGACAAATAGTTTGAGAGGTCATAATTTTGAGTATTTAGATTGGAGACCTGAAGCCCAGACTTCTCCATACAACATCGTTTTCGGTCATGTCCAACTCTTCATGATGCTTTTTGGGGTTTTCTTGGCAGAGATGCTAGAGTGGTTTGCCTTTCCTTCTCCAGCTCATTTTACAGTTGAGAAAACTGAGGCAAACTGGATTGTGTGACTTGCACAGTAAGTGTCTGATGCCAGATTTGAAAGATGAGTCTTCCAACATAGATAAGTCCTTAGTTTGAGTCTTTCATTTTATCCAAATAATCATTGGTTCTTGCTTTTCTTCAAATAACCACTGATTCCATATTTCCAGTTGCAAAGTCCAATAATTTATCATTTCTCTTTCAGTGAGGAAATTGAAATCCCAGGAGTTGAAAAAAAATGGAGGATGGTGAGAAACAGTTAGTGACAGAAAGAAGAGAAGAAATGACTCTCCAATTAGAGGAACCTAATGCCAGCACTCAGCACAACAGTGGCACTGTCATGGAGCACTCTAAGTCTAGTCCTTGTGGATGGGAAAGGATTGTGAAGCAAAGATTGTCTGGGAAAACGGCTGGAAAATATGATGTGTATTTTATCAGGTAAATAAAGTAGTTAAGTTTCTCATACATCATTCATTCAGCAAACATTTATTTAGAACCAGGTATGTGATATGCCCAGGAAGGTGATAAATACAAAAACAGGAATGCTGTGGTCTAATGATATGCCTTTTTTCCTTTTTTTTTTTTTTTTTGCCTAAGGCAAAGGTTAGACCTACATTATTGTGTTATGACATACTTTGAGATTTTTGAAGTCACCTAGGGCAATCAGTGGCACAGTGGGATAGAGTATTTGGAATCTGGAAGACCTGAGTTCAAATCCTACCTCAAACACTTACATACTTACCAGCTGTGTAACCCTGGGCAAGTCACTTAACCTCTGTCTGCTTCAGTTTCTTCAACTGTAAAATGGGGGTGATAATAACACCTACCTCCCAGGGTTGTTGTGAGGATCAAATGAGAAGGTATTTATAAAGTGCTTAGTGCACAGTGCCTGGCACATATTAGATGCTGTATCTTACTCCCTTTTCCCCACCCATCTTGACTGGAAATACTCAAAAATCAAAGTTCCATCATTTTCAACAGTAAAAGTTAAATGCCTTTTACAGGTCTTGGAATGGAAATTCCTGCTTAGCTAACTCAAATTCGATTCATTTCTCTTTTTCAATTGTTCATAATCATCAGTGAATCAGTTCTCTTTATTTGCTTTTCTAGCCCTGAAGGAGTGAAGCTCAGATCCAAAAGTTTACTTGCATGGTATCTTCACAAAAGTGGAGAGACTTCTCTTAAGCCAGAAGATTTTGACTTCCGGGCCCCTCGCAAGAGTCACCCTCCATCAGGACCCCCATGTCACAGCGAGAAAGCTCTGGGAGGACAGTTCCAGGCAGAGCCAAACTGCCAGTGCCCAAAGCAGAAGCTGAGGACGCATCACAGGAAAGAGAAAGATGCGCTTCCTTCCCCATTTAGGGTTTCACAGGTGCAGGACCAGAATAGTGAGCTGTCTTGCTTCACCTTCCCCCAGAGGCTCCAGAACGATACTGATGTCATTGATTCTCAAAATCTGAAAAAACCCACAGGAAAAACAGCAGCTATAAACAGGAGTCACATTAAGGAAGTGAAGAAACGGTCTAGGAAAGGTCCTTCTGGCTGCATTGAAAGACGAAAAAGGGCAGCATTTGGTGAAGAAGCTATCTCCAGTGCACACAAGGAGCACCTTGAAAGGCCCCTGTGCAGTTCTGCTGACGGAAAGAGTGACAAGCACATAAAGGTGACAGATGAAGAAAGGGAACGGATAAATAAAGTATTTACTTCAGCCTCACATTCAAGTACTGCACAAGATGCTTCTTGTACAGAAAATACACTGTGTGCCAGTGAAGTTTCAGAATATAAAGAAAAGAGTGGGTGTACTTCTGGAGGATCTGAAAGGACCTTTATAGAAAGTGGGGAAGAGAAGGAGCATTCACAAGCTGACATTTTAAAATGTAATTCTGAAATAGGCAGTAGTAGCTCCCAGGATGAAAAAGATTTGACTTTTGTGACAACATCTCAAGGTATACTTGTGTTTTCAAGAGCTGCTGAAGTTTCCTTGGGGGAGCTGTTAAGGTTTACCATTACAGAGTTGTGTGCGCTGTGCCTGGACATTGATTGGAACTTGAGAATCTAGAGAAAACTCAAAAACATTCTGTACCATAGGTCCCCAACGAGTAGGTCACTGCTTTATGGATTTTGTCTTACTTTTTCTAAATATAACTTAAAATATTTACACATTATAACTGTGATAGGATTTTTATTTTGACAATCTGGAAAAAAGCACTCTCTTAGACAAATGTTGCCCAATAGATTCATATTAAGATAAGTTACCATTTTTAATCTTTTTCCTGGAGGGTCTCTAAGCAGGTAACCCCTGCCACCTCCCTCACCCCAATGGCTCCTAGGGATTCCCAGGAGGACTGTGCTTCATTCTCTGAGGGTTACAAGTACCAACAGGGAGTGGAACATGACTGCCAACTCTCCCTGCTCTCTATTTTCCATACTATTAGCAAACCCCCTGGACTAGGCTTTGGGGTATGGTGCCTCATTTTGTTCTGTATGAACCACTAAGTAGTAGTAAGCAGTTTCTTTGCATTCTTCATAACTCAATGTACATTGTGTTGTATCTGCAGATTGTTTTTATATTATAGATCATGCAAAATTTTTTTTCTTTAGTCTTCTAATATAACCGTCCTGAAATGTTCCTTTAAAAAAATTCATGACTTCATGTAGGTCACCTCTAATTTGCAGTCGTTTTAATATGGAGATCAGAGCATCTCAGTGGTTTTACTGTTATGATGCCTCAGTGGAGAAGAGATTCCACATATCATTCCTTAAAAGTGACTCCTTTTAAGCAGCTTTGTAGTAGTTCATTTATTCATTAGGACAATCAGTGCATAATACCTCTTAGCCCACTCTGTGCCTTCTCCCATTGTGATGTGTGGAGGTGATCCAGGTTCTCCATAGCTATGCCAGTGGGTCAAACAGAAGCCCTGGCAGGCCTCACCAAGCTGAATCACGTGGCACAAATTTTGTGGAGCAGATCCTTGTTCAGATCCAGGATGGATTCAGTGGCCTTCTCCAGCTCTGAGATTCTGAGACTAGAACTACAACACATTATCTGTGCTCTGCAAATGGGGGGAGGTTACCATTAAGAGCTCAGCTTCAAATGAGAGGACTTGACTGTCAGGTCTTACTCATATAAAGTAGAGATTTAGGTAAATGTAACATTGTAGAAGTTACCAGTTACCTTCCAGGAACAAAGAGGCCTGCCCAGGTACTCTCAACTGCTGAATCGCTCCCTTGGGGTCAATCTCCTCAGCACTGAAATCTTTCAGGGAGACAAAGCTAGCTCAGTCACCATAACTATGCAGGCTTCTATGCCTGTATGGTATGTAAGTTATCACTAGTGCTTATAGCCCCTATGTAATAAAGCTTTGGGCAGTTGGCCTCACCTTGTTATTGTTTCTGCTCTTATAATAATTAGTTATGAATATTCTAAATAATAACACTAAAAGCTGGCATTTATATGGCATTTTATAATTTATAAATCTTATTTCATTTAATCCTTATGACAATCTTAGTGGCAGGTGCTATTATTATTGTCTCCATTTAATAGTTGAGGAAGCTGCTGCAGATAGAAGTGAAATGACTTGCCCCAGATCACATAGCTAATAAGGGTCTCAAGTGAGATTGGAACTCAGGTCTTCCTGATTGCAGCTCCCCCACTCCATCCAGTGCTGATTCTCTTTTCCAGAAAATACCATCCAACGGACACAAGTGGAAAAAAGGAAAACCAGCCAGTATTTCTCCAGCGAATACAGCAAAGAAGGTATGGGAATATAACAGTTGGATTCTAAAGCCATTTTGAGTATCTAACATTGACATGATGTATCTGTTTAGCCTTTAGTCCACCACGACGGAAGCTGTTTAAAAAGTGGACTCCACCTCGATCCCCTTTTAATCTTGTCCAAGAAACACTGTTTCATGACCCATGGAAGCTCCTCATCGCTACCATATTTCTCAATAGGACTAAGGGTGAGTGAGACTGTATTTGGTGGCTCAGTATTAGTAGAAGTGTAGCGCAAAGATTTGGTTTCTAGGCTTAGCTCAGCCACGAACCAGATGTATGTCACTTTGGGCAAGCAAATTGTCTTTCTGGGCCTCAGCTTCCTGATTCTTTAAAGGAGGGTTTGAACCAGATGGTATCCGAGATTTCTCTCTCCGTCTTTCTGACTGTGATTGAAAATGCCTTCTTCCTTTCTCACCAAGATATCTTAATGGAGCTGTAACTGTCTAACATCATTATTCAAACTGTTTCTTCATATTTTTCTTGGACACCAGTAATTCTCAACTTGTGTCCCCAAGTTCGGTTGTCTGTTACTTTGCTTTGTAAAAGAGCTTAGGCTCTTCAAGTTTCACCATTTCTAAAACATTTTTCTCATGTTAGTTCTCCATCTTTCATTTTTTATTTCTCTCAGAGACATTCTACTTAAAACGGCTTCAGTGAGACTTTCTGTGATCCTTGCTATATAGTCACTTCTTATGTTCTTCATCTTGAATTCCATGGACAGTCTTATTTCCAGTCATCTGACCTGCCACTGCACCCTGAAGACCCTGGGTTTGTCCATGTGCCCTACATGTGTTATCTCCCCAGTTAGAATCCAAGTCTCTGAAAGAGCAGGGACTATCTCATTTTTTTTTCTCTTTGTGTCTACAGTGCTTGGTGATAAAAAGAGAAAAGGTTAGTAAGACTCACAATTTGTAGAGAGCCTGACATCAGATACAGCATCCATCACTCCCCATCTCTGCAAAGAAGCAGGAGATGTGCTTTCTCCTTTGGGAACAAGCTTAGTCATTTCAGTTTCACTGTAATCAGTTTTGATTGTTTATTTTGCTCTTCATTCATTCCATGTCCATGGTTGTACGTCTTGTATCTATGGTTTTCCTGGTTCTGCCCACTTTATATCAGTTGATGTTTCTTCCCATGCTTCTCGACAGTCATCAGATTTGTTGTTTTTTACAGGTCAGTAATATTCCACTCCATCCAGGTATCATAACTTGTGGAGCCATTCCCCAGGCAATGGGCATTTCCTTTATTTTCAGTTCTTTGGTACTACAAGAAGTATTGATATGAATATCTTAGTGTCTCTGAGGTCTTTCTTTTTATCATTGGCTTCCTTGGGGTAAATGGCCCCCAGTGTAACCACTCTGAAGCTCCTTACAGTGTGTCTGTTAGCTAGAGGTGTGGTGATGTCACTCTTCTTCTGGTCTTCTACAGATTTCTTATTTTCTTTTATTTCAAGATTTCTGTCCGTTTTCCTCTTTTTTTGTTTTTATTTTCAATTGTATTTGCTGCGTTTGTGATCAAGGGAACTGGTCTTAGTTGTAGTCACTCATTCTGATATACCTGCCAAAAGTCCCACATCTCAATTGTGCATATTTTTTTCCAAAAATTCCTTAATATCATCTGGCAATTCTACTTCGTTTTGTTTTGTTTGGGTGGGGAGGGGTGTTAGCTATGATTTTATCATTTTGTTACTTGGATGGGGAAAGTATAATTAATACATATCCTTCAACAACTAATATCACACAGAGCTCCTGACTAATCAATTCTATCTGTTTCAGGCTATTAGCCAACAAGTATCGGTTTTCCAGTGCAGATAACTTCTGGTTTCAGGAGTGACTGGTAGAGGGAGTCCCACCTATCCTGCCCTAGCAGAGAGGGCTGATTTTGGCTAAATCACCCTCTTTCTCTGGGTAGCATCACTAAAAACCTGTCCAGGAACATAAAGGTTCAACCCCAGAAAATCTTTTTTTCCAACCAAAAGTAGATCTGCTTTGAGCTTCACAATCTCTGAATGAGAAATAAACAAATAGAAAAGTCAGGTGAGCCCACCTTGAGTGACTGTGTTCACCTGCTGCTGTCTTTGTCTAGGCAAGATGGCGATACCTGTGCTCTGGGAGTTTCTGGAGCGGTACCCTTCTGCTGAGGTGGCAAGGACTGCAGACTGGAGGGACGTGTCAGAGCTCCTCAAGCCTCTCGGCCTCTACGATCTTAGAGCCAAAACAATTATCAAATTCTCAGGTACTTTCATTTACAGGTAAACTTGAAAATACCAAACCTTCAAAGACAAGGACAACTAAAATGTTAGTGTCCTGTTATGCTTAGATAGCTTATCCCTGTACCCTGTTATACTGGAATGCTTTCAAGGCCCAGGCATGGACACAAGATTTTAAAATCCTTTCACCTCTCCTGAGCCTCATTTTCCCACTAGATCAGACAACAAATAGTACTTCATAAGGGTCCATCACTTTGACAGGCTGTTAGGAAGAATGCAGAGCAGTCAGAGGCAAGTTCCTGCCCTCCAATTGAAGATCAGAATCAGTATTGTTGATCACTCATGTCCAAATTCAACATTTAATAACTTCATTGGGGGTTTTCTTAGGCAAGGATCCTAAAGTGGTTTGCCATTTCCTCCTCCGGCTCATTTTACAGATGAGGAAACTGAGGCAAACAGAGTTAAGTGACTTGGCTCAAGGTTACCCAGCTACTAAGTGTCTGAGGCTGGATTTGAACTCAGGTCTTCCTGACTCCAGACCTAGTATTCTATCTAGTGCACCGCCCAGCTGCCCATCAAAAGTGTAGATACACAAAAACACTACAAAAAGTAATAAATGGGTGCCCTAGAAATAAACATCAGTCATTAGGAGAAGGGAAAGAGCAGTGGTCTCTTCTCACTAAAAGTTTCACTGCCTTAACAGGAGGTGACTTAGTGTGTGGTGAGTGAATAAATGAATGGGTGTCAGATCATGTGCTAGCTGCTGAGGTTGGTAGGGAAGATGTCTCCCTTTTTATTGGGGCTTGTTAAACCTCCTTTTTTCATGAGTTTTTTTCTCTAGATGAATATCTGACCAAACAGTGGAGGTACCCAATCGAACTGCATGGGATTGGAAAATACGGCAATGACTCGTACAGAATTTTTTGTGTCAACGAATGGAAGCAGGTGAGGAACCTCCTACCCCTGGAAGCCTAACAAACACCAGCTTTTTATCTGAGGAAGAAACACTGCTTTCTTCTGTCAAACAGCTGTGACTGCCCCTACTGTCTCGATGGCAGCATTGGGGTTTCAGCTGGTTTCTCTCTCCCTCCTCCAAGTAGCATCCAAGATCAGCCGCACACCCCCTCTGCTCTCTCTGGCTGTTTCCAGGCCTGTCTATGTCACAGCCCTTCACAACTCAATCTTAGAAAACACCACAGGCCCAGCAGCCTGATCCACCTGATGGATTGTTTATTCCACAGACGAGGGAAGTGGGAAGAGCCCAGGTCTCAAAATCTGAAGGCCTAGGCTTTTGTCCCAGCTCTGCTGCTTTCTAGCTATGTGACCTTGGACGGGTCACTTTCCTAACTTCACCTCAAGGATCATTCTGAGTAATGTGCTTTGTGAGCTCTTTGGTGCTGTTCCATTACGAACCATGAGCCAGCCTGGTGATAGCAGCCCTCACAAGATTAACCTGCTCTGCTCTGACACCCCCAACCATGGCAGGCAGGGGGACTCTCCCCTCAAGGAGACGGAGCAACAGAATCCATCCAGTTCCTCTTCTACATTATAACCCTTTGATTATTTAAGGGGTATTATTATCCCATACCTATATGACTTTGTGTCCAGGTAAAATCTCCCCAGGTCCCTCTACTTCCTCCTCTAAGATGATTTGAAGTCCCTTCCCTATCCTGGTCACCCTCCCCAGAACATGCTCTGATTGGTCAACATTGCATATATAACAGAGCACAACACTCCAGATATGGTAGATCTGGCCAACACAGAGCACAGTAGGGCTACTGCACCACAGACTTCAGTGAGTGCAACCTAAAGTGCTGCCTTTCTCATGCTACTCACTGATACTGACAATTCAGTCAATGAATTTCCTAAGGTTTTGCCTTGTAAACCACCACCTTATCCCCAACATCCTCTACTTGACTTTTTCTAAAATGGAGAAGTCCCTGAGGGCAAGATTGGCCTTTCAGTCCTGTTATCTGGGATGTCCCCAAAGTCTTCGTGCCATTTTAAGCTTTAATAGATTAGTATTTAATTTCTTAGATTTGGGCTTCTCTCTCTAGCCTTGGGGACCCTTTTGGATCTCAATTCTGTCATCTAGTGTCTAAGTTTTACTTCCCAGGTGGGTGTTATTCATAAATTTAATTAGCACATTCTGGCTTTGGCCGTCATTGTTGAAAGAACAAAAGAACCCTGTGAGACACACTAGAAGACTCCCTCTGGTTTGAGAGGATTTCTTCAGTTTGGTTGTTCATACAGCTATGGATCCACCTACATGGTCTGTGAGCCAACTGACATCCTTCCTTTTTGCCCACGGAATATTGTGAGCTTTACATAAATTGCTTCTTTCTGCACCTTCCTTAACCCTGGGACCCTCCTGCTTCCCCCTCTCCCTCATTAGGAGCTTTGTGTTCATCCTTACAGTCACCTAGGTAGTAAGCAGCAGAGGCAGAATTCAAACCCAGGTTCTCAGACTCCCATCCAGTGCTCTCCTGCATTGCATGTTTATAGTTAATGTCCCTATTAGTTGAGTGTCCAATGTCAAAGTAAAAGTGGACCATGATTGTGACACTGATGACCGACTGGAATGATTCTGCTTCCCACCATGGCTTTAAGAATTTGTTTAATGGAAATTAATAGCTTAGATTTGTTTTGGCTTTGGCTTATCTTTTTTTCTCATCTTTTTTCTTCCAGGTGCATCCTGAAGACCATAAGTTAAATAAATATCATGACTGGCTCTGGGAAAATCATGAAAAACTAAGTCTTAGTTGAAACTGCATTTCTGACTGCATTTGGCCTCGCTCTAAGAAGCGTGAAGTCATCACAACCCCTCTTCACACTCTCTGCCTGCACAAATTGAAATCATAGTAAACATGGATGGGACCAAGCTCTACAAATTTTATTAGATGATAGCTGTGCTCCCCATTGCATTTGTAACCAAATGTTCCTGAAAAATGCTGTGATAATGTTTTAAATAAATAGTCACCAAATTTTATTTGTTTGTATAGGGTTTTTTCCTTGAAAAATGCAAAGCCAGGACTGATTTACTTATATAAATGTATGTGTATATATGACATATACATATGCATACATACATATAGACATACACAGTCTAGATTACTACACAGTGTAGATTACTTTGAATTTGATTCTAAAAGGTATAGCAGTACTACACATAGCCCAGTAAGCTTAGGTTTATTGTGAACTAATAGGGGAGATAAATGCCAAGGCCCTTGGTAAAAAAAATACCTGCACTCCTGGGGAGATCGCCCTATCCCAAAGTCCTTAGTCTTACATGTGCTCATGCTCGTATTATATTACCCCAGTAGTCATTGTGTCGAAAACAAGCTTTTTGCCCTTCCTGGTCTCTTACTAAGATGCTCTATTGAGCCCTGAGCCTTCTCAGATTTGTAAAGGTCAGGGAGAGATGGGGACTTGGGCTTCAATCCTGTGAGAACCTAGAGACCTGATACGGGAAAACACTTAGGTGATCACACCTTCCCCCTCCACTGGTTGTGACCAAGTGCTGATGGAGAGGTCCCACAGCAATGGTGCCAAGCAGAAATAGAAACAGGGGCCATCAATCCATATATAGGATCTTAAGGCTGCATATTAACTTAGTTTCAAAATGTAATGTTACCTGTTTTATTGTATTTCTATTTTCTTAAATTTTAGGGGCAGCATGCATGTTTGACACCTCTGTCCTAGAGAATTCTTACTGTGTGTGATGCCAATATGAATCAGCTTGTAGATCTTCTCCCAGGAGTAGGTTCTGAGGCAGGGAGAATAACAATGGACTGGGGGGCAGCCCTGGCCCCCCCAAAATAAACCTCATCTTTTCAGTGTTTCATCATTATCCTCTACAGATACTGATCAGAGGTCCTGTACATACTTAGTCATGGGCCTAGGCACTGGACCCTTGTATTATTACAAGATGAGGCCCTGTCCTAGAGATACTCAGGTCCTCACAGAAAGTTATCCCTAACAATCCTGGGGTGACATAAAGCAGGATAGGTCACTGCCTTCTAGAAATGCTGCTTCAATGTCAAAGCTAATTTTCTTACCTAATATTTACAAGATTACCACACAAAGGGGGAGGGAGGTAGAGTCATAGAAGCATTTTTATTTTCATATTAATTCACTGAAGAGAATAGAATCATACAAGTAGGATAGATTTGAAAGAGTTACATGTTAGGGGGAAGTAGGTAGCACAATGGGTAGAGCACTGGCCCTGGAGTCAGGAGGACCTGAGTTCAAATGTGGCCTCAAACACGTGATAGGAGCTGTATGACTCTTGGCAAGTCACTTAACCCCAAATGCTTTACGAAAAAAACCCAAAAAGTTACACGTTCAATTTACTACATGCTTAAAAGGAAAAGCAAGCTGTATAAAATTAGGGATTTGCTATTTCACAGACAATCCTCTTTTTTGTGTTCTTTGTAAGTGAAAATGCCTGCTTTATTCATCTATTAAATGTAGAATAATTTTTTAAGACAAAAAGAAATTGCCATTCTACATTCAGGGTATCCTAAGAGTCTTAGTGTTAAAGCTGCAGTAGCTTAAAACCACACTAAGATTTTTGGAACGTCTCTGAATTGCCGTTGATATCTAGCACAGGAGAGTATCCTAAGTGAGGCATCCATGGTCACCGCAGACCTAATTATCCTCAGTGGGAAATTGCTAGGAGGTTGTGTGTAGTCTAGAAAAATGATCACTACTTTATGAGTCAGAGGTTTCCTTGGAAGAGTGCTGTTTTCTGTTTTCTCTGCCAGATGCTGTAATAAACTGGGTTCTGAACTGGTCATCTATTTTATAGATGACCCACAGGCCATAACTGAGTTTCTTCAGTCAATTCAAATACTTCCCATCAGCTTCACTCCATGTCATCCAAGAATATTTTGCACTAAATCTAAAATGTTAGTTTGATTAGTTGATTTTCACTTCATAAAGACATCCAATATCACTTAACATGGAAGGGGGTGATTTGATTGATTTATTCAGCCAACTCTGCCCTTACATATGTCCTAGACTTGAAAATTCTGTGATCCTATTACTCTCCTGAGAGCTCTGTATCTCCCTGACTATCCAGCATGGTACTCTGATACTTAATATGCATGATATACATCTAAGTTTCCATTATCACCCTAGAGTTATAGTAATTCAAAATTCTGATTAGAATATTTGCTCAAATCTCTTGAGGGCAATCCCTAGTCAAATGATTGGGCACAATCTCAGTAAGAACAGTTAAAAAAAATTAGGCTCTTATTTTCCACCACAGCATCTGCAAACCAGGGAGAGAATTTTCTGGCACTGAAAATGGCATTATGTACCGAAAGCCTACTATGTACCAAGTACAGTGCTAAGAATAAGAAAGGATACAAAGAACAGATAACACTGCCCTGAAAAAGAAACACAACACATGTCTAGGAAAAGCTAATACAGTGATAATTAGGAGCAAAATAAAATTCACACCGAGACTGGACAGGGAAAGTATGAAATTGTTCAGTCGTGTCTGACTCTAAATGACTTTTCTTGGCAAAGCTAGCAGAGTGATGTACCATTTCCTCCTCCAGTGTGGCCCCATTACAGATAAGGAACTGAGTAAATAGGGATTAAACGACTTTACTCAGGGTCATACAACTAGGAAGTGTCTGAGAATTGAAGTCAGACGTTTCCGATGTTCTAACCACCCCACCTGAGTTATTACGTGAGGTCTGTCTCTCTGTCAGTACCTAACACAGCTCCCTGCCCGTAATCAGCGTTTAAACATAACCAATGTCTATTGCGTTGAATTGAACATCTCTTTGGTCCTGGCCTTTGTTCTCCTGGTAGGAGACGGCCAGACTTCTTCCTAAGAGAGCCCAAAGAGTGACGTGACTCTTTAGATTTCCCGATGGCTGCCCCAGGCACCCCTCCTATTACCCCCAAGGTAGGTGCGTAGGTATCGGCAGCTGTCGCGTGACCGCAAACGTGGTTGACATTGACGTAGCAAGTTCGCAGGCACCCCAACATTCTCATCTGCCCTTCTACACAATCGGAGCTGCGAGACTGTAGTCATGACATCGAATTTTGCAGCACACGGTTCGGAGCTGCTACACCCACTAAGAGTGCAGCGGGTCAGGTCAGTCGAACTTTAAGACTAAAGACTTATTTGTTGTCCATCAAAAGGTGTGTCCATTACACACCTTCCCACAATTTCCCACAGCCTTCAGATGATCTACCAGCACAACATGATGGACCCACTTATATACATGTGATGTTAGGTAAGATTCCTCTGGCAGCAGACCCTCGGGATCCTTGGCCAGATGAGGCAAGAGCCGGCTATTAAAGGTGTGAAAAGCATGGCTTTTCAGGAATCTTGGATTCTAGTCCTTCCTGTACCGCTGTGTGACCTTGGACAGGTCATTCCCCCTTCTGTGAACTTCTGAACAAGATCTTAGGTATCAAACAAAGAGGGGTGTGTGTAGGCCCCATTATCGACCTCTAAGGGCCATTCTAACTAAAATTCTAAGACACTGGAGCCTCATCCACTCTGTTACTGAGGTCTTAGAAAAGTTCCAAGGACTGCACGCAAAGTGGATAGCCTGAGGTTGGGAGTAGTTCCTGGACTTTCTTGCTCCGCTTGGGGGAACTGAAGTTCTCATCACTCACAGAACGGTTTGCACGTTGGGCGGTGCCCGGCAGCAGTGGCTGGACTAGTTTGCAATGGAATCTAGGTAGCCAGGCAGAACTAACCAGAAAGTCATAGATAACTGGGGTTAAAAGGACCTTTTCGAGATCATCTAGTCCAAGTCCCTGATTTTACAGAGAAGGAAACGGAAGGTCAAGTGACTTGCTGAAGGTCTCCCAACTGGGAAGCAGAGACAAGGATTTGAACTGTGGGCTCCAATACTGTTTCGAGTCTGTGATTTATCTATTGGCTAAATCCCTGGCAGTGTTTAAAAATTAAGCCTCTGCTCTATCATCCACCAAAGCCTTTAAGGCTTCCTTGTAACATGTGAGTAGATACCACAAAATCAATAATACCTAGTGTGCCTCTCCTGGGCTTTATTTTAATATTCAGTCTGATTTCATTCCTCAAGTCACACTTTCAGTCTGTGTGCTCGTACTGACCGGCAAAGGACCACAGAGTTTTTCTGCATTCAGTCGCATTCAACAAACATTAAGCCTGCAAAATGGCTGTCCTTAGACAAAATTGGGGGGGAAGGGTTTAAAGCCCCTGCCCTCAAGAGGCTTCTAGTACAGAAGATAAGATGTGTACAAAGATTACCATAAGACAAGTTCAAATAAAAAATCATCAAAAAAGCCTCTTATGAAATAAAGAAAAAAACAACAAAACACAACAAAAAGAGGAATGAAATCTATAACAACCCCAATCATAAGTAAGGAAATGGGAATGAGAATGGACAAAATCTTGATCAGGAGATGGAGGGAAAGCTCAAAAGTTCTTGTGTGGTCTTTTTTTTAAAGAAAATTAATTTGCATGTAAAAAGTTACTCAGATTGTTTTTCTTGATGGTCAATGTTAGATTTATAATCCATAATTTTCATAATCTATAAATGTCTATTTATATAATATATTTATACATTTAATTAAAATATATTTACAGCCTCTTTTATCAATTAATTTATTTTTAGTTTTCAACATTCACTTCCACAAGATTTTGAATTCCAAATTTTCTCCCCATCTGTCCCCTCCCACCCCAAAAGGGGGTGCATTCTGATTACCCCTTCCCCCAATCTGTCCTCCCATCACCCCCCCATCTCCTCCCTTCTATTTTCCTGTAGGGCAAAATAGATTTCTATATCCCATTGCCTGTACTTTTTATTTCCCAGCTCCACGTAAAAAGAATTTTTTACATTCATTTTTAAAATTTTGAGTTCCAGATTCAATTAAAATATATTTAATATCTTTTAATAATATAATAGTTTATAATACATAAACTTATAATTTATAACATATTAACTTAAAAAAATGAGAGTCACAAGCAAAGAGGACTACTGTTCCCCACTATGGTTGGCCTTCCCCTGCATTTACACAAGCGGTCCCTCTTCTTTCCTAACCCTAACCCTAAAATGCATTCCTTTCTCACCACCTCTTTCTTAGCTTCCTTCAAGGCTCAACTGGGATGCTACCTCTTCCTTCATGACTTCTTCCCCAGTTCATTAGAGTTCTCTCCCTCCTTCATTACCTTGCATTTACTTATCTGTGTCCATGTTGAGAGTCATCTTGGTGAAGTAGACAGTGTTGGACTTGGTAAGTTCAAATACCACCTCATATAATTACAAGCAGCATGACCCTAAGCAAATCACCTGTTTTCTGATCTCTGAAATGGGGATAATAATAGTACCTACTTCACAAGTTGGTTGTGAGGACCAAATGAGGGAAGGTGTGCAAAAAGCTGCACACACTTTAAAGTGTTATAGAATAAGGATAGGAACAGGACCTGTGATTTCTTTGGTGGAGAGGAGCCTCAGTTGCAGAAATTTCTTCTACCAATGCAGATGAGCACTTCCACTCCTGATGGCTTATGCAGTTAGAAAGTTGCCTGGAACACTAAGAAGTTAAGTGACTTGCCCAAAGTCACACAGTCAGACTTGAGATTTGAACTTCCTGAGTTTGAGGCTAGCTCTGTCCATTGTGCCATTCTGACCAGCTGGCTAGCTAGCTAGGTAGGTAGATGATAGATTTTTGGTGGTGGTGGTGAGTCATTCACCAACCGACTCTTTGTGACCCCATGGACCACAGCACACAAGGTCCTTCTATCCTCCACTGTATCTCAAAGGTTACCCAAGCTCACATTCATTGCTTCCATCGCACTATCTATCCATCTCATTTTCTGCCATTGCCTTTTCCTTTTACCTTCAATCTTTCCCAATATCAGGGTTTTTTCCAATGAGTCCCATCTTCTTATTATATGACCAAAGTATTTAAGCTTCAGCTTCAGTATTTGACCTTCGAGTGAATAAATGGTCTGGAGTAAATCAAGTATCGATTGATTTGATCTCCCAGTCGTCCAACAGACTCTCAAAAGTTTTCTCCAGTACTGCAATTCAAAAGCATTGATTCTGCAGCATTTAGCTTTCCTGATAGTCCAACTGTCAGGACTACTGGAAAAACCATTAGATTTGACTCTAAGAACCTTTGCTGGCAAAATGACGGATCTCTCTGCTTTTTAGTTTGCTGTCCAGATTTGCCAGAGCTTTCCTTCCAAGCAGCAAGTGTCTTTTAATTTCATAGCAGCACTCACCATCTGCAGTGATCTTTGAGCTCAAGAATGTAAAATCTGACACTGCTTCCATTTCTTCTCCCTCTATTTGCCAGGAAGTGATAGGACCAGTTGCCAAGATCTTAGTTTTTTTAATGTTAAGCTTCAAACCAGCTTTTACACTCTTCTTTCACCCTCATCAAGAGGTTTCTTAATTCTTCTCTTTCTGCCATCAGAGCAGTATCATCTGCGTATCTGAGATTGTTGATATTTCTCCAGCAACCTTAATTCCAGCTTTTGAGTCATCCAGTGTAGCATGTCCCATGTGAGTTAAATAAATAAGGTGACAATATACAGCCTTGTCATACTTCTTTTCCAATCTTAAACTACTCATTTGTTTCATGTTTCTTGGCCTGCATACAGGTTCCTCAGGAGACAAGTAAGATGGTCTGGTACTCCCATCTCTTGGAGGACTTGCCATATTTTGTTTTGATCCACACAATCGAAGGCTTTACTGTAGTCCATAAAGCAGAAGTAGACATTTTTCTGTAATTCCCATGCTTTCTCTATAATCCAGCAAATGTTGGCAAGTTGCCTCTTTGAAAACCAGCCTGCTCTTCTGGTAAATTCTCAGTTCACACATTGCTGAAGCCTAGCTTACAGAACTTTAAGCATAACCTTGCTGGTGAAATGAGTGCAATTGTTCAGTCATTTGAACATTCCTGGCATTGCCCTTCTTTAAGATTGGAAGGTGAACTGATTTTTTCCAGTCCTGTGGCCACCGTTGAGTTTTCCAAATTTACTGGCATATTGAGTGCAGCACTTTAACAGCATCATCTTTTAGGATTTTAAATAGCTCAGCTGGAATTCCATCCCCTCCAGTAGCCAGATTGTTAGCAATAATTATAACTACAACCAGACCCACTCGACTTCATTCTGCAGGATATCTGGCCCTCGATCAGTAACCACACCATCATGGTCACTGGCAATGTTAAAATCTTGCTTGTGTAGTTTTGTCTATTCCGGCTATCTCTTCTTAATCTCTTCTGCTTCTGTGAAGTCCCTTTATCCTGCCCATTTTTGCATGAAACGTTACCTTAGCATCTCTAATTTTCTTGAAGAAATTGCTTGTCCTTCTCATTCTATTGTTTGTTTGTTTGCTTGTTTTGTGTTGCTCACTTAAGAAAACCTTATCTCTCCTTTTCATTCTCTGGAATTCTTCATTCAGTTGGATACATCTTCCCCTTTCTCTTTTCTCTTTCTCTTTCCTTCTTTCCTCAGCTATTTATAAAGACTCATCAGACAACCATTTTGCATTTTTGCTCTTCTTTTCCTTTGGAATGTTTTCTGTTGTTGTACAATATTGTGTACCTTTGTCCATAGTTCTTCAGGCCCTCTAACAGATCTAATCCCTTAAATCTATTCATCACTTCCATTTCATATTTATAATGGATGTTACTTAGGTCGTATCTATATGGTCTGATGGTTTTCCCTGCTTTCTTCAATTTATGTCTGAATTTTGTAATCAGAAACTCATGATCTGAGCCACACTCAGGTCCATGTCTTATTTTAACTGACTGTATAGAACTTCTCTGCCTTTGGCTGTAAAGTATATCATCCTGTCAGATTTTGATATTGACCATCTGGTGATATCCATGTGTAGAGTCTACTTTTGGGTTGTTGAAAAAGAGTGTTTGCTATGACCACCAAGTTAGTCTCTGCCCTACTTCATTTTTATACTCCAAGGTCACACTTGCCCATTATTCCAGTTATCTTTTGATTTCCTACTTTAGCATTCCAATTCCCTATAATGAATATGATGTCTGTGTGTGTGTGTGTGTGTGTGTGTGTGTGTGTGTGTGTATGAGAGACAGAGATTTGGTGAGGGGGTTTTGTTGTCATTATTTGGTGTTAGAAGATGTTGTAGGTCTTCATAGAACTGATCAACTTTGGTCTCTTTGGCATAATTGTGGACCATAGACTTGTATTATGGTGGTGTTGATGTTGCCTTGGATTCAAACAAATATCATTCTGTCATTTTTGAGATTATATCCCAGTACTGCTTTTCTCACCCTATTCTTGACTAGGAGGGCTATGTCATTTCTTCTAAGAGATTTTTGCCCACAGTCATTTATGTAGTGATCATCTGAATTAAATTCACCCATTCCCATCCATTTAAGTTCTCTGACACCCAAGAAGACATTGATGTTTAATCTTTCCATCGCCCATCTGACCACATACAGCTTACCTTGGTTCATAGATCTCACATTCCAGGTTCCTATGCAATACTGATCTTCACAGCATCCGACTTTCCTTTCCTCACCAGATGCACCCGCAGCTGAGCTTGCTTTCAGCTTTGGCACAGCCCCTGCATTAGTACTGGAGTTACTTGTAGTTGTCCTTAACTCTTCCCCCATAGTGTGTTGGACACCATTGGATCTGAGGGACTCATCTTCTGGTATCATATCTTTTTACATTTTAATACAATCCCTGGACTTTTACTGGCAAAGATATTACAGTGGTTTGTTATTCCTCCTCTAGTAGATCACCTTTTGTCAGAACTCTCCACTATGACCCGTCCATCTTGCATACCCCTACACAGAAGAGCTCCCAGTTTCATGGAGCTACACAAGCCCCTCCTCCATGACAAGGCAGTGATCCAGGAGGAGGAGACAGAGAGATAGATTAATTGATTGATGTCAGTTACTATGATTATGTTGTAATGTCACCATAGTGAAAGACAGTATGTTAGCGTGGCCTTGGAATCAGGAAGATCTAGAATCTCTGACACATACTGACTGTATTTCTAGGTAAATCGCTTACCCTTTCAGTGCCTCAGGCAATTCTTTAAAATTATAAATTAATAGAGAAGATGCTGATCTGCATTGGTAGAAGGTTCCCAATACCAATGAAATGATAGGTCCATGAAATATGTAAAGGGCAACAGCCTGAGAAGAGTCTGGGAAAGGTAGTTTGGGGGCAAATTCTGGAAAACTTGGAATAGGGGGCAAGGAAATTAGGACTTTATTTGATAGATAATGGGGAGCCACTGAAAATACTTGAGCAGGGGAGTTCATTTGACCTTTGTTCTAGAAGAAAACCATGATATCAGTGATATCTTGACATGAAAGTGAATTGGATTTAAGTAAGAGAGGGCTGTGCAAAGTCATCAGCCTCATTCTCTCCTCTAAAACCATCTGGGGCCAGCAGTAAGATATACATCAGGACAACTGGAGATGGACCCAGATACAGTGGGAGACCTTGGCCTTTTAAAGCTAATGTCTTTACCAGCTTAACTGAGGCAATGCCCATTCAGTGATTAAGGTTAGGTCAGAAATGAGGCAAAGAATGGCCTCTTTTATCAAGTAAAAATAAAATAAAATAAATTTGGGAGCGGAAGATCTTCAGGGTTTCTGGACAAAACAGAAACAATTGCTATTTACACTCACTCTATGCCATCAAAACTTGAGCAGTGGAATATATAACACACAGAAGTGCTGTATTTCCTTCCATTGCCACAAGAGACCAAAAACCCATTCTCGGGTCCAGCAACAGAAAAGATTTCATTCAGTGGCATTTTTAGCTGGACATCTGGGTATCCTTTGAGAACCTTTGCCAGCACATTAGAACTACTGGAGACTGGAGGTCATCTGGCCTAATCCCATCATTTTGCCTACAAGGACGAGGCCAGAGAAGGAAAGTACCTAAGACCACACCTCTAGGAAATATCAGGACTCAACCAGCATCATCAGCATTCACCAAGTTCAATCAATCCAACCACCAGAAGTGTGAGTCTTCTCTGGAATATAGCTGATAAATTTTGAACACCTCCAGTGACAGGAAACTCACTACCTTAAGAGGTCTGACATTCATTTTTGGACAGCCCTAAATTCTTTCTTTTATTGAGTCAGGTCTTCTGATTCTTGCTTCAGGGATCTTTCTACTACTCCTAAAATAGGTCTGACCATGTCTCACACACACACACACACACACACACACACACACACACACACACACACACACACCCCATTCACTAAACTATTGGCTTGCTGTTATCTCCAGAATTACATATGAAATCCTCTTTCTGAATTGCAAAGTCCTAGGTAACCTGACCCTTTCCTACCTTTTCAGTCTTCTTTCTCCTTCACATACTTTGTTATCCGGGGACACTGGCCTCCTAGATGTTCCATATATGAGACACTACCAACTCCTGACTCCAGGCATGTTCCCTGGCTATCCCCTAGTCTTGGAATGCTTTCCCTCCTCATCTTTCCTTCTTGGCTTCTCTGAATTCCTTCAGGTCCCAACGAAAGTCTTCTTCTTTGAGAAGCCTTTCTCAGCCCTTCATCTTAGTGCCTTCCCTCTGAGATTACTCCAGTTTATTATTTATTACTCCGTAACTCCTTTGTATGTAGCTGGTTGCATGTTGTCCCCATTAGACTGAGACCCTTTAGACCATTTGTTGTTGAGAAATGTCTCACTCTTTGTAACCCCATTTAGGGTTTTCTTAGCAGTCATTTGCCATTTCTTTCTCCAGCTTCTTTTACAGAGGAGGAAACTGAAGCAGATAGGGGTAAGTGACTTACCCAGGATCCCACAACTAGTTGGTGTATACGGCTGAAATTGAACTCCAGTCCTCCTGCCTCCAGGCACTGTACCACCTACCTCTTTTCAGAGTAGGGAATTTTTTTTTACCTTTCTTTGTATCCCCCAGCTCTTAGCACATAGTAGGCCCATAGTAGGTTCTTAATAAATGCCAGTTGACAGACTGACTCCATACTGCCTCTGTTATAAATGGGAATCATTTCTCAATGCTGGTGATAAAATAGAAGAATCCTATTTATTTCAGACACAATAAACAGCCTTCGACAGAATGATAGTAATAATAAGTGATGTGTACATAGCATTTTATATCCATTATCTCATTTTATCTTCGCAATAAACATGCAACGTTGATACTACTGCAGATATTATTATCATTATCCATTAGGAAATTGAGGTAGAGATGGGTTAAGTGGTTTGCCTGGAGTCACACAGCCGAAAAAGTATCTGAAGCAGGGTCTGACCCCAGCTGTTTTTGACTCCAAGACCAGAATTCTTTCCTCTGTATCATTCCATTTTTTTGTAAATCATGATGGTTTCAGCAGGGGCCTCATTAATTCTAAAAAAACTCCAACCATCTTCATAAGTTACCCTCTGGGCCCCAAGGAGAAAAATAATGCCAAAAAGGGCCTGTTTTCCCATGTGATAATTACATCATAATAAAGGTGATGGTAAGAATATGAATGATTAATAATTAACAACCCCTTTTATATGTGTGACATTTTCACTAATATTATGTCATCTCATCTTTACAACAACTTCATGAAATAGGCACAAGTATTAGAATCCACACTATCCCTACCCCAACTTCTTCTCATTCTACCCATTCTTCAAAGACCCATCTCAAATGGCTTCACCTCCATGAAACGTTCCATGATTCCCTCTGGCTGAAAAATACTCTCCCTATCCTATGTTTTAATGGCTCTTTCTATTCTTCTTAAATGGGCTGACACCCAGTTATGGTGCTGGGTGGCTCCATAGTGCACAGAGTGCCAGGCCCAGAGTTAGGAAAACTCATCTTCCTGAGCTCAAATTTGACCTCAGAGGCTTACCAGTTGTATAACCCTGGGTAAATCATTTAATTCTGCCTCAATTTCCTCATATGTAAAATGAGCTGAGGAAGGAAATTACAAACCACCCCAATAAACTTGCCAAAAAAAAACCCAAAACAAAACAAAACCCAAATGGATTCATGGAGAGTCAGAAATAATGCAATGTCTATTATTTCATTTGCTTACCACATTCTAACTTGAGAATATCATTCTTTTCACACATATTTCATCACTGTCTGTGAAACTGAGCATTTACCAGAGGCAGGGACCATACCTCATTTACTTTTGTGTCTCCTAAAGTACCAGGCCTTGTATCTTCCAAAACACCCGCCACGATGTTCAATACTATTGAACCTCCATTTTAAGATGAGGCAACGAGTAAGTCAATGACAAAAACAAAACTAAAATCCCTGTTTCCTGACCCCCAGCCCAGTGCTCCTCTATGTTATTTTATGAGAATGTCAGTCCTGACAGGATAAGACCAGGCTTCCTATAGGTTCAGTTTGACCCCTGGTCAAACTCTCCAGATCATGCGCCTTAACCCCAGGTGTCCCTCAGGATACTGTCCTGGGCCCTCTTCTCTATATTACTTCCCTTGGTGATCTCAGCTGCCATGATTTAATGACCATCTCTATGCTGATGACGCTCAAATCCTTCCTACCTTTCCTACCCCAGTCTCTCTGCTAATCTCTAACCTCACATCTCCAAATGCCTTTCAGACATCTCAAAGTGGATGGTCAGAGACATCTTAAACTCGGTATGTCCAAAATGAAACTCATTATCTTTCCCCCTACCTCCTCGCCTCCTACCTTCTGGTTACTGTAGAAGGCAACACATCATCTTCCAAACCCTTTAGACTCACAACCTAGGAGTTTTCCTACTATCTTTCACCACCCCACGCCCATACCCAAACTGTTGCCAAAGGCTATTGAGTCCCCCTCTGCAACCTCTCTCCAATATGCCCCCTCTTCACCTCTGATACTGCCCTCACTCAGATGCAAGCCCTCATCATTGCACACCTGGATTATTGCAGTAGCCCCCTGGTGGATCTATTTGCTTCAAGTCTCTTCCTACTTCAATCCATCCTCCATTCAGCCACTTAAGTGATTTTCCTAAAGTACAGGTCTGATCATATCTCACGCATCCCACCCCAATCAATAAACTCCAGTGACTTCTTATTGCCTCCAGAATAAAATGCAAAATGTTTTGTTTGGTATTTAAATCCTGTCGTAACCAGCCCCCTCCTACCTATCCAAGCTTCTTATACTTATTCTCCAACACGTAATCTTTGATCCATTGACACTGACTTACTCACTATTCCATGAACAAGATACTTCATCTCTCAGCTCTGAGCATTTTCTCTGGCTGACCCCCATGCCTGGGATGCTCTCCCTCCTCTGCTCCCACTACTGACCTCCCTGGCTTCCTTTAAGTCCCAACTAAAATCTCCCCTTGGACAGGGGATAATTCCAGCGCTTTTCTTTTTTTAATTGCTTCCTACTTATCCTGTCCAAAGCTTGCTCTGTATATATTTGTTTGCATGTCATCTCCCCCATTAGACTGTGAGATCCCTGAGACTGTCTTTTGCCTCTTTGTGTCCTCAGTGCTGGGCAGAGTGTCTGGCATACCTTAGGTGCTTAAAAAATGAGAGGCAGAGCTAAAATGGCAGAGAAAAGACAACAACTCAATTGAACTCTCCCCAAAACTCCTTTGTACACCTTTGAATAATGCCATAGAACAGTTTTTGGAGCAGCAGAATCCACAAAAGGATAGGGTGAAATAATTTTCCAGCCAAAGACAACTCGGATGATTGGCAGGAAAGGACTGTTACAACAGAGTAAGAGTGAAGTACAGTCCAATGCAGGCTACAGGAGTACAGCAAACCAGGAGCAGTCCTTGGGAGCTACAGAACCTGCAGCAACAGAGGCTGTTTCTGGAGCTCTCAGCTCACAGAGAGTAAGGGGGTTGAACAACTGATCACAAGGAGATCACAGGGGTCTCTTTGCTAGCACTGGGAACAGGACTCTGTTGCTTTGCCCATACTCACATCCAGGTCACAGTCCTGGGTGGCAGTCCCAGGACAAGGAGGAGCACTAGCACACCAGAACTTGTGGCAGCAGTGGGTCAGAGACTCTCATCATGGTTCCAGGGAAGAAAAGAGTGCTTGTGGTCACTCACAGAAAAAGCACAGGTCTGGAGAATAGTAAACACACCCCTCCTTAGATCATACCACCTTGGAAAAACTGAAAACTTACAGGTCCCTAGAAATATCTCTGAAAACAACTGCACAAAACTCCTAAACTCCATCCATGCTGGAAGCAGAGCCCCACTTTACCAAAGAGTTAAAAGTCAAGAAATAGACCAGAAAAATTAGCAAACAAAGGAAAAGAATTCTGATCATGGAAAGCTACTATGGTGACAAGGAAGATCAAAACACACATTCAGAAGGTAACGAAGTCAAAGCTCCTGTATCCAAAGCCTCCAAGAAAAATAGGAATTGGTCTCAGGCCATGGAAGAACTCAAAAAGGAATTTGAAAATCAAGCAAGAGAGGTAGAGGAAAATTTGGTAAGAGAAATGAGAGTGATTTAAGAAAATAATGAAAAAAGAGTCAACAGCTTGGTAAAGGAGACACACAAAAAAATGCTAAAGAAAACAACACCTTAAAAAATAGACTAGGCCAAATGTTGAAAGATGTACAAAAACACCAATGAGAAGTATGATTGAAAAGCAGAAATGGCTGAATGGAAAAAAGAGGCACAAAAAGTCATGAAGAAAAAACGCTCCTTAAAAAGTAGAATTGGTCAAATGGAAAAGGAGATACAAAAGCTCACTGAAGAAAATAATTCCTTAAAAATCAGAATTGAGCAAATGGAAACTAATGACTTTATATGAGAAATCAAGAAGCAATCAAACAAAACCAAAAGAATGAAAAAAATAGAAAACAATGTGAAATATCTCATTGGAAAAATAACAGACCTGGAGAATAGATTCAGGAGAGATAATTTTTAAATTACTAGACTACCTGAAAGCTTTGATAAAAAAAAAAAAAGCCTAGATATCATATTTCAAAAAATTATCAAGGAAAACTTTCCTGATATTCGATCATCTCCTGCAAGAAATCTCAAAATGAAAACTCCCAGAATTATATCCAAATTACAGAGTTCCCAGGTCAAGGAGAAAATAATTCAAGCAGCCAGAAGGAAACAATCCAAGTATTGTGGAACCACAGTCAAATAAGATTTAGCAGCTTTTCTATGAAAGGATCAGAAGGTTTGGAAGATGATATTCCAGAGTGCAAACGATCTAAAATTACAACCAAGAATCACCTACCAGGCAAAACTGAGTATAATCCTTCAGGGGAAAAAATGTATATTCAATGAATTTTCATGCATTCTTGATGAAAAGACCAGAGCTGGATAGAAAAACTTGACTTTTAAATATAAGACTCAAGAGAAGCATAAAGAAGTAAGCAAGAAAGAAAAATCATAAGGGACTTAATAAGGTTAAACTGTTTATAATCTTACATGGGAAGATGATACTTGTAACTCATAAGAAGTTTCTCATTATTAGGGAAGTTAGAAGGAGTATATATAGAAAGAGGGTAAAGGTGTGAGTTGAATATGAAGAAAGAATATCTTTAAAAATTAAATTAAGGGGTGAGAGAGGAATACACTGGGAGAAAGGGAAAGGGAAAGGCAGAGCAGGGCAAATTGTCGCATATAAAGAGGCAAGAAAAAGCTTTTATAGTGAAGGGGAAGATAGGAGAGGTGAGAAGGAGTGAGTGAACTTTACTTTCATTGGAATTGACTGAAAGAAGGAATAAGAGACTCACTCAACTGGTTACAGAAATTTATCTTACCCTACAACAAAGTAGGAGAGGAAGGGAATAAGAGAAGGTGGTGGAGTAATAGACGGGAAGGCTGATTCAGGGAAGTGGTAGTCAGAAGCAAAATGCTTTTGAGGAGAGAGGTTGAAACGAGAGAAAATAGTATAAACAGATGGGAAAATAGGGTGGAGGGAAATACAGTTAGCAATTGTAACAGTGAAAAAAATTTTGAAGCAAGTTTTCTGATAAAGATTTCACTTCTCAAACACATAGAGAACTGAGTCAAATTTATAAAAATAAGAGCCATTCCTTAATTGATAAATGATCAAAATATATAAACAGTTTTCAGATAATCAAAGCTATTTATAGCCATATGATAAAATGCTCCAATTGTTTTTCAACCATTCTTCTCATCGGTGTTTTTGTACATTTTATACAATCTGTTGATTGGAGAAATGCAAATTAGAGCAATTCTGAGGTACTGCCTCATACCTATTAGACTGACTAAACGACAGAAAAGGAAAATGACAAATGTTAGAGAGGATGTGGGAAAAATGAGACATTTATGCATTGTTGGTGGAGTTTGATCTGATTCAACCATTCTGTAGAGCAATTTGGAACCCCATAAAACCTTTTTACCTAGCAATGCCACTGTTAGGTCTGTATCCAAAAAGAAATTTAAGAAGGAAAAGGACAAAAATGTGTGTGAAAATATTTCTAGCAGCTATTATCTGATGGCAAAGAATTGGAAATTGAAGGGATACCCACCAATTGGGAAATGACTGAACAAACTGTCTTTTGTGATTATTATGGTATACTATTGTACTATAAGAAATGATGAGCAGGATGCTCTCAGAAAAACCTGAAACGACTTATAGAAGCTAATGCAAAGTGATATGTACTGTGTACAAAGTAACAATAATATTGTAAGATGATCATCTGTGAATGACTTAGCTTTTCTCAGTAATACAATGATCCAGAACAACTCTAAAGGACTTAAGAAAAATGCTTTTCATCCCTAGAGAAAGAACTAATGGTGTCTGAATAAAGATTAATGCTTACTTTTTTAACTTTATTTTTCTTGAGGGTTTTTTAATCTATGTTTTCTTTCACAATATGACTATTATAGAAATATTTTTTTTATAACTACACATGCATAACCTATATCTAATTGCTTGCCTTCTCAATGAGGGGAGTTGGGAGGGAAGAAGGAAGAGAGAGAATTTGGAACTCAAAGTCTTAGAAGTGAATATTTAAAGTATTTATACATGTAATTGGGGAAAATAAAATATTAAACAAGCCTACAAAATGTTTACGGAATTGAGTCAAATTGAAGTGCAATCTCTTGAGTTGGCATTATAATCTGTCTGCCATCTTTTTCTAAGGGTTTGTCAAGTTCAGAGAATGATGGATTGTTTATCAGAGGATTTGTAGATCACCACAAGAAGAAAAAGCAAAGATGAGTTCTTGGTTCCAGCATTTCAAGGTTTCCAAGAAGCCTGGCTTTAAAATGCCCCCGTGCCGCCACCGTATTATCATTGCACCTCCCATGACAGAGCATGTTGCCAGCGAACCCATGATTACAGTGGGAACTGCTCCTCCATTTGAAGTGGATTCTCCAATCCAATCCTCCAAAACAGCAAACATTCAGCAGGAGGAGAAGCAGACGGAGAGTGCAGATGAGGCACACATATGGCTGGCCCAGAGGCTAAAAATAAAGAGAGATCTGGACACTTTTGTGAACCTTCAGAAATGGGTCTATTGCAAGCCCAGGACAACAAGGTCAGAGAACCAAGTGTTAAGGAAGATTTTAAGGGATCAAGAGAATGAGCGGGCTGCTCAGAGAGCAGCTGAGATTGCTTCTGCTGCAAAGATAGTAAGCAACCCCATTTTCCAGAAGAAAATTTTCTCACCCATTACATCATTTGATTATAAGGCTGTGTAGGCAGGTAGGACAGAGATGATTAACTTCTTTTTGCAAAGGGAAAAACTAAGGCACTGAAAGGTTGTCATCAGTGACCAGCTGGGGTTTAGAAGTCAAGAATAACAAGTCTCTACTGCTAGTACATACCTTAAGGCTTCCTCCAGTGGTGACATGTGACTAGGGATAATCCAGAAGCTTCTATGGAAGAAAAGTAATTCTCTTTCATTTGACCAGAAGGGTACTTTCATTTTAAAATCTATGTTATATATTGTGAGGCAGCTTGACATAATGGAGGGAGTGCTGGGCTTAGACTAAGGAAGTCCTGAGTTCAATTGCTGCCTTTGACATTACTAGTTGAATTATTTTACACTAATCCCTTAACTTCTCTTTGCCTCAGGCAACATTTTAAGATTTATCTAAGGGGTAGCTAGGTGGCTCTGTAAATAGAGCACTGGTCCTGGAGTCAGTAGGACCTGAGTTCAAATGTGATTTAGACATTTGACACTTACTAGCTCTGTGACCTTGGGCAAGTCCCTTAACCCCAATTACTTTGCCTTCCTCTTCCCTCAAAGGAAAAAAGATTTTTTAAAGTCATTGTAATCTAATTTGGTGGAGGGAGTTGCCCATGATGTATTCATACAATGTACCATAGCCCAATAAAAACCTCAGCCTTTAAACAACTTTTGATAATGAGCAAGACCTTGAATAGGCAAGGGCAAGCGGGGTGGGGGCGAGGGTTGGGGGGAGCGGGGGAGATAGGACATTTCATGTAGGGAAAATGATAAGCAAAGACACTATAGCGGAAGCCGCATGACTCGGCAAATGACCATGAGAGGGTGACTCCAGTAATATATTAGACGAAGTAGAAAAAAATTGCAGCCAGATCATGAAAGCCAGGCAGATTTCCTTCTACTTAGGGATTCCAATAAAAATGAGAATTCAGAAGACATCCACCGATGTCTTCCGGGAGCCGCTATTCAGTTCCTCTGTGACACCCTCATTTAAGGTGTCTTGCCTCCCAAGAGATGCATTCCATTGACTCCAGCTCCCCAAGAACGGGACAGTGCCCTGACGAAGTCATTCATTCCCTTGTTTCCTTTAATTTCTTTCAACAGAAACCTGCCCGGCGGGTCCGCAGAAACGTTCCCTCCCTCGATGTGCCCGAACCCCCGTGCCTGTCAGTCCTATATGAGTATTTGTTCAGCCACAAGATCAAAGTAATAGAAATGTTCTGGAAGGGAGACTGGGAACATCAGACCACCAGGGAAGAGTTCGTGGAAGGAATGAAAAGTGTAAGGCGATGCTGGGTGATTAGAAATGATGGTTCTTCAGAATCAGGTTCTGGGGTCTCTAGAATCAGCTCATGGAGCCGGAAAAAAAAAGGGAGCGCGTGGTTTGTGCTGCATTTCAGAATCTAAGAAAGGATTCTGCTGTGTTTGGGTGGGTTTACCGTGTTTGTAGGAGAGTGAGAGCTTGGCCCCTTTAAGAAAGAATGAATTAATGGAAGAGATCAAAGTCAATCAACCAACGAGTATTTATTAAATTTACAACGTGCCTGCACTGTGCTAAACACTTGCATACGAAGAAGGGCAAGGACTGTTCTTGCCCTCAAGGATCACACAATCTACTGAGGGAGACAACAGGCAAATAATTTTATAGATATGGATATATACGCATAAGGCTCCATACACATCTATCTATATATATAGGGGGTGTATCTATATTATTATGTATAGGTGTGTATATATCATATATTTATCCTATGCATAGATGTATGTGTACACACCGTCTATATTCATGCTATATATGTATATATGCACCATATATCTATATTACATATAGATGGGTGTATATATGGTATATACTTGTACTATATAGTGTATACATACTGTCTATATTTATACTACATATAGATGTGTATACAATGTATTTTTACTATACATGGGTTGTATATATAGTATATATATTGTATAAATCAGAGGGGAAGAAGGAAAGGAAGGAAGGAGAGAAAGAAAGGGAGGAAGGGAGGGAGGGAAGGTTCTTAACTATTAAGTCTATGAAGACCAAGCCAAGACACCACCAGAGTGCAGGTAGCCAAAGTGTGGCACCCATGGAGAAGTAGTTGTTGTCTACCTGCCCCAGGATCCAGAGCCACATAACAAGGGCATGACCGAATTTTTCCCAGAGTGCCAATGATTACAGGGAGTACTTGTCCTTCAGCATCCTAGAAATAACTGACTAGCACCTAGTTAGCAAGATTCATTGTCATTTTCCTTCTTCTCTTCATTTCTGGTCGAGGAAGCAGTTTACTCACCCCTCTCCATACCCTCCTCCACTCCAGCCCCAGAAGGATTTGAGGACTATTCACCTCAACTACAAATTAAGAGTTTAGGAGGAGGAATGGAATGGGGGTGACAGGATCTGAAGTGCAATGAACTGTCTATAGCAGAGTCCGTGAGGGGAAAGGAGTCTACCACAGAGCAGTCCAAGCAAGAGTACACACAAGAAGCAGGGTCAGGACATACTTTGAGTCAGAGCTAGTTGGATGAACCAATTTAATAATTAGAGGAAAAGTCAAAAGCTAAGGATCCCTAAGGACTGCAAATATTATAGGGCCAGGATCAGGGGTGTGTTGGTGAATGTTTAACAGTTTGCTCTCTGGGAAACATATATATGTATATTTGTATGTATGTATGCATATATGTATATTATATATATATGACGTGTATACGTATTTATGTATGACACTTTTCAGTTTAATCTACATTATCTAAATCTACATTAACTGTAGACATCAGTTTAATCTACAATAAACATTTTCTCCATCATTTCCTTAAATCTAAACAGAACAGTAAATCAAGCCTGGATATGTACAGTATTTGCTGATTTTAGAAGTGCAAATGCTGACCCTGAAACTTTAACAATAGGGTACACTCCCACGTGGTAAAGAGAGAAGGGGTCTGGAACCTAGAACTGAGTGATCTAGATGGAGTTATGTCACTTTAACTGCTTCTACTTCCTTCCTTCCCCAGGAGGAGTCAGTATGGTACCTGTGTTAGAGAGATCTGAGGCCCCATAATGCTTTTCAACCCCTAAAGAGCAAGAGCGTTGGGTACTTGGTTTGGTTGTTACCTCCTACCCTTTAATGAGTCTTTTGCTTGTACATTCAGGTTGGCGCACCTCTGACTGAGCAGGAGTTTGAGGATGTGGTGATCTTTCTAAGCTGCAGGAATAAGAACAACATTATCTACCGAGAAGACCTGGTAGCTTCATATAAATGCTGGGTTACTGCCAAGAAAAATGAAATTCAAGAGAAAAGGAAAAGTAAGGACCCAGGGTGATGGGCTGCAGCCTTCCACTCCTCGGAACAATCAATAGACATTTATTAAGTGCTTACAATGTACCAGGTCCTGTGCCCTGCTCTCAAGGAGCTCCCTTCTTCTACAGTCAGTCAAGTGCCAAACATTTACAGTATTTAACCTAAGTACTGAGGGAATGACAAAGAATCATAGGCCCTGTCCTCAAGGCTCTTACAGTCTAGTGGGGGGTGGGATGGGGAGAGGACAATAATTCATTGGATCTGAGACTACATGCTGTCTTGGAGGCAGGAAAACTTGAACCCTTATCCTGTCATGGAGATTGGGTCTTCCAATGGAAGGAAAGTTAGCAGCTCTCTAATCCGCCCTCCATTTTGCAGATTAGGAAACCAAGTCCCAGTCACATGCATAGGGAGTATCTGAGATGAGACTAGAGTTGATGCTCTTTGATTCCAATTTTTCTAATGCTCTGGCACTGTTATGAGCTACAGGATCCTGGGCAAATCCCTTAACCTCTCTCTGCCTCTTTCTTCATTTGTAAAATGGGGGAGAATAATAGCACCTCCCTCACAGGAAGGTCCAGAGGCTCCAGTGAGCTCCTGTATGTAAAGGTGGTATGAAAACTTAAAGATACTATATAATTATCAGCTCTTACTGTTACTACATGGGCACTCTCTCTACAGGGATGAATTTCAACCTATCCATACTCTGTCATCCTGAGGGATCTTTGTCAATATCGTTGTCAATGCCAATATATCTTCCACATCTATACAAGGCACTTAAAGGTGACCTTTCTGTAAGTCAGTCTCTTAACCTGGAGTTCACAGATCCCCAACATGTCTATGGGATAGATTTCAAGGAGTCTATGAACTTGGATGGGAAGAAAAAAATTACATTTTTATTTTTATATGATTAGTTTTTCTCGTAATCCTTTGTATTTTTTTATGCATTTAACAACCTTATTCTAAGAAAGGAGTTCACCAGGTATCAGTGTCTATGATACAGAAAAAGGTTAAGAACCCCTAGATTGGTACTGTTCACATTTCATAGGTAACTGTGCAGCAATCAAATCATTTTCTCTATGACCAGATCACCTCCTTTTCCCATGACCGTCTCTGTAACCAGACCAACTCTTTTTCCAATCTCACAAGTCCTGTGGAATACCTGTGTTGCTACTTCTTACTCACCAGTCTTCACAGGTGACATCATCTAGGAAGAATGAAATAAAAAATGCAAGGCAGCAGTGAAAAATAAAAATTCACAAACTTCACAAGGCAGTGCTCCACAGTGTGCCAAAGGAGTGATACAGACAAAGGAAGGACAGATGTTTGTGGAATAGTTAACTTCTCCATACTTACCAAACTCATCTGCAAGGTCCATTCTAGCTCTAAATCTGTGATCCTACTTATTATTAGCCTTTTTAAAATTTATTTATGGTTTATTTCCTTATCATAAATTCTAATGTCCTTAAGGGCTTATCCTTAAGTTTTCTTAAGACTACTTTCTTTAAAGACTCCCTCCACACCATCTAGTAGAGTGCCTTTGCCATAATCAATGTTCAATAAATATTTTTGGTGGATCGAGGTGGGGATGGGGGGGAGGGGTTTCCTCCTAGTCCAGTATGGTAATGACATATTTCTTATTCCCCATTTTCCCTTGCCCCCACCTCAGATTTTAACTACTGGAAAAGCAGACTCCGAAGACATTTTGCCAAACCTAATAAGGTAAAGATTTTGACTCCCCCACCCTCCTCTCCAAAACCACAAAGTGGTTTTTTGGAAGTGCCTCCAATTAACACGGAGCCAGACAGAATGCATCTGACCTATGAAGATATGGAGGAAGCCGGGAAACGATACCGGGAGATGAGGCGACAAGCTAAGGTAACTTCCCAACCTCTGCAGAGAAAGTCATTCACATATGACTTCATTCACGTCCAAGTTTGGGCCATGATTACACAGTATTCAGTTTCATTTTGATGGGTTTTTGTCCCCCAAGGGAGGGAGATGCATTTTCTAATTTCTTCCTCGGAGCCAAGTTTGATCAATATAATCACACAGCATTGAGTCTCATTTTTTTTTGTATGTTTAATTTTTCTATTTACATTCCTCTGAAGTCATTTGGCATTTCATTTTTCTGGTAGCATGCTGATTTTCATGATGTGGTCCTGATATGAATCTGGCCCAACAAAGTTACCCATAGAAAGTCTTCTAGGACCACAGGAGCAAAGAATGAGGGAAAGGGGAAAGTGGAATGGTTAACTGGGTTCTTAGTTGGAATGGAACTGAATGACATATCTTTTCTAGGGATTATAATGGGAAAATGTCTGTTCTGTTATCTTTTACAGAAAAAAATCAATCCCTTATTGTTTATGGAAAGGTGTCGCCTAGTACGAACTGGCATCAAGGCTTATGATGACCACTGCCTCCCATCCACTCTGAAAGATGAGTTCGGAGAGTTGACTAATGCCTTCCGACAGGCTACCTTTCTGGCTTACCTGAAGTGTGTGAAGGCATGTGAAATCTACAAAGTCCCACTGACTGAAAAGATCCTCATGAAAGGCAAGGTGGTTTGAACGTACAGGGAATGAAACTCGGATATGTGGCTGTCAACAAGCCACCTCTATAGTTCTTCCTTTAGTTAAAACACTCCTGAGTAAACTCTTCATTTCTTAAGAATCCTGCCAAAGCAACCATCAAGGGAACGTGACCTAGCTTGGCTTTTAACTAGCCCAAGGTTGCAGATTTAATTTTCATGGCATCTCCTATATCAGTCCTCTTCTCTTCAATCACAGTCACTGATTTAGTTAAAATGCTTATCACTTTCCTTTGAGCTATTGAAACAGCCTCCTGGTTGGTCTCTATGACTCGTCTCTTCCCACTCCAATCCATCCTTCAGACAGCTATGGAAGTGATTTTCCTAAAGCACAGATTTTTGTTATTCCCTTACTCAATAACACTTTAGTGACCCCTATTACCTTTATTTGACATTTAAAGTCCTTTATAGCATAGCTCTGCCCTAGCCTTATATATCATTCCAGCCTTATATATCATTCCAGCCTTATAGATCATTACCCTTCACAAATACTATAGTCCAGCCAAATTGAGCTCCAGAAAACCTGACTTTAAATCCAGCCTCATACACTTACTAGCTGTGTGATTCTGAACAAGTCACTTAAATTCTGTTTGCCTCAGTTTCCTCATTTGTTAAATGAGGATAATAATAGTACCTACCTCCCAGGGTTGTTGTGAAGATAAATGAGATGTATGTAAAGTGCTTTGGGAACCTTAAAACACTATATATACCTCTTCGCCCAATTCTTGACACATAGTAGGCACTTTATAAATGCTTGTTAACTGAACATTAAGAGAAGAAAATAATTCCTTTTCTTGATTTATGATAGAGAAGGAGGTTTGTCCTCTTTCTTTCTACGTCATGAGTCCTTCACTGGCTCTTCCTTTGAAGCTCTCAAATTTTCAAATAAAGATTTAACACGTCACAAAAAAGTAAAGATCCATCAAAAACTTTCTCCAAAAAGGAAACAATAAACAAATCGGAAATTGTAAACCACTCCATGAACAAAGATAGGGAAAAGTCTAGGAGTGAATGACCCCATCTGCAGGGAGAGGAGGAAGAGAGAAATTCATAGAAACACAGAGTTTAGAGTTGGTAGGGACCCAAGAAGCCAGGAATAGACCTTTACTGCTCTCCTGGAGGACAAGTCAGCAGGCTCCCTCATCACAGCACTGACAGCTGGGATGAAGCCAATGTCTTGGCATCCATCTCTCCTTCAGCAACACCCCATCACGCTGACTGATGTCTGTCCCCTGTCATGCTGCCTCAAGCACTCAATCCTCGTAAAAACTGCTCAAAAACGGCCAGCCAAATAGCTATTGCCTCAGAAGAATGAATTCCTCCAACTTCAGCTTCTCCATTTTGCTTTGCAATAACATTTCAGAGTGAAAGGACAGTCATTCTCCGTCTGAACTACAATTCCCACAAGTCCAAGGGGTTTCTCAAGCCATTCTCAAACTTCTCCCTGATCTGTATGTGTTGTCTCCTACACCTTGAGGGAGGAAACGGCTTCATTTTTGTCTTTGCCATTCTAGTGCCTGGAGCATAATATGAATTTTTAAAATGCTTGCTGTTTGGCTGACTCAAGAATCTGAACATCCTGGATATGGATTCTAGAGTTTGAAGTTCTAGGACATAGAATGTTGTGGGTCACGTTTCTAAAACATTAACTTTTTTTAAAAATAGATTTTCATTTATATCTTTTGTCTTTAGATCACCTTTACTTCCTGCTGTTCTTTCCTTTTTCTCCTCCCAAGAAGCTCTGACATATAATAAAAAATTTTTAAAAGAAAAATAGGAAGAGAAAAAAAAATCTGCAAACCAATACATTGAAATACATTGAACCTACATGAAATCCACACAAATATGTTGGAAAAAATCTGACATTGCATGTAATGTTCCACACCTGTGGACCCCCCACCTCTGCAAAGGAGTTGGGGGTGGGGCTGTTTTTCATGAGGTAAGAATGTGGCCCAAAAGACTTATAGAAAGGGTAAATTTGATCTGCTACTATGTATATTGTGGGCTCTAGTGAAAATCTTCCTCAGTATATGTTCTACTAGGCTGTTTTTCCAGGTCGTTTTAGTAAAATTAAATTAAGCACCAATTTGGCAGCCTGATATAAAGATTGCATTTCCATCTCAGATTCAAATGAGGGTCACTAAACCGTAGGAAGGATCCCTATGGGCTGCATATTGACTTAGAAAACTACAAATTAACATCATCTAAATTTTATTGTATTTTAATTAATTTTGTTAAATATTTCCCAACTACATTTTAATCTGGTTCTGGCTCCTTCACACCAGAATGTTGTGGCAATGTGCATGTTTGATACCTCTGGTGTAATGGATAGAGAGCTGCCTTTGGAGCCAGGAATATCTGAGTTCAAGTCCCATCTGTAAAACACACTGTATGACCACAGACAAGTCATTCAATCTTCAGTGCCCCTCACCCCCCAATCACTGACTATAAATTGTAAGACAGTTGTTAATCTATACTAGCAGAGGTTGTTTCTTCATAGGAAACACCTCATATCAATTCAAGTCACAGGTCATATTAAAAAAAGAAATGTGCCTGGCACTTAGAATGTACAGACAAAATTAAGATAGCCCTTGACCTTAAGGAATTTAAATTTCACTGAAGACATAAAATATATACGTTGATAAATAAATACAAGATAATCTGAGAAAGTTCTCTAATGAAGATGGGGAGGCTTCCTGTAGGAGGTGGCATGTGAGGTGAACCCTGAAAGAAACTAAGGATTCTAAGAATCAGAGGTAAGGAGAAATACCTTCTAGGCATGGGAGATAGTGCAAAGGAACCCACACAGGAATTTGGAACTGAGTTTAGAAAACAGCAAATAAGTTTGGTTGCAACATAGAGCGCATGAAGGGCAGGAATGGAAAGGTGGACTAGTGCCAGGCTGTGAAAAACGTTTGAAAACTGAAAAATTTTTATTTTGTCCTCGAAGCAACAGGTCCTTGAGCAGGGAACTGATTTATGTAGAACTACTTTGGCAGCTATGTGGAAGATGGATTGAAATAGGGAAATAGACTTGAGGCAATGAAACCAATTATGAAGTTCTTTTATTTCAGGTTTAGGACAGCTATTTATTTCCAACACACAAAAGAAATACTAAACACAAAAAGGTTGTCACAAGAATGCATTGACAGAAAAACTTAGAACAGAATACAGTTTCAATACAATATTCTCATGGGAGAAAAGTACTTATTGCAGTTTGCAGAACTGCTAAAAAAAATTTTGCTTTTTACCTCAACACTGCACTGTCCAAACAAGTTCCTTTGTCTTTATCTTCTGGTGAGCTGGGTCATGACTTGGGTTCATCTTCCTACTTGCTAGTAAGCTGCACAAGTACTGAAGTGGATGTAGGGCACAATTTTCACATTGCATTTTGACTTAGAAAACTACAAATTAACATTATCTAAATTTTATTGTATTTTCATTAATTTTGTTAAACATTCCCAATTACATTTTAATCTGACTCTTGCACACCAGAATGTTGCGGCAACGTGTGTGTTTGATACCTCTGGTGTTGACACTTATTGTGGGCCCCAGGTGCTTTGATCTCTCCAGTTCATAAGGTTTCCACCAAGGTGGACACTGTTTTTGTCTTTGTGTACTAAGTGCCTGGCCCATAGTAGGTACTTAATACATGTTTGTTGATTTATTTATTTATTTTTAACATTCACTTTTTTAAAATTTTGAATTCCAAATTTTCTCCTCTACAGTCCCTTCCTCTATCCACTGAGAAAGCAAGCACTATATCAGATTTGCATATGAAATAATGCAAAATATGTTTCCATATTAGCCATGTCGTAAAAAAAGCAAGAAAAATAAACTGAAAAAAATTATACTTCAATTTGCACACAGAATTCATCAGTTCTTTCTCTGGAGGTAGATAGCATTTTTCATCATAAGTCCTTCTGCATTATGAAGTAGCCATGTCGGTGGAGAGGACAGGTACATGAAAGATATTGTAAAGGTAGAATTGATGTAATTTGGCAGTTAATTTAATATTTGCAAGATAGCTTGAAAGATGATGGCACCTGGAAACTAGAAAGATGATGATACCTTCAGTGGATTATAGAAGAGTCTAGTGGAGGGCTGGGTTTGTGGAAGAAGCTAATTAATTTTGTTTTGGACATACTAAATTTGATGGACACACAGAAATGTCCAGCAAGTAGATGACAGTGAAAGATAGGAGTTCAGGAGAATGTCCAATATCTCTGCATCTCCATCACTTAGCACAATATCTCACACATAGTAGGAACTTACTAAATGCTTGTTGAATATAAATGAATAAGAGAAATGAGGGCTGGACATATAGATTGAGTCATTGTGTAGAGATAATTTAGAGGATCATATTTACTCTCCTCCTCCCACCCCCAGTCCTTAATTCCCCTTCTGATGTATACTCATGTAGAACTAGAAACACATTTGAATGGATTATCAACTAATCTGCCACAGCTGGTCCTATAGGGCTATGCGAAAAATGTAAAAGAAATAAAGAGTATACACAGAAACTTCTGGGAAAGATGTTTTTTCAGTGCTTCTCCCACAATTATCTGATTCCGCCCCTTTGAATCAAAAAATTGTCCCAATCAGGAAAGGGTGTCATTTTACACACGTACATGTATATTCTGTCCACTCAGTGAGAGCTGTATACTCTCTTTCTTTTATATCCTTCACACAGCCCCAGAGGACTGGCACAGTGCTAACGTCTGAATTTACATATTACTGACATAAGGACTTTGAGATTGGCTGGAAACCCTGATACCTAGAGCTATTTGGTGGCTATGAGACAACTGTATATTGCGTACTTGTGGCTTGGCTGATAGAAATGTAGATTTGGGTTTCTCACCGTAAGACAGAGGTGAGTCATTTCACACAAGAGATCCTATTTTTGCAATAGAGTTGGTCAAGACTAGACTTGTGGGACTGCCTGAGAAGACTCTCAGAGTTAGGTCACAGAAAGACCTCAGGGTCTCAACACTGTCACGTGCTTCTTGGAAGTTGGACTGCTAGACAAACCTTTGCTTATTGAAGGAGCTGATTGGAAGGCATGTCTGTAAACAATCATCTATTGTCTGAAAGTTGGAGATCCCTCAGAGTCCAGCCAAGGGAGTGTGCCCAGAAAAAAAAAAGCTCAGAAGATTCCAGGCTTAGGGGGATATTGCTTCTGCTGGAAGACTTTAACACTGCTCTGGTAGCTGCAGCCCCACCCAGCAAGGATGCAGAAGCCCAGAAGAGGAACAGCTTTTCCCATCAGTGAACCAGGAAACCTAAGGGAAACAAGGACATCAAGGCTCACGGTCAAGAGCTGTGAGTGGCCCTGGGCAGATGTGTTTCCTAATCATGAGCTTCCCTGCTATATATGGTTCTATAAGTTTGGGCCCATTCTCTACTCCAGTCCCACTCCCACCCTACTGGCTCTGCTTTTTGAGCATCGAGGTGATTCAGTGGATTCAGTCAGGACTGGAGTAAGGAAGGCTCATCTCCCTGAGTTCAAATCCAGCCTCAGACACTTACTAGATGTGTGACCCTGGGCAAATTACTGTTTGCCTCAGTTTTCTCATCTGTAAAATGAGTTGGAGAAGGAAATAGCAAACCACTCTGGTATCTTTGCCAAGAAAACCCCAGATGGGGTCACGAAGAGTCAGAAACGACTGAACAACAACAAAATGTTCTAGGAGGAATATGTTTTAACTTTTCCTGCTTTGCTTTCTGTTTAGTAAATGTTTCTGATTAAGAGTTATTGCGGTCATTTGACTGATTTCGTGTTCATCCCTTGTTGCCGAAGAAGACCACGCCATCAGAGAGATGATGACATGACCTGCACTTGACTTTGCTTTGAGTGAGGGAGGGCTGTGCAGGTCACCAGCCACACTTCTTCTCCAGAGCCATCTGAATCCAGTGACCTGATATTCCTCAGGATGACTGGAGATGGCCCAGGATGCACTGGGAGACCTTGGACCCTTAGGCCAAGGTCTTTACAGGCACTCACTTAGGGTGAAGCAACACCCATTCATTGAATAGGCCTGTTTAAGAAGTAGCCTGGGCATGGCCCCTTTAATGAAGTCAAGAAAAACAAAGACATCAGGCTGGGTGGGAAACAGCCACAGTTACTATTGATAATCACTCTAAAGTTAGAGGGGTCCAAGGGCCCTTGGCAGGGGCCCATTGGAGTCCCAATTTGAGAGTGCAATAAGTTTAAGGTTTGGCTGATTTACTAAATGTCAGGGCTACTATTACTTCTACCACCACTTCTACTACCACCACCACCACTACCACTACTACCACCATCACCACCACTACTACCACCACTACTACTACCTACTACCACTATTACTACTCCTACCACTATTACTACTCCTACTACTACTGCCACTACCACTACCACCACTACAAGCAACACCACCACCACCATCACTACTACTACTACTACTACTACTATTACTATTCTACCACCACCACCACTACTACTCCTACCACCACTATTGCCACTACTACTACAAAAGCTGTGAGTAGTAGGAGTGTATTCCCTACAACAGGATTACCTTGGACCCTGAGAGTAAGTTGGAGCAGCATGAATTCCCTCTCTGAAAATCCCCAACTTATCAGAGTGAAGACAGGTGAGTAAGCCAACTCCACGTGAGAAAAGAGAGAATTGGAGAGAACAGTGTGATCTCTACCAATGCTCCACATTAAAGGGTCAAGTTAAATCTTTATAAATTATCTGTTTCACACAGGGAATTGTGCTCAGCTCTGACAGATCCCGGTTCCACCCTTCCCCTTCCTCCCACCTGAGAATGTTCTTACCCCAGGTCCCTTTGATCCTTCCACAGCTCAGTGCAGATGATTCCCACATCTCTGTCATAGGGCTCTATCTACCATCTCCATGCCTTCACATTGGCTATCCCTCATGTCTAGAATACTCTTCCCCCTCACCTCCTTCTATCATGTCAAGAAATGAAGCCTTTCCTGATTCCCTTAACTGTTAGTGCCTTCTCTCCTGAGATACCTTGTATTTAACTACCTTATATGTATTTCTCACTTTTGTTTATTCTTTAAATTCTTGTACATATACTTATCTCTTTTATTAGACTATACACTCCTTGGGAGTAGAAATTGTTTCACTACTTGTATCTCTAGCATCTAACACAGTGCTTGGCATAGAAGAAATGTTTAATAAATGTTTGTTGATTGACTGGTTGGTTGATGGAGTTAACAGGAGAAGTAGATACAGAGTATGCGAATCCAGTTGAATTGAAACTCATGAGAGCAGAGATTATGTTCTCTAACTTTGTATCTCCACTTATTAAGCCTTGCCTGTAAGAAGCATGAAATCAGTCAATGAGCATCTACCAAGTGTCTGCCATGTGCCAAGCACTGTGCTAGATAGAGACTGAAGATACAAAGACAAAGATGCAACATTCACTTCCCTCAAGGAACTTACCTTGAATACTTGTTGGATTGGATTGGTTTACGAAGCAGATGAGGGAAGGCCCCTTCACCCAGAACTTGGAGTCCCTTACTTATCTAGGTTCTTTTCTTTTCTAAAAATTAATTTATTTTTACTTTTCAACATTCACTTCCACAAGATTTTGAGTTCCAAAATTTCTCCCCATCTCTCCCTTCCCCCCACCCCAAGACACTGTGCATTCTGATTTCTCCTTCCCTCAATCTTCCCTGCCTTCTATTACACCCCTCCCTTCTCTTATCATCATTTCCTCTATTTTCTTGTAGGACAAGACAGACCCATTGCCTGTATGTCTTATTTCCCAGTTGTGTGTAAAAACAATTTTTTTTGAATTTCCAATCCAATGGTTTATTCATTGATGAAAATGAGACTCAAAAAAAGCCAAAGCTTTTTACCCAATAAAACTTTGGACTTTTCTTTTTTTTTTCAATTAATGTATTTGTTTTCAGTTTTTTAAAATCACTTCCATAAGTCTTAGATTTTCTCCCCCTCTCTCCCCACTTCCTTCCTGAGATGGCATGCAATCTTATATGGGTTCTACACATACATTCTTATTAAACACATTTTCACATTAGTCATGTTGCACAGAAGAATTAAAATGAATGGGAGAAACCATGATAAATAACACAACAAAACAAAACATAACACAAGAGAAAATATTCTGCTTCATTCTGCATTCTGATTCCAAAGTTTTTTCTCTGGATGTGGATGGTATTTTGCCTCAAGAGTCCTTTGGGAATGTTTTAGGTCCTTGCATTGCTGTGAAGGGCTAAGTTTATCAGAAACAATCCTCACACACCCTGGCTGATACTGTGTACAATGTTTTCCTGGTTCTGCTCCTTTTGCTCAGCATCAGTTCATATAAATCTTTCCAGGTTTTTTTGAAGTCCTCCTGTTCATCATTTCTTATAGCACAATAGTATTCCATTACATTCATATACCACAACTTGTTCAGCCATTCCCCAATTGATAGGCATTCCCTTGATTTCCAGTTCTTGGCCACCACAGAGAGAGCTGCTAAAAATATTTTTGTATATGTGGGAGTAAAAACAATTTTTAACATTTGTTTTTAAAACTTTGAGTTCCAAATTCTCTCCCTTCCTCCCTCCTCACCCACACCCATTGAGAAGGCAAGCCATTGGCCATAGGCTTATCTAGACTCTTAGAAAAGTATTTCTCCACATCCTAAAATCAAAGAAGACCCAATTACAGAGCCCTCTCCCAACCTGCTGTTTTCCTCTTGTTGTTGACAGCTCTACTTTACCCTGGAGACAAACTCATGATGGAGAAAGGGAATGTTCTCAAGATCAGACAACCAGGAGGCTATTATGATGAAGTGAAAGAATTTCTGCCAACTACAGTCAAGTTCCATACAATAGAAGAATCAGTAGCTAAGAAGTATGTTCAGCTGGTTTCTAGCTTCTCCAACCTTGCCTCCACCTTACCTTACTAGCCAGTCATGGAACTGCTCTCAGACTCAGTTTCCTCATGTATAAAATGGGGAAAATAATAGCACCTATCCCACAGGGTTTTTGTGTGAGGATCACATGTGACACATGTAAAATGCCTTACAAACCTCAAAATATTACATAGATGTTCATTATTTTCCCCCTATGGCTCATTTGAGAGATATGGTCTATCTCTACATTGTGCTGCTGGAACTGTGGATCAGAATGTTTTCACCTTATACTGATACCCTAAGCCTGGGCTCCTCTTTCTTCAAAACTGAGGTCCCAAATAGCTGATCATGACTTAGTGGCAGGTCGAGGAAGGGCAGTCATGAATATGCTGGATCATGGTCCTGTGTCATGGGGAGGGAAGAATGTTCTCAAAAAGGCATGATGGCAACCCCTACCTCATCTCCCAACCCAGGGGAGAGGTCTGGGCTGCTGATCTTTTGATCAGAAAAATAGCAACCATCAGCCTCTCCTATTCATTTCTGTCTCAACAACTGGGATATACTTCTATGGAGAGGTGGTGTGCTTATGAAGCAGCTAGGACAGCTAAGAGGTGTGTAGCAGAGGAGTGTACTAGGGGCGATGTGTCATGATTTTCTTTTCTTTTTTTAAATTAATTTTATTTATTTTCAGTGTTCCACAATCACTACCATACAACTTAGATTATTATTTTTCCTTCCCTCCCTCCTCCCTCCCCGCTCCCTCCCCGAGACGGCATACAGTCTTATATAAGTTCTACACATACATTCCTATTAAATACACTTTCACTATAGTCAGGCTGTGTAGAAGAATTAAAATGAATGGGAGAAATCATCTAGCAAACCGGAACGCAATACACACACAAAAAAATGATCTGCTACATTCTGCGATTGAATTCCATAGATCTTTCTCTGGATGGGGAAGGCATTTTGCCTTAGAAGACCATTGGGAATTTTTTTTTTTAAATCCTTGCATTGCTACAAAGTTCCAAGTCTACCAGAAAACACTCTCACACACTGTGGTGGTTGCTGTACCATGTGTCCTGATTTTCAAAGAAGATATTGCCCTTAGGACAGTTCTGACCTTTCTCTCAGGAAGGCAGGGCCCAGCTTCACTTGAGAGCTAAAGCTTAGGTGGCAATCCTGGAGCATTCTGGGGGGCCCCCTTTTGTCTTTTTAGATGCAGCTCCCCTCTCCTACTCCCCACCCCCAGCTGTTGCTGGAGACTTGAATTTCCTCCTCTTTTAACCAGGAGTCTTTCTCTTACCCCTTCCAGGAAGTTACAGAAGCCAAAGAAGAAAATGAGCTTTGGAGAGTTTGAGGCTCTGACCAGGTCTGTATAGACTGTGGACAGACAGGTGGATCACAGAGGTTGTGTGTGTGTGTGTGTGTGTGTGTGTGTGTGTGTGTGTGTGTGTGTGTGTGTGTGTGTGTGTGTGTGTGTGTGCGCGTGTGTGTGAGATTGGGGGCAGGGGAGGGGGGGGGGGCGGAGATCCACAGCCTAAGAGTGGGACCAGGTGTCGATCCCCATCATAAATCTAGACACTTTGAAGAGACATTTTGTGAACAACTTCAAGCATTGTCCAGCTACCCCTTAGAATCCTGGAAGAAATGTCAAGGATAGGGGTAAGGGGGAGGTTAGAAATGGAAGTCAATATACAGTGTAAAGGGAGGGTAATTCAGAGGGAAGGCACTGAGGTCAGAGGGAGGGAGAGGACGGTGTCCAGTGTCCAGGAAAGACTTTTGGAAGAAAATGGGATTTGAGATGCTTAAAGGAAACCAAGGTAGCAAGGGAGGACTAGAGGCTGCTTTAGGGAGGAAAGGACAGGTCTCTTCTTCCATCCCTCTAATCTGAACATCCTCATAGGCTACTTTTTGGCACTGAAAGAAAGCAGACGTAGCTCCTGATATAAGCTAACACCCTTCCAGAAATCAGCATGGTAAGAAAGCACACTAGTCTGGAAGTCAAGACCCTTGGGTGCTAGTCACAGCTTCGCTATTCACTAACCAATTTTTATAAGGCAATGGGATACAATGGCTTTGGAATCAGTGGTCCTAGTTTCAAATTCTAATTCTGAGGCTGATTCCTATGAAATCTTGGGCAATTTACTTCATCTCCTAGAGGTCTTGTTTTCTTATCTGTAAAATAAGCAATTGGCCTCTGAAGGACTCTGTGGTTTTAGAACTACGATCCTCTCTAATCTGGGACAAATCACTCCTCCATTTGTGGGTTTCAGTCTCTTTATGAAATGTTGGTAGTCTCCAAGTTCCCTTCTAGTGGAAGGAAGCCTGTAAGGAAGCTCCACTCAGATACTTAGGGTTGAGACATTCAACTCCCTTCCTCCCCAAAGCCACTGGCTGTTAGCACCTCTGATGGACATGGGAGGAGGATAAGTGAGAGATGACATTTATATTTGTCACTTTAACTCCTTGTTGGTAAACCACGGTAAAAGCCTTGAAAAGCAGGCTGAAATTATTGACAGAAATTAATATTGGAGATTATTTGTCCATTCTAATGATCCAAGGCCTCCTCATCCTTGGTTACCATTAGATTATCTGAAGTTGGTTAGAGTTAAACTTGGGAATGGGGGGGGGCGGGCCTCCTGTCCACAGCCAGCAGCTGGGGAAGAGCCAGCGTCTGAAATCTACCTGCTACCCAAAACTGGGAGTTTGGGAGGCATTGGATAACCTTCTGTGGTCCTTGGCCCACAGGATACATCAAACCCATACCATTTGACATCCTTTATCCTTTCTCACTATCAACCATCTCCCTCCCCTTTCCTAGCTATGTGTTACACCCCATCTCCTAGGGCTTAGTAATGCTCCCTTTGTGAAAGGGACAGGCCAACAACTGTCTAGGCTCTCCTCCAGAAGTAGCTGTATTCCAGACAATCTGACAGGTCCAGGTCTCACAGTGATCAACATCTCCTCTTCCTCACCTCCTATCTCATTTCACTTCCTAGGAAACTCAGGCAAAGGAGCTCTTGTAAGATGTACAGTGGGGTTCGGGGCACCCACCCCAATTTCTTCTGGCCAGGACACCTCCTGGATAAACTGCTGCTATATCTCCCTAACAAGAAGTCGGAAAGGCAAATGGTTCTTTTCAGCCGGGTAGATAAGTTGCCTCATGCCTACGCAGCCACCTACCGTCCTGATCGCTTTTGGCCCATTTCAGATGCAGGCTATATAACCTATGGCAATTTTGATAGCCTTAAAAGATTCTGTTAACACAGGTTGGGTAGAGACTGGGAGACCCAATACAGCAGCAGTGTTGGTCCCAACTGTCCATTAGGCTACAGATCTATAGCTATCTGGACCCAAATCTAGTACAGACCTTCCCCCCACCTTCCTAAAGCTGATCACAGAACCAATAGATATTATAATGAGTATATAAGAAGCTAAATGACTAATAAAAATTATAAGACATTGGGCCAAAAACCCAGTCTTTAAAATCAAGCCTTGCTGTATCATATGACAAATCAACCACACCTTGACAAACCCAAAGATCCAAACTTTTGGAGTAAGAACTTAACATCTGACAACAATTGCTGGGAAAACTGGAAAGCAGTTTGATAGAAAGTGTGCATAGACCAGCATCTCACATCATGTACCCAGGTAAAGTCAAAATGAATAAATGGTTTAATCATAAAGCAAATTAGGGGAGCATGCAAAAATATACCTGTCAGATCTACGGATAAGGGAAGAGTTTGTGACCAAATAAGAGACAGAGAGGATTATGGGAAGCCAAGGGGAAAATTGGGTTACATGAAATTAAAAACATTTTGCATAATAAAACGAATGTAGTCAAAATTAGAAGGAAAGTCGGCAATTGAGGAAAAAATCTTTACAGCAAGTTTCTCTAATAAAAGCCTCATTTCTCAAATATATAGGGAATTGAGCCAAATTTATAAAAATAAGAGCCACATTCCAATTAACAGATGGTCAAAGGATAGGGAGAGGCAATTTTCTTTTTTCTTTTTTTTAAAATTTAATTAATTTATTTGTTTTCAGTTTTCAACAATCACTTCCATAAGTTTTAAATTTTCTCCCCCTCCCTTCCCCAGTCTTATGTGGGTTCTACACTTATATTTTTATTAAACACATTTTCACATTAGTCATGTTGCATAGAAGAATTAAAATGAATGGGAGAAACCATGAGAAATAACAAAACAAAACACAAGAGAAAATATTCTGCTTCATTCTGCGTTCTGATTCCAACATTCTTTCTCTGGATGGGGATGGCATTTTGCCTCAAGAGTCCTTTGGGAATGCTTTAGGTTCTTGCATTGCTGTGAAGGGCTAAGTCTACCAGAAACGAATCTAACTGCAGTTGAGCTTAGGAGACAGGTAAATAGGGAAATATCTCTTTACAGCAAGTTTCTCTTGCATCGAAGATATATAAACTGATTCAAATTTATTGACTAAGAATCATTCCACAATTGAAAAATTGTTGAAAGATATGAACAAAATAGTTTTTCAAAAGAAGTAATACAAGCTCTTAAGTACAATATATGATACTTCAAATCACTAATAATTAGATAAATGCAAATTAAAGTAAATCTGAGATTCTACCTCATACCTATCAGATTCACAAAGTTGGGGAAAAAAAGGAAAATTACAATGTTGAAGGGGCTATAAGAAAACTAGGTACACTAGTTTTGTGAATTGGTCCCACCCCTCCGGAAAGCAATTTGGAACTCTGTCCAGAAAGTAACCAAAATGCCCATACCCTTTGATGCAGCTTTAGCACTACTAGGCTGCCCCAAAGAGATCAAAGAGGAACAGGGTCTACAAATAAAAAAAATTTATAATGGCTTTTTTCACAATATAAAAAAACCTAAGCACCATAAAATTAGATACCTAAGGCACCTAGGCTACCCTCATGTTAAGGAATGAATATAATAATAATATATTAATATAATTAACATTTACATAGTACTGAGATACTATACTATTATTACCTTATTTGATTCTCACAACAGTCCTCGAAAGCGGATGCTATTATTATCCTCATTTTCAGATGAGGAAACTGAGGCAAGCAGAGGTGAAGTGACTTCCCTAACAGTGTTACCCAGCTAGTAAGTATCTGAGGCTGGATTGGAACTTAGGTCTTCCAGGCATTCTATCCCCTGGACCACCTAGCTGTCCCCAGAATATAGATGAATGTAATTCAGTTTTATTATGCCATGAAGAAATGACAAAACAGTTTTAGAGGAAAAAGAGATTTCTGCGCAGTGATGCGAAGTGAAACAATGTATACAATGATATGACAGAGAAAAGCAACATGTTGCGACACGTTAGAGCTCTGAGGGATGTAATGACGTATCACGAGACCTGAAGACGAAAGAGGAGCAGGTCACCTACCTCCTACCTGAGAAGGGATAGATCTAAATCTAGAATGGGACACGGTCAGTGGCGGGGTTTGTTTTGTTGGACCATCCACATTTATTAGGAGGGTTTTTTTTTTTTATTGTTTTATGGTGCAGTCGGGGCTAATGGGAGGGCGAGATAATAAATGAATGAATAAAAGAATTATTTCTTAGCACTAGCACAGTGCTCTGCACCCAGCAGAAACTAACAAATGTTGGCTGAATACATGAATTGTCATTGCAACATCCGAATTTACTGCAATCTAGTAGGAATTAAATATTTCTTAACGGTTATTGCAATCTATTGCATCTCTGCAACTAGTACAGAGCGGGGTATATACTACATATAGGTTTAAAATAGACTGTTGGAAAATGAAAGGAACCAAAAACCCTTTACATATATCCACGTGGGTGACTCAGCTCTTCCAGTTTGGGTTCATCCCAACCGCTAGGGGGAGGACGACTGTAGAGAAGAGGAACTGGCGGAAGTGCTCCCAGACTCGTCCGGCTCTTGGGAATGACTTCAACTTCTGGCGGAAGGAAGTACCTTCTTATCAGGTCCTGGAAGTTTACAAATTACAACATAAAGTTTTAAATAAGGAACCCGTGCTCTTTCCTAAGGACTCTGACCGTATTCTGGTAAGTGATAAGATTGATAGAGTCTCTGTCTTTCAGAATTTTGTTTTTCTTCATAACTTGACCCAGCTAGATTGCGCGGGAGCGGCGGCCGTCTCCTTTCCCCTTATAGGACTCGGACGTAAAGTCCCATCAGCCCCTGTGTTACGTCTTTCCTTCTTTCTCTCTCTCTTTCTGTAGGCGCTTCCAGAGGAGAGGTGGCTCTCCTCTCGCCGGTAAGTTACAATCCGTCACCATCCTCGCCCCGTCGGCGGCCCCGGGGGTCACCCATCTCGGGAAGCAGCAGCCGGTGGGTCCTGGAGGGGGACGAGCCGGGCGCCGTTTGGGGAAGGAGGCGCCCAGACCGTCCGGGCCCCAAAGGCCCAGGCCTCGCCGCCTGTGGAGGCCGCCCCTTCCTCCCAGCCCTAGCGCCCGTGGACCTCCTCGGATCGCATCTGGAGAGCTCCCCGTGCTCTTCCAGCTTCGGCTACGGGAGGGAGAGTGAGGCCGCAGAGGACACCCATTCCGCTCCTAGCGCGGCCCGTGGCTGGCGAGCGGAAGAAAATCTGCGACAAACGGCGGGGACCAGGCCCGGGGCGGGGGTGCCCCCGCGGCCGCTCACCGCCGAGCTTTTGTCTTACAGGCGCCATGCCCGCCCTCAGGCCCCTGGTGAAGCCCAAGATCGTCAAGAAGAGGACGAAGAAGTTCATCCGGCACCAGTCCGACAGATATGTCAAGATCAAGGTACGCGCGTCGCCTTTATGAGGCGCCTGCTGGATGCGCGGGGTCGGAGGGGTCCGCCTCGGGTCCAAGGCCACGCGCAGCGCTAGGGAGGCTGGGAAGCCGGAACGGGGGCGGGGGGGTCCTCGTGGAGCAGCCCCCCCCCTTGGGAGATGCGACTTCCATAGGGTCAGAGGAGTAGAGCTGGACCGGAACCCCGGTGTCGTGGCTGTTGTCGTCCGGTGCTGGTCCGGCGTGCCGAACACGGTGTGTGTGAGACAGAAATGGGGCCTGGACCGAGGGCTGCTCAGCGCGGGGACGCTCTTTGGGTGGACAGCCTGATTCCTTAGGTCCGATGGTGGTTTCTTTTGGAATAACGTCATTTTTTCCCAGTTCCGCGTAAAGAACAACTGGGTAACATCCCTTCTGTAAGACTTGTCGTGCCCTTCTGCCCCTCCGTGAGAGAGGCTGTCCTGTAAAACGTGGTTAGTCTTGCTGTGAAAGAGAGTAGGTAAAAACCCTAAAAAAGTGAAGACGGGCGCGCTCCGGCGGCAGCGGGTCTGTCTGTCCGGCAGCCGGTCTGTCCGGCTCCTCGGCAGGCCTTGCGGGGCTGCAGAGCCGGGTGTCCACAGCTGGTAGTGTGCGTGTTCTTCAGGCCTGCCCCCTTCGCTCGGCATCATGTAAGTCTCGCCAGGCCTCTCTGAAACCATCCGTGCTGCTCCTCGTAGTATTAATAGTACGCTGGCATTCCGTTACAGTCACAGACCGCAGCTTGGGTCGCCAGGCCTCAGTTGGTGGGCATCCCTAGGATTTCACATCGTTGGCCACAACGGAAAGCTGCTGTGAATATTGTTGTGCAGATCAGTTCTCCCCCCCCCCCTTTTTTTTTAATCCTTGGGGATACAGACCTAGTAGTGGTGGTGCTGTATCAGAGCTCTTTGGGCATAGTTCCAAATTGCTCTACAGAACGTTTGGATCAGTTCACAACTCCAGCCATGTGTTAGGGTCCCAGTTTTCCCAGATCCTCTCCAACATTTGTTATTTTCCTTTTCTGTCTTTAGCCAATCTGATAGGCAGTGAGGTGGTATGTCCCAGGTGTTTTAATTTGCATTTTTCTGATCTATAGTGATTTAAATGAGCATGTTTTCATATGATTATAGCTAACTCTGATTTCTTTGAAAACTGCCTGTTCCTATCCTTTGACAATTTATCACTTGGGGAATAACTTATATTCTTATAAATTTAACTTAGTTCTTTATATGTTTGGGAAGTAAGACCCTTATCAGAGATATTGTAAAAAGAAAAAATGCCCACCTTTCTGTTTTCCTCCTAATCTTTGTTGCACTGAATTTGTTTATGCAGAACTTTAACATTTTGCATCTTATAATGCTCTCAATCTCTTGTTTGGTCCCAAGTTATTCTCTTTTCCATAGATTTAATGGATAATTTATTCCATGTTCCCTTAAATTGCTCATGTCCAAATCATGTACCCATTTTGAACTTAGGTTGGTATATGGTATAAGATCTTGGTCTCTGCCTACTTTCTGCCATACTATTTTCTAGTTTTCCCGGCAGTTTTTGTCAGATAGTGAGTTCTTGTCCCAAAAGCTTGGGTCTTTGGGATGATCAAACAGTAGAATACTTTGGTCACCTAATCAATCTATTCTACTAATCCACCACTCTTATTTATTTCTTACCGAGTACAGGATTGTTTTTATGATTGAACACTTTGTAATGCAATTTGAGATCTGGTATGTCGAGGTCATCTTCACATTTTTTTTTCCATCAGTTCCCTTGATATTCTTTATCTTTTGTTCTTCCAGATGAATTTTGTTATTATTTTGTTTCTATCTTTATTTTTTTTGGTAGTTTTGATTAACATGGCACTAAAAAGTAGTTAGGTAGAATTGTCATTTTTATCATATTGGACGGGCTTACCCATGAACAATTGATATTTTTCCAGTTGTTTAGATATGACTTTATTTGTGTGAAAAGTATTATTTAATTATATTCCTATAGTTCCTGGGTTTGTCTTGGCAGATAGGCTTCAGGGAGGCATTTCTTAGCAGAGTATAATGGCAGGAGCATGAGATGGGAGGACCTGGGTTCTACTCCCATATTCTGCCACTTAGTTTCCTCATCTGTAAAATAGGGAGATTGGACTGGATAGCTTCTAGGTTACTTCCTGCTCTAAAAATGCATGTTTCTTTTGTTTCTTGAAGTCCCTAAAATATTGTGCCCTTTCAAAAAAAGTTGTTTATTGAATGAATGAGCACTTTGTGTCAGGCACCAGAGATGAAGAGAAACTCTTCCTTGCTTCTAGTTTGTATTTTTATAGGGAGATACAAAACACAGGGGACTGGAGGCAAAGGAATGAAATTTTGTTCTGGGGTTGTGCCTGAGGTCTGGGGGCAGTTACATGGTTACACTTACTCCTATAGTGTGGTTTTGATGCTAGCATTTCAACAGATAGAGATGGAAAGTGGGCAGGCAGGCTAGGTATGTGTCTTCTTGGAGGTCAGGCTCTGGTTTTCCTGGTGGATGGCAGAATGGGGCATGAAGTATGCTTTGGGGCTGGGTGGTTAGGTGAGTATTCATTTACCTGCTAATGAGGCTATACCAGCCCCAGGGTGTTGAGGCTTGGTCTGGGTGATGGGGTAGAAAAGCAGTCGTGGGAGGCTGTGATACCCTGAGTTTGGGGTCACATGTTGATTCCTACCCCTTTTTTTTTTTTAATCACAGAGAAACTGGCGTAAACCAAGAGGCATTGACAACAGGGTGCGAAGACGATTCAAGGGCCAGATCTTGATGCCAAATATTGGTTATGGAAGCAATAAGAAGACAAAACACATGCTACCAAGTGGATTCAGGAAGTTTTTGGTGCACAATGTCAAAGAGCTAGAAGTGCTTCTGATGTGCAACAAGTAAGCTGATATGAACATCAATACCTTCCTGCTCTTGAAATATTGTGGCTGTTGTGCTTGGCTCTCCATAGGTTTCCTAACCTGTAGCTTAGTGTTTGCCAGATTGCTTATGAAACTATTTTGTGTGCTATGACTAGGAGTCTGTGAGACTTTGATAGCTTTCCCTTTTACATATGAAACTGTTAAAAATGTATACCTCTATGTTAAGGTATTCAGGGCCTTATCTGACTGATCCCTTTTCTTGTGGTTTGAAATGGGGTAAATGTGACTTAGTGAAAGTTTTGTAGTTATTTAGAAGGAGAATAGGGTCTTCTGACTTCCTGGGAATGAAGGCAACCTGACTATATTTTGTAATTTGGTGGTACAACCAATTTTACAATCACCCTGGCTTGAAACTTTGGCAGTTATCAGCCTGCTGGTCATGGCTATTTGTTTGTACCCTCTCCTCCAATTCATTTTTCATGGTGCCAAACCAGTCCTTGTCTGTGCCAGTACTCATTTCAGTGTGTTACTTCAGGGATCCAAAACCTTCCATTTACTTACCTTAAATGCTTACCCTGGGGGTATGTGTTAGGGAGTTGAGACAAGGCAACTGCAACAGGGCAGGAGGTGGTCTCATATGCACGATATCTTGGACTTTAAATATCTTGAAGAACAGATAGCTTCCTGAGCTCTTCAGAAGGTTGTAATAAATACGGGCTTTCCGGGAAATAGCAGCTAAAGCCATTTAAATTAAAAGCCCATTTCCTTGGGCTTTTCCTGTCTCTTAATTAAACCAGTTGTATTTCCTCCAGTGATATTTTATGAGGTAATCTTTGTTTAAAACAATGCTTATCTCCGGGATTGGCCCCTAGCAGGTGCTTGATAACAGTGCTCACCTCTCTACTGAGGGCTCGGTGACCTGGCTTGTTTTCAATCTGCTTGTTTGATCTTTTCACAGATCTTACTGTGCTGAGATTGCCCACAACGTTTCCTCTAAGAATCGCAAAGTGATTGTTGAGAGGGCGGCTCAGCTAGCCATCAAGATCACCAATCCAAATGCTCGACTGAGGAGCGAAGAAAATGAGTAAAAAGCTTGGCATGTTTCTTTTGTGTTAAATAAACCTTGAAATCACCATCTGGTTTTGTTTTTGTGGAGGTTTAAGTCATTATTTGGAACTTGTATCGCTGTTTAGGGGTTAGGAATGCTTCTCCTTTTCCTTGTTTTTATAAAAGAAGACCAGGAGAAATCTGGTTCCACTTTATACTACCTGGCCTTTTTCTACTAGATCATACTTACATCTGCAGAGAGGTTCCCTTTCTCCTAGGTTTGGTGCAAAGTTGCTCATTATCTCCAACCCTCTTTTTCCACAAGTACCTTCTTTGATCATTACTCACAAAGGTAAAGAGGGTGGATCAAGTTAGGCAGTACATTTCTTAACTTTGGGGGCTTGTTATTAGTACCTTTTGATGGATGAGTTTGGAGAGAAACTGCAGTGGAAGCAGGTGTTTTACCTTTTATTCATTGTCTTTGTCAAACAATAGAAACCCAACACCCCAAATTATGTGAATATTAAACTAGCAGAATGGGCCTCAGAGAAAGGCATCCTTGACCCTTGTGGTTTGACAAGCCTTGTGTGGCTTGGAGTACAGTCTTGTAGATATAAAGCTAGTCACAGAAACTGAAGCTAAGGATCCTGTTCTGAGGTGATAAATAACATTCCTGCAAACAGCTGCTTAACATTGCAGGCTAGAAGGGAGCACTGGGGCACTAATTGTGATGACTTCAGGTGCTTCCAGATGATACACACAGGGAAACACTTCCCAGGATCCCAGGGCCAGTAGCAGGCAGGATTCAATCCCCAGTCTGGCCGCAGTGTGCAAATACTGGAGTCTGGGAGTTTTGAGTATAGATAGTCTACTTCCTCCCTATCTCCTTAGAACTCCAAATCCTTAAATACTGCCTTAAATTTGCTAACTAATATCATTTATATAATAATACTTGTTCTATTTAGGCTCAGGAGACCAGTCCCTTAAGTAAGGAAATCACCTTTGAAGAGAACTATTCCCTACCTAGGGTTGGGAGGGAGTGATTTCATGGACAGATTCCAAAATTGTTTTCCTCCCTTTTGTCTCCCTCATCAAAATAAATACTCTTGTACTCAGCCATCCATGGAATCAGTACTGTCAGAGTCTAGAGGAAGAATAGGTGAAGAGAACAGGTTTTTAAAACCAATTCATACTTGATAGTAAATGATTGACAAGGACCTAACTTTACCAGAGGTGTATTTAATTTTTTAAAGAATGCTATATTTACCCAATTGAGTAATTCATTAAACTAAAAAATTTCAAGCCATAAAGGCAAAGTATTGGAAGGGAGTCTATCTCCCTTCAGGGAAGTTCCCTTAAGTTAGCAATCTTGCTTTTTTCACAGTGTCTTCCCAGATATCCACTGAGTCTCTAAAAGTGGAACATGGGGACATTTCAGACAATGTGCAACATAGAAACTCTAAAAACCCTCATTTTTACATAAAGACAAAAACCTTTCAGAAGTGTATTTTCTCCCTAGTGATTCAGCTTAATAGTCGCAGACATGTCCTTGAACTGAAAGGGCTTAGTTATTCCCTGGCATTCTGCTCGACCCTTCAGCTCTGGCCTCTGTGCCATCACGGTGGGGTCTCTGGAGAAAGAATTGGGATAGCACCATTCTGGGCACAGCTCCCCAATGGAGGCCAAAACAAGATAAGTGGGTGTGCCTTAAATTGTAGCAGGTGATGCTCTTTAGGAATCAGTTCCACTAATAGAGGGTTTATAATTGACCAGAAAAGCAGAGGCCGTTAACTTAGATCCATTGACTCTGGAGCGTATAAGGAAGCTGAGTCCTTCTGAATGCTTTCAAAGAGAGCTGCCATTTCAGGGTTGGATCTGATCTGGGAAGAGAATTCCGCCATCACTGGGCTTTTTTCCACCTCCGGTATGGTCAGTAAGGCAGCTACAGCTCTCATAGCCGAGCGCTTAAGTTCATCTTGCTTTTCAAATTCTTGTTTGACTGAACCAGCTTTTACCTAAAATGGGAAATAAGAAACTCAACACAAAAGGGATTGCCAGTGAACTGATTTCTCATTTTGAGAACTAGTCAGCTGCTGACTAGCTCTGTAGCTTCCGTCTTCTCTGGGCCTTGGTTTGCTCCTATAACCTGAAAGGGATGGATGTCTTCTAATGTATACTTGTGATGTTCTGAGCTCTCCATGGCAGTGGAGAGGTTCACAGGGTACATGATAAATGAAAAAAGCTAGAGACAAAAGTGGGTAATATGAATGGTGAAATACTGTTTTGTACTTAGGAAATGAGTAAGGAATTCAAAGGAATGGGGAATGATTTGTATGAACTAATGCAAAATCAAGAGTACAAAAAACCCAATGATTTATAACAACTTTTTAAAATACTAAAAATGTTGAAAAAACACTAGTGGAGAGATGAGGAAACATGAGGCCTACCTAGTACGGAACATTGTATTTGTCATCAGACAGCATGTTCCATAAGAGATTTTGGTGGCTCCATCACAAGAAAGAAGGATTAGTGGAAAATGACTGATACTAAGCCAAAGGGGTCAATGAAACTTAGCTTTTAGGAAGGTTGTAGAGAAAATGCCAGCCTGAGAATCAAAACAGGTAATAACCAGTCCACTAAAAGGCAAGATGGACCATGAGGAAATTCTCTATTGGCACTAGTCAGCTCAAATAAAGAACAGTGAATAAAGTGCGTGGCATTAACTATCATTTGTGAAGTGCCTTCAGGTTTGCAAAGTACTTCATGTATATTATTAGCACTAGCCTTGGAGTGAGGAAGACTCAAGTTCATATCTAGCCTCAAGACACTAACTGTGTGACCCTGAGCAAGTTATTTAACCCTTGTCTGCCTCAGTTTCCCCAACTGTAATAGTACCTACCTCCCAGGGTTGTGAGGATCAGATGAGATACTATTTGTAAAGCACTTAAGTGCAGTGCCCAGCATAGTAGGGGCTATATAAGTGTTTATTCCTTTCTCTTCCCCTTAGGGCTCATAACATCCCTGTGAGGTGGGTGCTACTCTCCCCAAGAAAAAACAGGCCCCAACATGTTAAGTGACCTGCCCCCAGATAATGACATAGTAGATGCAGCTTCTGCAACCGGCATCTTTTTTAAAAATTAATTAATTTGTTTTCAGTACTCTACAATCACTTCCATGTATCTTAAGACTTTTTCTCCCTCCCCAAGATGGTGTGCAATCTTATATAGGTTCTACATATACATTCTTATTAAATACATTTTCACTTTAGTCATGTACAACTGGTGGTACCTTAAGGCAGGATTTAAACCCAGGTCTTAGAACCAAGTCCAACAAACTACCCACTAAGTCACAAGGACCTTCATTTCACAAAATCCCAGAATAACAGCTCTCCCTGTTAAGCTTGAAGTTTAAGACAAAAAGCAAATCCTATCTCATACAATGGATAACAAAACTTGGAGGCTGTCCATCATTCCTCCTCTATGGCCCTCCACAATCTAGTCACTGCCCACTCTGGAATCACTGAGGCATAACAGAAGACTGATCTTAAAGCCTCTAAGACCAGAAAGTGCAGAGAAGTACGTAGTCTATCTTGGAAGGAGGTCCTTCATCTGTTGAGCATCCTATGCCAATGAAATCTCAAGTCCATTCCCTGACCTGATCCTGCAGTGGATGTTAGCCTGACACTGCTCATCCTGAATACACTGTCAACATCCTTGCCTCCATACTCTCAGGAATCTTGACTGTCTAAGGCCTTCCCCTCATTCTAGTCCTCTTCAGAGACCAGGATCAAACCATACCCTTTCCCATAGGGTGGGTCCCCTAACTGTGCCATAATCTCATATACTAGCTTGTGTTGCTGGTTCTATCCTCCAAGGCCCAGGGCCAAAGTGCTCCCATTAGGGAGGGAGGAACCTACCTTGGAGGTGCAGGTGGCTCGCAGTGGTTCCACCAGACGATCCAGCCTCTGCAGGACAGTGTTGGGGCACAGAGTAGACAGTCGGGCCAGCATGATGAAAGTCAGCATCTGCCAAGCAGGGGAAGAAAGAGATTGGTTGTGAAAGGACAAACAGAATTCTAGACATCCCCCAGAATCCATATTCTTCCTACTTACTCCCCCACAGCTCAGCTGGTAAAAGCTATGAAACAATTCTGATTCTGTGGACTCTAGGGGAAAGAAAGGAGTTGAAGGAGTCTAAAGAGCAAAAGGAAGGATTCTGCTTAAAAAGACTCATCTCCACACATCTACCATGGTGAAATCAGGTCTTCTCAACTCCAGGCCCAGCCCTATTCCTTGAACCACTGGGGTGGGGAACCTGTGGCCTCGAGGCCACATGTGACCCTCTAGGTCCTCAAATGTCGCCCTTTGATGGAATCCAAACTTCACAGAATAAATCTCCTTAATAAAAGGATTTGGTCTGTAAAACTTGGGCTCAGTCAAAAGGCCACACCCAAGGACCACATGTGGCCTTGAGGCTGCAGGTTCCTCACCCTTGATCTAGTTGCTTCTAATATTTTTTTTAAAAATTTGTCTCATAAGAGAGAAATAAGAAAACAGTCACCCCAGGACATGTATTTGTTTTGTTTTCTTTGAGACTGGCTCTTTCTCTGAGTTTAAATCCAGCCTCAGACACTGACTAGCTGTTATATAACTGTACAAGTTACTTAACCTACTTGCCTCAGTTTCCTCATCTGTAAAATGAGCTAGAGAAGGAAATGGCAAACCACTCCACTATGTCTTCCATGAAAACCCCAAATGGGGTCAGGTAGAGTTGAACACAACTGAAAAATACCTGAACAACATTCCTCTCTTGCCAAGGCTGGAGGGGCATTGACTACTCACAGCCTAACCACACTGCTGCTTTGGCACTAGAGAAGCTCAGACCTGTTCCATCTCCAGCTGGGGCTGTCTTTAACCTCCTCAGACACCCTGCTGCCCAGGAGGACTGATTTTAGTGTGGATACCTAATTGATTTTAGCCAGGGATCACAGGTGTACACCACCACACGTGACAGGAACAGTTATATCCATATAACTGGGAAATATGAACTGGGAAATTGGCTTACTGTCACTGTCTGGAAGCCAAACCACTTAAACTCTAGGCCTCGGTTTCATTATCTGGAAAGGGAAGGAACTGAACTTGACCTAAGGTGCCTTCTAGCCCTGAAGATCAGGAGACTGCTCCACCTCCTGACTCAAATGCCTTCCTTTGAAACTCCAGAAAAAATGAAGGTGGGGATGGGAAGAGGGCAGAGAATAAATAATTACCTTGGCGTAACTCCCTTTCCCCGACTCTCCAAAAAAAAAAAAAAAAAAGCTGTGTGGCCCTGTGGATAGAGTGCTGGCCCTGGAGTCAGGAGGACTTGAGTTCAAAATATGGCCCCAGACACTTACTAGCTGTGTGACTCTGATGCAGTCACTTAATCCCAATTGTGTCAAAAAAAAAAAAAAAAGAGGTAAAGATGAGATGGGTTTTCAAAGTGAATAATCTTTGTCTGCAGGTTAGCTCCCTGTCACTGGAGGTCCTCAAGCAGGAGTTGGATGGACAGTTGTTGGGGAAGCTCTAGATGGTGGGCTTTCCATCCATTCTAAGCTGCCCAAGTGCCCTCCCAGCTCTGTGATTCTCATACGTGGTATTAGCAACTTCATGGGGATGAGAGCACAAAGCCTGGATAAGAACACTGGCTTTTAGAGATGGAAGGGACGGTAGAGATCATTTCACCCAACATACATACATACATACATGCATACATACACTATACTACGCGTATGCATGTATGTATATCTAACATAAATACACACATGCCTATACATGTGTGACACACGTGCATATAAGTGTATATATTCCTGCAGAAATAGTCTCTTATCGAACATTCACTTCACTCCCTTGTTTGGAGGGGAAGTGATTATGGATATGAACAATCTACTTACACTATCTGAATCAGCTGATTTGATTACATTTGGTTAAATTTTTCTGAACTCTTTCCCCCTCCCCACCTTTTTCTTTGTTTATTCTTTGTCATGAGGGATGGCTCAGTGGATATAAGAAGGGGAAGATGTAACTGGAAATGAAAGTTATAGGAAAACAAAGCTATTAATTAAAAAGAAAAAAAAACAGACTGAGATTGGGAAAGATGTTAGAACAGAGAATATTAGAGCTAGAAGGAACCTTGGAACAGAATGTCAGCGTTGGAATGGGACCCATAGTTTTGGTTGAGAAATAATGGTGTCAGTGACTAAAAACAAAAGGTAATTAATTATATTCTGGGAAGGAGAGTCAGGAGGCCAGCCTTACCCTGATGTCATAGTGATCCTTAAGGCCATCTTCCACATGGTTTAAATATTCATAGATGTCCAGTCGGTCCAGGCAGCTCTCCAAGAGTGTGTACATGCATTCAAAGGCAGCTTTCCTGACATCCAGCCCATCATCCACGGTATGCTTGAATGGCCCCATCTCTACCTGTGGGAGAAGTCAACACAAAATTTGAGCGGAGGGCAGATTTTGTAGGAGTGACCACAAGGGAGAGAGTGGCTCCCTTGGTAGCCACAGTGACCATTGAGGGGAATTGCTGGCCCAGAAAGCTCTACCGATATCCTAAACTCAGAGAAAACAATGTCAGAGTTTTGTGAAAAGGACCTTTCTTTTTAGCTGTCACATCTAGTATAGTTTATACAAAAGATGGACTCAACTCTACAACATCTCCATCCACAAAAGGTCCACTGAAGACCTCCAGGGATGGGAAACTCACTACCTTTTTTTCTCTTTCTTTATTAATATACTTCTAACATTTTAAAAAGTTAATATTTTATTTTCCCCCAATTACATGTGAAAACAATTTTTAGCATTCATTTTAAAATTTTGAGATCCAAATTACTTTCCCTCCTTCCCTCCCCTCTTCCATTGAGAAGGCAAGCAATTTGACAGAGGTTACACTTGCTCGGGTCATGCAAAACATATTTCCATTTAACATTCATTTTAAAAAGACTGAGTTCCAAATTCTTTCCCTTCCCCAACCCTTCTCCCACATATTGAGAAGGCAAGTAAATATATCAGTTATACATGTGAAATCATGTAAAACATATTTCCATATTATCCATGTTGCAGAAAAATGAAGTGAAAAACTTATACTTCAATCTGCCCTCAGAGTTCATCAGTTTCCTCTCTAGAGGTAGAGAGCATTTTTCATCATGGGTTCTTTGGAATTGTCTGGAATCGTATTTTTCAGAAAAATGGATTCATTCACAGTTGATCATCACTACGCTACTGCTGTGATTGCGTACAATGACTTGGTTCTGCTCACTTCATTCTGCATCAATTCGTATAAGTCTTCCCAAGTTTTTCAAGTATCCTGCTTATCATTTCTTAAAGCACAATAGTATTTCATCACATTCATATACTATAACTTGTTCAGCCATTCCCTAATGGATGGGCATCCTTTCAATTTCCAGTTCTTTGCCACCACAAAAAGAACTGCTATAAATATTTTTGTACATAGGGTCCTTTTCCCCTTTCTTTAATCTCTTTGGGGTACAGACCTAGTAGGGGTATTGCTGGGTCAAAAGGGTTATGCCCTTTGGGTATAGTTCCAAATTGGATCAGTTCTCAATTCTACCAACAGTGCATCAGTGTCCCAATTTTTCCCCAGTCCCTCCATTATTTATCATGTTCCTTATCTGTCATGTCAGCTAATGACAGGAGTGAGGTGGTACTTCAGAGGTGTTTTAATTTGCATTTACCTAATCAATAGTGATTTAGAACATTTTTTCATATGACTATAGAGAGTTTGGATTCTTCTTCTGAAAACTGTTCATATCCTTTGACCATTTATCAGTTAGGGAATGACTCTTATTTTTATATACTTGACTCAGTTCCCAACAAATCTGAGAAACAAGTCCTTTACTAGAGAAACTTGCTATAAAATTTCTTCCAGTTTCCTGCTTTCCTTCTAATTTTGCCTGTATTTATGTTTGTGCCTTTAAGAATATGGATGTTCTGCCATTTGGTGCATATCTGTTTTGTACTGACATTACTTCATTATTTATTATAAACTGAGCAAAATGCCGTTTCCCTGATTATCTCTCTAGATCTTTTTTGGTTTTTGTTCTAAGATCATGATTGCTCTTCTTATCTCAGCCGAAGCACAATAGATATTGCTCGTCTTTTATTTTAACTTGTGTCTTTCTGTTTCAAGTGTGTCTCTTGTAAACAAGATATTGTTGGATTCTGCTTCATCATCCATTCTGTTATGTCCTTCCATTTAATGGGGGATTTCATCCCATTCATATTCATGGTTATGATGACTAACTATGCATTTCCCTCCGATTTTCTTCTGTTTATCCATCTCTCTGCTTTTATCCTGTCCCTCCTCAAAAGCTGGTTTTGCTTCTACTCGCTATTCTAATGTGCTCCTTTTTATACCCTTCCCCTCCTTTCTCTTACCCCTTTTCTCCTCCTTCCCTGGTGAGTAAGATAGACCTTTATACTCTGCTCCATATGTATGTACGTGTGTGTTTTCTTCTCTCTTTGAACCAATTTCAGTAAGAGTAAGACCAAGTGCTGCCTTGACCTGCCACCCCCATTCATTTTTACTTCCGTTGTAAAAGCCTTCCTTGCATGGCTCTTTTATCTGAGATCATTTTCCCCATCTCCCAGTGCATCCCTCTTTACTACTCCGTCATTTTTGAGGGGGGAAGGGGCAGATCATCCCAATATAACTGACTCAGACCCAGGCCCTCTGTCTATGGAGCTGCTTTCTAAATGCCCTCCTAATGATAAAGTTCTTGGGAGTTATGTCTCATCTTCCTATATAGGAATGTGAACAGTTTAACCTTATTAAGTCCCTTATGATTTCTTTGTCATGTTTACCTTTCTACACTTCTCATGAATCTTGTGTTTTCTCTTCAATTCTGGTTTTTTCATCAGGAAAGCTTGGGAGTCCCCAATTTCATTAAATAGCCGTTAGCTTCCCTGCAGGATTATACTCAGTTGTGCTGGATAGGTGGTTCTTGGTTGTAATCCTAGCTCCTTTGACTCCTGGAATCTCATATTCCAAGCCCTCCTCTCCTTTAATGTGGACGTTGTTACATTTTATGTGATCCTGACTGAATAATATTTAAATGGTTTCTTTCTGGCTACTTGCAATTTTTCTCCTTAACCTGGAAGCTCTGGAATTTAGCTATAATATTCCTGGGTGATTTCACTTTGAGATCTCTTTCAAGAGGTGACTGGTGGATTCTTTCAATTTCTGTTTTGCTTTTTGGTTCTAGGACAGTGAAACAGTTTTCCTTTATAATTTCCTGAAAGATGACATCTAGGCTCTCTTTTTGATCATAGATTTCAGGTACTCCAAGAATTCATAAATTACCTTTCCTTGATCTATTTTCAAGGTCAGTTGTTTATTTGATGAGAAATTTCAAGTTATTCTATTTTTTCATTCTTTTGAAGACTTTGTTTTATTGCTTCTTAATGTCTCATAGAGTTATTATCTTCCATCTGCCCAATTCTATTTTTTAAAGGATTATTTCTTCAGTGAGTTTTTGTACCTCTTTTTTTCCATTTGGCCAATTCTGCTTTTTAAATTGTTATTTTCTTAAGTAATTTTTGGTGCCTCTTTTCATAATTTTCTTGCATCACCCTCATTTCTTTTCCCAATTTTTCCTCTACAACTCTGATTTTTAAAATAATTTTTTTGGCTCTTCTTCTAGCTCTCCCAGGAATTCTTACTGAGTTTGTGTCCACTTTATACTTTTTCTCGCTTTGAGGCTTTGTTTGTAACTCTTTCCACATCACTGTCTTCTGCTAAGTTTGTGTCTGGACCTTCCCTTTCACCATAGTAACTTTTTTATGGTCAGATTTTTTGTTGTTATTTGCTCATTTTTCCAGTCTATTTCTTGATTTTCTACTTTATGTTAAAGCTGGCTCTGTTCGCTTGGGGATGTCCCAAGCTCCAGGCTTTTGTTGAACTGGTGTCTCACAGACAGTTCTGGGGGCCTGCAGGTTTTCGGTGCTTCCAAGATAGGTTGTCTGGTTTTTACCCAGGAACAGCCCCTGCTCCCCTGCAGTGCTCTTCTCTGCCCTGCAGCTCCTAAAGCTGCAGCTGCCACCTTCAAAGCTCACCACTGTGGCTAACCCTGCATTTGCTCCAGGCTGACCTCACCCCAATATCACAGACCTTGCCTTCCAAACTAATTTGTCTAAGGCTGGAAAAAATGTCTCACTGTGACCTTTGGTTGGCTCCGTCGCTCCAAAATTTGATTTGAGGCATTATTTTGAAGTTTTTTGGAGGGAAATATTGGGAGAATTCATTGGGGTTACTGCCTCTCCTCTACCATCTTGGCTCCATCCCCTGAACTCACTACCTTTCAAAGCATCCAGTTTTATTTAGGGGCAGTTATTGTCAGGAAACTTTTCCTCCTATTTGAACTGAAACCATCTTTTCCACATTTCTTCCACCCAGGGCTCCTCCTCAAGGTCCCAGCAAAATGAGCCTGATTTCACTGAAACTTGAGAATCCTTTAAATACTTGAGGACCTACTTTCAGCTTCCTCCTTTTCTTTGTATCTCTGGTGTTTAGCATATGGTACTTGGCACGTAGTTGGCATTTAATAAATGTTTAATGACTGATTCCTAAGTTTTTTCTAAAATAAATACATTTGGTTTCTTCACCTAATGTTTGACTCTAGTCCTCCCCGCCATTTTCCTCTTCCTCTCTTGGACACACCCAAGCTTGGCAATGTTCTTCTTAAAATTTGACATCTAAAAATTACTCCAGCTGTGGTTGGACCAGAGCACATCTAGAGATCTCCTGGGGTTTCTACCAGCTGAGCAGCAGCCAGCAGCGTTTACGTAGTGCTTTACAAATAGTCTCTCATTTAATCCTCACAACCACCCTTGGGAGGAAGGTGCTATTGTCATCCCCATTTCACAGATGAAGAAACCAAGACTTTTAAGAGGTTAAATGACTTGCTGAGGTCACACAGGCATTAAATATCTGAGGCTGGATTTGAACCCAGATCTTCCCAATTCCAAATTCAGAGCTCTTCTTCAGTATTCCACCTTGCCATCCCCTAGGGAGAAGTTGTTAGAAATGGGAGGGGAATTTGGCAATAATTTGCAGTTCTTATTCACCCAGCTGGTAAGGATGCAGAATGGTCTGTACCTTCCTCCATGTCCCCTGCGCTATCCTCATCCTGCCACTACCCTGTTGCCCACTGACCTCTCGGATGAGCTCCTTTCGGACCTTGGTCTCGGTGTACAAATGGGGAAGTGTGTTGTCCAGAAAGTCTCGGATGAGGGAGGGCTTGTTGTGAGCAGCAGAGTTGAATAAGGCCAGAGCCACCCTTCGGACATTTAGGTCTGAGTCCTGAAGGGTCTTTAAGAAATCTCCTGCAGGGTGGGAGAGGGAGAGTAAGAAGGAGAAAATGAAAACAACACACACACACACACACACACACACACACACACACACACACACACACACACGAGTTAGGGGGGCAGCCATGAAATTATCTAGCTTTTAAATAAAAACAACAGAAAACCAAGTTCTATAATTATGCCTCACTTATCTGGGTACTATAACCTGGCTAATAGAAGTTGTATTCACATGCTCATATTTACAGTCAAATCAACTCAACAAGCATTTATTAACCTTCTGCTGTGTGCACCATGCTAAGCTCTGAGGACACAAAGAAAGGTAGAAAACAACGTCTACCCTCGAGGACCTCAGAGTCTAATGAGATGGGAAGGGATTTCCGAGGACACCCGATCCAACCCTCTCACTTAAAGCAGGGAGACCTGAGGAGACAAAGTGATACATCCAAGGGCATCAGTAGAGAGCCTCAGAGGTGGCGTTCACCCTCAGCTCCTGCTCATAACTCCAAGGCCAGAGCTCTTACCACACTTTGTAATGACCCAGCAACCCTGGGAGCCCTCTCACAAGGATGGCATTCAGAGTCCAAAAAGATCCTGCCAGTCTGGAGCAGTGAATCAAATGGAATATGATGGCATTTAATAGAGATACACATGAAGTCCTATGGCTTGAATTTCAAAAAGCCAACTTTACATGTAGAAGATGGGCATAGACATGGACAGGCAGCAGTTTGTCTGAAAAAGACCTGAAGCTTACCAGAAGTCAACCAGGTGACCTGGTATGGAAAGGATCAAATGAGATAATGAATGAGTCCTAGGAAAAATGACAAATCCCCTATAGACATCATGAGGAGAGGCATCACAGTGTAGCAGATAGAATGTTTGCCTCAAAATCTGGAACATCTGAGTTCAAGTCCCATCTCCAACACATGTAGACTGTGTGACCCGGAAAATCTCTAAGACTGGAAGTTATAGAAAAGGTGCCAATATGCATTGGTAGAGAGAGTTTCCTCACCTGGGACTTCCTTATCCAAGAAAAAAGTTCTTGTTACCCTCGAAAGTTTTAACATCAGCAAGTGAAGTGATTTTAGTAGGGAAAATGATACGAAAGAAGGGGAGTGTCCATCTGCCTAGCCACTGTTCCCTAAGGATCAAGGGACCTTTGCCTTTGACCAGCAGCTGATACCTTCCTCCCCCACTACTTCTCCATTGCATGTCCAGCTCACAGTGCAGGGCTGCACACAGTAAGAGCTTAATAAATGCTTCATTCATTCATCTATTCATACAGCACTGAAATTGCAGGTCTGGTCCCTATCCCTAAAGACGAATATGAATAAGGCCTTATCTCCTCAGGGAAACACACAGATACACGGAGATACACACGCACACACACAGATACACACACACACAGACACACTGAGATACACACGCACAGACACGCACACAGATACACAGACACACACACAGATACATACACACACACACAGACACACACAGATACATACACGTGCGCACACACAGAGACACGCACACAGACACACACCCCATACTTTCTCTCTCACATACATATACACTCACACCCTTCCCACCCTATGGTCCATATATGGGAGAAGCAGAGTCAGAGTGAGTCCCAGCTTCACCCATTCATCTTTGTTCCCATACTTTTGTATAAGAATCTTCCTTTTCAAAGGCCTTCTGTCCATTATTTCATTTGATCCTCTCGGCATCTTCCATAAGGGAAACAGGGCAGGGATTACTGTGCCCATTTTACCAATCAATCTAATTCAATATGAATACACATTGATTATACACTATATATACTATATACTGTAGTACTACTATTTACAAAACACTGCGCTAAACCACCACGGATATCATAACAAAAGACAAGCCTTGCCCTCCTTAGCTTACATTTTACTACATTTAAACAAATAAGAAAAGGGCTAATAATTGGAGGAGGGAGCAAACACTAAGAAGAGCCCCCTCCTCCACAGGGAAGGTGGTGTCAACGCTTCATTCTGCAGCCTGTGCCAGCATGGAGCCCCTTCGGATGTGGGACCTCAATCTTTGCCAGAGAGGTTCCGCCCTCTGCCCCCTTTGTTCTTGATGGTAAAAGTCTTGCCAGGTAACAAAAAGCCAGGGCTCTGGACTCACCAATGCAATCCTTCAGAAGAACGTCGACAGGCTGGGGCTGGTCTGAGATGGTGAATTTAATGGCGGTGACGACGGTGCTACGTGCATGTGGTGAACCTGGTGGGACCCAGGAGAAAGCATGACCCAAGGGGAACAAGACCAATTCAAGATAACAGTCCTGGCATTGTGGGTGGGGTGGGCCCTCCTGGCTTCCCTGCCTCCATAGGAAGCCCAGTTTCCCTTCCTCCCGTCTTGTGAGACAGCAATGTCAACATTTCACAGCTGGCACTGCCACTCCTTCAGATCTGGAACCTCTTATCGTGGCTGGGGCAACTTGGGCCTTTGCCTTCTGTTCTCAATGTTTGGGAAAAGGACCCTACTTACTGCCAGCTCTCAAGTGCCCACTCTGAGGAAGGGGAACAAGAGGAATGATACACAGAAGACACTACAGCCCACTTCTGTTTTGGAGTGGGGTGTGAAATGTGGTCTCTTTTCCACGATGATTTTTGCAGTGTTCTCTGAAATAAAGAGCATTGTGGCTCTGAAACCAGCCAGGGACAAGCCACTGCCTTCCTAAGCCTCTTACCTGGTAGGGAAACCAGAGATGGAGCCAGGTAACAATGACAGGTCTGGCATTGGAGTGAGGAAGCCCTGTCCCTAACCTGCGTTGGCTGTGTGACCCTGGGCAAAGCTCGGGGAGATTCTCCAACACAAGGGCTCACAGAACAACAGCCAATATCTTTGGGCAACAGTGGAGTTCCCTGTGCTCATGGGGAAATCATAGATCTAGACCCAAAGAAGAGTAATGTTTTGGGGGCCAATGGTAATTGCATTATCTACAACAGCTGAGAAGGAAGAGGGCAGTCACAGAGCGCTACCATGACAATACTAATGAGTAGGAGGATTTATACAGTGCTCTGGAGTGTGCAGAGAACTTTACAATGTTATCTCACCTGACCTTCACAACAACCCTGGGAGGTAAGAGCTATTTGACTCCCATTTAACAGTTGAGGAACCTGAGGGAGACAGAGGTTAGGTGATATTATCGAAATGAGGCTGACTTTATAGACAGCCCCATCTAAAGTGGGCAGTGGTCTCTTTGCAAAGGTGAGGGGCCGTGGGTATGGAATACTGCATATACTGTCAGGGACAGTCTTTGCTGCTTGATTTTGCTGAATTTTTTCCCCAAGTGGGCTGGAATGAAGCCAGCATGGGCCTCATGTGGATAACTGAGAGCTGACCTGCTTTCCCCTTTTCTTCTTTTCTGGATGAAAGGAGGCACTTTGAGGGGGAAGGGGAAGCAATCTGCAGGTGCTCCCCATGATTCTGGAGATCCTCTGATCCCACCCAGGGAGCTGACTCCCCAGCACCTCCCTCCATTTTTACCTGCAAGGAGCTGCTTCTGCAGCTGGGGCAGCAGCTGGGAAGGGTTCACCAGGGCCAGCTTCCCCAGGCACTCGGCCACCACATTGCGGGTGCCTTCCTCACTGCACTCACAGTGCCTGAACAGCAGGGCCCAGATGTCATCCACGTAGGGCTTGAGGCCTTCAGCTGGGGCTGCACCAATGGTTTCCTTCAGTGAATGCAGCAGCAGGTACTGCCTCTTGGGCTGGGTGCCGATCTCCCCGAGCAGGAAGGGCAAGTATTCAGGGAGGTTCCGGGCACCCACACAGCCCAGTGTGTAGGAGGCTGCTGACCTCACCTCCTCACTGGGTGATGAGAAAGCCTCGAGCAGAACTGTTTTCAGCTCCCGCTGTGGTCCCATCCCAGCCACCACATGACCCATCTCAGCCAGTGCCAGGAAGGCCAGGACCTTGACGCCTGCACTGGATCGGGAGGATTGGGCATCTCGAATGAACTGGCCCACGGTGCCTGCTGCCTCCTGGGGACAGGCAACCACCAAGGCTGCCAAGCACTTGGCCACTGAGTGGTGCACCTGTTTGTGGAGGGGAGGCGAATTTGGACCTGCATTGTAGATGGGGCTTATGAGCTGCTTCTTCAGCTCGCCATAGCTCAGGCGTGGGGCCCGTGTGCCCATGAGGGCCTGGAGGAAACCTGTGATGGCCGTCAGTGCTCCAGCCTGTAACAGCGGTGAGTATACCAGCTGCAGGATTTCAGAAAGGATGGGGCCACTGGCCTTGGCCAGTGAGGAGGGGTGAGCCTGGGTCACAGTGGTGAGGAAACCCACAGCCACCTGCGCCACATGCATGTCACTCTCCCCAATGAGTGGGGGAAGTTCTGCCAGCACTGCCTCGATTGTGGCTGGTGGAAGCACGGTCTTGTAATTCTGAGCCAGGACATCAAGGGCTGCCAGGGTCGCCAGCTTTAGGGCCCTCTGGTTCTTCCGCAGGAAGGAAGCTAAGATGGGCAAAGCATCGTCGATAATGGGCTGCAGGTCGACACGGAGTGGGGATCCCGCCACCAGAATCAGTGCCTTGACTGTGGGCAGTCGGGTGATCTCATTCTTTAGCCGCTCCAAGAAAATGAGGAGGGTGGGCTTTAGCTCGCCCCCCAGCCAGTCTCTCAGGTGGGCTATGATGTGGCCCATGCAGGCGATGGCTCGCTCCTTCACCTCCTGGTCCAGATCAGCTGCCTTCAGCCTCATGAGGGTAGCAGTGAAGATATCCTTAACGTAGGGTTGGGGATCCAAGGCCAAGGGCTGATCGAGAGGCCGGAGGACCTTCACCAATTGCTGGGTCACCAGCAAAGCCTCGGAGGTTATCTTGTAGAAGGGGTCAGACACACAAGCCACCACCGGGGGCAGCAGGACTGGCAGGTGGGTATGGAAGGCCTCAGGAGGGTGGGTACACAGGAGCACATGCAGGAAGGCCAAAGTATCAATACGCATGTTAGAAGAGCTAGCCCTGTCTGTCAGGGAGAAGATAATGCCTAAAATATATCGGGGGAGAGAAGATGAAAACCACATTACCAGGAGAACCAGATTCTTTATGGAGAATCTGTAGCTCAGCAGCACCAAGCTTCCACAGCCCATTCCCTAACACAGACTGTCTAGTTAGTGCAATCCTTGTCTCAGGATCATCCTCAGTATTTTTTTTCCCCCAATATTAATGGGGTCCCAAAAATTACAGGACAAAAAGTATAGCGAAGATGCCTTCTTTCTTTCGCCAAACCTAGAGAAGACACCTTCCTTCTCCCGAGGTCCCTGACTAGTGGAAATACTAAAGTCCACACAGGACTGAGACTTTGGTTTCTTTATTCCTCTTTACGTCTCCCAAGGCTCCTAGTGCAAGACTTTGCACATGGCAGTTCCAACAAACTATGTATTGCCTGGGCAAATGGAAAAAAACCAGGCCAGCCAGTGAAAGTTTTCATTGGCTGCTGTACTACTGAGTGAAAGATCAGTCATCCAGCAACAAGAGAGCCTCCTGGAGACCCTTGGATGGGTCATACCCCTACCCTTGCTGGATGGGTCATTCCTCTCCTTTCCAAGAAGGCAATGCAGCATTAAAAAAAGAAGTCTGGACCACAGCCCAAGCATACGAGGCATCATCTGCTGCTTCAGGAACACTCAGGGTATTGCTACTTCACTATCTTCCTCAGTAACTGGGTGAGTTGGGAAGGGAGGACAGGGGGTGTAGTAAGGTAGAGAAGGGAGTGGTTCTGAGTAAGATTCAGCCAGTTCCCTATGGGGGAAAGGACCAAATGCTCCAGTATAGTTACAGCTTCCAATCAGTGCAACTGGGAAGAGGATGAGGGTCTAGACAATGACCAGGACTATCAAAATAAAGGATGATGGTGGGAGGCAGAGGTGCCGGTCTACAGCCAGACTAGGAATGGGATGGGGCCATAATGTGGTTAAAGTGATCACAGGATCTTAGAGTTACAGTTGGGAGGGACCTAGTTTAGGGGTCAGCAAACGACAGCCCATGGGCCAAATCTTGTCTACTACACAGTTTTGCATGGCCCCATAAGCCAAAAATGCTTTTTACATTTTTATATGTAGAGGCACTGGGTTGGATTTGACCTTTTGGCCAAACTTTGCTTACCCCTGAGCTAGTACAAGACCCTTATTTTACAGAGGAGGAAACTGAGGCCAAGAGGGGCCAAGATGTGATTCTAGGTCTTCAAACTCCAATCCCGAGCTCTTTCCAAAACACCACCCTGATAAAAGTGATCCTGACCAGAACTAGTGTGAGGGGAGGTGGTCCTATGTTGTTTAGAAGGTTTGCCTAGCTCCTCACAAGGAGGATGCTGCCCCCAGCCTTAACTCCGCCCTCCATCCCCAGTCTAGATTACCTGGCACCAAGGCAGGAATGTGCTCAGCCAGGCTCCCAGGCAAGACTCCAGCTAGTTCTGTGAGGACGCTGAAGCAGCCTTGACGGGACTTGACACTCCGGTCTTTGAGTTGTCTCTGGAGAGCCTTGACAATATGGGGTACCTACAGGACATCTGAGGCATTCAGTGACCAGCAGGAGCCTGTCTCCCTCCCTCCTCCCAAAGCACTGAGGCATTCTTATCAAGCTACTCATGTGTCTTCATTGTCCTTTAGGCTCACAAAGGGGCTCCTGGTCTGGAGTTGGCTGAGCCTGGGAAAGGCCCTGGGCCTTCTATCCCTGATCCCAGGTATCACAGATTTGGAGCTTCAAGGGGCCCCAAGGGCCTTCTACTTCAGTTTCCTCATTTCACTGATGATAGAGAAACTAAGGTCCAAAAAAGAGAGATGATTTGCTCAGGTGGCTAGCAGCAGACCTGGGATTTGAACCCTGTCCCTCCAGAGTCCAAACCCAATTCTCATCCTATCCCACCCTCAGGAATGATATGGATTCAGCCAGTGAAAGAAGAATGAAGAAGGCTCACATGACATCCTCTCTACTCATCAAAGTCCTCTGGGACCATAAGGCATCTGGGAATTGAGAATTCCCAGATTTGAGGAAGAACTGTATATTTTTAAATTTAACTTAAATTTAATCATTAATAATCAAATTATTAATTTGTTTGATCATTTCAGACATGGCTGACTCTTTGTGACCCCATTAGGGGTTTTCTTGGCAAAGACACTATGGTGGCTTGTCATTCCTTCTCCACCTCACTTTACAGATGCCCAGGGTCACACAACTAGTAAGTGCCTGAGGCTGGATTAAAACAAGTCTTCCTGACTCCAGGCCCAGCGCTTTATCACTGCACCACCTAGTGGCCCATTAACATATTACATCAAAGACCGCAGAGTTCAGGGAAGAAGGCCTCACCAGCCTTCTGCACAGCTCATAGAATCCTATGGAAGACAATCTTGAGACCAATTGAATCTAACCCCCTTATTTTAAGGATGAGGAAACTGAGGCTGACAGAGGATAGCGAGGGGCAGAAGCAGCATTGGAATGCTGGTTTTCTGATTCTGAAGACAATATTCTTTCCAAGAGTGTCCAAAAGAACAGGTGATTGGCCATTTGGATGGTTCTGCAGAGGGGCAGGAAGGAGAACAGGGGAATGGACCCTCTTCAAACTTAAAGGACAATGGAGAGGGAGGCGCAGCTGGAGGTGGCAGTTACTGGGACTTGGACCCATCATTCTGGTCCCAAGATCCCCACTGTGTCTATCACCTGCCCCTGATCGCTGCCCCACTCACAGGGGGGATCCCCCAAAGAGCACCATGATCCTGAGGTCTCTCCAGCAAAGACTCCCCGCCCTGCTCCCTGCTGCACCCATTCTCCTGGCCCTGCTTCCCCACCTGATTCTGCAGCATGGTGAGGGGCACATTTTCCTTGCTGGCCACCTCTGATGTCCGGAACCAGCTTTGCCCGGGATGCGTCTGTCTTAGCAGAGAGATGTAGGCCCCAAAGATGTCAGCCTTGACATTCTCCTCCCGTTCCTTGAACCTGCTGATGAGCACGGGCGAGAGGACCTGGTAGAAATCCTGCAATAGGTCATGCCTGGTGCTAATGACGGTGGCCACGCACTTGGCCGAGGCTCTTCGGACCTTCCAACTCATGTCATCATCGTCACTGTACTCATCGTCACTTTCTGGGGATGGCAGAACCACATGGGGTTTCATGGGGCTAACATCTTATGTTAAACTGGGAGACACCCACTTTTCATTAGCAGTAGCATATCACCTATGATCGTTACTCATCCATTATCCTGTTATTATCAATGAGTCTATCCATATAATATATTGTAATGGTAATTATAACATAAGGAATGGTTATTAACGATATCATTAATTAATAACAGCTACCACAGGCACAACCCTTTAAAATTTAAAAATTCTTTGGATATTACCCATTTGAACCTCCCAGAAGTCAGAGAACTTGGTTCAATCCTGCCTCTGTGCTTATCTACCTATATAGGTATGACCTTGTGTAAATTGCTTGACCTCTCTGGGCCTCAGTTTCCTCATTTACTTGCTGGCCATTTCTATGCCTAAATTTACAATTAACCAAAAAAAAAAAATATCCCAAGTCCATGAGGAAGGCGTGCAACTCCAATGTGAAAGTCTATTATTGTTCCCATTTTACAGGTGAGATCTCTGATCCTATGATTCCCTGAGCCAAGAACACTTATCCAAACACTTCTATGACCACTTTAGAGACATCTCATTCCCCAAAATCCCTCCTCTTTCCTCCAGATGCAAAAGGAACTGTAATAAATGAGGGTGGAAGAAAAGGTGAAGATCACAAAGAGGCCTCTGGACTTTAGAGGTGAAGCCAGTGTCCTGAATGCAGAGATTAATTAGTGAGCTCATCTCACATCAAATCTAAAACAAAATATGTTATCTTCAAAGAAGCGAGGTGGTACAGTAGATATAGTATTGGGCCTGGAATTAGGAAGATCTGAATTCAAATTTGGTCTCAGACACTTACTACCTGTGGGACCCTGGGTAAGTCACTTAACTTGTGTCTGCCTCAGTTTCCTTAACTGTAAAATGGAGATAACAATAGCACCTATTTCTTGGGGTTGTTATATGGGTAAAATGAGATAACATTTGTAAATCATTTTGCAAAACTGAAATCTCTCTATAAATGCTAGCTATTAAGGATGATGGGAACCAGTGGAGAGTCTAAGACCTTGGTCTGATGGAGGGTCTAGGACTTGGTGTGGTGGAGGATGTAGGCCTTGTCTGGTGGAGGGTCTAGGCCTTGTATGGTAGAGGGTCTAGGCCTTGGTCCAGTGGAGGATCTAGGCCTTGGTGTGATGAAGGGTCTAGGCCTTGGTCCAGTGGAGGGTCTAGGCCTTGGTCCAGTGGAGGGTCTAGGACTTGGTCTGGTGGAGACAAGAGGACCACCCTGCCAGAGGCCCATGCCCCATCTCAACAGCCACAGCTACCTTGTTCATCATCTTCTCCATCTTCTGTCTCCATCATCTCATCCTCATCACTGTCATAGTTGTAGTTGGGGTCATGGGTCAGGTACTTCAGGCAGAGGTTGGTCACGCTGGGAATGTAGGGTCCCATCTCCTTGGGACACCTGAAGATTGAGTGGAGAGAGGGAACATAGTCATTTTTATAAATAGTGAGAACGAGGGGCTAAAGTTACTCTCCTAGAATGAATGGTTCCCAGAGGCCTTAGCCATACTCACTCCCCTTAGAAGTAGAAAGTATTGGCCTTTAAGATTTTGGCTGAGAATTTAGCTAATGGACAAGTTCATAGCATGTGATTCTAGTCTCTCATTTTATGGATGAGGGAACTGGGAGCCAATGGGGTGAAGTAATTTGTCTGAGATCACCCAGATAGTGATAGAGATCCAGGCATGGAACCCAGATCTCCTGACTCCCCACTTTGTGCCTCAATGTCTTATATATCATGAGTCTGTAAGTCCAGCACTGACCTCCAAGGCTTCTCTCCTCATCCCCTAATCCCTGTCCTCAAATACAGGCTTCTCTCCTAGTTGATGGGATTTAGAGGCCTTGGCTTTCCCTAGTCTCCAAATTGGGAGGTTCTCTGGCAAAAGGTCTATCTTTAGCCACTTCAAACCAGTCACCTTCTATTATGGATCACTACCAGCCCCCTTAACGGAGTGAGAGAGAGAGAGAGAGAGAGAGAGAGAGAGAGAGAGAGAGAGAGAGTGTGAGTGTGTGTTTCCCACCAGGCAGAGTTAGAATCTGGTTTGAACCCAGGACTCGACTCTCAATCCAGGACTCTTTCCCTACCACACTTTCTTGTCTTTTGTCTCTCTTTCAGGCTCTGTATGTGTGGACAGAGGAAACGTGATCACATCCTCCACCAACTAGTTACTACACCTTTGGCTTCCAAGTCAATTCAATTAAAAAAACACTCATTGAGACCCTACTGTATACTTGAGGTCAGAAAAGGGACAAAGATGGCCTTGGCCTTTAAAGAGTTTAGAGTTTTATAGAAAGGATTCAACACACACACACAAATGGACTGGATTCATCCAACGTAAGCTGTGTGAGGGTAAGAGCTGTTTCATTTATGCCTTCGTGTGCCCAGGATTTAGCATACAATAGGTGCCTAATAAATGCTTCTTACTTGACTGCTTGATTTCCTGCATGGAAATCCTAGGATTCTCTGATCTTTTGTTTTTCTTTGTGTTTATTATTTATAACTGAGACTGATTTAAAAAGAGGGAGGAGTGGCTGAAGGAAAGAAAATGTTTTCAGAAGGCCAGAGAAGAGCCAGGGAGGCAGGAGCTTCTGTGTGTGCCCAGGACTACCTCAGCCCCAATCTAACACCCCCACCCCCAGACTGAATCCAATCAGGGCTTCCAATTGGGGACCCCCAGGCCTCCCCACCTCCTCACAAAGGACTCAAAGGCTTGGAAACAATACTCTCGCAGTTCATCGTCCTCCACAGCACAAAACTTCACCACTAAAGGGACGATCCTTGGCAGGTGGGCACCTGCAGGGTGGAAAGACAGAGAGGGTCCAGAGCTGAGTCCCACCCAGCAGAACATGCTCCCTATTGCCAAGGGGTGTGGCCCAGTCCTCAGGCTTCCCCCTCCCCCCTCCCCCAGTCCAGCCTGCTCCACCCCAGGACTTTGATGAGTAGATTATAATAGGTCTAGAGTTACTTCAGGGCAGACCCTAAATCTTGAGTCCTTTTCAGTCCATCCCCAAAAGGCCTAGGCTAGCAGCTCTGCTCTGCAAAGTTCAATGATTTAGGAACAGATTAAACGTGAAGGAATCAGGCCCAGGAAAACAATACCTATGAATCGTGTGTGCTCCACTGACTACAGCAATAAGGAAGAAAACAACAAAGCTATGAAACTGACTGATCAAGAATACATGAGAAGGCACCTTCCTCCTCTCCCACCTTGTACAAGTAGAGGACAACTGGGGAGGGATGTGGTCGATAAAATCAGATTTCTTTTGTTTAAGTAGATTCATTTTTTTGGAAAATTTTTTTCTACCTTTTTTCTTTCTTGACACTTTACCATAAAGGAGGGCTCTCTGGGAAGGAGCAGGGAGAGCGATACAGTTGGAAATACAGATGACATAAAAACAAAAATTATCAATAAAGATTAATTTTTTAAAAAATGACTGGTTTGCAGTCTTCAGGACAGAGAGCCAAGAGGCGGAAACCAACTGACTCCGCTCCTGCCTCAGGGATGCGATGTTCCCTGTCCTTCCCACTCCCCTTGCCAAGGTCTAGTTGCTCTCTGTTCAACCTGGCAGCCCCCAGAGGGAAGGAGAATCCACAGTCGGTCAAACCAGGCCAGGCAATAGATGCCTCTATTCTGGAAGCATTCCCTAAATCTTTTCCCATCCCTGGCACCTGGCTTCCATTCCTTCAGGCCTTTGTTCCTAACCCTGGCACTTCTATACCTTCCATTCATCTCTCATTAGCCTCCCCTTCTAGGTCAGTCCCTCCCAGAGGCTGGAGACACCTGAAAGCACTTTCATGTGAAGGTTTAGAAGCAGTCCTGTCCTGGAAGCTCAGTATCCTTTGGAACAGCTGTACTAGGCTTGTTTCTTAGAATCACGGGTAATTAGGAGGAGCTCTAAGTCCTAAATAGGCCAGCTGTTTCCCTCTTAAGCAACACGGTTTTAAAATGTTCTTCCTTGTATTTTCCCTAATGTTTGACAGCTTTGCTAATTATAACACCAGTACCAGGAAACAAGTGACTATTTGCCATTATCTCAATTCCTTACTGAGACAGTTTGTGGGGATTTTGTTTTTGTTTGTTTTAAATCTTGGCTGTAGAAATTTTCCACAAAGTTGGAGTTCTGTACAAAATAAGCTACAGTTTCCATAATGCTTGTTTGCAGAATAAATAGAGCTATTCATTAGAGGGGGAAAAAAACATGCACGCCTCAGCTGTTTTTCCTTTACATTTTGGGCCCATGGGAGCCCACATCCTTCCTTGGCTTGGCTCAGCTATCTCTTTACCCTAGGAAGTGCCCATTTTCTGGGGGTTGGTCTGTCCTCGACTGTCCTCCGCTCATTCTATTCCCCACCTGGGAACAAGAGCCATCACCCACTGCCCTTCCTCAGTCAGCCCCACTCCCTGGCCTTCTCTCCCCAGGAATGCTAGAAGCCCCATACCAACACGATGGCCCGCCTGCCTGCTGATGCCTCCAATACACTGGATGTAGGTGCGGGTGGTGGAGGTGGACGCATCTCCCTCCAGCTCGGCCAACAGCTGCTCCATGAGCTCTGAAAATAGGTTGGTGCTGCAGGTCATGACCAGGTGGCCCAGAGCAACAATGGCCCGCTTGCGCACTGCCAGACGAGGACTGGTGAGCTGGGGGACCAGGCAGTGCAAGATGGAGGAGTGGAAGGAGAAGAGGGCCCCGCCCAACCTGTGGCCGAAAGAAGGGGGAGGAGGATGATGGAGTCAGACTCCAGTCTCTGGACTCAGTTTCCCCACTCCTATCCCTCTGACACCCAGCCTACAACCCACCCCATTCCACAATGGCCAGTTGAGCAGTGAGGGCATTTGAGGTAATAGTGGATCTACCTGGCCTTACTCATCCTCATTGGGCTCTAGGACATATGTTGAGAGGCGATGGGAAGCTTTAGTCCTAGAGAGGTTAAAGGACTTGGTTGAGAGCTCAGAGCAGAGACAGTCTAGAATCCAGGGCTTGGCCTCCTAACCCCAGGCCTGAGAAGGCTAGATTGAAGCTGTTCCAATGGGATGTCTGTTATCTGGCACTTTCTCACAGAGAACAGTCCCAGCTTTAGCAGGCCATGAGTCCCCCCAACTAGAGATGTATCTTAGAGAGAGGCAGAGTTCACCCTGAAGGATAAATGGTACTTAAAATGAGAAAAACAGTGAAGGAGGATGTTTTCTACAGGTTATCCCTCAGCCACTCCTCATTGTGCCTGGACCTCCCCGATCATTGTCCTTTCACTCTTCTTCTCCTAACCATACCAACTCAAAGCCCTGTTTGGCAGGGGGTGCCCCAGGTGTCTGCACCTTCACAGACTCAGTAAATAGTTTGCCCCTGATGCCTGGCATTATTGCCTTCCCATCCTATTCTCCTAACCAGGCTAATCCAAGTCTCCACCTCACAGTGGGAACTCCAGGCATCTACACTTTCTGGGCCCCAGAAAAATAGCTCATCCTTGATGCCTAACAGAGGAACCCCTAAAACCCCTATCCTCCAGGTAGGAGAGAAGAAAACTAGGAATCAAAAGCCTTGAGTTCTAGTCATTGATCTACCTCAACTCACTGTGTGACTTGGCTCTGTGAGCTTCAGGTTCCTCATCTATGAAATGGCTATAATTCCTGCTCTGCCTTACAAAAAGGAATGATGTAAAGATGAAATGAGATCATGAATATAAAAACATTTTGAAAAGTTCAAAGTCCTATAAAAGGTGCAATTTGTGGTCCATAAGCACCATTCCAAGACCTTCAGGCTGCTTTCCCTCCCAGACTCCTTACCTACTTAGCATGTCTGATAAGATATCCAGAGCCTCCAACTGCACCGACACGTCCTCTTGCTTCCCAATAGCTCCAGTGAGCTGGGATGTGATCTTTTTACACACATTGGCGGCCATGGTGGAGCCTAGAACACAAAGATGAGGGACAAGTGGGGCACTGCCAAAATGCCTGTGTTTCTGGGACGCTGATCTCAATGTGTGGAATGCCCACACAGCCAGATAATATCTGGACTGCTCTTAGAACAGTGACTGGCACATAGTAGGTACTTAATAAATATTCCCTCCCCTTGCCCCTAACTGTCCTCAGTCTTCTATAAATCCATCCCCATCCCACTGTCCAACAGCGGTTTGGTCTTTTGAGGTTGCCATGGTCTGGCTCCATCCTAATACTTGGTTACAGCTTTTAGGCTGATGAGGTGAAGCCATATCAGAAAGCATGGGGTGGTGGAAATTGTGCACATAGTTGCTGGAACCAGGCTTTACAAACCAGGCTTTATGTCTAGGTGACATAACAGCAGGGTTCCATGACCAAAGGGCAGCAGAACCAGCAGGGACCTAGCAGGTCGTCTGTTCCCAGCCCTTTGCTTTACAGATCTAACCCCAGGGAAAGAAAGGGGAACTGAGAGCAGGGCTGGAGCTGGAACCTGGGCTCTCTGTACTCCCAATTCTCTGTTCTTGGTAGTGTACTTGTTCATGCCTCAGGTAGGATAATCATAGCCTTTATATAGGGCAGCTAGGTGGTACAGAGGATAGAGTGCTGAGCCTGGAGTCAAGAAGAACCTAAGTTCAAATCCAGCCTCAGACGCCTGCTAGTTGTGTGGCCCTGTTTGCCTCAATTTCCTTATCTGTCGAATGAGCAGGAAAAAAGATATGACAAACCACTCCAGTATTCTTGCTAAGAAAACCCCAAATGGAGTCACAAAGAGTTGGATATGACTGAATAACAACAAAACATTTATGTACCATTTTAAGGTTTGTAAAACACTGTACATATCTATATAGATCTATAGCTATATCTATGTATATAGATCTATGTCCATATCTATCTAGATGTATAGATTATATATTACATGTACATATATACATATGTTACATGTACATATATACGTGTATTATACATACATATACACACACACATATATACATTATATGGACATATACACACACATATATAATGTATCCATATTGCCTCACTTGATCCTTCAACAACTCTGTGAGCTGGGTACTATCATTACCACCATTTTAAGGATGAGAAAACAGAGGCAAAGAGAAGTTTAGTGACTTGCCCAGGGTCATACAGCTAATGAATGTCTGAGAAGGATTTGAATTCAGGTCTTCCTGACTCTATGTCCAAGCTCTCTATCCACTTACACCACCTCAGGGCCTACTATGAGGGCAGTAAAGAATGTGACTTTTTCCTTTTCATCCCCAGGGCATACAGAGTAAGCAAAGGAAGGCAGGGCAGCTGGCTAGAGACAAAACAGTGACCATCAACTAGACAAAGTATAGGCAGTAAATCAGAACTGCCTTACCACCTTCTGAAAAATGGCCCAATTAGGTTAACCCATCTCATCAGACTGTCTAGATTCAAACCAGGGTCACCCCTATGTGAGTCTGCCCCTTATGAGGCCTCATCCTTACTCTAGCTTATCTACCACCAGGCAGCAGATGCTTGGCACTTGTACCTCTGAGGGAGCAGGGGAAGGGGTGCTTGCTTATGACCACTGACCCATCACTGGAAGACACCTTTGTCTTAAAGGGAGGGATTTAGTGCCTGGTGAGTGTAGTGAGGATAAGCCACACAGCATGGGGTTCAGAATCAATATCAAAAGTCAGGAAACATCTATGAGGCACTGTGCTAAGCACTGAAGTCCAAAGTTACAAGACTGGTTCCCTTGTTTCACTTATAAACTGGTTTCTGGAGGTTCCAGAATGGGCCAAGCAAGGCCCGAATCCCTGAGTGAACATTCTGAAAGCAACAGCAAGTCCTCTGGGTGAACTTGTCTAAAAAAAAATACGAGTCTAATGCTTTATGTATCTCTAGGCTTGGTTCACTGAGCCTCCTCACTCACAGAGGGTGGGGACCTGCTTCTCTCAGACTCAGCTGAACTGAAAAGGGAGCTGTGGCCTTGGGTTCACGTCCTGACTCTTCCACCTACTTGCTTTAGGCAAGTGACTTTAGGTAAGTCACAAACCCCCAGCTTCTGTTTGCTGCAAATATTATTTCTCTTCCCACTTGCCTCACAGGGTTATAGTTGGAGCTAATGTATGTCTAGGTGGTGCAGTGGAAGGAGTGCCAGCCCTGGAGTCAGAAAGACCCAAGTTCAAAATCTGGCCTCAGACACTTACTAGCTGTGTGACCCTGGGCAAGTCATTTAACTTATTTGCCTCAGTTTCCTCATCTGTACAATGAGTTGGAGAAGGAAGTGGCAAATCACTCCAGTGTCTTTGCCAAGAAAACCCCAAATGGGGTCATGGAGAGTAAGACATGACTGAAAAAAAATGACTGAACAATATAGAGCTGTCACTATGCCTATCATGTTCCTAGCAAAGGGGCAAGGAGCAGGAAGGAGTGAGGTTAGCCTTCTCAAAGAAGAATTATTCTCCTAGTTGTAGCTGCTGTATTCTGAATAAACAGGAGGCACACCCAACTGACTGGGCTGGTTTGGGTGTGATCCTTTATCTGAAGGCAGAGGGATAGAGGCAGCATGGTATAACTGGGAGTCAGGAAGATCTGGGTTCAAATCCTCCCTGACTCTTTTAACTGTGTGACCCAGTTGTCCAAGCCTCTTTGTCTCTCTGTGCCTCAGTTTCCCAATCTGTAAAATGAGTGGGTTGGTTCTAAGGTCTCTTCCAGTTCTAAATCCAAGATCCTAGGAATATAGAACCCATCTAGGAAGTTAACTTGTGCTTATCCAGAAATCCTAGGACTCTCTACAGAGGAGGATGGGGTTAGGTACCTGTGGATACAGGTGGGAGTTCAGAGATGACAGTTTTCAAGCCCATGCCAGAAATATCCCGGAGCTGCTCCTTGTCAGACAGCATGTTGGTGCAGAGGGTGTCCACAATGGTCTCCACCTGGTACTCCTTCACTTTGCCCACCAGGGGGCCCAGACTACCGAGAGAAGGGAAAGAAAATGACACACTCACTTTCAAAGAGTCCCTTACCATCGCCTCTGAATTCACCAGAAGTAGGAGAATTCCAAGTAAATCTCCAGATCTCACAGGAATAATAGAGGTCTTTCTATGGGTTACCATTTTGCTAGAATCTTAGGGTCAGAGACCTAAAGATGGAAAAGGCCTTGGATGCCACTCAATTCAACCATCTAATTTTATAGAAGAGCAAACTGAAGGCTAGGGAGGTGGTGAGTTGCCCAAGGTCACACAGGTCATGAGCATCAGAGATAAGATTTGAACCCAGCTGCTCTGACTGGGTGTAGATTCCACTGAGGGCTTAAATGAAGAGATCATGGAATGGTATCCCTGAGTAACCCCTGGGTTAATGCTGGGTGTCCATGGTCTACTATCTCCTACTATACTCACTTTATTTAATTTTTTTCCATCCTAATTATCTCCATTCTTTTTCATTCTTTTCTCTTTCTGTTTAATAAGTGTTTATTGTTTAATCATATGGCCACTTCAGTAGTGGGGTGATACAGAGAATGGAGATCCTAATGAATAACAACTTACTAGAGGGTGGTAATACAAACCATGGCCTCAGAAGGTGAAATACAAATACCTGTAGAATGAGTTAATAACAAGATTTAATAAAGTTCTTAACACAAAGGTGTAAATTTCACCTCACAGATAGTACTAAAAAGTGGGCGATGGGGATCCATGACTAAGATCTGGTATTGGGAGAGTCTGTCTTACTTCCAAAAGGACAGATTGGAGTCTGGTGGATTTTTCTTGGATTCAATGAATGAAAGAGCATTTTCTGAGCATTCAGTCTGCCATCGACCCTGTGGCATGGAAATATAAAACAGTCCCTGCTCTCAAGGAGCTCACATTGTGGACACACAACCAAGAGAGGCATGGTCATTAGGGCTCAGGGGCAGAGTGGGTGGCAATGCATTCCAGTCAGTATAATGTCAGCCAATATCCAGAAGGTAGAAACCTACATAGAGATCTAATACCCAGAGGGAAAGCAGTGTGATGGAGAGCATCCTTGTGAGGAACTATGAGGGGAAAAATATCATTATTAGAGTGAAAGGAAGGGCTGGCATAGAAAATAGAGAGCCAGTCTTAAAGTCAGGAAGATCTGAGTTAAAATCTTGCCTCTATGATGGCAGGCAAAGATAGTTAACCTGTGAGTGCTCCAAACAAGTCTTTAGGACTCTTGGCTACAGAGCAAATATTGATATGTAATGATAATAAAGATAAGAGTTTTCTCATGGGAAGTTCCCTACACCAATGAAATCACAAGCTTCATAAAAACAATAGTTACTAATGAATGAGTGCCCAGAGTAGATTACCAAATGGGCGTGGAGGTATGATGAAGATTGATGGGTGACTTCAGCTATTTGGACAAATGCTAGAGTCCTCTTTCTGCTGCAAGCTGAAATACAGGACTGATTGGAGTGAACTGAATACAAAGATGTTCTTGGCACATTATCGGTAGTAACAAGAAACTGAATACAGCCAAAATGGCCAATGATCGGAAAGGGCAGTAAACAAATTGCATTATTACATAAAATTATTTTATTATTTATTATATAAAATGTATCAAAATATTAAAAGTATTTGTTAATATCTATAATAACATTTATTACATAAAATTACTGATTAAATTAAATACATTAATACATAATTCAATAAAACACATTATTAATGGAACAGAACACAAAAATGTAATTAAGGTCAATGCGTACAAAAAAAACAAAGAAATCTGGGAAGATTTAAAAGAAATAACACTAAACAGGAGGCACCAAACCAGGAGAATGGAAGTGGCAACTGTTACCATTTGAAACTAAAAGTGAAAGAAAGTAAATGGGAAAGAGTCCTGATGAGGGCTTTGAGAGAAGGATGGAAAAGTATCCATGCAAAAAGCATCCTCACAATTCTTCTGCCCTCTGGATTCTTCATTGTTTCAGTCTCCTTCACTTTTGGTCTCATACAGTCACAGAGCTGGAAGGGATCTCAGACATCCATCCAGTGCAACCCTCTCATTTTTCAGATGAGGAAATGGAGGCCCAGACAAGGTAAGTAACCTGTCTGGGATCAGATGGGTAGTAAGGATTTGAACCTCCAAAGGCAGCTCTCTCTCCACTGTACACTGAGTGAGTGGGAGTCAAAGGACCTGAGTGGAATCTTGGCTCTGATCCTTAGTACCTACGTGACACTGAGGAGCTCAGCTCAGCTCTGTGGGACTCAGTTTCCTCATCTCTAAAACAGAGGAACCAGTCTAGACCAAAAGTGTCAAACTCTGCTGTCAGGATCAGATTAAAATGTAATTGGGAAATAGTTAACAAAACAAATAAAACCACAACAGAGTATGGATAATGTTAACGTGTGATTTTCTAAGTCAGTATGAGGCTCATAGGGAACCTGAGGTATGGTTTAGACATCCCCAGTTCTATCTGAGTCTGAGAGCACCAGAGGGTCCCTTCTAACTTTTTTGGGGGAGAGGGGGAATGGATAATTGGGGTTAAATCACTTGCCCAGGATCATACAGCTAGTAAATGTCTGAGGCCGCATTTGAACTCAGGTCCTCCTGACTGCAAGCCCCTGCTCTATCTACTGTGCCATCGAGTTGCCCCTCCCTTCAAACTCTTAATCTATTATTCTAGGCTCCTAAGAAATTAACTCATTTAAATTCAAATATTTACTAAGCAAGTTTGTTTGGTTTTATTGCTATTAAATCTTTATAAAAAAAATTCTCTACTAAGGAGAAGGATCTTTAAACTAAAAAGGTGAAAAGGAAACTGAAGCCCAAAATCACTGAAATAATAAGATGGCAACCCCCCTTCCCTCAGTGAGTTAAAGCCTAGATTAACAAAACCCCAACATAATGAAGCATGGAAATGTCCAAACTGAACGACGGGCAGTGACCAACGAAAGACCATGAGGAGAAAGCAACTTTTTGTTCAATGAAAAAAGAATTAACTTTGTTTTAAATAAATAAATATTTTAAATAAGTAATACATTTAAATATATAAAAATAATAAACAAAAAAGCAAAGGAAGTCCATGGAGAGCACGAGAGGCCCTAATAAGCCTGTAGATGCCGTGCATGGATCAATTTCATTTGCATTAAATATATGTTGCAGGTACCAAGTTGTTTGCACATTGTCTCTCCCTAGAGTTTAAGCTCCTTTAGGGCAAGGACCATGCTCATATCCCCAGAGCTTAGCCAAAGCCTGGCACATAGAAACTATCTAATCAATGTTTGTTGATTGATTGATTTCTGGCAAAATTCTAGGACAGATTATTAAAGCAACATTCTGTGAACGAGAGAGAAATGGGAATCACTCTATGAGTCAGCACAAGTTGGGTAAGAACAAACCAGCCCAGACCAAGATTATCTCCATTTTTGGATCCAGTTTCTAGACTGTAAATGTCCACCTAGATGTCTAAATATCTTTTGGCAGTTTGCCATGATATAATGAAAAGATGGAGGGAAACAACTTGAATTGGGTGGATTCAGAAACTGGCTGGAAAAGTGGCCCAAGAACTCATGGTTAGTAAATGGTTCAATATCGATTTGTAGGGAAATCTCCAATGAAGGTGTCCCAGGGCTCTGTCCTTGCCCTATTCTGTTCAATGTATTTATTAATGACTGGAATGATGGAGTGCGTATCAAAACTGTCAGTGATAAAGTTGTGTGGGATAATGAAAATACTGGATGTCAGAATTAGTATTGAAAAAAAGAGATCGACAATTTAGAATAATCTTTTGTTGACCTAGACCCCTTTGGCAGTGTGGTGAAACCTAGAGACTCCTCAGGCGAATATTTTTAAATGAATTGAATAAAATAAAATATATAGGATTACCAGTTGTACTGAAATATAGTTATTAAAATATTTAAAATCAAGTTATTGGACCCCAGGTTAAACACACATGGTTTTAAGAAGATTATGTTTGCCTCTATTAAATTTCAAGTTCTAGATCTGAGTTCAAAAATTCAACCTCGCAGTTACAGGATGAGAGAAGATGGGGCTAGATAGGAGTGAATACAAGTCAATAGTCTGATAAGCTGATTTTAATGGTGTCAAATCTAAGGAGTTGATAGTCCTGTTTTCCTGTGCCCTGGTCAATATGAGTATGCCCTGAGAATGATGTTTGCTTCTGGGTGAGATATTTTAGGAAACTGCTGACAAGCTAAAAGGAGTCACCAATCAAGGACTAATCTTCTCCTCCCTCACCCCCAAGCCCTGGCCACAGAGACTCCTTACCTCCATTCTACACTGAACCCCTAATCCCACCAAGCATCTAGTAGGTTTATGCCATCAGTTACCAAGATGGCTAGGTCAGAGAATGTAGGCAGACCAGTATGAAGCTATATCTGTGTCACTGGACAAACCATTCAGTCCTAGTGGGACCAGGGGGAGAAGGAAGGGAAGAGGAAGGGATAGATTTGAAGGATACTATGGATATGAAGGTTAGACGAAGGTTAGAAAGTTAGTATTATTAAATGAAGAAACCATAGATGAATCCCACAGGAGGCCAATTGGCTAGGAGAAAGGGGCAATCTATCTATCTCAGCTCAAAATCTTTCAAGTGAATAAAGTATGGAGAAGGAAATGCTGTCCATCACAGGTGTCAAATTCAAGATTTTCCAAATGAGACTAAAATGTCATTGAGAAATGCTTAACAAAATAAATAAAAATACAGCATAGATGATGTTAATTTGTGATTTTCTAAGTCAACACGTAGCCCACAGGGATTCATTTCTCTTGTGAGTTTGACATCACTGTTGCACATAAGTCCCATGCCCCTGGCCTATTCTGTTGGGGCCCTCTGCCCCAACACTGACCCATCTCAGTCTTACTTTCCAAAGGTGTGTCAGGATAGGATACGAGGTACCATTTGTCCCAAGGAATCTGAATGACTGGCAAGTTGGCCTTTCTACTGTTCTGACCTCCTGGTTCTCTGACAGTCACATTTCAACCTCAGCCATTCTTGGCTGAATTTGGTGATGATTTTCCCTCCTTTCTCCAATTAGAAGCATTCTATTTCCCTAAAGAAGGGGATCCCCCTTCTCTGCTTTCTGGAACCTGCCTGGTTGGGAGTCATTAATTCCCCTCTGAGAGATTCCTTCCTCACCATTCTGACACCCTCCATTCATGTCCCCATGAGGTTAACCCTGCATGTTCTAGGCTATCTTAGGGAACGTCTAACAATTTCTTCAGATCCTCACTCACCATTTGACTGCTAAATTCTGCACCTCTCCATTCTTATCTTCTAGAAGCTTTAGTAACATCTTCACCACCTTCTTCTCACTGTCCTCATCCAGCTTAATGGAATCTTTCTGCAGCTCCAACATCAGGTCATTGGTGGCCATAAATCTGCAAGGAAAAGAAGCTGTAAGCAGGCCCAACTAGCTTTACAGGAATCTACAGTGGAAAGAGCAGAGAAAGGAGACAACCAGAGCTTGATGATATAGATGACAATGGACAAATTACTTAATTTCTCAGAGTCTCAGTTTCTTCATCTGTAAAATGGAGATATCTTAGAAGGTTATCTTACAAGATAGCTATCTTAGAAGGCCAAATGACATTCATTCATTCAACAAGTACTTAAGCAGTGTCTACTATGGTACCAGGCACTGTGCTAGACCCTGGAGAGTAAAAGACAAAAATGAAACAATCCCTACCAGAGGGATGCAATATATATTAATCAATTTAAAGCAGATACGAAGTAAATTCAGTGTAAAAGTGTGGGAAGGGAACAACATAGCGGGTGTTACCTGAGCTGAGCCTTGATTCCAAGATTCTGAGAAGAGTGCATTCCACCCATCAAGAAACGCCTATATCAAAGGCATGGAGATGGGCAACAGAAAATCACGTGGGAGGGATGAAAACTGGCCAGTCTGCCAGTTTGAGACAGCACAGAGGAGATGAGTGTGTAATAGGTCACATAATCACAGAATCTGCTTGCCTTCTCAAGGAGTGGGGAGGGAAAGGAGGGAGAGAATTTGCAACTCAAAATTAAAAAAAAAAAAGAATGGTAATTGGGAAAATAAAATTTAAAGAAGAATTTTTTTATTTAAAATCAGAGAATATGAAAGTTGGAAGGGACCTCTGAGGTCATCAAGTCTGACCCACACCTGAAATGACCTGACCAAATGCCTTTACTTGAAGTCTTTCAGCAGGAAGGAAGAAGCCACCACTGCTCTAGGCAGCCTATTTTATATCCAGACAGCTCTAATGGTTAGAAAGGTTTGTCTGACATCCAACTTCTCCACCAGTTTCCAACCACTATTCCTGGTTTTGACTTTTGGAGGTCAAAGTGTAATACCTCCTTCTACAAGACTGGCCTTCAAATATTTGAAGACAGCTCCCCTGTGTCCTCTTTTATTTAAGGTTCCCCTCTCCAGGCTAAATATCCCAGGGCAAGAGCAATTTGGAACCATGTCCAAAGGGCTATAAAACTGTGCATACCCTTTGACCCAGCAATATCACTTCTAGATCTGTATCTCAAAGAGATCATAAAAATGGGGAAAGGACCCACATGTACAAAAATATTTATAGCAGCTCTTTTTGTGATAGCAAAGAATTAGAAACTGAGGGGATACCCATCAATTAGGGAATGGCTGAACAAGTTGCGATATGTGAATGTAATGGAATACTATTGTGCTACAAGAAATGATGAACAGGAAGACTTCAGAGACTCCTGGAAGGACTTACATGAACTGATACTGAGTGAAGTGAACAGAACCAGGAGAACTTTGTACACAGTGACAATCCCAATGTGCGATGACTGACTGTGATAGACTTAGCTCTTCTCAGTAATGCAAGGATCTAAGCCAACTCCACAAGACTCATGATGGAAAATGCCATCCACATGCACAGAAAGAACGATGGAGTCCGAATGCAGACTGAAGCACACGATTTTCTCTTTTTTTCTTTCTCATGGTTTTTCCCCTTTTTTCTGATTCTTTTTTCACAGCATAACTAATGTGGAAATGTTTAATATGATTGCATGCCATCTTAGGGAAGGGGGAGGTGAGGAAGGGAGAAAAAATTGTGGAACTCCAAATCTTATAAAAGTGAATATTAAAAACTAAAAAAAGATTGAAAAATAAATTTCCCTAGGGCCATATATTCTAATGACACTGTTGTATCATGTCTGACTCTTTCTGTCCCCATTTGGGGTTTTCTGCAAATATACTGGAGTAATTTTCCTTTTCCTTCTCCAGTTCAATTTACATATGAGGAAACTGAGGCAAACAGGGTGAAGTGACTTACCCAGGGTCACAGGTAATTAGTGTCTGAGGGTGAATTTGAACTCAGGAAGATGAATCTTCCTGACCCCATATCTGGTGATTTGCCCACTATGCCTGATGACTAAAGAGCCATCAAATATACAGAAGGAGAACTGAGATTAGGTGAGAAAGGGTGGGGATCATGGAGAAAAAGAGAGCGTGCCATCACAAAAACCTAGAGATAGAGAATGGGGGTTACCAGTGTCAAAGACAACAGAAAGGTCAAGAAGGATGAAGACTGAGAAAAGGCCAATAAGTAAATCGGGTTTCCTGACTCCTACTCAAGTTTACTGCAACGGTCCCCCATTCTTTCCCTACTTTGCTCTGGTCTTTTAGAACAAGGTGATCTTTCTCCTTTTTCATCCCTCTACCTGAATCCTTGATCACATGCCCTCATCTCCTCTAGGGGTAGTTCTTCCCTCTCTCCCTAATTTTCAGTCTCTCCTAACTCACTAGCATGATCCCTACTGTTCATAAACATACCCAGATAGATCTTCCCCCTTAAAAGAGCCTATGAAAAAAAAAAAAAAGAGCCTATGCTTCCTCTTCATCCTGCTATTGTCTTATATCTTCCTTTTTACAACCAAACTCATTAAAAAAGAAAGGAAGGAAGAAAAGAAAGGAAGGAAGAAAGAAAGAAAGAGGAAGGAAGGAAGAAAAAGGAAAAGAGGTTATCTACATTCTACTCTCATCTCATGTCCACTCTTCAACTTCCTATAATCTGGCTTGTGATGTCATCACTCAACTGAAACCACCCTTTCCAAGGTTATCAGTGGTCTATTAAAAGCCTGATCCAATGGCCTTTTCTAAGTATCTTCTTAGATACTTAGGCCTCTTCCCTTCTCTTCCTCATAAACAGAACATATGTTCCTTGGGGATTGCCTAGTTATTGTCTGTGTATCACCAGTGCTGGCACAGTACCTGGGACTCAATAGGTACTTAGTAAATGTTTCTTTTTACTGCTTGTAAAAATCACTGTATTTCAGATTTGGAAGGAATTTTAAACAGTATAGAGTACAACCTTCTTATTTTAAAGAATAGGAAACTTAGGTTCAAAGGTTCTGGATTTGTCCATGGTGGTCCAGGCAGTAAAAGTAGGAGAGCTTGAAGGTAATACAGGCAGCTCTTCCAACTTGAACTCCATAGCTCCTTTCTCCGGAACACCAAGAGCTATCTCTCAAAGAAACATGTGGAGGGCAGTGTGTGTGTGTGTGTGTGGGGGGGGGGGGTTCATCCTTCGTTGCCAAAGAAGACCATACCATCAGAGAAATGACGACATGACTTGCACTTGACTTTGTTTTGAGTGAGGGAGGGCTGTGCAGGTCACCAGCCTCACTTCTCCTCCAGAGCCATCTGAATTCAGTGACCAGATATTCAACAGGATGACTGGAGATGACCCAGGATGAGGCAATTGGGGTTAAGTGACTTGCCTAATTAGGGTCACGCAGCTAGTGAGTGTCAAGTGTCTGAGGTGAGATTTGAACTCAGGTCCTCCCAACTCCTGCACTGGTGTTCTATCCACTGCATGACCTAGCTGCCCACGGTCAGCAGTATGTTGCAGTGGAAAGAGCTCTGGATTTCTGAGTCAGAGAATCTGGGTTTGAATCTCAATTGTGCTCCTAGCTGACCCTGGACAAGTCATTTGATCTTTGGACTTGGTATAGAAAGCCTTCCTCTCCATGTTACTCTTGACATAGACAGATCCAGCATGTGAGCAGAAATGACTTTCCAGGAGCTCCCAGCCTTCTCTGAGTCCACTCTCATCTGGGATATGAGAAAGGAAAGGACAGACACATTGATAACGGGAAGGATGGAGACGTTGGTGAATGGAAAGATGGAGACCGTGGATCAAATTAATTCCATTCCAGTGTAACCTCAGATCAATCAATTGACACTTATTAAGCCCATACTATGTGCCAGGCACTGTGTAAAATGCTGGGGATACAAAAAGAGGCAAAAGAGATCCCTGCCCACAGGGAGTTTATAATTTAATAATTGATTGATAATCTCATTTAATAATCTCACAACTCAGAGAGGCTAAGGGTTATTATTATTCCCATTTTATAGTTGAGGACATTGAGGTAAACAATATAGGTGACTTGCCCAAGGTCATACAGCTAGTAAATGTCTGTGGCTGAATGAGAATTCAGGTCTTTGTAACTCTAAGTTGAGCACTTTATCCTGTGTACCATTTAGTTGCTTTCTATGGAATCACAGATGACAGACTTCAGTGCTGAAGTGGTCATAGTCCACTTCCCTCATTTTTATTGATAAGGAACTTAGATACAAATAGGTTAAGTAACCATATCCAGAATTGCAGCTACTAATTGCCTGGGGCAGAATTTGAACTCAAGTCCAGGACCCTATTGCCTATGACATGCTGAGCTATGTCCTGAATGCTTTTATCACAGAGTTAGAGCTAGACAGAACTTAAAACCTCATCTATTCCAACTCTCTCTTTTTGTAGATGTTGGCAAGGAGCTTTCACTCCTCCCCACCTCTCGTTTATAATGCCAATGGTTCACATGGTCATAGAAAGATTTACAAAGGTTTTATGAGCTCATGTGGAAGGGTAAACATTATTCCCATTTTACAGATGAAGAAAGTGAGGCTCTGAAAACTTAACAGGCCAGGACTAACACAGGTCACCCATCTAGATAGGCAGAGCCAGGATGCAAATCAAGGTCTTTGGACTCCAAGATGGGTGTTCATTCCACTAGACCACGGTACCTCTCTGATACAAGTGATTGAAGTGTTTCTTATTTAAAGTCCTAGCACTGCTTGGGATGTTGGAAGAGGTCAGTGTAAAATCACCTACTCTACAAAGCCTTTCCTTTTTGACTTGAACATTCATTCATTTATCCAACAAGTGTTTAAAACTAAGTGCTAAGATGCAAAGATAAAAAAATCAAAACAATCCCTCTTCTCAAGGAGTTTACATTCTGCTGGAGGGGAAGGGAGAGAAGGCAACAGGTTATACTGGTTAGAACCCTGGACCTGGAGTCAGCAAGACCTCTGAGTTCAAATCCTGCTTCAGACACTTACTAGCTGTGCTTTTTGGATATGTTGCTTAACCTCAGTTTCCTCATCTGTAAAATATAGAAATACTACCAGTAATACCTACCAGTACTACCAATAAAACAGAGTTGTTGTGAGGATCAAATGCTGTAGTATCTGTATGGCTAAACAAGTCGCAGTATATGATTGTGATAGAATACTATTATCCTACAAGAAATGATGAGCTGGTTGATTTTAGCATAATATGGAAAGATTTGTATGAAATAATGAAGAGTGAAATGGGCAAAACGAGGAGAATATTATACACAGTATAATGAATATTATAAATACTAATCAACTACAAAGGACCTATAAAGGAAGATGCTATCCGCATCCAGAGAAAGAACTGATAAATAAAAGTGTGTATAGTATGGTATTTTTATATATGTATGCACGTAGACCTGGGAGTCATATATTATATATGTGAGTATGTATATGTATGTATGTATACATATATATATACATGTTTCTAATGGTAGCCTTCTCTTGGCCAGAGTGGGAGGGAGAGAGAAAAAAAGCACACAATGGAGAACAAAAGAAAATTTAGAAGAAAGCACAGAAAAGCAAGGTAGCTTTAAAAACAATGTAAAGTACCTATTACATCATTTTTCCAAAAAAAGTAAACAGTGTGAAGTGGAAATTCATGCATTTATATCAAATCCTCTTTTTATGTTATGCATGGAAATAAATGTTCTCCTTTTTTTGTCTTCTTGTATTTAAGTTAAAAATGAATAAAAATTTAAAAAACCCAAATGAGGTAGTATTTGCAAAAGTATTTTGCAAACCTTAAAGCACTCTGTATTGTGGGCCCATTATTATTTGGATATATACAAATATATGCAAAGTATATGCAGACTTATTTCCAGAGAAGAGGGAGTGGTGGGTGGTAGAAGGGGGCATTACAAGAAACTTTCTTTATGAGCTGATCTCTGGAGGAAACTAGGGAGTCCAAGAGTCAGAAGTGAAAAGAGTACACTCCAGGCTCCAAGAGCAAAGATATGGAGCCTCCTCTATAGAGAACGGCAAATACTTCATTTGGGTTGCAAACCTAGTCCATGAAGGGGAGGAACAGCAAAAATCCTACTGTGTAGGACTTAAAATAAAAACAAACAGAGGAGTCTGTATCTTATCCTATAGGCAAAAGGGAGCTATTGAAAGTTCTGGAGCTAAAAGTGACAAGATCAGACCTGACAGGAAGCAGAGTGGTCAGGGAGGAGCACTGACCAAAATGAGTTGCTATCATATATGTCTGTAAAAAGTGTCAGCTTAAAAAAAATACATGGTAATGGGGAATGTGATAGTGATGAGGTCATTGGGAGGTTGGAAACCTAGACCTGAATTTGAATCTGGGCTCTGCCAGTTATTGTGTGACCCTGGATAAGTGACTTAGTGTCTGTGGATCTTGGGCTTCTCTCTTGTAAAATGAAGAGGTTGAATAGTCTCTAAGGTCTCTTCCAGGTCTAGACTTATGACCCTATGATCCTCTGAGCCTAAGCTTTAGGGATATCAATTTGGCAGCCGTGTGGAAGATTGACTGGAAAGAGACAAGACTGAATGCAGTAAGCTGATGTCCATTAAGCTGACGTCCATTCTGATAGTCTGGCTAAGAGGTGATGAGGGCCTGACCTAGGCTGGTGACTGTATGGATGGAAGAGACGAGACAAGTGAGAGATATATTGGGTAAGAAGACTGGATAAGACTTATGACCAATTGGATAAGAAACCAAAGGAGAATGAGGAGTAGGCAGTGATTACTTGGAGGCTGTAAACTTGGGTGAATGGAAGGACAGTGGCATGCTCAAAAGAAATAGAGAAATTAAGAAGACAGTAGGATGTATATGTTCCCATGTGGTTGTGTGGAGGGGGAGGAGAAGAGATAATGAATACAGCTTTGGAAATGTTGAATTTGAGATGTCGATGCCTCCAACATCCAGTTGGAGATGTCCACTGGGCAACTGGTAATGAGGGGTTGGCGCTCTAGAAAGTGTAGATCTGGGAGTCATCTGCTTAGAGATGATGGTTAAACCCATGGAAACTGATGATGTTACTAAGAGAGAGTCTAGAGGCAAGAGAGGGTGACTCAGAACAATGAGTTCTATCAGAGAAAAGAGAGAAGGAACGTCCAGACAGTGAGGAGGAAAACCATGATGAAGCAGTGATGAAAACATGCGAGGAGAATGGGTGTAGGAGAAAAGAGAGAGAAAGAGAGAGAATGGTCAACAGTCAACAACATCAAAGGTTACAGAGATTAGGAAGGAGGAAGGCTGAGAATAAGTCTTCAGCTTTAGCAGTTAAAATAGATTTGGTAACCTTGGAGGCCTAAGCAGAGTGCTTTGCACACAGGAGGTGCTTAATAAATAGTTGTTGCTGTTGTAAAGGCTGATGGTCTTTTGCTCTCCTTAGAAGAATGAGCCTCTCCCTGATGCTTGTTCCTGAATATCACCTAGTCATCATAATACCTTAATGAGGGCACCTGATGGCAAAGCAGGGCTCAGGGGTCAACTCCTGGCATGGTTTGCAGTGACTAGGAAGGTTCTGACCCCAAACCTTTCTTAGATAGTCTATCACACTGCCTGATGTTTCACCATTAAAAATTATCCTTGTACTGTTTAAAGAGTAAAGCAAAGGTCCCATATGCACCAAAATATTTGTAACACAACATTTTGTGGTAGCAAAGGACTGAGAACAAAGTAAATGCCCACAGATTGGGGACCTGCTAAACAAGGGATCATAGTGGAATCTTACTGCAGTGTTAAGAAATGATGACTATGAAGAATATGGAGAAGTGTAGGAAGATGTAGATGACCTGATGCAGCAAGATGGGCACAACCAGGAAAAAGATACACACAATGACTACGACAGTGTTAGCAAAAAAAGCAAAATAAAACTGAATACTGTATAATGATAATGATCAAGCTTGAGCCAAAGAAACACTGAGAAAATGCATTGTCCTCCCTTGGGATTGAGTGCTGAATCTGGAATCAGGAAGTCTTGAGTTCAATTCCAGCCTCACACACTTAACAGCTGTGTGCCCTTGGCAAGTCACAACCTCTATTTGCTTCAGTTTTCTCATCTGGAAAATGGAGATAATAGTAGTACCCACCTCCCAGGGTCATCATGAGGATCAAATGAGATAGTAATTGTAAAACACTTAGTACTGCACCTAGCATATAATAAGTGCTATAAAAATATTAGTCATTATCAGTATTATTATTCATTGCAGAGGGGAGTGACTGTGGATGTAGGAAATTATATTTGCTGCCCAACATGGTCAAGATGTCCATTGAAGATGCTCTTCAAGTCTTTTGTCTTTCTGGACAAGCAGATGATGCTGGGGAAAATGGTTCCTTAAGATTCATCTGTTACTGTTAGGGGTAGGGGAGAAGGGCAGACTGAGGATGAGATGAATTGGAAACTCCATAAGAATAAGAATGGTGGCAAGGAGGAGGTGAGATACAGGAAAGGAGGAACCTGGGAGGACAGGGGCACACTAGGAAAGCTCTATGCGTTGGACTGGTCCATGGGACAGCATCAACAGAGAGCAAGACCTAGATTTGAGTTTTAGTTTTGTTTGGTTTAGTTTGAGTTTAGTTTTAGCCTCTGACTTGTTATGGAAACTGAGGCCCAGAGCTGTTATTTGTAAAATTAGAGGGTTACCCTATATGACATTTAGCATCCTTCTTTCCTGGATGGTACAGTAGACAGAGCACGAGACCTGAAATCAGGAAGACCCAAGTGCACCTCAGACAAGCTATGTGACCAGGAGAAAATCAGGTAACCTCACTCTACCTCAGCTTCCTCAACTATCAAATGGGGATGATAATAACACCTACTTCCTAAGTTTGTGGCAAGGACCAAATCAGATAACAAGTATCAAATTCTTTGAAAACCTTAATTGCTATATAAATGCTTCCTATAATTATAAAGAAATGACGGTATGTGAATGTAATGGAATACCACTGTCTCATAAGAAATAATGAAAGGGACAGTCTCAGAGGAACCAGAGCAGACCATTAGAGTGTAGGAAGGATTGAAAACAGGGACTGTCTTTTGGCTCTTTCTGCATCTCCAGCAATTAGCACAGTGACTAGCACATAGTAGGTGTTTAATAAATGCTTATTGATTGACTATATGAATTGATGCACAGTGAAGTAAACAGAACTAAGAGGGTAATTTATAAAATAACTCTGTAACAACCAACAATTTTGAAAGACTTAAGAATGCCGACTAATTAAATGACCAGTCATGGTTCTAGAGGACTAATGAGGAACCATGCTACCTACCTCCTGATAGAAAAGCGATGGACTCAAAACGCAGAATGAGATACATATATTCAGACATGGCCAATAGGTGCATTTGTGCTGCCTGACTATGCAATGTTTGTTTCAAGGGTTTTTTTTTCTTTTTCTCAATGAGGGTGGGAGGAGATGAGAAGGAGAGAAGAAAAATGCTTGCAAATTGAAAATAAAACAAAAGTTAAAAAAAATTAAAAGTTAAGAGTCTGGATTTGAACCCAAGCCTCCTAACTCCAAGTTCAGAGTGCTCTTTCCACTTTATTGCGAGATACTGAGTGCAAATACATCTGGAAAACCCACTAAGAGAAAAGCACCTCCCTATCAGCAACAGCCACTCAGATTGACACCAACAGGCCTTCCATCCAGCTGCCATCTTTACGTTATTTATAGCATATGGCTGCCTGGCCTCTGCCTGAAAGACAGGGAGAAAGCCTTTCTTGCCTTTGAGTGCCAGGAATGGCCTGACTCAGGACTGCATGAGACCCAGGAATTTTAGGAGCTAGGGCTGAGCAAAGAGGACAGTGGCTTCTATGTCTCTCTCCACTCCTAGCTTGTGCACAAAGCAGTTAGCTAGCCTGGCCCAGAGAAAAGAATCTTGAACTAAGAGGCAGGAATCCCAGGTTAGAGCTCCAGCTCCGCCAGGCTCTAGCTGCATGACTTTGGGCTAGAAAAGCTCCCTTTCTAGGACCACAGTTTCAGCCTCAGACATCTGTAAAATGATGGTCTGTGAGGACCCTACTCTCCTGAACATGTGCTAAGGCTCTTTCCAATGGTAACGTTCTGTGTTCAATCAACAGGTATTTGCTAAACATTTATTAAAGTAGCATTAATTATTTACAAGTATTAAACTTTCCAGTTGTAACATTTTGTGTTTAATCAATCGGCAAGTATTTATTAAATACTTACTATGTGCCAAGCGCAGCGCTAGGAGCTAGGGTTACAAAAAGTGAAACTATCCCTACTCATAGGAAGCTTACACTCTGACGGAGAAGATAACAATAAGACACATAAATATGTACACATGTATAAACATAAATAAATGCAAAATGTACAAAGGAGTCCAATCTAAGGCACTTTGGGAGGAGGGGCTTTGGCAGCTGGGGATATCAGAAAAGACCAGAAAATCTGGGCCTGACCTCCAAAGGAAGACAGGTGGACCTCATTTTAGGCATGGGGGGGCATCTGGTGCCCCATGGAGATGAGCACTAGAGTGAAGTTGCATGACTAACAGAGAAAAGGCCAGCTTGGTTGAATCACAGAGTGTGGAATGGGAAAGAGAATGTCCATTAAGGCAGAACAGATAGGCTGGGGGCAGGTTGTGTCCAGCTGTAAAAGCTAAATGAAGGGGTTTAGATTTTATCCTAGAGCAAAAGGAAGGCCCTGGAGGTGACTGAATGGTGGGTGGGGGTCGGGGTGGGGAGTTACAGCTCTAATGCTGTCTTCTCATGTCTATATTATAAGGCCCAGCTGTAATTCTCTATTTCTCTAATTCTCCCTGTGCTCCCAGCTCTCAATTCTGTGAGTTTATGTGGTATGGGTTCGATAAATATCTATTGACTGATGGACTAAACTTGGGTACAGCTATGGTACCCTTTTGGCTTTTGTGAATGGCGGCAGTGGTGAGTGGTGACTAGGGACTACCCAGTATACCCTAAGTCACTTCCAATGAAAAGAGACCTAGTATCTACTCAATAATCTGCTTAAATGTTTGTTGACAGGTTGCCTGGTCCAGATCTACATTCCAGGATTGGAATTGTTAATGGAAGAGAAGACTGGAAACTTGAATTTTAGTCCTAGTCTGTTACCTAGCAGATGTGTGACCTTGGACAAGTGATTTCTCCTCTCAGAGCTTTGGTTCCCTTATCTATAAAATGAGAGGGCTGGACCAGCTAAATCCTATAATTCTAGGATTCTAAGTCAAAAGCTGGCTTGATGTGAGGGGAAGAACCCTGAGTTGGAAGTGAGGAGTTGTGGATGTAAGCCCCAGTTTTGCCACTAATTTACTCTGGGCAAGGGACTCAGTTTTATCATCTGTAAAATGAGAGGGTAAGAGTCAAGACATTCTGTAAAATGAGATCAGTGGAAGCATCTAGAAGGGCCCTTCTAAGCACAAATATTCTAAGGTTCTAGGACACCATAGCTAGGAGAGTTAGGAGCCAAGTACACAGACTATGACATAACCTTGGGCTGCGCAGTTCATCTCTACATCGCAGAAGATGGAATGTGCTGGCTTGGTCAGCTGATTCAGCAGCCAGACACCAGAAAAGTATCTGTTTAGCCTGATAGTGAGCCAGTGGTAAGTACAAAAGAAGTCTTCTAGGGAGTCCAAGGATCCCAAAGGGAACAATGACTAAGAACTAGGGGATTCTGGGTATCTGAGAGAAATAACTTCCCTTTGGGCCTCAGTTTCTCCATTTGTAATTCCTCCTACTTTCTCTCTGCTCATTTCCTAGGCTGCTGTAAGGCTAGGTTAGGGGGTTATCTGTCCCACAGAATATCAAAACAGGATGAAGACTTCTGGGCCAGAGGTCAGAAGGCCCAGTTCTGCCATGAACTCTCCAATGAGAAAAAACATCACAGCTAGGACACTACCCAGGGTAGTGGGGCACCAGCAGCTTCAGGGGCTTGCCCATGATCACCCATGTCTGGGTCAGTGGCAGGACTTGAACTCAGGGTTTCCTGACTTCAAGGCCAAGCTTGTGTCAATGAACCCCACTTTGCCACTCTTCCTCTCACCCCCTGCCAGTCCCATAATCAGCATCTATCAGAGCTAGAAGAGACTGTCTAGTCTAATGCTCTCATTTTACAGATGAGGAAACTGAGGCGCAGAAAGTAGAAGCTGTTGCCCAAGGTCACAGAGCTAGCAGAATTCAAACTAGAACCTGGGTCTTTTAACTTCTGGTCCAGTGTGTTGCTCCCCATCCCCTGATATAATACAGTAGGGATTCTTTCTGTCTACAGGTTGCACTCAACAGACACTGAGGTTCCTCCAACTCTCAGATTCTGAGATTCTGGACCATGATGCCAACCTGTCTCAATTTCTTCATTTGAGAAATAGAAGAGAATAACCCCTGCCTGTCTACCTCACAGAGATGTCGAGAGATTTTAGAAATCACGCACGGGAACATTTGTGGTGCAGTGGAAAGAATACTGGTCCGAAATCCTAAAATCTGAAGGTGAGTCCTACCTCTGAAATATACTAACTGCATGACTATATACAAAAGCCTCAGTTCTCTCATCTATAAAATGGGGATAAATAGATCTATATTATATACTTTAATATTGGATCTGAAGCTGTAAAGCACCTTGGAGATCAGTTAGCAGACTCCCCCCTTATTTTAAAGATAAGGAAATCAAGTAGTCTCTGGCAACAGAGTGACTTACTCAGTCACACAGGCAAAATGCAAGCTAACACAGCCAAATTTCCAACCTAGAGGAAAGTATTTCGCCCATCACGAAGCACTCTTTATTGAAAAGTATAATAGTCTATACAAGTGTAAGGGATTATTATAATAAAAGGCACATTATTAGGCCTCACTGGGAACCAGGCAGCAAGGCCCACCCCTGCCCTGGGCTGAGAGACACAAGGCTGACTCTGCATTTCCATAAACAGTGGTATGTACGGAGGAGCAGGCAGTCCAGCTTGGCAAGTTGGTCCATGTAGGGCAGGTTTCTGGCAGGGACAGGCAGCTTTTCCTACCCCTGGCCAACAGTAAGGGGACCCACAAGAAGGACCCCAGAGACCCAGCACCTTATTCCCAGGGTCTAACCAAGATCAAGGTGGGCTGGGATGAAGGTCCATTCATTCCTTGCCCTCTGGGCAGAACGATTTCACTGATATCTCTCCTGCTCTCCCAAAACTAGTCTATATCCACTTCTACTATCTCCCCCCGCAAAAAAATTCTTTTTTGGGTGTAGAACTAGAACCCACCATTTCATCTCCGTAGGGAACATGCAATGTAGAAACTCCTTCCATTTGCACTAAGTCTCTCTTAGAAAGCTGCGAGGGGTAATAGAGTGCTGGCAACTTCAGGGGCTCACCCATGGTCACGTAGCCCAGCCTGGGTCAGCAGCAGGACTTGAACTCAGGTTTTCCAGACTTCAAGGACAGGCTTATGTCCATGAATCCCCGCCTTTGCCGCTCTTTCTCTCATCACCTGCCTACCCCATAATCAGCATTGCTGGAGTACTAGATTTGGAAGCTGTAGGATCTGAGTTCTAGTTGTGCTTCTGCTACTAACTGGCTGAGTGATCTTGAGCAACTTAATTCTCTGAGCCTCAGTTTCTACTTATTTATAATGCCACAGGTGCTAGACTAGCTGACATTGGGTCCTAGGTTCAAATCCTACCTCTGAGAAGTACCATTTGTGTGACCCAGTTATCGCATTTATAAAATGAGGGGATTGGCCTTAGATAGACCTTGCTGGCTGCAGCGTTCTGATTCTCTGAGCAGTCCCTTTCAGCTTTGGGATTCTGTCTGTGTTCCTGACTGAGGTGAGTCTTCATCATCCCCCAGTCTCACCTCCTTCTTTCCTAAGGACCCAGGACTGAACAGTCACTCTCTATCACAATTTACCCAGGAGGCTTAGTGCTACCTGCTTCTTCATACCCATGTCTTCCTTTCAAGGAAAGGACATCTTCAAAGCCTCTATGAGGCTGTCACAGAGCCAAATCAGTGCAAAAGGAAGGGACTATAACGTCCAGGTCCCTTATTTTACAAAGAAGGAAACAAATTTCCCCTCATTCAATAGCAAAGCATTAGACTAAATGGCTACGTCAGCCTGAGCAAATACTTCCATTTTCCTTATGTGTCAAACTGAGGTGGTCAGATTCAATTATCGTTAAGGTTTCTTCCACCTCCAAAAAAAAAAAAAATCTGTAGATCTATAGGAAAATTATCTGGGAGGCCGAACTTCCTACAGGGAAAGAAGACAGAAGGGAGGGGACTCTGTGGAAGGGTCAGCGCCAACTTATCACAGAAGTCCATCCTACAACATCGTTATGGGGTATCCCAAGGAGGCAGTGGAGTTGTGGAGAGGATGGAGGAGGAAGAGACAGAGGTAGAAGATGATAGGGTCATACTTAGGAGCAGGAAGAACTCTTTGAGATTATTAGAGATTGATCACTGAGATCTTTTAACCGAGAAGGGACTTTAAGTGAGTTGCCCAAGGCCATTCAGGTAATAATGATCAAAATCTGCTTTTGAACTCAGGTCCTCAAGACGCCAAAACCAGCCCTCCTCCCACTACACTGCCATGGCTCAGATGTTGGGTTAGGGGGCATGCAGGGAAGGGAGGATGGGTTGGCATAGTGTGGGAGAAGGTGGAGATGGGGGTGAAGAAGAATTGGGGCAATGGGGGTGAGGCAGGGAGCAGATGGGGAAAGAAATGGCCTATACTGATATAGCAAAGGAAAGGGGTGGAGTCCTGGGCTAGGGAAACCGGGGACCAGGAGGGCAGGGACAGTGACGGGGTCATGCTGTCGCTCACTGTATTTATCATGCACCTCCTACGTGACAAGCACCATGCTAGGTACTTGGGACAAAACGATGGCCAGCCTCAAGGACCTGACGTTCTAGTGGGGGAGGGAGGACTCGGGGGGGACCCTACCTAAAATCCTTGTCCGTGGACGTCATCTTCTCCAAGAGGTTGGAGATGTGGAAGGACACGTTGCTCATCTTGCCAGGCGGCGGTGGCCCCGCAGCAGCCGGAGGGGAGGGGACTGGGCTGGAGCGGGTGGCACAGCGAACGCAGAGGCCGCGGTGCGGGGGCCGGGGCGCGGGGCCGGGGCGCAGGGGCTGCACGGAGCAGGGGCTGGGGCGCAGGGGCTGCAGCGCACCGCCTCCCTGGGCCCGGAGCCGGCTCTGCAGAATATGGCTTCCTGGGGCCGGAGCGGCGCCGTCCTCTGCCCGCTGCCCGCTGCCCGCTGCCCGCTGCCCGCTCCCCGCCCGGGCAGAAGTCGCTGGAAAAGCCCCGAGCCCGGGCACTGTGATCATGAGATAGAAATAGCCGCGCCGGCTCCAAGCTCCAGACTCCGGGCTCTGCGCTGGGGGTTCGGGCCGCCCTCTGCCGGCAGCAACCTGTGCCAGCCCCGCCCCAGCGCGGGAGGAGGAGGGTCTTTAGCGGGGCTAGGAAGGAACGGATTTGGGGTCTGGGGACCTGAGAAGGAAGCTATGGGGGGCCTAGAATTCTGCATTTCTTAATGGAAAGGAAGCGTGAGGGGGTTTGTGGATGGAAAAGGGGAGGAATTTGGGTGTAGGAGACAAAAGAGAGAGGGACTGGGGGCATTTCCCCTCCCATCTTTAATGGAAGAGGGGAGGTATTTTAGGGTACGGAACTAGACAGAGGAGGGTTTGGGGGTGGTCTGTTGATAGAAGAGGGAGGGATTTGGAGATAGGCGACCAGAGAGGGGAGGGCTGCACTCCTGTTGATGGGAAGAGAAAGGGAGTGGAAGTAAGAGAGAAAACTGGAGAGGAGTGAAATTTAGGGTATCTGAAGGGGGAGAGGGAAGACAGGAGGGATTTGGGAATAAGGGACCAGAAAGGGGAGGGGTTCGGGAATAGAAGACTGGAGAGGAAAAGGATTTGTGGTCCGGAGACTGGAGCCAGCCCAGGGTGGGATTTGGGGAAGGGAGAAAGAGAAATTTGGGTTAAAGACTGGAAAAAGAAGGGGGACTGGTAAACAGAGGAGGGGGATTTTAGGGGCATGGCACAGAAGAGACAGAATTTGGGATAAACTACAAGGAAAGGAGGGAGAATATCTTGAGATTTAGAACTGGAAAGGATCTTACAAAAACCGTTTACATTTCTATATGCTTTAAAGTGAATAGGTTGCTTCCTTCATAATAAGTCAGTGACATAGGTAGTACTTATTATTATCATCCCCATTTTACATACGAAGAAACAAAAGCTCAGAGAGGGATTCCATCCAGGATGGCCCAACTAAGCACAATTCACAGTCACACAGAATCCCAGATCTTTGATTCTACTGGATGCTCTCATGTGCAACAAGTTTGGGGGGAATGGAGAAGAGAGAAAAGGAGAATTTGGGAAAGAGGAAGAAAAAAGGGGGGACATAAGAAAGGAGGTGAAGGCCAACTATTTCTAGGAGACTTCCAGAGGCTACCTTGCCTAGGTGCATGATACTTGCTGAGTCAAAACCAAGCTAAGTAGCAGGTAGGGAATGAAGAATTGGCCCCCATATACCGGGGGCCAGCTCCTTCCCTCCCCCTCCGGTAGCCTGTTGTTAAATGTTTAGCATAAGCATTTTTACTTCCCAAAACGGGCAAACCAACAAATCAGGGCTTGATTGTTGTTTTGAATGCCTAGATTTAGGAAAGTGATGGAGCAAATGTTAACACAGATTAAACTGAAAAGTGTGGTATGCCTTTTAGAGAGCCAGTTGTTAAACATTTACCGGCATACCCCTGGCTCCAGTCTTGGCTCTGACACTAATTAGTTTTGTGATTTTGGACAAGTGATTTAATCTCTCTGTTCCTGTTTTCTCCAATGGGGAAAAAAAGGCAGAATTGAACTTGCTAACTCTTAAATTCGGTCACCCTCAGTTTGGGCTAAGAAAGACAAACATGACTAAGTTGTGTCCAGCGTTTTACTTCTCTCAAAGCTGGCAACATCCATGCATGGGAGCTAACAGTTTGGAACTGAGAGCTCATGTTGGGGTTTGGGTGTAGAGTTTATATAGGGTACACAGGGGTGACATCATCATTTTACCTCTGGACAGAGGACTTAAACTCTTTTATCAGATTCCCTGGATTTGGGCTAGCTAAACAAAAGAATCTGTCTCCACCCAATCTTCTCTACCTTAGATTAAATTACCTGCAGGCTCGGGTGGGGTTTGATCAGGATGAGGAGACTCTATGCAGTGTCATTATCAGTAATGTCCTGAAAAAAAAACAACAAAAACCACTGAACTTTGGAAGAAGAGGGCCAGGGGAAGCTCTGAACCTCCAAGATAATGATTATTAAAAATAATTTTTCACAGTTCCTTCCCAGCTCTGCGATTCTAATTCTATGACAAATTTGTTCTCAGTGATGTTTAACAGTAAAGGTAGGGAATGGCTAAATCAGCTGTAGTATGTGACTGTGATGGAATCCTACTGTGTCATAAGAAATGAAGTGCGGGTTGGTTTGGGAAAAACACAGAAAGACTTTCATGAACTGATGCAAAGTGAAATAAGCAGAACCAAGAGAATATTTAATGTTTGAAGAGTAACTGTGAATGACTAAGGCACTTTGAGTAATATGATTATTCAAATAAACTATTGATAGGGTTCCGACTCTGGGAACTTCCTTTAGCTTCCCTGGAATCTCCTCACTTAACCTGGCTTTTCATACTCAAATTGAGCTCTCCTTGTATCTCCTCACAGAATCTGGCTTTTCATACTCAAATCTGTGGCCATTGTCTATTACCTCTTGATTACCCCACCTGCTTCCCACCTAGGTGCTCCCTAGTCTGATGTCTCCTGATTGCCTCCAGCTGTTTCCAGTCTTTGACTCTCCTTGGATTCCCTCCTTGAACTTCTCCTCAAGACCCTTCCTAAACCCCTCCTCCCATCACCCTGGACTACCAGACCACCCCCCAGATCCCTCCTATACTCTTTTCTGTATTTAAGTTCCATCTTGCCTCCATGAAGGCGCTCAGATTCAATCCAGCTCAGACTCTGTCTAGCTGGGATTCTATCTGGCCCGCTTGTGAGTACAAGCGTTACAAATGCTTAGGTTCCTTAAGAGGCAACCCAACTTGGTGAATCTTTAATAAACTTTGTTTTCTTTGGCTTTAAGAAGGCTTGAGTAGAATTCATTCGAGCACGACCCAGACCGTTGGTATTTTGGGGTCCACAAGTACCCCTCAACCTCATCACTATGAAGGTCTTATGAAAGAAAATGCTGTCCACCTTCAGAGAAAGAACTGTTATATGGAAGTATATAGTTTTAAGTTCTAGTTATATGTCTGTATCAAATGCTTGCCTTCCCTAACGTGGGGCTGGGGGGGGGGGAGGGAGACAATTTGGAACTCAAAATGTAACCAAAAAAATTTTTTAATTAAAGACAAAAAAATCCTTGGAAATATGATGGTCTAGTACTCTTGGCATGTTTATTAAATGTAAGGGGAGAGTTCTTTGAATCTAAAGTCTGGCAGCCCTTACCTAGAATTCTTTAGTTCATTTATACGGAATGGTCTATCATATTAGCTAATCTTGGGAGGTACTGAGAGCCCAGCCTTGAAGGTATGCAATTCAATTCAGGTTGTTGAATTCATTGTTGTTGAATTGAATGGAACATTGTAGAGAGGTTTGGTTGGATGCTGAAGGTGGTTGAAGAAAGAGCTGTTGCCTGGCTGAATCAATCTTTGAGTGTTGTAGGGAAAGAACAAGGGTGCTCACCCAAGCAAAGTCGGCTCAGTGTTGGGAGGGCATGATGGTGGTGATGGTGGTGGTGGTGAAGTGATGATATGATTGGATTTCAAGAAACCAGAAAGTTCTACTGGACTTCTCCCCAGTGGCACACTCCAGAATACTGGACTTGGAATCAGGAAGGCCCAGGTTCTAATCTTGCTTCAAATACTTACCAACTGTAGGACCACAGACAAGTTATAACCTCTCCAAGTCTCAGTTTTTCTTATCTGTAAAGTGGATAATCTAATGTAGTGTCTGCCTCAGGGTTGTGGTGAGGTTCATATGCAATATTGTTTGTGAAAATACTTTTATTGCAAACTTTATCCCTTCCTTTGTGAGGGAGGGTAACATCAGGGAGTGACTCAGCCTCTCTCCTAAGCAAGAGAATATGAATACTCCTCCCACCTGGGCAGAACCCCAGATGAGAGACCACACTAAGGGAAACCCCTCAGAGGGGCTCTGTCTTAGGCTCTTTCTTTTAGCCTTAGACATATCTTTATATCTTCTCTCCTTGTCCCTCTTCTCTCCCTCATTTGGAAGTTGGGGAAATTCCCAGCAATCCCCTGGGTTTCCTTAAGTACATTTGTATCGATACCTTCAGTTTTCACATTGCCTACATTTTTCTCCCTCTTCCTCTCCCAAAGGGCCACTCCTTAGAACAACGACTTTAAAGAATGAAAATGGATTTCCATATCTATTATTGGGACCTGATTTGTTCATCATAATTTCACAGCAATCAATTTGATTGTTTTGTCATTGTCCATATAGGGCTTCTTGTGTTTCTCCATATTCGTCATTTCTTGTTGCTGTTCAGTTGTTTCAGTTGAGTCTAACTCTTAATGAACTCATTTGGGGTTTTCTTGGCAAAGGTAGTAGAATGGTTTGCCATTTTCTTCTCCAGCTCATTTTATAGGTGAAGAAGCTGAGGCAAACAGGGTCAAGTGACTTGCCCAGGGTTGGTTGGTTGGTTGGTTAGTTGTTGTCCTTCATTCTCCAAGAGGACCAAAATGATATCATTATACTACAGTCAAGTTTCAATGTGTCTGATCAGACCAATACAAGATCAGAATGCTCTACCACAGGTCAGGCAGAAATAGTCCATGTGAACATTTGGGGTGGATACTCTAAATCTGTGCATCCTACATTTCCATTGACCTGTTTCAATTCTGCTTTGCTCGTAGAGCACAGCACCTTCTCTGATGTGGGCACGGCCATGCTGAGTGGTCCTGTGCTAGTGTCCCCCATGTCACATAATCAATTCCAAAGTTTTTAAGAGAGACCTTGACAGTGTTCTTGTTTTGCTTCTTCTGACCCTCATGTGAACACCCACTGCGTGTGAGTTCTCCAAAGAACAATCTTTCTGGCAGGCTTACATTTTGCACAACGTGGACAGCCCATTGGAGTTGCACTCTCTGAAACAGAATTTGAATGCCTGGCAGTTTAGTTCGAGTAAGGACTGGTGTCTGGTACCTTATCTTACCAGGTGATCTTCAGAATCTTCCTAAGACAATTCAAATTATACAACGAGCAAGTGTCTGAGGCTAGATTTGAATTTGAGAAGATGAGTCTTCCTGACTCCAGGACCAATGTTCTGTGCATTATGGCACCATATAAGCACCCCTCACCATTGCTTACAGCACAGTAATATTCAGTTATATTCGTGTTCTACAACTTGTTTCTCCAGACCATGCCACCCTGGGGTGTTATGAGGCTCAAATGAGATAATGGATGTAAAGAACCTTGCAAACCTTAAATGACTATCTAAATGCCAGCAATCATCATCATCATCATCAGTCTGTAGGCATCAGCTCTTCAGTGGTGATGACTTCATTTCCTGAGTCTTCTACTACACTATTGCTGAGTTCAAACAATGTTTATAGAGCAATGCTATTGTATATATATATACACACATATATATATACACATACACATATATAAAATATGTAATTATAGCACAGTGCTAGTAAATGTTTAACAACCAGCCTGTCTGGGGGAAAGTGTTTTTAAAACTTTTTAGTTTATTCCGTGTGGCTGTCATTTTCTCCATGACTTTCTTAAGTCTAGATAATCAAGAAAACAATACATCTAGCAATCCTTTATTTCTGAGGTATAAATATTCACACTGAAAATTTAACAACAGGTTTGTTGCCAATTAGAGCTGGCTCCAGCACACCCCTGATGTCATTTCCACTACAGCTTGCTTTTCCACCTCCTGGTTTGAATTCTACTGTTGGCACTATCATGTGCTTTTATCTTCCCTTTCCCAGATATAGACCTTGACATTACTATTTGACCATATCCAGATCACTCCCTTTCTAGCACAATATGTCTTTCCTTCCTTCCTTCCTTCCTTCCTTCCTTCCTTCCTTCCTTCCTTCCTTCCTTCCTTCTTTCTTTCCTTCCTTTCTTTTTTTCTTTCTTCCTTTTGTCTTGCCCAGGCTTTCTATCCTGACCATTTATGCAATGGTCCCACAGTTGATCAACAAAGTAGCTTTTACCTGTTCCATTTGAGACGTGATCTGAGATACCCCTCCTTAGGCAGTTCTGTGGCTCTTCATTTCTGGGGATCCCAACATTCTGGGGATCCCAACACATCCCAACATTTCTGGAGATCTGGGCATACTGTAGATGACTAAACTTAGCTCACTGCAGCTTAGAACTCTTAGTCTCTAGACACCCACCAGCCTTTGCCACCCTAGTAGCCAGCATCAAGGGCACTTACTACTGTACCCTGTCCTCTTCATTTCTAAGTATATCATCCTATCCCTTTTAACAAAGAATAAAAAAGAAAGAAGGAAAAAGTAAAACTAAGCATCAACTGATTAACCTGTGATTTCATTGGCTTTCCCAGTGAGGAAATACCTTCTCTCAATACAGATATGCATCTACTATGCAACTTATGGTCTTAAAGAGTGACCTATAACGCTGAGAGTTTAAATGATGGTTCCCTCTGTGCAACCAGCATGTGTCAGGTTCAGGCCTTGAACCAGGTCTTTTAGTCCCCAAGATTTGTTCTCTATCTGCTACATTATCCTGCCTCTCACTTTTGAGGATTAGGGGAAGGAACATCCCCAGAGATTAATTGATTGGGTGTGGTGACTACCTAACTGGTTACTATTTGGGAGAGAACCTGGGTTTGAGCCTTTCAGGAAGAGAGTAGAATGGCTGAATATTCCTTCTAGTGCTCTCTACCTCAGTTTTCTCTGAACTCTGTTAAAGGGTGTGTCAGTACCCTGGACAGCTCCAAAATTAGGTTATGAGCTGCTTACCTACTAGTGTTTTCTTTTTTTGCCTTATATGATAGACTAAATTCTTGCCCTCTCGATGAGTACGGGAAGGGGTGGAAGGAGTGTGAGAATTTGGAACTTTAAACAAAAAAGAAAGAGTTTTTTTAAAATGGAGTATGTAAAAGAACCTGATATCTGTTCCCAGGTAAGAGGCCAAAGGTTATTAATAGATAATTCTGGAAAGAAGAAACATAAATGATCAACAATAACATGAAAAAATACTGAAACTCTAACGAAGAAAATACAAATGAAATAACTCTGAGATACTGCCCCACTTACTAAAATGGCAAATATCGTTTAAAATTATAAAATTCAGTGTCACCAAGGTTGTAGAAAATAGTACGCACATGTCAGCTTTGGAAAATAGTATGGGATTGTGTACCAAGAGCTTCAGAACTGTTCATACTCTTTCACCAACTGATACAAATACTTCGATGATACTCTAAGGATGTTGTTAGCACACACAAAAAAATCTATCTGTACGAAAATAATCCTAGCAGCAATAATCATAACATCAAAGATCTGGAAACAAACCATATGTCCATACCTCTAATGACTGAGGAATTGAAGAACAATTCACCTCATGGTTCACCTCATGCCAGCAACTACAAAAGGTCTTTTGTGACCGTCATCATTCCTGTCCCGTTACTATTATTTTTCCAATTACCACCAAAATTGCTTTGATTTACTTTGTTTGAGGCTTATAGAATTAAACTCTAGAGCTGAAAGGAACATAATCTAGATCCCAGTTTTACAGGAGAGGAAACTCAGGCCCAGAGAGGCTAAGTTGTAATTGTATTATATTAATATAATGGAATATTACTACATAATCTCAAAGTTGGAAGAGATCCCAGAGACTCAGGTGTGTATTTGAATGAACATAGGAACAAGAATCCCCTCTATTAAATATTGTTCCCAAAAAGTGGTCACTTGGCCCTTGATTGAAGATTTTTCAGTGAGGGGAAGGTAGTTCTTCAGATGCAGTCTTTCAGACTTTAAAATAACTTGAAATCGTAGGAAGTTATTACTTTCACCAAGTCAAAATATGGCTCTTTGCAAATTCTATCCACTGCTTATAATTCTACCCATGGGGGCCAAGGAAAATAAGTTTAATCCTTCAGTCTTTCAGATGCTTCCAGGAAGCTCTCATATTCCTTTGTGTAGCCCCTCACCCAAGCTTTTCTTTTCCAGCTAATGCATACTCGACTCTTTAACAAGATCTTCCCCTTCCTGGGTGCCTTCTTCTAGTCACCATCCAGCTTTCAGTGTCCTTTCTAAAATGTTCTGTCTGAATGAAATACTCAAGATATGGATTGACCAGAACAGAGGAAGTCCAGGCTATGCCTCTTTTTGAGGGCTAAGACTGTCCACATTCATATACCACATCTTGTTCAGCCATTCCCCAACTAATGAGCATTCCCTCAATTACCAATTCTTTGGCACCACTAAAAGAGCTGCTATAAATTTTTTTGTGCATGTGGGTCCTTTTCCCTTTTTTACTACCTGCCAAGCCTAGAGGCCTGTGCGGGCTACCCGAGTCTTTCTTACCTCACCTCCGAGGTCTTCGGCTGGCCACGCCGGATGCACATATGAGAGAAAGGACGTTCCAGAGTCGAACAAGGGTTGAGCTTTATTTCAGGGTCTAGTTACAAGTGCAGGGGAGTCTTCCTTAGGAGGAAGAGGGGGAGATTTCCTAAGGAGGCTAAGATCTTAAGGGATTGGAAGTAGAAGTACAAGCAGGGAGAGAGGGGGAGGGGAGAGAGAAGAGAAGAGAAGCGGAGCCTACTGTCCTCTTGGCTCCTCATGTGCTAAGAGAGCTTTCAGGCTTCCTCAATCCTACTTAACTCTCCAGCAGCATAGTTTGCATCTAAATACCGTGCTGTTAGATAACAATAGTGTGCCCAGATCCGGGACCATCTCGAGGGCGGGGAGACTCCACCCATCACGTATCTCCCGGGGAGAGGCGGAAATACCCGAGCTAGCTCGGTTCACCTCGATCCCCTGCCGGTTCCTGGGGGGGGGTCTCGTGAGAGCTCTAAGATTTAGAAGCTCCCACCTTTACCCACCCGAGACTGTCCACACAGAATTGAGCTTCCAATCCCAACAACTACCTCTTTGGGATACAGACCTAGTAATGGTATTACTGGATCAAAGAGTATGTACAGTTTTATAGCCCTTTGGGCATAGTTTCAAATTGCTCTCCAGAATGGCTAGATCAGTTGACAACTCCACCAACAATGCATTAGTGTTCCAATTTTCCCACGTCTTCTCCAATATTTTTCATTTTCCTCTTTTGTCATGTTAGTCAATCTAATAGGTATGATGTGTTATCTCATAGTTGTTTTAATTTGCATTTCTCTATTTAATAGCTTAATTTTTTTCATGCAAAAACTGCCTGTTCTTATCATTTGACCATCTGTCAATTGGGAAATGACTTATATTCTTATAAATTTGACTCAGTTCTATATATTTTATATTTTAGAAATCAGGCCTTTATCAGAGACATTGGCTATAAAAAGTGTTTCCCAGCTCTCTGCTTCCCTTCTAATCTTGGTTGTATTGACTTTGTTTGTACAAAACCTTTTTAATCTAATGTAATCAAAATTATCCATTTTGCATTTTATAACATTTTCTATCTCTTGCTTGGTCATAATTTCTTCTATTCTCCATAGATCTGACAGGTAAACTTTTCCTTGGGGCTCTCCTAATTTGCATGTATTGGCACTGTTTATGTCTAAATCATTTACCATTTTGACCTTGTCTTGGTATACAGTGTAAAATGTTGGTCTATGCCTAGTTTCTGCCATACAGTTTTCCAGTTTTCTCAGCAGTTTTTGTCAAATGTTGAGTTCTTATCGCAGAATCTGGTGTCTTTGGATTTATCAAACAGTAGATTATATAGCCATTGACTACTGTGTCTTGTGTACCTAACCTATTCCACCGATACACCACTCTATTTATTAGCCAGTACCAAGTTGTTTTGTTAGTTACTGTTTTATAATACAGTTTTAGATCTGGTACAGTTAGGTCACCTTCCCTTGTGTTTCTTTTCATTAATTCCCTTGATATTCTGACCTTCTGTTCTTCCAGATGAATTTTGTTATTATTTTTTCTAACTATAAAAGAATTTTTGGTAGTTTGACTGGTATGGCACTGAACCAGTAAATTAATTTAAGTAGAATTGTCATTTTTATTATATTAGCTCAGCCTACCCATGAGCAACTGCTATTTTTTCAATTGTTTAGATCTGACTTCATTTGTGTGACAAGTGTTCTGTAATTGTGTTCATATAGTACCTGGGTTTGCCTTGGCAAGTAGACTCACAAATATTTTATATTGTCTACAGTTACTTTAAATAGAATTCTCTTTCTATTTCTTGCTGCTGGACTTTGTTAGTAATATGTATAAATGCTGATGATTTATGTGTTTATTTGCATCCTGCTATTTTACTGTACTTGTTAATTATTTCAAGTAGTTTTTTTAGTTGATTTTCTAAGATTCTCTAAGTATACTATCATACCATCTGCAAAGAGTGATAGCTTTGTTTTTTCATTGCCTATTCTAATTCCTTCCATTTCTTTTCTTCTCTTATTGCTAAAGCTAACATTTCTAGTACCATATTGAATAACAGTGGTGATAATGGACATCCTTGTTTCACCCCTGATCTTATTGGAAATGATTCTAGTTTATCCCATTACACATAATGCTTGCTAATGGTTTTAGGTAGATGCTTCTTATCATTTTAAGGAAAATTCCATTTATTCCTATGCTCTGTAGTGTTTCTGATGGGTATTGTATTTTGTCAAAAAAAACTTTTTTCTGCATCTAATGAGATAATCCTATGATTTCTGTTCGTTTTGGTTGATATGGTCAAATATGCTGATGGTTTTCCTAATAGCACTTATCTCATAAGATTGTTGTGAGACTCCTAGGAGATTATGTAGGTAAGTGCTTTGCTTTGCAAAACTTACTGTGCTCTATAAATGCCAGCCCTTAGGAAAGTCTAACAGCTAATGTTTCAGGCAGACAAGGCAAGTATTATTATCCCCATGATATAGATAAGAAAACAGAGAGCCAGAAGTTGTGATATTACCAAGGTTAGATAGCTAATAAGTCAGACCCAGGGAGGAATTCTGGTCTCTTGAAACCCCAATGTTCTTTCTGCAATACTATGATTTTGGAATATTACTCTGAATAGCAAAGAAGCAATCAATATCTGGCTTCTTTAGCTCTACCTAATTTCAATCTTCCTTCATCTTTCTCAATTTTTTCCCTTCCAAGTAGAATGCCAAGGATACACACATTTGCCTTGGAAAATTCTTATTTCTCTCATCCCAATGTCATCCTCAAAGACAAAAGAAATTCAAAACTTGTATACAGTGGTTTCCACTTTTCCTTTCTCCCTTGATAAAAGCCTCTAAGCAGAAAATCTCTCTTCATAAATACTTCCATCAAATTCAGCTTCTCTTGGTCCCTTGGGGAAATTGGCTTATTGCACGTTTGCTCTGCACAGTCATGAGAGGTTTTGTGGTATGGTAGATGGAATCATTGTAATCAATGAATCAATCAAATATGCATTAAGTGCCTACTATGTGTTTGGTCCTGTGCTAAGGGATACAAAAAGAAGCAAAAGAGATTCCTTCCCTTAAGGAACTTACAATCTAATGAGAGAGACTACATGCCAACAAATATAAAAAAAGCAAGCTATATACAGGGAAAATAGGAAATAAGTAACAGAGGGAAGGTGCTGGAAGTAAGAGGAGATGTAAAATACAGAATTTTAGTTGGGACATAAAGGAAGTCAGTAGGTAGAATTGAGAAGGGAGAACATTTCAGGGATGGTAGACAACCAGAAGAAATGCCCAGAGATGACAGATGTCTTGTTCATCATGGAACAACCAGGAAGCCAGGGTCACCAGATTGGAGAGTATGTGCTAGGAAGTAAGGTATAAGACGACTGGGAAGGAGTAAGATATAAGACGACCAGAAAGGTAGGAAGGGCCTAAGTTGTGAAGGGCTTTGAATGCCAAAGAGAACATTTAGTATTTAATCCTGGAGGTAACAGAGAACCACTGGAGTTTATTGAATGTTGGGGGGGTGATATGGTAGAAACTGACATTTAGGAAGCTCATTTTAGTGACTGAACTAACAGGGAAGTTGGGAGATCTGGGATCTATTCCTGGCTCTGCACTTACTGTATAACCTTGAACAAGTTACCTGATTTCTTTGAACCCCATTTCCTTATCAGTAAATGAAGTTGGCACGAGAAGGTAAGCTATTTGAATTAGGCAAGTACTATTGCTTTCTCTAGAGTTTAGCACATTGACTGACAAAGAGCTTAATAGTAAAAGCTTAATAAATGATTGCTAACTGACAAAACTAAATAAATAAAGGGAGTGAACTGGCTGAGCAATAAGGTTCCTTCTAATTACCCTCTAATTCTAAAATGTTGGGTCTATTTGTGAGATGAAGATCACAATCTTTTTTTAAAATAATTATTTTATTTGTTTTCAGTGCTCTACAATCACTTCCATCTAATCTTAGATTTTCCCCCTCTCTCCCCTTCTTTTCCCCCTCCCCGTGAGGCTTGCAGTCTTATATAGGTTCTACACATATATTTCTATTAAATACAATTTTACCATAATCATGTTGAATAGAAGAATTAAAATGAATGGGAGAAACCATAACACAAAACAAGATAAAACATAACAAAAGAAAGTTGTCTGCTTCATTCTGCAATCCAATTCCATAGTTCTTTCTCTGGATGTGGAAGGCGTTTTGCCTCAAAAGCCCACTGGGAATTTTTTAGACCCTTGCATTGCTATGTAGTACTAAATCTACCAGAAAAATTCCTTGCACACTGTGGTTGTTGCTGTGTACAAAGTTCTCCTGGTTCTGCTCCTTTCACTCAGCACCAGCTCATATAAGTCTTTCCAGGTCTCTCTGAAGTCTTCCTGTTAATCATTTCTTATAACACAATTGTGTTCCATTACATTCATATACCACAACTTGTTCATTCATTCCCCAATTGGTGGGCATCCCCTTGATTTCCAGTTTTTGGCCACCACAAAGAGAGCTGCTATAAATGTTTTTGTACATGTGAGACCCTTTCCCATTGTTATGATCTCTTTGAGATACAGTCCTAGAAGCAATATTGCTGGGTCAAAGGGTATGGACATTTTTGTAGCCCTTTGGGAATAGTTCCAAATTGCTCTCCAGAATGGTTGGATCAGTTCACAGCTCTACCAACAATGAATTAGTGTTCCAACTCTTCCACATCTTCTCCAATATTTATCATCTTCCTGCTTTGTCATGTTAGCCAATCTGATAGGTGTGATGTGGTACCTCAGAGTTGTTTTGATTTGCATCTCTCTAATCAAGAGTGATTTAGAGCATCTTTTTATATTACTATAGATAGCTTTAATTTCTTCCTCTGAAAACTGCCTGTTTGTATCCTTTGACCATTTATCAATTGGGGAATGACTTGTATTCTTCTATATTTGACTCAATTCTCTATATATTTTAGAAACGAGGCCTTTATCACAGACACTAGCTGCAAAAATTCTTTCCCAGTTTTCCGTTTCCCTCCTGATCTTGGTTGCAATGGGTTTGTTTGTGCAAAAACTTTTCAATTTAATGTAATCAAAATTATCCATTTTGCACTTTATAATGTTCTCTATCTCTTGTCTGGTCAAAAATTTCTCCATTCTCCATAAATCTGACAAATATACTACTCCTTGTTCCCCTAATTTGTTTATAGTATCAATCTTTATGCCTAGATCATGTATTCATTTGGACTTTATTCTTGTGTACAGTGTCAGGCATTGGTCTATGCCCAGTTCAGCCACACTGTTATCCAGTTTTCCCAGCAACTTTTGCCAAACAGTGAGTTCTTATCCCAGAAGCTGGGGGCCTCGGGTTTATCAAAAGTAGATTTCTATAATTATTGACTACTATGTCTTGGGTACCTAATCTATTCCACTTGCCTACCCCTCTGTTTCTTAGCCAGTACCAAGTGGTTTTAATGATTGCTGCTTTATAATACAGTTTGAGATCTGGTAGGGCTAGGCTACCTTCCCTAGCATTTCTTTTCATTAGTTCCCTTTATATTCTGAACCTTTTGTTTTTCCAGATGAATTTTGGTGTTATTTTTTTCTAGCTCTAGAAATTAATTATCTGGTAGTTTGATTGGTGTGGCACTGAATAAGTAAATTAATTTAGGTAGAATTGTCATTTTTATTATATTGGCTTGGCCTAACCATGAGTAACTGATGCTTTTCCACTTGCTTAGATCTGAATTTATTTGTGCTAAAAGTGTTTTGTAATTTTGTTCATATAGTCCCTGGGTTTGTTTTGGCAGGTAGACTCCCAGATATTTTGTAGTGTCTACCATAGCTTTAAATGGGATTTCTCTTTCTATCTCTTGATGTTGGGTTTTGTTAGTAATATATAGAAATGTAGATGATTTATGTGGGTCTATTTTGTAACCTGCAACTTTGCCAAAGTTGTTTATATTTTCAAGTAGTTTTTTACTTGATTCTCTAAGTATATCATCATGTCATCTGCAAAGAATGATAACTTAGTTTCTTCCTTGCCTATTCTAATTCCTTCCATTTCTTTTTCTTCTCTTTTTGCTAAAACTAACATTTCTAGTAAGATATTGAATAACAGTGGTGATAATGGCCATCCGTGTTTCACCCCTGATCTTACTGGAAATGCATTTAGCTTATCCTCATTGCATATAATGCTTGCTGATGTAGATACTGCTTATTATTTTATGGAAAGTTCTATTTATTCCTATGCTCTCCAATGTTTTCAATAGGAATGGGTGTTGTATTTTGTCAAAAGCTTTTTCTGCATCTATTGAGATAATCATGTAGTTTCTGTTAGTTTTGTTGTTGATATGATCAATAATGCTGATAGTTTTCCTACTATTGAACCAGCCCAGCATTCCTAGTATAAATCCTACCTGATCATAATGTATTGTTCTCATAAGTTGCTGTATTCTTTTTGCTAATATCTTATTTAAAATTTTTGCATCTATATTCATTAGAGAAATTGGTCTATAATTTTCTTTCTCTGTTTTGGCTCTTCCTGGTTTAAGTATCAGAACCATATTTGATCACAAAAAGAATTTGGTAGGACTCCTTTCCCTATTTTCCCAAATAGTCTCTATAGTATTGGAATTAACTGTTCTTTAAATGTTTGATAGAATTCACTTGTAGATCTATCTGGCCCTGAAGATTTTTTCCTAGGGAGTTCATTGATGACTTGTTCAATTTCTTTTTCTGAGATAGGGTTATTTAAGTATTCAATTTCCTCTTCTGTTAATCTGGGCAATTTATATTTTTTTAAAATAATCATCCATCTCATTTAGATTGTCAAATTTATGGGCATACAGTTGGGCAAGTCATTTCTAATTATTGTTTTAATTTCCTCCTCATTGGAGGTCAGTTCACCCTTTCCATTTTTGATATTGGTAATTTGGTTTTCTTCTTTCTTTTTTTAAATCAAATTGACCAAAGGTTTATCACTTTTATTGGTTTTTTCATAAACCCACCTCTTGTTTTATTTATTAGTTCAATAGTTTTCTTAATTTCAATTTTATTAATCTCTCATTTGGTTTTCAGTATTTCTAATCTGGTATTTACTTAGGGATTTTCAATTTGTTCTTTTTCTAGCTTTTTCAGCTACATGCCCAATTCATTGATCTCCTCTTTCTGTATTTTATTCATGTAGGCATTCAAAGATATAAAACTTCCCCTAAGAACTGCTTTTGAAGATCCCATAAGATTTGGTAGATTTTCTCATTATTATCCTTCTCTTGAATGAAGTTGTTGATTGTTTCTATGATTTGTTGTTTAACCCACTCATACTTTAAGATTAGATTATTTAATTTCCAATTAATTTTTGGTTTATCTTTCCATGGCCTTTCATTACATATAATTTTTGTTGCATTATGACCTGAGAAGAATGTATTGACTATCTCTGCCTTTATGCATCGGATTGTGAGGTTTTTATGCCCTAGTACATGGTCAATTTTTATATATGTGCCATGTACCACTGACAAAAGGTATATTCCTTTCTATCCCCAATCAATTGTCTCCAGAGATCTATCATATCTACCTTATCCAGAGTTTTATTCACCTCCTTAACTTCTTTCTTGTTTATTTTGAGGTTAGATTTATCAAGTTCAGACAGGGGGAAGTTGAGGTCTCCCATTAGTATAGTTTTGATGTCTATTTCTTCCTGTAACTCCCTTAGCTTCTCCTCTAAGAATCTGGATGCTATACCACTTGAAGCATGTATGTTTAGTAATGACATTGCTTCGTTGTCTACAGTGCCTTTTAGCAGGATATAGTTTCTTTCCTTATCTCTTTTGATTAGATCTATTTCTGCTTTTGCTTTGTCTGAGATTAGGATTGCTACCCCTGCTTTTTTTACATCAGCTGAAACACAATATATTCTGCTCCATCCTTTTACCTTTACCATGTGTGCTTCCCCCCATTTTAACATATTGTTGGATTATGGTTTTTAATCCATTCTGCTATCCATCTCCGTTTTATGGGAGAATTCATCCCATTTACATTCGCAGTTATGATTACTATATATGTCTTTCTCTCCATCCTCTTTCTCCCTGTTTATGCTTTTAGTTCTCTCTTCTCCCTTCCCCTCCACAATAGAGTTTCAATTTTCGACCACCACATCCCTCAGTCTTCCCTCTGTTCTTTCATTCCCTTCCCTCCCTTTTAGCCTTCTCTCCCTTTTCTTTCCCCCTTCCCCTCCTACTGCCTATAGAGCTAGATAGATTTCTATACTTAACTGAGTTTGTTGTTCCCTCCTTGAACCAAATCAGATGAGAATAAATCTCAAACAATGCTCATCTCCCTACCCTCTTTTCTTCTACTGTATTATGTTTTTGTGTCTCTTCCTGTGATGTAATTTACCATTTTCTGCCTCTTCCTTTTCACTTCTCTCATTACAATCTTTTTGCACCTTTAAATCACATTTTTATTCTCACATCATTTACTTTATACCTGCTCCCTCTATCTATGTATATCCCTTTTATATATCATAATAAATATACTATTCTCAAGATTAACAATTATCATTTTCCCTTATAGGGATGTAAATAGTTTGCCTATATTGAACAACATGTTTTTTTCCCCATTTACCTTTTTATGCTTCTCCTGAGACTTGTGTTTGAAGATCAAATATTCTATTGAACTCTGACCTTTTCATTAGGAAGGTCTGGAAATCCCTTGTTTCATTGAATGTCCATCTCCTTTCCTGAAATATTATACTCAGCTTTGCTGGGTAATTAATTCTTGGTTGTAGTACCAGTTCCTTTGCCTTATGAAATATCATATTCCACTCCCTTCAATCTTTTAATGTAGAAATTACAAGGTCCTGTGTGATTCTGAGTGTAACTCTTTGATATTTGAATTGTTTCTTTCTGGATGCTTGCAGTATTTTCTCCTTCACTTGACAGGTCTGGTATTTTTAGTTTGGGATCCCTTTCAGGAAGTGAACATTGGATTCTTTTGATGACGATTTTGCCCTCTGGATCTAGGATTTCTGGGCACTTTTCCTTGTTGATTTCTTGGAAGATATTGTCCAGTATCTTTTTTTCATCACGTCTTTCTGGTAGACCAGTAATTCTTAGATTTTCTCTCCTGGATTTATTTTCCAGGTCAGTTGTTTTTCCAATTAGATATTTTATATTTACTTCTATCTTTTCATTCTTTAGATTCTGTTTGACTGATTCTTGATGTCTCATAGAGTCATTAGCTTCTACTTGCCTGATTCTAATTTTTATCAAATTGTTTCCTTCAGTTAACTTTTACATCTCCTTCTCCATCTGTCCAATTGTTCCTTTTAAGGAGCTATTTTTCCTGTAAGGTTTTATACTTCCTTTTCTATTTGTCCAATTTTCCTTTTTAAGGAGCTGTTCTCATCAGTGAATTCTTTTTTCATATTTTTAAAACCATTGGCCAGTTTTTCTTCTATTTCTCTAATTTGGCTTTTAAAATCCTTCTTGAGCTCTTCCAAAATGCTTTTTGGACTTGAGATCAGTTCATATTCACTTATGAAGTTTCAGATGAGAGTACAGTCTCAGTGCTGACCTCTTTGGTATTTGTGTTTTGGTTCTTGTCCCCATAGAAAGATTCTATGGTCTTTTCTTTTCTGGTTTGCTTCTTACTCATGATGATCACCCTTTTCCTGACTTTTAATGTAGATCTCTGCATCTGGGGCACAGGGGGCTCTGTCCCACAGTTCTTATGCTTAGAACTTGAGGCTTTGTGTGTTGTAGACTCTGATTCTTTCAGCTAGAAGTTAAAATGATGCAGCTTAACTGGTGCTGAGCTTGCTGGTGTTTGAAAGCAGAGGCCAGGTGAAGTCTTTCTGGGTTTCCCCGGAGTTACCTTGGAGCTAGTTGCATTAAGTGTGGGGAGGGATAGTCTGGCCACAGGAGGTCTACTCTGCTGAGCTAGAGCATAGGCAAGCTCAGCAGTTGGTGAACCCGTACACACTAGTGTCTTCCCTATTCCCCTAGGGTGCTGAGGCATGCCTGGGGTCCTGGTGTTGGCAGTTGTGGGCTTCACCCCCCCTGGGCCTCAGGATCTTCTCCTGGTTTGCTGAGGTGGGGCTGTCTGAGACAGCTCTGGTCCTGTACTGGTCCCTTTAAGTCACAGCAAGAGGGACCTTCGTTAATGATTTTCCTAGCCTCATGGGCTAAGACACTGTTTGCCCCTTCAACTGATCCCACTGTTACAGAATTTTTCCTAAGGAAATGTTTTATGGGCTTTTCAAGGTCAACAAGGGGAGGAGTAGAACTCCACCATCTTGGCTCTCTGAAGTTCAAGTAGGTGACTTACAGACATTTAATATGGGAGCTGATAGTCTCAGAAGTAGATTGGCTGCTGCAGTTACGTGGGGCTCCATACTCTCTCTCCAACAAATAAAATAATAAAAAAACCCCAAAAAACAAAACAAAGAGACAAAATTCTCCTCTCTTCTTCCTTTGTAGAGGTGGATCACTATGGATATGGAATAGTGCATGTACTGTCAGACTCAGTTGACCTGTGGGTTGATTTTGCTGATGTGCTTTCTTTCTCTCTCTTTTTAATTCTTTGTTAGAAGGAATGGCTCTTGTGGGAGGGGAGAGGGAAGGATGTATTTAGAAATGCAGGTGATGTCAAAATAAAACATATCAAGAATTCTTCAAGTTTAGTAAAGTAATGGTCTCAATTTAGTGGGTAACAATAGTGAGTTTTATTTTTCATAGCTACATTCATTGGGGGCATAGACCCAAACTCTGGGGAATGAGGTGTGAGAGAGATTCTAGAGGTTAATGAGTGGTGAAGAAGAAAAGAGAGCCCTGGATGAAAGGAACAAAGGAGAAGATGAATTCTGATCAGAAGGAGAGAGGACAAAGAAGGTGCTGGGAAAATGGAGTCTCTTCTCCCTCTCTCCCCCAGATTCTATCTCCTTCCCATTCCTTGATCTTTCTCCTCTCACATTTCATATGCAGTTCCTGGAGAGTCCAGCTCCCTAGTTTCATTTGAAAATATATTATGTGTCGTATCATCACATTTCCTATAATTCCCTTTGCCTTTAATTTTTTCATTGCTATCTAAGGTGATACAGTGGATAGACCTGGGCCAGAAGTCTAGAAGATCTGAGTTCAAATCCAACCTCAGACCTTTACTATGTGACTCTTGGTGGGTCATTTAACCTCTGATTGCTTCAGTTTCCTCAGCTGTAAAATGGGGATAATAATAGCACCTACCTCAAAGAGTTGTTGTGAGGATCAGTTAAGATATTTGAAAAGTGCTTTTCCAACCTTAAAATACTTTACAAGCATAAATGATTTTGCTTCCCTCTCCTCTCATCCATTCTCACTGATCTCTATCTCTTCAACTACTGCATCTGTGCACATAATTCCCAAATACTTATATCTGGTCCTGACCTCTCTTCTGAACTCCAGGACCATGTTTCTAATTTTCTTTAGGAAACTCCACCTGTATGTCATACATCTCTCCCTCACTTCAACATGAACATGTCCAAAACTGTGTTTATCCTCTTTCTTCTAGACCTGGTCATCCTCATTCAGACTTCACTATCATTGGTAACCCAGCATTCCAGGTTCCAGACCTTGACATTGCCTTCCTTTTCTCCCACATGTCTGTGTCAGTCAAGGTAGGTTATGTCAGCATATGGTGATGCTGCCAAAGGAATTAAAACCCATTTTGGGTTCGTTTCCCTGCCTTCTATAACCTTTTGTTGTTTTTTTTTCAGTCATTTCAGTCGTGCCCAAATCTTTGTGACCCCATTTGAAGTTTTCTTGGCAAATATACTGGACTGGTTTGCCATTTTCTTCTCCAGCTCATTTGGCAACCAACCCTACAAAAAAAGCAAGGGATCACTAACCATTAAAGAAAGTAGTATGTCATTTCACCACCAGGTGGAGCGACCCTTAGGCCACCACCACGGGGTATTTTGAGGTGTTCTGCTCATCTCCAAGTCTCAACCTGAAAAATCCTGGATTATTCCTCCTCCCACTAAACCCAACTCATACGGCTTTTTAGCACCCAAAGGTGGTAAGTGGGGAAAATATGTCATCTCTGCCAAAGTCCCCTACTCATATTAAGCAAATTATGCTTTATATGACTGACTCTTTATATTTTATTCATATAGGCTATCCCCACTGTAGCCACACTCATTTTATTATGCAAAACACAAACAAGAGGAAAATTGTCCGATCATTTCCTAAAATGCAAAAATCTTCTCATTGCTTTTCCTGCTTTTCTTTTTCTCTTTTTTTTTTTTGTCAAATCATTAAAGCATTCATAGCAGGAGTTAGGCATCTGAGACCCCCTTTCAGTGGCAGAGGTGACAAATTGGTCTCTACTTTTATCTTGACAGTCGATAGCACTCTCAAAAGCTACAAGTTAGGTGTTCTGGAATCCTTCTCTGCTCTATCCCTGACTTGACCTGGCTGAGCTGACTTCTATAGTCCTAATAGGCAGCTTACATCTCAGTTCTAGGTCTGTATCTCAGCTCACACCCTCTCCTGATCATAGCAGAGGCATCTTAGATGTCATATCTGTTGCTCTGGGCAGCAGAAATGTCAGTCCAGATGTTTTCCATCGTTCTCACCCTCAGCTCACACACGCCCTCCCCGCCAAACCAGCAACAAATAGGAGAAAGTAACTGCTGAAAACATGGAAAGAACTGGGTGGAATGGAATGTTCAAAGACTGCTCTTTTCAGGATGAAGGCCGTGAACAGGAGTGGTGAGAAGATCAAGATATATGCAATCTCTCAAGCAAAATTGTACCTAGACCCCTCATGTGGCTTCATCTCTGTTTTGAATTCCCATTTCAGTGGTCCTGTGTTTTGGAACGTCTTATGGATTCAGTTTCTAATTCCTACAGACATGAAACTTGTAGCATATCCTTCTATAACTCATATACAAGGTGTTCCCAGTTTCTAGCAATTTGGTCTCCATGTTGGCTTTTTGCATCTATTTTTTTCCTCTGCACTATTAGTAGAGAGTATAAGCCCCCATCACTACCCACATACAGAAGGCTTTCTACTTTCTCCCCATCTTCTATTTTCTAGCCTTCCTCCTTCTGCCAGTCTAATTTTATGTCTCCATCTAGTCAGCTCACTCCTCTGCTTACAAAGCTTCAGTGACCCCCTTATTGCTCATGGAATAAAGTTCAACCAAATTTCTTTGCTTGTCATACAAAGCCTTCCAAAGCATGGCAACATCCAGGGTTTGCTGGTAGATGTTTAATAGCTGACTCTCTATGAAAACTCTCTTTTAAGTTTAATCTGCATTATTAATATTTTTGCCATCACTTTCTTAAGTCTTGATAACCCACAAGACAACAAATCAAGTTGGTAGCATTTGTGGCATTCCAAGGTGTAAATACGCATACTGAAATTGAACAATTGGCTCTCCAGAACCCATATGAGCTGGTTCCATTAACAACTGGCAACTCTTTATTTTTTTTGTCTTTTTCATATTGTTCTCCTCCACATACTCTACACCATAGACTACTCTGTCCTCCCCAAAATACCTTGCACATCCCCATTCTTCCCCCCTGTATTTGTTCAAATCAGTCTGTACATCTAGAACATCCTCCCTCTCCTTTCTTGACTACTTTATTTATACCAATTATTTATAGCCCCACAAAAATGCCATTTTCTTCTTTTGCCTCTCTTGATCCCCCATGTGATCATAGCAAGTACTCTCTGGCATAGTAATCTAGAGTCAAGCTAACTACACCTCTCACTTAAGATCCTAAGGAGTTTTAGATATCTCTTTTCTAATGCCATTGGCTCAAGCTCCCACTATGGATGTGTTCCTTTAAGTGTTGGCTACCAGTTGTGTCCCTGATCCATTTAATCACTTAACATCAATTAGCCTTTACAAAGAGATATTTACTTCGAAGGCATTGCAAGAAAAAAGTACAACCATTTTGCCCCAGCGCCTTGAAGACACAATCTCTCTCATCCCTCCCAGGCTCTGGGGAGAATGGACTTCAGCTCAGCAGAGTTTCTGCATAGCATTGGTTCCAACCTTACATAACCCATACACGTGTGCCTCAGTACCTTTGTGCTTCAGATTTGAGCCCGTGCTCCCCAAAGACCAAATGTGTGTAGAGGGGAGCATATGCCCCCAGCTGGGGGATTGTTTTATAACTTTAGTGCTTGCTAAACCTTCTCGATAAAATCAACTAGTTAGTCCATACTGGGGATAGCTCACTGGATAAGGGCTCGTCAAAGATAGTATTGGAAACCCTAGTCCATTGGAGTTACTCTTAGAACCCTGATGAGAGTAGTCAGATGCTTTCTAGAGAGGGACCAAACCTGCCAGTATAAGTTAGGGTTAGAAGAGTGAATGGTGTGTGTATGTGTGTGGTATGTGTATAACATTTATGAAATGGTGAGCATATTTGTACTATCTGCCTTGTAGAGTTGTTGTGAGGAAGATACTGTGTTATTCCCTAACTAGACTATAAGTCTTCAAGGGATCAGAGACCATATCTCATCTACACTTTGTATTTCCTCCAGTATCTAACACAATAGCTTATTCAGAAATGTTGAAAAACAGACTAAACCCATAGTAATGGTTCTATAATATGCATCTAAATATTGGAACCAGCCCAGGTGAGAGGAACTGGGGAAGTGGCCCCAGGAATATAGCCAAAGAACTTGTCTGAACAACCCATCATTTTCCTCTCCTTGAACAGGGCAGCCCCCTACCTGGTTAACCTAAAACCTAAGTATATTCATTGGTTAGTATGAAGACAAATTTCATGGATTTACAATTCTGGAACCAAACTTTGCCAAGATTGAAAACAATATTACAAGGAACTAAGCCAGAAAAACTACTCAAGATCAGTCTGAAATTCCCAGACCCATACTTGGCAGAACACAAGGTACAGAAGTTTCCCACTGGGGTCTTCCTCACCCTACCCCCAACTCTACAACAAATGAGTTTGGTCCTTGAAAAAGACAGTGAAGTAAGTACCCTGCACCATTCTTTATGTAACTATCTTGCTGGTGTATGTGGAAAAGAAACACATGTTTGCAAGACCAGACTGAATGAAATTGAATGAGATATCTTAGAACAAAGAATGATCATATACGCATCTCCGCTGTGAGTGACAGTCACATCTACTGTATGTATTCTGCAGGTTGAAAGAGACAAAAACACAGAAGAGGAGAGGCAGGTTTTGTTTTGCCCTTCTTTCTTGTTTTCTCTCACTCCTGCTTCTGGTTTGAAAAGAGAGATTTCCAGTTGTTGATTTTTCCTTGTTTTTCCCTCTCTGGCTTATGAGGAGTTTAGGGGATTTCCCCCGCACACACACACTTCTGTTCATTTCTACCTTTCGAAGTAACAGGAACCTTCTTGTTGTGTGTGTGTGTGTGTGTGTGTGTGTGTGTGTGTGTGTGTGTGTTTTCTTCTACTGAACCAGGAACTCAAAGGTACTCTGGCCACCAAATAAACAAAAGAACACAAAGTACTTGTGAGTGATTGTGCCTGTGTCTGTGCCCTTCTATTATTGATGACTTGACCACCTGTGTTAACATTGCCCAGGTTGCACATCTTGTTTTCTCTTGTTTACCATAAGTTTTATTACCCTTTGAGGTTATCCTCCTTCACCTAGTTGCTATTACTGTAACACAGAGAGCCTTCCTGTGATTCTCTATGACTGCGAATCATGGAACAACACAACCTCATGTCAGTGACCCAACTGGCAAGGCAACGAGGAAGTGTACGTTATATGTAGTTGGGTGGCAGCATATTTCCAATGACAATTTGCACTTTAAATGCAAAAGATGTCCTACAGGGCACATATGATTAGCAAAGAAAGTAGGCTAGCATAGATGAGGGGTGACAGATGAACAGTCCAAGAGTTGCAATGGTAACCACATAAGCTAAAATGCCTAAAGGAAGGATTTTGACGTTAGGGTACCACTCCTCTGGAAGATTTATTGGAAGATAATGGACCAGAGTCAAACAGAACAAGAAAGTATTGGATAGTTTGCAGTCATCCCACTGGTGATAATGCTCACATTAATAAGAATGGTCCAATAGAAACAATGTTCATTTTGGAGTCAGATCTGTGTTTGAATCCTGCCTCTGATTCTACTTTTCTAACCTGCAGTGATAATAAAAATAGTAATAATATAGTTCCTACTATGTGTCAGGCTAAGTGCTAAGTTAACATTATCTTATTTGATTCTTACAGTAACCCTGGGAGGTAGGTGCTATTATTGACCTCTCTGGGTCTCTGTTTCTTCATCTATAAACTGAGGGGGTAGGACTAGACACTGGGATGGGAGCATAAACTGGGGTCCAAAAGGGGTTGTTTGTGATCTCGAACAGGGAATAGTTATTGTTGAGTGATGGCGAGGTCCAGGGTATGAATAGTTCCATGGGTGATGAATGGGAGAATGGAACAGGAGGATGGAGGAGTTAAGAGTTCAAGGAATTATGGGGATGATGATGCTCCAGGAAGAAAAGATGTAGCTAGAAAATCATGCTTCTTTGTATCTCTGGTACCAATAGCTCAGAGTAGATATTAAAATAGCAGATGATGATTAGACACCACGGAATACTACAGAGAATCTGAAGGTTAACCCTCCATGTGTCAGAATATGACTGCACTGACACATTTTCTGAGATGTGTTTAAAGTAACAAATTTAAAGTAGCAAATACTCTCTAACATTCTATTCCTGTCCTTTTTAAACCTAAAGTGTGTTCCTTCTGTAGGATGTGCCCCAATCTCTTGCTGATTGTATAATACCCATATAATACCCGTTATAATAATATAATAAAATAAAATACTCCCCATTGTGCTTTTGTAGAGTTCCATGATTCCAGAGAGCTTTTTAGAGCCTATTCCCAGAGATGTAGGCAGGGGTTATTACTTCTGTTTTCAGATGAGGAAGATGAGGCTCAGGTTCATCCTGAACTTTGAAAGTAGAAGGTTGGAAGGGGATGGCTAATGCAGATAAAAAGTGCTATTCTTGCTCTGTTGTTATGAATTAGTGTATTTGGGCTAAAACTCTCCCTTTGGTAGAGGGGTGGGGGCCCTTGAGTGTGGAAGTTCTTTTTTTTTTTAAAGCTGTCAGCCATGGTTCCTGTGTTGGTAGACTTACTCCAAAACTTTTCTTTGTTACAAGGGAATGTTTTATAGAGGAGAATATGATCATGATATAAAAAACAAAAGACATACTATTTTTAAAAATTAAATAATCCTTTATACATTCTAAAATAACAAGGATATGAAGAAACACTTTGAATCTCTGACCATTTCAAAAATGGTGATTACTTTTTTGGTCATTTTGTTTAAAAAACTCATCAAAAATTTACATGTGCTGGACATGGTAATGTAGGCCTGTAATCTTTGCTACTGGGAGAGGCTGAGGCTAGTCGATCTCTTGGTCTCAGGAATTCTGAGCTATAGTAAGGCTAAAGTCCATCAGGTATCTGCACTACATCTGGCATCAATATGGTCAGTCTGGGAGTGGAGGGACTACCTAAGAAAGGGTGAACCAGTACAAGTTAGAAATGGAACAGATCAAAGTTTCTGTGCAGACCACCATGGGATCATGGTGATCATGTAGATGGCAAGTGGGTGGCTGCTGAACTGCTACCCTCTTTCTTTCCTTGATCTTTCTATTTCATGGAGCCTGGAAGATGAAAGAAGAAGAAGGAGAAGGAGAAGAAAGAAGAAGTAGAAGAAGAAAAAGAAGAATGAAAAGGAGGAGGAGAAGGAGAAGGAGGAGGAGAAGGAGGAGACTAAGAAGAAAAATGATGATGATGATCATTATCATGAAGGAGGAGAAAAAAGAAAGAGAGGGAAGGAGGAAAGGAGGGAGAGGAGAGAGAGAAAGAACAAAGGAAGGAAAGAAGGAAGGAAGGAAAAGAAAGAAAAATGTACTTGCTTGGTTTATCAAAGTGGGTACCTACTAAATAGGGCATGGTTTTGAAAAAATTATGGCATATAAGACCAATGAAACTTGATTGGACTATGGGAAATGATGACAGGGTTGTGTTCAGAGTAACCTGGAAGATCTGTATGAATTGATGTAGAGTACCTAGAGTACCGTGAGAAGAATCGGGAAAGCAATTTATTCAATAGCTACAACACCATCAAGAAAAATCCCTCCAAATGTCTTCAGAATGTCCAGATTTACAAGAGTGCTCTGCACCCAGGAACGTGCTCTGGGGCCCTCCGGGTGCTATCTCCTCCTTGCCCCTACCCCTGCCCCTTTGGGTGCCTTTGGCGCCTTCCTGCCAGTCTCTCTGGTGCCGGAGGCTCTCCAGACTCTTGGGGTTCCTTGGCTGGGCTGCGCTAGGGCTGCTCATCAAGAGGAGGGTTACGCTGGAACATGAAGCCGGGGAGGTGAAGGATCTAGTCTTGGGGATAGCTGCTTCTCAGATGATGGGAATACTGGGGGCCTGCCTTCAGAATTTGAAAACCTTGAGTTTCTCAGCATGATCGACATCAACCTTGTGTCTTTGGCCAACCTACCCAAGCTTTCCCGACTTCGAAAGTTGGAGCTCAGTGATAACCATCTCTCTGGAGGCCTGGAGGTCCTGGCCCAACCAACAGCCAGCCTGATCCGGCTAAACCTGAGTGGGAACAAAATCAAGGATATCGACACCGTGGAGCCCCTGAAGAAGCTGCCAAACCTCAAGAGCCCGGACCTTTTCAAATGCAATGTGACCATGCTGATGAGCTATGGGGAAACTCTGTTTGCCCTCTTGCCCTAGTTCACCTACCTCCATGGCTACGAGGCTGTTCTATGTCTGGGGAAGCGTTCATGTTGGTTGACTTTTGTCAAGTTCATAATAAGAATTTTTTAAAAAGAATATTAACTTGGCTGGTTTATAATAACATTTATGAATGTTTATGATGGCATTTTGTTCTCCTCCTAGTTGCGATTGAAGACAGTCCCTGTTAGGCAACTGTGTGATAGTAGAAAGAGAGAGATTTGGGGAGTCAGTTGAGAAACATTTACTGTGTGCCAGGCATGTGCTAAACACTGGAGAGAGGGGGGAGAGAGAGAGAGACAGAGAGAGAAAGAGACAGATGGACGGATGGACGGACGGACAGACAGACAGATGGATGGACAGACGGACAGATGGACAGACAGACACAGAGAGAGACAGAGAGACAGAGTTACAGAGACAGACAGACAGACAGAGACAGACACAGAGAGAGAGACAGAGAGAGAATCTTCAAGGAGCTTACAATATAATAGGGAAGGCAATATACAAAAGGAAGCTGAAAAAAGGAAGATAGAGCCAGTTTGGGGAAAGGTACCAGGCACCTAGAAGTCCAGGGGTAGTGTAGCAGGGTGGGAAATGAAGTGATGGATGGCCTGGGCACTCTCCATAAATGGAAGTTCTCTGAGGAGCTCTCCATCCAGAGGGAGGGAGGGGCCCCAACGGCGATGAGGTTCCAATTCTAGGGTTGATGTGACCTTGCTGGATGATGATTTTCCTGCGGCTTGACGGCAAAGTCCTGAAGAGCGCAACCTTGTGGGAAATGAAGAGTACTAGGCAGAGTGGATAGCAAGGCCCCTCTGAATCTGAAAGACCTGGGTTCAAGTCTCACCTCAGACAGGCACCCATTATTTAACTTGTCATTGCTAGAGGGGAGGGAAGGCAATGAATGCTGGGTAGTCTTTGCAACTAGCAGGTTATCTTTAGACTAACTGATAACTCTCCTAGGGTACCACCTTTTTATTTCAAGGTTTGGTATACAGTTTACATGTGAAAACTTGCTCCTAAAAAACCAGTGGTATCCCCAGATAAAAGAAAGAAAGGTATTGTAGTGGCTTTGTAAAGTATTTGAAATGCTAATTCACAGCTGTGATTATGTGAAGCTGTTGGGTTAGCAGGCCTATTCAAAATAATTGAATCTCCTCAAATGTAATCTCCCTTACAAAACTGAAGAATGAAACTCAATTGCAGAAAATCCATCCAAAAAATCTGCCGCCCCCCCCCCCCCCCCCCAGGAACACCTCCTCCCCCGGAAATGTCATCTCAAAGCAGCCAGAGTGAGGATGGGGACTGGGTCTGCAGTTGCCTTGTCAACGAGGGGCTGTCAGGGGAGGCAACTCTCCCCATCAGTGCAGGCTTGACACTTTCTTCGAAATGTATCCTTATCTAGTGCAGTCAAAGGCCCGCCTAGGATCACATAGCCAGGACGGGACAGAGACAAGTTCAAAACTGGGCTTTTCCTGGCTTCATAGCTGACTCTTTAACCACTACACCAAGCTGCCTCTATGTAAATAAAAAATAAGTGTTATACGTCCGTGCTTTTATTGCATTGAGGTTGTACCCATAGGTGGAAAAACAAAACCTGTCTTGTCAAAGGGTCCCCCAGGCAGACACGTATGAGGATGTCTTTGGAGAGAGAGCACTGAGCCTGGAGTCAGAAAGACTTGAGTTTAATCTGGCCTCAGATTCTTACTAGTTGTGTGACTTGGGCAAGTCACTTAACTCTGTTTACCTCAGTTTCCTCATTTATAAAATGGGTATAATAACAGCACCTACCTTCCAGAGTTGTTTGTGAGGCTCAAATGAGATAACATTTGAAGGCACTTAATACAGTCAGTTCCTGGTACATACTGATAATGTTTAATATAAAATTTTAGAATAATCTCTTTGTTCTCTCTGAAGCAAACTCAGAGAATGCCTCTTCCTATGTCAGCAAAAGCCAGCCAAAGCTGACTCTGCATTCCTTGGGAGACCTTTAACCTATGACATATCTTGAATAATGGGACTTCCCTTTATATCTTATTATCTATAGACACATACTATGTTATGACATATCTTGAATAATGGACACATACTATGTTATGGGATATTAATGGTAAGGAAAAAATAGGCATCCTGGGTTTCTATTGAACATTGTTTGCCCTTTCCTGTGTCAGTTACCTGTTTGGGGCAGGAAGCCTGCCACTTACTAGTGGTGGGATTTCCTTACCACCTGGGACATATGTTTACCCAGCTTGGAATCTCAAGACTTGACCGACATTGCTTTGTTAATTGTCTTGTCTTACTAAATTTATGATTTGTTCAACTAGGAGAGTTCTTTTCTCATGGCAAAATGTATATAAGCCAGAAGATTTCTGTACTGGGTAGCCAGAACATTTCTGGCTCCATAATGCATTATGTTACCGTTGTCTTGAATAGGGAATTGATTAATTAATTAATTAAATCATAAAATGTATGCATTTAGCCATGTTGCCTTTTCTTGGTAAGTTTTCAGGTCAACAATACTAAGCTCTGTATAAATGTTATTTTTACTCATTTATCTGAGAATGTGTTAAATGCCCCTAAAACTCAGCATAAAATATTCCATCTCTATCACTACATTTGTGAATTTGGGCAAATTATTTAATCTGAGTCTCAGTTTCCTCCATTGTAAAATGAGGGGGTGAGACAAGGCAATTTCTTAGGCCCCTACTAGCTCTAAGTCTGTGGTCCTGCGTGCAACCCTGTGACCTTAGTTTCTTACTGAATGAAGTTTGTGAGCTTGGGCTTTTTTTTCTTTCTTTCAAAAGCTCCTTTTCTTTTTCAGGTGGCAAATGCATTTAACTTTCAGGGCAGAAAGAAGAAAAACATCAGAAGTGCTTGTGTTTTCCCATTGTAACACTGCCATCTTGTGCCTTTTTTGGGTATCATCTCCACTTCCATAACCTAAGAACTCCTGGAGACAGCGTTTGCCTTCAGGACATTTTGATTACAATGTGTTCATGCCACATCTTACAGGAAATTTTGCATGATCGCCTCCCTGATTCACCAGAAGCCCCAGACTGAGAAGTGTCACCCCTACTTCCAATTTCCCATGAACATTTTTTAAAAATCTGGTTTTCCCTTCCTCGTTCTGAAACACTAGTGGCTCCTCACAGGCCCAGTCCCACAGCTGATCAATTCAGAACCTTTGCCCCAGGCTGGTTGGCCTCTCCTTTGGCATCCAGGTGGCCTCCCACTCCTGGAGGCTCACTCTATTGATAACAAAATTAGCCAGGCCAGTAGCAGTAGGGATTAGGTATGAGCAGCCACCACCCCTAGCTCCCATGAACACTTACCACCTAGTGTTTTGTTTACACTTTAAATTTATATGTATTTAATGTCCCCTGTTAGATTAGAGCTCACATTTATATGACACTCTAGTTTACAAAACATTAGTACTCATACTTCATTTGGATCAACCAAAAGACTGGGAGCATAATTCAGAGAAATCAGTGTCACTTGAGCCTAGTTTCCTAGGCTTATACAAAGCGGGTTCGGTGTTGGTGGCAGCCCTGGGCAGATAGCTCTTTGTTTCCTCTTGCCCTCACTCAGAATTTCCTTTGAGAAGTTTCGGAATGTAGCCATGGCTCATGCATAGGTCTTCATAGCTATGGATAAGCAGACATGGTAGGCCTTGCTCTCCTGGGGCTAAGTGGTTGGACACTTGTATTAGGCCTCTAGGTGGCTCAGTGGAGAACACCAGGAGTGAGGTAAGAGAAATTCTTGTTAATAACCAGTGATCTGGGGAGGTCTAGAGTTCTCCCCTTTTTCCAAAGACCTGATTTTAAAAGTTCAGTCTCTTGAAGGACATTGGTGATAATGACCTTCTGGTTCAGACCCCACGGAGGTGGGATAGCTATTGTGTTCCACAAGGGTTTGGGTGGAGATCAGTTCTTTGAATAGACTGCCCAAGGCTGGGGGGTAACTGGAGAACCAAATGACCTAATCAGAGTTCAGGTTCAGGCCTTTCTTGTAATATTAATTCTCTCATTAATTGCTAACCAAGTAGAATTGATCGCTACCCTGGGGAACTGCCCTCTTTCAAAAGGACACGTAAGGTAAGTGTGACACCATGATTCTCTTGGGTCCAAGAGACAAGCCGAATGACCATCCTTTCGTTAAAATGCTGACGTTGTTAATCAAATGATTAAATTACCCAGAAATGTTGTCTCTCAAACCTTTTTAATTGCCACAGATGATGATGATAATAATAATTATGTTTATATTTTACTTAAAAGTTTGAAAAACACTTTATAAATACTATTTAATTTTATTTTCACAACTCTGGAAAGGAGGTGCCATTATTTCCTCCCCTCTCTTGGGGGATGCCACTGAGATAGAGTAATGTTAAGTAACTTGGCCAGGTAGTAAACATCTGAAGTCAAAGCTGAGCTCAGATCTTCCCCCAGGTTCACTTCTAAATGTTGAAGAGAGAGAGAGATGGGAGAGCTGGTTCAGATCTGAAAGAACTCACTTAGACCTTCTCTGCAGCCACAGGGGGCTGTATTGACACAAAAGCACACGGCCCTGAGGTTTAGCAAGAAACTAAACAAAGGCTGTGATATAGGAAAAGGGTCAAACTTACATAGGATGATTTTAGGGCTTCCTTAGGGGGTTGGAGATCTAGGGTAAGTCTTGCAAGATAAAGACACAGGATGAGGATGATACGGGAAACTTTATGACCTAGGATGGGGGGAAACAAGGAATTTTATGGTCCAGGATAGGGGGGAAGTTTTATGGTGTTTCAAGATAAGGAGGACAGACTTCAGGGCACCTTCAGCTTAGAAAATAAACCAGGGGTTTTACAAAGTCAGTCCTTAATATTATTTTAACTCCTAGTGCACTGTTTGTGTCCGCATCATAACCATTGCACCATTTTACATCCTCTGATAGAGTGCTGGACCTGGAGCATGGAAGATTTGAGCATAAATCCTCAGATATTTATTAGCTGTGTGACCCTGGATGTCACTTGACCTCTGGACCTCAGTTTCCTCATTTGTTAAATAAAGAGGTTGGATTTGATGGCCTCTGAATCATGGTCCCATGAACTATGCAGCATCCCTCTAGGGCTGGGTCCAGGGACTCCTGCTACCCCACTACTTCTCTGGGTGCTGCTGCCAATCTATACAAAAACTCAGACCAATCAGGTGATCAGTGAATAATGATGAGGCATTTTATTCAGTCAAGGAACTGTGATTCAGGGCAGTGCACTGCCTTTTTAGACAAGGAAGCCCAGAGAGGGGAGTTACCATAGGGGTTCTATACACTCAGGAGAGGAGGCCAGATAGAGTGATGGAGCTGCAAGTCACAAGCTGTTTACTGCTTTAGCCTTGGAGTCATTTGAAATGCTGGCTTTGGCAGTGGGGACAGGAGGAGTCAATAGGATGGAATAGCAGGGGAAGGGATGGTTTCTGGAGGTAGATTTAACCCAGTTCTGGTACATTTGAACAGGCTCTGATCACACAGGCTGGACCTGGTTCCAAGAGGTCACAGTAGTCTTGGCAGCTGTTTCAGCACTATTAGGGCCTCTGCCCTAATAGTCAGGGCAGTTCAAAATCCAGAAAAGGGAGATGGTCCAATTCAGTTTCACTCTACCAAGGTCCTCTAGAACCGAGGGAAAGGTGGTTGGCTGGTTCCTGGAGGAAGCTGTATCAATGTGCTGGTCACCCTCAGGAACCAAAGCCCACTCTGGTATCTGTTCTTTGGTCTATTTTCAACTCCCTATGGATCTCTCCTAAAAAAAGGTGAGGAAAAGGGACAAATACCTCTTTTTTTATAGGCCCAGTCAAAAGGGGAGACCTGAGACCCACAATATTCAGAGTCAATATATTTATGCTCAATTAATCCTTAGCCATGAGGCAAAGAAGAGGGACTCATTCTCCCCAGGAGATTATCAGTGGGTACCTTCACACCCCGCATGGGAAAATTGGAAAGATAGATTCTTAGTCCCAAAGGGTGATGACCCTGAAAACTCATCAAATTGATAAGGAATCAGGAATTCGTCAGATCCAACTGTACAAAGCAGCTGGAAGGTACATTAGAATATAAAATGTCAGAGCTGAGAATTTATTCCAAACAGAACATTTTAAATATAACTGCTGACATTTAAATCTGGTGCTTTAAAACGTGCAAAGTTCTTTACACATATTTTCTTTTCACACCAGCCTCACAACAAACCTGTGAGGCAGATTCTACTGCTATTGGTATCTTGATTTTCCAGATGAGGACACTAAGTTTCAGAGACGTGATTGGACTTGACTAAGGTCATGTAGTGAGGAACAAGCAGGATATGAAGGGATTTCATGATTCCATGTCTAGTCTAATAGATCATCAGGCTGCCTCAGGGAAGGAGACCTCAGATCTGTGGAGCGACCTGCCCAAGCTTCTTCAGCTAATTAGTATGAGAACTGAGAGTCTTTAAACCAAGCCTTGGAGTCATAGTCATTTCAACAATTCAAGTCAAGTCAATTAGCATTTATCAAGCACCTACTATGCGCCAAGGCATTGCACACATTGGGGATACAAAGAAAGGCAAAAAATCAGTTCCTGCAATTGAAGAACTCAATCTAATGGGAGAGACCACATCCAAACAACTATGTACAAACAGGGCGATTAGGTGGCACCATAGTGCACAGAGCGACAGGGCTGGAGTCAGGAAGAGTCACCTTCCTGAGTTCAAATCTGACCTCAGACACTTACTCTCTAGCTGGGTGACCCTGGGCAAGTCACTTCACTCTGTTTACCTCAGTTTCCTCACCTATAAAATGAGCTGGAGAAGGAAATGGCAAACCAATCCCGTGTCCTTGACAAGAAAATTCTAAATGGGGTCACAAAGAGTCAGGACATGACTAAATAACAACCATGATACTGACAGCATCCATAACAACAACAAGATACTGACAGGATTAATTTGCAATAATTACCAGAGAGAAGGCACTAGAATTAAGGGGAATCAGAAAAGGCTTCCTGTAGAAGGTGGGATTATAACTGGGACTTAATAGAAGCCAGGAGGCACAGACAAGGAGGGAAACTCTTCCAGGCATGGGAGATAGTGGAATAAAATAGCCAGGGTTGAGAGATGGAGGGTGTTGTGCAAGAACAGTGTCTCTGGATTGTGATAGAGGTTGGTGGGGTGTGAGAACATTGAAAAGGTAGGAAGGTTCAGGTATAAAAGGCTTTGAAAGCTAAAACCAGTATTTTATATTTGATTGCATTTTATATTATATTGGTAATAGGACTGATATTATATTTGATTGGATTTTACATTATACCGGAAGGGAGCCGCTGGAGTTTGTTGAATAGGTGTGTGTGTGGGTAGGTGTGTGGGAGACATAGTTAGACAAGAGCTTTAAGATCAGTCTGACAGCTGAATGGAGGCTGGGATGTAATGTGGAGTGGTCAGGCAGGGAAGACAATCCTTGGGTTATTGTAATGGTCCAGGTGTGAAGGGTTGAGAGCGTGCACCCAAATGGTGGCAGTTTCAGACAAGAGAAGGGGCTGTTTTGAAAATAAAACAGATAGGATTTGGCAACTGTTTGGATATGGGAAACTAGCAAGAGGGAGGAATTGAAGATGGCACCTGGGTTTCCAGCCTGAGTGACTAGAAGGATGGTGATACCCTGAACAGTAATAAGGAAGTTAAGAAAGATAATGAATTCCTTTTTGGCCATGTTGAGTTTAAGATATATGTGTACAGGACTTCCAGTCTGAGATATCCATTAGGGAGTTGGAGGCATGAGATGGCTGGTTTGGTGGGGGATGGGTAAATAGATTGGAAAATCAGCTGCATAGAGATGATCCATTGGAATCCATTGGAACTGATGAGGTCATCAAGAGAAGTAAGAGTAGGAGAAGAGAAGAGGATGCAGGTCAGAGCTTTGGGAGATACCTCCAGGTGTGACCTGGAAGCAAAAGAGATGGAGGAACTGTCACCTAGGTAGAACCCAAAGAAAGCAGGGTCACAAAGACCAAGAGAAAATTCCACAGGTACAGTGCTGTCTAGAGAAAACTATGGTGGATAAATGCTAACAAAAAGGCACAAATTGTGTAAAATAATTAAGAAAATACCTAAGGGAATCATTGTGGGATCTTAAACAATGCTTACTTTACGGTGGAAGAGAAAAGGGAATTTAGTTCAACAAAAATTAAACAGCAGGAATACAATAGTGGATAAGTCAGGGTCCCTGTTCTTTGGGATCCCCCAAACTACAAAACTTTATTTAGATTTAAATAAACAAATATTTAATTGGAACATACTAGGTCCTGGGCACAGTACTAGACTGGGGATACAAAGGCAAAACTCTAAACAAAAGAATCTGTATAAAACATTCTCTAAAGTTTGCCTCCATTGAGGATGTCTCCTCTTCCTCTCCCTGTTCTTCTTCTTCCCCAGCTCCCCCCTCCTCTTCCCTCCCTCTGAGATTCCCTCCAGATCTCATTTTATGATCCTATCCCTTGTTAGTTATACCAACAAGAAAGACTGTTGGATTTGAAATCAGATGTCATTTTGAATCTCAGCCCTTTTATTTACTTCCTATGTGACGTTTCTCTGAAGATGCTCTCTGATAAGCACCCTTTCTGGAGCCTGGGATGGTTCCTTCATCACCTCTACCTCTTAGTTACCATGGATTTCTTGAGAATCAGCTCAAATGCCTCCATCTGAAGGAATCTTTATTGGTCCTTCTAGCCCCTTGTACCTTCCCTTCTAAGGTGACCTTCTATTCACTTTGCATGTACATTGTATGAACTTGTTCACGTATATATTTCCTTCTCCATTAGAATATGAACTCTTTGATCATAAAAAAGGGAAAAGGACCTACTTGTCCAAGGATCGCTGTAGAGTAGTCAAGTGTAAGGAGTCTGGAGGAAGGAAGAGGCCCATTGAGTAGACTTTCTAGAAGGGAAATGCCCATCCTGCTGTCTCTGATTAGCATTATCAAAGATTCTGCCACATTGGACCCCACAGTTCTGGAAGGAGGGCTGTCCTCTAGTAACAATGGTGAGATAGAAAGGAATCTGAAGGTCTGGGCTCTATTCCTAGCTCTTGGGAGTATGCAGCCCCGGAAAATTCCTAAGAAATTCACAGAGACTAATCCTTTCCCCTCTACACCTCTGAACGCCTTCCTTCTGGGATTATGACCTTGTTTTTGCTTTTTCTTTGTATCTTCAGTCCCTGGCCCTCAGAAGATACTTAAAAAAGGCTTGTTGACATGCAGACTCCAGTTCTTGTGAAGTGGAGATGAGATCAGTGTCATAGGTGGGATTCAAATGCAGGAGGGTGCTGGAGTCAGCTCAAACCAGCTCTTAAGAGCTAATTATTAAATTTTCAGTATGAGCGTTTACATCTTGGAAGTCAGCAAACACTACAAATCAAGGTTTGATTTATTATTTTTTTGATTGTCTAGACATAAGAAAGTGATGGACAAAATATTAATAGTGCAGAATAAACTTCAAAGTGTGTCCTGAATAAATTTTTTCTCTCTCAGAGAGCTGGTTGTTAAATATCTACCCTCACACCTCTGGTCTTTCGGTTCCAAAGCCACATTGCCCAAGTACTCTCTCCTAAAGGCTATGAAAAACTACAAAATTCCCAACCCTTATCAGAACAAGAGTGTTTTTTTTCTGAATTTTAAAATTTTATCATCTATTGTCTTTATATAGCCTATAATTCTGAATGAATCCCTGCTCCCTCCTTGCCCAGGGAGCTATCCTGGGTAAGGATGAATAAACAATAACAAGGAGTAACAATGAATAAAAAGAAAGGGGAGGGGAAAAAGCAGTTTAGGGAAATTCATCATCTTTAATCCAAGCAGGGTAGTATATTTGATGTTAGACCCTATTTTTTCCTTTCTTTTGATGCTAGACCCTATTGCCCAATCACGTCCTTCCTCTTTTACAACCTCTCTGATCTAGCTGCCTTGCACGCAGCTCTTACAACCACACCCTCATCCAGGCCCTCATGGTTTCCTCACCTCTAGTTTCTCCCACTCCAGCCCACCCTCTATTTAGCTGCCAGAAAGAGTTTTCTAAAGCATACACCTGGTGCATCTCCTCAGTGAGCTCCAGGGGCCCACTAACACACCTTTATGAAATAGCGATTTCAGTGGTTTCTCCACAGTTCGACAAAAAGTGATATTTTTTATACCCCAGGGAAGGGAAATCTGAGGACCAGGGACTGAAAATCCATTTCAGGAAACTCCCATCAGACTCAGGGAGCACCTGGGTATGCACATTCTTTTATGTGCTAAGAAAGATCAGCATAGTGCCATGCTAAGAAATGGATAGCTCATCACCGGTGATGAGTCTGAATCATGTGGATCTCAGACTTACAGCCCTGCTCAAAGAGCACCTAGGAGAAGTCACCTTGTGACTAGACATGATCTGGTTAGTTGGTTATTCACCCGCTAGCAGGCACCTCTGAGGAATGTGACAGTCACCAACTGAGCATTTCCCTCTTTCTTCTCCATATTGGTAGACCTATTGGTTTTTCATGATGGCCGAGACATCACTCTGTTCCTTGAGGTCCTTAAGTTCTTCAGACCACCTGATCTGGGGCCTTCTGCCCAGGGATTTGTTTTGGTTCCCTACCCTGTGAAGCCTGTCCTTCCAATACTGGGTCAATAGAAAGACCACTGACTTTGAGACATAGTTTCAGATCCCTCCTGTGAAAGGTGTGGTCTTGTACAAGTCAGCTTCCTCATGCCTCAGTTTTCTCATCTGTAAAAGGAGGGCATTTGTACTCAATGGCCTCCTAGGCCCTTGCCAGCTCTAAATTTAGGAAGTAGAATCTAAGTTCCTAAGCTGTGTTTATTGTTTGTACCAATGGCTCAACCAAGGAAGGAAGACAGATATAAGCATTTATTAAATGCCTATAAGGTGTCAGGCACTGCGCTATACTTTACAAATATTTTCTTATTTGATCCTGGGGGGTAGGGGCTATTATGATCCCCTTTTACAGTTGAGAAAACTGAGGCTGGCAGAAATTAAGTAACTTCTCCAGGGTCACACAGCTGATAAAGTATCTGAGCCCAGATTTGAACTCAAATCTTCCTGACTCCAGGCCCAGCACTGTATTCACTGTGCCCCATAGCTAATGTGTGTCTATGAACTTAAAACATTTTTTTTGGATAATTGCATTTTGATATAATTGCTTTCTTTTGTAATCCTCTGTATTTCATTTCACATTTAAAAACATTATTCTGGGAAGGGGTCTCTAGGTTTCGCTACACTAACAAAGGGGTCCATGATTTAAAAATGGGGTTAAGAAACTGTCATTTGTAATCCCTTTGATCATCTTTCATTCATGTCCACCTAAAAAAACTCAGACTAACTAGGTGATCAGTTGCCAGGCCTAGAGGCCTGTGGGCTACCCGAGTCTTCTTACCTCACCTCCCGAGGTCTTCGGTTGGCCAAACCGGATGCTCGTATGAGAGAAAGGACGTTCCAGAGTCAAACAAGGGTTGAGCTTTATTTCAGGGTCTAGTTACAAGTGCAGGGGATTCTTCCTTAGGAGGGATAGAAGAATCTCCCAAGGAGGCAAAGATCTTACAATAAGAGATTGGAAGTAGAAGTACAAGCGGGGAGAGAGGGGGAGGGGAGAGAAGGAGAAGAGGAAAAGCAGAGCCTTGTGTCCTCTTTGGCTCCTCACGTGCTAAGAGAGCTTTCAGGCTTCCCTGATCCTACTTAACTCTCCAGTCGCATAGTTTGCATCTGAATACCGTGCCTGTTAGGTAACTAGGTGTGCTCCAATCCGGGACAATCTTGAGGGTGGGGAGATCTCTCTCCCATCACGTTTCTCACGGGAAGAGGCGGAAATACACGAGATAGCTCGGTTCACCTCGATTCCTAGCCGTTTCCTGGGGAGGTCTCGTGAGAGCTCTAAGATTTAGAAGCTCCCACCTTTACCCGCCCGAGACTGTCCGCACGGAATTGAGCTTCCAACCCCAACAATCAGTAAATACTAATGGACATTTTATGCAGGGCCAAGGAATTGCAATTTGGGGCAATGCACTGTCTTCTCAAATGGATGCGTGGAGAGGGGAGTTACAAACACTCAGGAGGGGCAGCTAAGTAGGGGGGTGGAATCACAAGATGTTTACTGCTTTAGCCATGGAGCCATTTGAAATGTTGGCTTTAGTGGTGGGGGTGAGGGGGAGTCTATATGATAGAACAGCAGGGGGAAGGAATGGTTTCTGGATGTGGGTTTCACCCAGTTCTGGTACATTTGGTACTGATCACACAGCCTAGACCTGGTTCCAGGAGGTCACAGGAGCATCAGTGTAGTTGTTTCAACATTGTTAGGCCCTCTGCCCTAATAGTCAGAGCAGTTCAGAGTCCACAAAAGGGAGATGGTCCAATTCAGTTTCACACTCAAATATTTTATATAGTTTAGTATAGTGGAAGACGCTGGACTGGGCAGCAGGAGACCCATGTTTAAGTGCTGACTAGATCACTCACCAGCTGTGAGATTTGGGTTAAGTTAGTTTACCTTTTCAGACCTTGGTTTATTCAACAAATGGGGTGGAACCAACCCTCACATTCTAGGGTTATGAGTTTCATGCAGCAATCATATATTAAAGTTATCTTCATTATCCAAAGTCTTTAGTCCAGAGCTCAGCACAATTATTTGTTGACTGACTGAATGAATTTAGTTACTCTGTCATAACTCACTTAACTCATGTAGTGTTTGGCATTGTTTCTAAGGGCATGGCTGTGACTCAATAGTCCTGAGCCACCTGGCAGGCCTCCTCCAAACCCTAACCCCAGGTCACGGTGTTAGAGATGTGCTCTCAGTCAGCAAGGACCCCTTCCCTTCAGAAGGAGACCAAACAGGCCCATGTAGAAAGAGTTTCTAAGTCTTCTGTTAGCCATTAGCCATAAGGCCAATGACGCCATGAACAAATCTCCATACCTGGACTCCAGAGACAAATCTACAATTTAAACAAATACTTAGTCAATTAATCAGTCAATGAGCATTTATTAAACAACAAACTGCCTTAAGTCCTTGGAGATTAAGAAGACTGACAAAATTGGTCCCTGCCTCGAGGAGTGTACACTGTATCATGAGGATAGGGATTTCACTGGTAGAGGGAACTCTAGAGAGCTTTCTCTGAAGCTTACAGTCTTAAGACAATTGGCAAGAGCACCAAGAAGTTACATGACTTGTTCTGTGTCATGTTAAAAGAAAAACTTGAAACCCAGCTCTATCTGTCTTGGCCACCAACTCTCACACTGATTCTCAATAGGAGAAGACTATATATATATATATGATACTAAGCACATACTAACTTGGACAGACTTTGAGAGATAGTGGAGGATAGAAGGGCCTGGCATGCTATGGTCCATGGGGTCATGAAGGGTCAGACATGGCTGTGTGAGGCTCTGTGCCTTGGGATGAGGGCAAAAAGGATGCTAACAAACAGTCCCTGTTCTCAGGGAATTTACATTCTACCAGGGCAGAGATTCTTATCCACGTTGAGGTCATGGACTCCTTTGGCAGTCTGGTGATGCCTATGGACCCCTTCTTCTAATAATGTTTTTAAGTATATAAAATGAAAAACATAAGATTACTAAGAAAAACAATTATATTGAATACAGTTATCAAATTATATTTCTTAAAGTTCAGGGCTACAGGTTAAGAAGCCCCGTTGGGGGAATATAACCAGGAAAGACAGGTAAATATAGAATAAAATGTGGGGGGGGGGGGGGTGAGTGGAAGGAAGTATCATTAACAGAAATCAGACAAATACTTTCCTAGAACAAAGATTTAGAATTGGAAGGGACTTCAGAAGCCCCACCATTTCTTTCTATAACTGAGGAAACTAAGGGCTAGGCAGTCATGTAATTTCCTTAAGGTCACACATATAGAACGGTTAAGTGGAGGAAAGATTTGAACCCAGGTCCTCAGACTCTATAGCCATTGTACCATGCTGCTCCTCTTTGGGAACCTACATCAACTGGGTGGGAGGATATAAACAAACATGACGCAACCAACAGTCTCTGCCTTCGATGGGCTTGAAGGCTAGTTAGGGAAATGGGTGGTTGGTTGTTGTCCTTCATTCTCAAAGAGGATCAAAATCTTCGTCAGGATCAAGGTACTGTGTGTCTGACTGTGACTGATCAGATCAAGTTGGGGAAATTGTGCTTTGTCCTTTGTTTTCAAAGAGGACCATGGCATTAAGATGATGACATAACTGGCAGTTAACTTTGATTTGAGTGAAGGAAGGCTCTGCAAGATCACCAGCCTCACTTTCTCCTCCAGAGCTTTCTGGGGCCAGTGGCCAGATATTCTTCAAGGTGATTGGAGATGACTCAGGATGCAGTGTGAGACCCTGGCCATTTTAGGCTAAGGTTTTATCACATTCTCACTTTGAGTGAGATATACCCTTTCAATGAATAGGTCTCTTTAAGTAGTTACTCAGGAGATGGCCCCTTTTAATTAAAAAAAAAATCACACTGGAAGGGAAGACCCTCAGGGTTCCTGGATAAAAGGGAAAAAAGTTACTATTTAGTATTTACATAGTAAACTTACTATGTAAATACTAAATAGTTGGAGAAATAAGGCACAAGTAAATGTGCAAATAACTAAACCCACATCACTGCCTTTTGAGTAAGAGAGTCAATAGTTCAGAGGAGGGATGCATCACTGTAAGCATGAGGACTGGGAGAAGGCCACTGAAAGTCATTTCCCCTGGAAGCCACAATTTCCCCATCTCTTAAAAAAAAGTTCTATGAGAATCAGCAGTCCAAGGGCTAAATGGAATCTAATTGAGTGATGTAAGCTTCCAGGAAACAAAATCTTACATAATCCTTAGTGCTTAAAAAAATAGAACTAAGTGAAATAGCAAACAACAAACAACTGAAAAATGCATTTGATCAACCTGAAGTTTTGTTACTTTTGGCTTTGTTTTTCATGTGTATGTGTGGCACTGTAATGGCCCGTAAAATAGAATCTTTTGCTGTTTTTTGTTTTAGTATAATCAAGAAGTATAATGCCTCTATTGGTTCCAGGATCCATGGCCATTTAGATTGTAAGGCCAAAGATCCTGGAAGGGTGGAATGTGAGGACAAGCAAAGTAGGATCTTTGGCTGTTTTTGTTTATACCAAGAAGTATAATGCCTCTGAATAATGTGATTAAGGAGGATCTTTCCCACCCATTGTCTGGCCTGGGAAGACTTGTAGGAAGGCCCATACCTTTTGTTAATGAGGCACTGGTTCTCAAGGGATGTGATGCCCTCTGGCTCTAAAAAATATATTAAGACTCTGAGGTGTGGTTTTACTTTGGGGCTTAGTTTTTGTAATAAGATTTGAGTGCCAGACATGACTCTGGGAAGCACCTAAAGAGCCCCCCAGCTTTGAACACCCAGATGTTGGTGCTTCCCTCTCTGGTAAAGATGTATGTATGTTAATGGTCTGACAGTTTGGAAGCTGTGTATTGATTTTTGATTTCTCTGTATTTTCTCTGAAGTTCAGGTTGCTGACTTTTCCCCCTGAACTAACTGAATGATACATGTGCTTGATTAAAGTGATTGTTAACCCCTCAAAAGTTGCCTTTCCTTTTAGAGAAGCACATCAAAGAACCTGTGATAGCAGGCCCCCCTGTGTATGTCAGGGTGCTTATTGTTATAGTCACACACATATTCATATATGTATGTAAACATACATGTATAAGTGTATTTGCAATGAATTCATACATTGTGTATATATACATACACATGTGTTACATATACATTGGTGGACACATATCAGAGCTGAAGTAGATTTTGTTTGGGGGAAGATTGTCTTTTTAATTAAAATTTTGTTTCTTTAATTAATAGAAATTTCTTTCCCTCCCATCTCATTGGAAAAAGAAAGAAAAATAGAATCCTTTACAATAAATATGTATCATCAAGCAAAACAAATTCCCTCATTCACTGTGTATAAAAATATGTCTTATTCTGCCCTATATATCTGTCATGTCTCTGTAATGAATAACATGTTTTATCATTAGTCCTCTAGATAATGGATCTGGAATCATGGATGGTTATTGTATTGATCATAGGTCTTGCAGCTTTTAAAATTGTTTGTCTTTACGATGTAGGTGTTATTGTATAAATTGTTCTGGTTCTACTCATCTCATTCTTCATCACTTTATCAAAGTTTTCAGAATTGTCCGTCCTTGTAATATTAATACTATGATATAAATTCATGTAACCATAATTAGACTCTTTTTGGATTTCATTGGTGTTGGGAACTGCTTGAGAGGAAACCCCCTTCACATCAGTATCTACTCTAGGACTTAGAGTCTCAAAGAGCTTCCTAGGGCATGTTCTTACACAGAAGTAAGATATTTTGGGGGGGAGTTTCAATTATCCAGGGGAAGCTGGAATTTTTGCCTCCCAGAAACAGTAGAGTTATTCATCTCTTAACTTGCCTTACTGACCTTTTTCGTCCTTCAAAAAATGACAGAACCAACAAGGGGAAATTGTGTTGTGGAGCTTTCTGTTAATGACAGAAAGTCATGGTTTTTGCTAAGAAAACAATGGGAAACTTAGACCAGAGGATCTACTACCCCCATCTCAGATTTTGTATTAAAGAGGGAGAAAAAAATGTGACTAGTCTTGACTTGCACCCTAAATTTGGGGAGAGATTTCAAAAGATCCAGACAAAGGGGAAAGTAGGTGCCACAGTCTAACATTTACAGGACTGTCATCCCAAGAAGGATGAGACATTCTCAAGAAGTTCTAAAGAAAGAAATTCTGAAGATACAGAAAGAAAAAATTCTGAAGAGAGAGAAAGAGTCCCTTTGAAAGACGTCTCTAGTACTTAGTACTAAATACTCTGTACTTAGCTCTACCCAATTTAATAATATAATGATTTGATAATAATGGCATCTCACACTCTTCCTCAGTCTCCCTCACTCCCATATCCAACCAACTGCCAAATCCTGACATTTCTACTTCCACAGCACCTTTCACATACAGCATCTTTTCTCTATTCACACAACCACCATCTTAGTTTTGCTCCTTATCACCTCTTGTTTGAGCTATCATTGTTGTTTCCTAACTGGTCATTCTATCTCATATTTTCCCCACCTCAATCTATCTCCTACACAGCTACTGAAGTGATTTTTCTTAAGCTTAGATCTTAATATATCACTCCCCAGTTCAATAAATTATAGTGACTCCCTATTGCCTCCAGGAGAAAACACCCTGTTTTGGTTTTAATGCCCTTTACAACATTTATATTTCCAGATTCTACTGTCCAAATAAACTGGTCTTCTCTCTGTTCTTCACACAAACCACTCCATCTCTGGTATCTCTGTATTTGCACTAAAAGTCTTACATGGCTGAAATGAACTCTTTCCTCACCTCCACCTTATAGAATCCCTCAAGTTTTTCAAGATGTGGTCAAATTCCCCCTTTGACCTGAGCCTTTTCCTGATATCCTAATTGCTAGTACCCTCCCCCCATGACTCTTTTATTTAACCATATTATATTCATAATTTGGGGTTCAATATGAATTTTGTATTTATTTTATGTATATATAGGTATATGCATATTCTACTTTTTATGTAACTGCATCCTCCAATAAGATGAAAATTCCTTGAGAAGAGGGATTGTTTTATATTTTGTCTTTGCATTTCCAGCAAGGAACCCTATGCAGAAATCACTGTACATGATTCATAAATGCTTGTTAATTGATTGACTTGGGTAAAAGCATAGATGGCATTGTTAAGGAGTTTGTCAATGACACATTGGATAAATGTTTGATTTCAAAAGTATCAGGCTAGAATATTGGGTCAAATCAAATATTAAATTTAGTAGGAATACAAGTAAAGCCTTATAATTGGGTTCAAAAAAATCAGCCTCTCTACTTGGATAGGTATAGAGAGGAAGCTGTTTATGTGAAAAAGACTTGGGGGTTTTAGTGGAAAGCAAACTCAGCATGATTCAACAATGTGATGTGATGATCAAGTAAACTAGTGCAAACATATGGTGCACATTAAGAATGGCATAGCATTCAGGAATATGAAGGAAATACTGTCCCTTTGTACTCTGTCCTGGTCCAATCACATCTGCAGTGTTGTGTTCCATTCTGAACACCATTTTAGGAAGGATATGGATAAAGAGGAAGAGATCCAGAGGATGGGGACAAAGATGGTAAATGGCAAGTTCATACCATATGGGAATCATTTAAGGGAACTGAACATGTATAACCTGGAGAAGTCTTAAGAAGGATAGAAGAGCTATCCTCAAGTACTTGAAGTCCTAGTAGCCACATTGTTCTCCTTAAACCCAGAGAATAGAAATAGGAGTAATAGATAAAAGTTGCAAAGAGGCAAATTTAGATTTTAGGCAAAGAAAAACTTAAAAGTAATCTCAAAAGTGGACTTCCTTGGAAGAGAGTTGGGTTCCCTTTGCTAGTGTTCTGAAAGCAAAGACTGAATTCCCACTTGTCAAGTACCTTGTATGTATGTACAACTATAAATCAGAGCAAAAGCTGATGGGGAGGGAGTTTCCCCACAAAAAGCTACCTACACCAAGGAAATTGTAGATCTAGTCCAAGTATGTTGTGTACGAGTTTCTTTTCTCAGATCAGTTTTACCTTTTAGACAGGTTGTCATTGAGATCCCGTCTGATGTTGAAATTCTACAATTCTTTGATGACCCTTTCATTTTGAATCTATTGAAATCTTTCCAGATTGAATGACTGAATTAAAAAATAGCTAAGCATGGGGGATACAAACAGAAAAAACTAGACAGTCTCTTCTCAGGGTCCTCACATGAGGGGAGGGAGGGTGCAAGGAGGTGAGTGGGATAGGTTTAGTGAAGACTTCTCAGATTGTAATTCTTCTCCCAGGGGTGAGGTAAGACTGAGAGGCTCAAGGTTACTATATTTTTAGAACAGAATAATTCCATATAAGGATATAAAACTATGTAGTACATTGGGGTCTCAATGATTGGATAAAGTTTACCTAATTCTTCAATGTCTTCATTTCAAAAGGGATTGGTTAGATTTCGTGTCTAGAATGTAAGATCATATTCTCAGCTAATGAGAATAATGGTCAGTGGGGGGGGAGGGACTTGCGTTAGAGTCTATATAAATCACTGCCCTTTCTTTGTCTTCGGCTTTCCTACTCCAGGTGAACTGCTGTAGGATTGTCCAGATTCTCGAGAATCGAATAAATCTCTTTTCTGTCATCACTTTGAGAGGCCTCTGAGTAATTGATTTACGTAGGGACCTGAGCCATCCCACACAGTTGGAAACAAGACTTAAAGGAGAATTCAACTTCAGGATAGATAGAAAAGCCCAAAAGTCTTAATAGCATAGCTACAGGTCATATGGCAAGGCTCAGGGTTCCTTCGCGTATTAAATGTGTTTAAATGGATTTCATTTTTTAGGATTCTGAGTTTTTTTTAAAAATCTATTCTATGAGTTTTGTTCATTTTGTTGGAGAGTTTCATCAATTTATATTTAGCATAGCACTTTTTAGGTTTGTTTTTTCTTCTGTTCCTCTCTTAGAGAATATGTACATTCTCATTGTTAGTTTTTATATGATTCAACCCAGACTTAACTGGATCATGATAAACAAAGTTTTGTTTTATGTTATTAATAATGTCATTTTCTCTAATTGGGACTTCCCACTTATCAGTGATAAGACCTTTACTTTGGGATTGCCCTATGCCGTTTTCCCTCCCCTTTTCTGTCCCACCTTTCCTTTTCCTGTTTCTCTTAAAGCTTAGTCAATGCAAAACCCTGAGGTAGCTCACATTTTGTCAGCAACTGGTTTATCTTGATTTAAGAAGTATGAATTGTTTGAAACACTCGGTTTTGGCTCAGGGGCTTAATTATTGTTCAAAGGTTTCCTTGAAGTAGATGTGCCTCTCTGCAAGATTTTCAAAACCTGCTTCTCAAGTCTTCACTATGCATAGTGAATTTTCCTAGGTAGAGAATTCTAGGTTTTAATCCAGGCTTCTTAATTTTGCCTATATTGTATGCCAGTTTCTCTGACTGTCCTTTGTCTTCCCTGAAAAGTACAGGATCCCATTGTTCTTTGGAGAGTGAGTTCCTTATTTCTTCTGGCAGCTTAAAGTGTTTTTCCTTTATCATCGGAATGTTAGAGTTTAAAAATAATGTTTCTTGGTATTTTCAATAAAAGATTCTTTCTTGTCGCAGTCCTGTGGATTATTTCTATTTGTATTATAGTGCTTATTTTTTCTAATTATAAAATGTTTTCTTGAAAATTTTCTAGAATATAGTGTTCAGATTCTTTTATTTTGCTAAATTTTCTGGAGTATTTGGAATTCTGAGGAAAACCATCCTCTAGGGCCATCACTGAGTCTGTATATTTTCTCTCTCCTCGGATAATTTTGTGATTTTTGAGCCTGAGTATTTCAGTAACCCTCCATTATGTGCCATACCATTCTTGGCTGCAGTATATCCTTTGTTGGCTACTCCTGTTGGATTTTTTGTAGTTTTCTATTAAATTTTATTTATTGCTCATATTCTTCTTTATTTTCTAGTTTTTTTAAAAGCCTCTTTTAATTTGAGCTTTGGTTCCTCCTGTGATAAAAAAAAAAAACTAAAAAAAAAAACCTCTTTCCTTAAGACCTATTTTTTATTCTTGTGACTTCTTACTCATACCAGTTCTTGTTTAATTTTTTAAAATGTGCTATCTATCCATTTGTGGTATCTCTTTCTATAAAGTTCCTTTTTCATCTTTGTAGTTCCTCATCCTTTAGCTATTTTTACTGCAACAAAATGTGTGCTGGATTAACACTTTTCTTAACTATGCTCTTTCCAGTTTTGGTGGGTTTTCATTTTCACATATGTGTTTAGAGTTTTACCCTCTCTTTGGTATTTGTTTGCTTTTCTCTTCTCTTTTCTTCTCATCTCCCCTCTTCTCTTCTCTCATTTGCTCCTTTCTTTTACCTTCTTTCCTTTGACTAGGCCTTCCTTTGTCACCCAGGTTGGAAGTACAGTGGCTACTTACTCATGGGCCTGATCCCACTACTGATTTGCATGAGAGCTTTGATTTCTTTTATTTCCATCCTGAACTGATTTACCCCTCTTTGGGCATCCTGGTGCCTCTCCACTCCCAGATACTCACCATCTTGATTCTGAACTTAGTGTGAATGCCCAATGTCTTTAGTTCTACTGAAGCTCTGAACTTTTGAACTCAATCTGCCAGCCTCAGCCTCCCCAGCAGTAAGGAAGACAGGCATGTGTTATCACTTCTGGCTCTATTTTTTGTTTTCCAAAAGTAATGTGAGGAGCTCCCTTTGAACTTGGACATATTGCCTGGAAAGGTTCTTTCCATTACATTCTGCTATGTCATCCTTAATAATAAGAGATTCATCCAAACCTATGCCTTTCCTAGTTGTGACTCCTACTGTATCTAACATGAAATAGACATCTCATTAAAATGTAAGCTCTTTTCAGGACAAGAACTATGTTGCTTTTCCTCTTTGTAACCCTAGAACTTAGCACAATATTTTTTTTGGTCCATACCTGGGATTTAATCAGTCTAGTGAACTCCCTGTATAAAAATATCTTCTACTAATGCAGATTTCCAGCTTAGCATACAGGAGGTACTTAATAAGTATTGGTTGATTCTGGAGAATCTCTTAAACTATGCCCAAAGGGCCATAAAACTGTACACACCCTTTGATCTGGCAATACCAGTACTAGGTCTGTATCCCAAAGAGATTTTTTTAAAAGGGGAAAAGGACCTATTTGTACAAAAAATATTTTAGTAGCTCTTTTTGTAGTGGCAAAGAATTGGAATTTGAGAGGGTGCCCATCGACTGGGAAATGGCTGAACAGGTTGTAGTATATGATTGTGAGGGTATACTATTGTGCTGTAAGAAATAAGCTTTGTACACAGCAACAACCACAGTGTGTGAGGAATTTTTCTGGTAGAGTTAGTCCTTTATGGCAATGCAAGGTCTTAAATAATTCCCAATGGTCTCTTAAGGCAAAATGCCGTCTACATCCAGGGAAAGAACTATGAAATTCAATTGCAGAATGAAACAAATCATTTTCTTTTGTATTATGTTTTGATTTGTTTTATGGTTTCTCCCATTCATTTTAATTCTTCTATGCAACATAACTGAGGTGAAAAATGTATTTAATAGGAATGTATGTGTAGAACCTATATAAAACTGTATGCCATCTCAGGTAGGGAATGGGAAGGTAGGGGAGAAGGGGGGGAGGGAGGTGAAAAATCTAAGATCTATGGAAGTGATTGTAGAACACCGAAAACAAATAAAATAATAAAAAATAAAATAAACCCACACAAAAAAAGAAATGACAAGGAAGGTAACTTCAGAAACACCTGGAGCAACTTACATGAACATTATACATAGTAACAGCAATACTGTACAGTGATCAACTGTGAATGAGTTAGCTCTTCTCAGCAATACAATGATCTGAGACAATTCCAAAGGACTCATGATGAAAATGCTATCCATCTCCAGAGAAAGAACTGATGGACTTTGAATGTAGATTGAAGCATCCTATTTTTTACTTTATTTTTTCATGGATTTTTGGTGGGATTGTGTTTGCATTCACAACATGACTGATATGGAAAAAAAAGTGTTGGTTGGATTGAATTGATGTCAGGGTATCTTATTTACTACCAATGTATTCAGGTTTGTTTCTGATGTATTGAGAGAGGGACAAAGATACTGAAATCTTTTTAAACTCTTCTGCCCAAGGACATAGAATTCATTTGGAGGGGGTAGTGTGGTATAGGACATGATGTAGGTTCTAGAAGGCCTTACTCTGTGATCCTGAGCAAGTCTCTTAACTTGTCTTGGCATCAGTTTCTGCATCCCTCAAATAGACCCTCTCCGTCTTCTGCACTGGCTGGTCATAAAGAATCAAGACTTGTATGTGAAAGCACTAGACTATGAAATCTTTGAACCATAACTAGAAGTCACCTTAATAGTGATAGTCATTTACCTCTGAGAAAGTAAGGGATTAGAGATGCTCTTACTGAGACCCAGAGAAGGGAAATGAGTTGTCCAAATTCATTTGGCCAATTAATGGCAGAGCTGAAACTAGAATTCTCAGATGTGTTGCCTGAGAGAACCCATGGCCTTCTATGGATCACCAAGAAGAAGCTTCCATAGGCCCAATCTTCCAAGCAAGGTTTTCTTTCTTACTCCTAACTCTCCTCTCCTCCCTCTCCCACTCCATTTGCTACCAGCGCTACTTGTTCTCCCCGAAGTCAGGAAGTCAAACTAGTTTCATCCCCACCCAGACTCATCAGGCAGGTTTGTCTGCATGGGTAGGCAGCTGTGTAAGACTGGGGGACCTCGGTGCTGCCTCTGACTTTCTTGGGCCAGAACGTGAAAGAAATTCAGGGAACCTGGAGACAGGGAAGCCAGGCCTGTGTATCTGTTTGCTGCAGAGGGTTAGATAAGAGGATATCGGGAGCTCCAGCCTCTTTCTGTGGTCCATGTCCTTGAAGGGGACCCTTGCCCCAAGATGGGCAGCCGCAGGAAAGGAGGAACAAGGCATGACTAGAGATGAGTCAGAGCATGGGGCCCAGGAGGCAGGGAGCTGACCAGAGTCACGTGTTTGCTCATTCACAGCCTGTCATCTGTGCTTAGGCAGGCCTGGCCTCTTCCTGGATATCTTCTTCTGTGCCCATCAGTTACCACATATTCTGAGGCACATAGCAGCAGTACTCACTGTTCCTGCCTCCGAGAACAGGTACAGTAGATGCTCTGCTGATTTCCAATGGGGTTGTGGTTTCTTCTGGGTAACTGAGGAGTATGGGGGGAGTGGTAGGGAAGAGAAGAGAAGGAGCATTAAGGACTCTGTTTGTTTAGAAGTTCTTTTTAATTAGTTAGTAGTGACTTGTTTTCTTGGGTGGGGAGAGCTGGATTATTATTGCTTATTGTCTTCTCTGTTCTTGGGTACTTTTCTTAATAGAAGCTTAAAACCTTTCTGTGCTATAGTAGAAATACACTGAACTAAGGATGGCAAGATTTGGGTTCAAGTCTTGACACTTACCCTGAAAAGCTGTGTGAACTTGGGCAAGTCATTTCATCTCTATGGGCCGCAATTTCTGCCTCAAGGTAGACTAGGATCAGGGGTTCTTAATCTAGGTCTCCGTGAACTTTTTTTTTAAATTTCATAATTATATTTGAATATAACTAATTTCCTTTGTAATTCTCTCTATTTTATTTTATTTAAAAACATGATTCTAAGAAGGGGTCTTTACCAGATTGCCAGAAGGAGCCTTCACACACACACACACACACAGAGTTCAGAATTTTTGAACTAGCTAATCTCTAATATATTTTGGGGCAACCAGGTGGTACAGTGGTTAGAGCACCAGGTCTGGAACCAGGAAGACACATCTTCCTGACTTCCATTCTGGCCTCAGACACCTACTAGCTGTGTGACCCTTGGCAAGTCACTTCACCATGATTGCCTTGGTTTCCCCATATGTAAAAGGACTGGAGAAGGACATGACAAACCATTCCAGTGTCTGCCAAGAAAACTCCAAATCGGGCCATAAAGAGTCAGATATTAACTACAGCAATGTATCTTTGGACTTAAATGTTCTGTGTTCCAAGGGATCTTCCATATCTGGCTTTTATGTTCTAAGGTCCCTTCCAGTTCTCACATTCTGTATCCTAAGATCCTACCCCAAGCTCTAACATTCTGTATCCTAAGGCTAGCTCTGACATTTTATAATCTTAGAAACAGTACCTTTCTAATTTCACCAGCGTGTCTACCAAAAGAAGATAAAATTGTTCTCAAATGAGTGAAATTAGCATTCTCTTCTATTTCCAGAAAATTAAGAGGTTCCTGACCATTAGAAAAGTTTTTTCTAAGGTTAGTTAATTTCTCTTGGGGAGGATAAGTCAAGATTCCCTTCTTCCAAGGCTTTGCTATTCCCATGTCTTGAGTGGAATCTTGGGGTTTCTTGATGGAAAGTCAACAGTAGAGCCTATGGAGTCCCATAGAATCATGGTATCTCAGTATTGAAGGTGACCTCTGAAGCTATTGAAGCCCATTTGAACTTGAGTAGGAATCTCCTCTATTATGGATATTATATATCTATCATATATCTCCTCTATTATATCCTCTAATATATTCTATTATATCATGTTTTTAAATACATAAATATACATTATATTATGACACAGGGTCATCTAGCCTTCACTCAAAGACCTCCAGAGATGGAGAACTCACTACTCCTCAGTTCAGTCCATAACATTTTAGCTAGCTCTGTGGGAAGACTCGTTTTCCTGACTTCCAATCTGGCCTCAGATCTTTACTAGCTGTGTGACTCTGAGCAAGTCACTTCACCCTGTTTGCCTCAGTTTTCTCATCTGTAAAATGAAATGGAGAAGGAAAAGGCAACCGCCTCTGGTATCTTGGCCAAGAAAACCCCAAATGGGGTCAGGGAGAATTGGATACAATGAAAAAATGATTGAACAACAAGAAAATTTTTTAAGATTTCTCTGCCTGTAAGATTCTTGAAGACAGTCATCAGGTCACCTGTAAGTAAGCCTTCTCTTCTTCAGATTAAATTTTCAACCAGTCCTCAAATACATAGCTTCCAGGATGGGAAGTAGCTTCTTTTTAGCGAAGGTCAGCAGGAAATGGCAGACCACTCTAGTATCTTCTCCAAGAAAACCCCAAATGGGGTCATAAAGAGTCAGACAAAACTGAAATGACTGGACAACATCAAAAAAGGTACTAGATAGATAACTGGATATCGGGGACCCCAACCTCTTTATCTGTCGTCCTCTCTGTGAGGCCCAGAGAGTACCCAGAGTGTCAGATGGCAGATCAGCCTCTCCCTGCGTAGGGTAGGTAACAGGACCACATATTTGGGAAATCACAAAGATCACAAATTTTAAGATAGAAGAGACTAGTATAACTAGTATAACCTTCTCACTTTAGTCCTGAAGTCCAGGAAAGTTAAGTGATTTGTTCTGGAAAATAGGATGCTTTTACTTCACATCCAGGACAATGCACCACTTTGTGGAATAACTTAAGTCCCTTATCTTCTGAGTATGAATGAATTAATTGATTTATTTGGTGCAATGGGAGAAGGGATATTGGGTACCTAAGACTGTGGGGACCCTGAGCAAGCCACTGAAAAACAACTCATTTATATAGCACCCTATGATGTAGATACTGTAAATGTTATTATTCCCATTTTACAGATGGGAAAACAGAGGCTTAGTGAGCACAGTGTGATGATTAGAGTGCTGGAATTAGAATTAGGAAATTTCACCTTAGAATCTTACCAGTCCAATGACTTTGGGTGAGTCCTAGGATCATAGATTTAGAGGCTGCCTAAAGCACCCTCACTTTACAGGTAAAAAAACCGAAGCCCAAAGAGCTTAAGTCACTTGTTCTAGGTTACATAGGCACTAAATAACAAAGTCAGGATTTGAACCCAGGTCCACTAAACTCCTGGGCAGCTAGGGGACACCATAGTACACAGAGTACTGACTTCAAATCTGGCCTCAGACACTTACTAGCTGTATGACCCTGGGCAGTTCTCTTAATCCTCTTTGCCTCAGTTTCCTCATCTGTAAAAATCACCTGGAGAAAGAAATGGCAAACCACTTCAATATCTTTGCCAGAGAGTCTGACATGACTGAACAACAACCTCTAAGCTCCAAATCTAACACTCTTTCTGCTGTACCATGTAGTCTCTGATCTCAATTTCTTCATATATAGAATGGGGATAATGATATCTGAAGGATTTTGATCACAAGCATGTTGTGAACATCTAATGAGGTCATGTAAAGTCCTTTGCAAACCTTAAAGTGCTACATAACTGTTGTTTATGTATTGTTTTAAATTATTGTTAGCATTGTTCAAGGCTCCATCACTGCTAAGTATGAGAGTCAAGACTTGAAACCAGGTTTTTTTTTAACTCTCAAGAATGGTGATTTTTCCATAACATACCCTGTTGCCTCTAGACCAGAGGAGTCTACATACGGCCAACAACCCTCTTTAGTGCTGCAGAACCAGAGTAAAACATAATTGAGAAATACTAAGCAAAATAAATAAAAATACAATAGAACATAGATAATGTTAATATGTGGTTTCCCAAGTCAGTGGGGCCCCTAGGGATCCTTATGTATGGGTTTGTGTCCCCATTTCTGTTGAGTTTGACCCTAGACTATTTCATCTTTCTTCACTCCATTTCCTCTTTCATAAAATGAATATAATAATTACCTTCTCCAACTCCCAGTGTGCTGGAGAAGGATCAAGTAAGACAACAATCTGATCTTCTTCTGGACTGTATAAAGTGCATGGCAGTGTGGGGAGAATCCAAAGTGACATTTGTTGTTCAGTCATGTCTGACCCTTCATAGCCTAGAGTTTCCTTGGCAGATGCTGGAGCAGTTTGCCATTTCCTTCTCTAGCTCATTTTACAGATGAAGAAACAGAGGCAAACAAAGTGATTTGCCCAGGGTCGCACAGCTAATAAGTGTCTGAGGTGAGATTTGAACTGCCAAAGACGAGTCTTCCTGAGACGACTCCAAATCCACTGCACCGCCTAACAGTGAATGAGGTAGAAGTGAAAAACAAGAGATAAACCTGGTTTTAAGGGACTATGTTCTCATTTAAGGAATATTCATTGAGCCTCACCTTAGCACCTCTGAAAGGAATATGAAGCATACAGAGTGTACATTGCTTTGGGATATCTGTTTTGGTTTCTGTATTAGCACCGGTGCTAAAAGATACTTGGCTGGTTGATGATTGACGGGGGCAAGATTGGGCCCCTGCAGTGTGACTTTGGGGAGGCTGATTCATTTCTCTAGACCCCAGTTTCCTCACCTTTGAAACACACACGAGTCAGACTTGATGAGCTTCTAGGGGCTTCTCTGAAACTGTGGATTCTATGACTACTTTCCTCCTAATGCCTCACTATGAAAGGGTGAAAAACAAAATTCGGATATAAACCCTTTGATAGCAAAGATCGTTTTGTTCTTTAAATTGGTAGGAAGGAAGCCTTTGCCCTTGGGACAAAGTTTCATTCTTCCTAGTTTATCTACCCCTTCTGGAAGTGCGGCATTGGCATCTGACATTTGGAAGAAGCCTTTCTTAGTACAATGCTAAGTGCTTTACGACTGGGTGGCACAATGGATACAGTGCCAGCCCCTGGAGTTGGGAAGATTCATCTTTGTAACTTCAAATCTGATCTCACACACTTAACTAGCTGTGTGACCCTGGGCAAGTCACTTTACCCTGTTTGCCTCAGTTTCCTTGCCTATAAAATGAGCAGAAGGAAAGGGCCAACCATTCCAGTATCTTTTACCAAGGAAACCTCAAATGGGATCACAAAAAGTCGCACATGACTGAAAAATGACTAAACAATTAAAAACCAAATGTCACTTTGTTTTTTTCCCTCTTCCAAACAGAGAAAAATAATTTTTATTGTTCAAAACAAGGTCAGACTGTTATCTTGTTTGTTCCTCCCTCAACACCCTGGAAATTAGAGAAGGTAACTATTATTCTCATTTTATGAATGAAGAAATGGAGGTCAGGAAAGGTGAAATAATCTAGGGTCAAACTCAGTAGAAACAGGACCACTAGCCCATATGAAAGGATCCCAATGGATCTCATCAACTTTACAAAATCACATATTTGATTTTCCACAACTCTGAGAAGAAGGTGCTATTATTATCCACATTTTACAGTTGAGGAAATTGTAAATATCTGTTGCTGGATTTGAACTCAGGTCTTCCTAACCCCACACTCATCTCCCTATTCATTGATATCTCTAGGTATCTGAGGCAGAAAGAATGCTAGAAGGTTCAAGACAGGCCACTAAAGGAGGTAGAGGTTGGGGAGAGATAAAAGGCCAAAGACAAAACCCCCTAACTTGGAAATTTTGCAAAGACCCCTGAATGCATACATATGTATATATACATATATATATATACATATACATACACACACATATATATATGTGTATATATACACACACACATATATATATATATATATATATATGTAAAATCTTAGATTCTTAGAATCTAAGAAAATTAGAGCTGGAAAACACTTTGGAGATTTTAAAGCCAAAACCTTGATCTGAAAGCCAACCTTCCCATGGAAGGATCATAGATACATGGGATGAGTCATCCAAAGTCATCTTGCCCAACCCCTGCATTTCACAGATTTGGAGATATAAAGCTAGAGATGTAGTAACTTACCTGAGGTAACAAAAGCATATGGCAGAACCAGGATTTGAACCAGAAATAGAATCCCCTCAAATCTTTCACTCCCAAGTCTTCCCTACTGTCCTAGTTCAGTCTCTGCCACTGATTAGCTGTGTGACCATGGTTAAACCACTTCCATTCAATGAACCTACCTAGCCTACTGACTTATGAAACAATGCATGTGGAAGCATTTTCAAAGAGATAAAATGCAGTCATTAATTATTAATATTACCCATTATAATTAAAATATTATTAATAGTCCCCCTCCCACATGTCTACTTCTCTCCTTTAAAGGTAATATGAGAATCAGGAGGGTGGAGGAGAAATGGAATCCCTTTGGAAACTCCTGTAAAAAGACTCTATTTATTCTGAGTTGTCCCTTATCTTGGTCAAACTTGGCTTATGGAGGTCAGTTTGGGTCACTCGATCTTGTAAAAAGGATTTTGATAAGCTCTAGAGTAGACAGAGAAGGGTAGCCAAGCTGTGAAGGACCCAGAGGTCTTGCCATATATGGATGAGTCAGAGGAGTCATGGGGGAGAGAGGTTCAAAGAACTGTCAAGAGAGAAGGCATTCAATTTGTGTTGCTTGTCTCTGGAGTGCCAAACTGGGGAGCAAGGCATGACAGTTTCTGAGAGGCAAATGTACGCTTGACATTAGGAAAAAATGCCTTCTGAGAGGAGCTGTCCAAAAGTGGAATTTGTCGCCATCTTAGTCCAGGTACATTCTGGCCCTAAATGCAAGGTATGGATCAAGTTCAAGATCTAAAAAAGTTGATTCCACTAGGCAAATTTACAAAGTATTCTTTAACTAAATGTAAACAAACTCTTAGAAAAGCTGCATAAATACTGTCAAGTGTAAATAGGTACAGCTCTCCAGGTCCCTACTTAGGGGCATTTACAAAAGTCAATAGCGACAGCCCCCCAGTGGGAATAAACAACTCATCCAATTGGTAGGGTTAATTAAAGCCTCCTCCATCCAGGTTTCCACAGATTCCCTTCCAAAGTGGGCTTTAGCACATTCCCATCCAGTGGTGACCAAGGGCTATTCATGTATTTTAAATAATTAAAGGCTCTCACTGTAATCACTCCCTTGGGGCCTAAGATTGGGTCTTAAAGAACGAAGACCCCGCAACTACAAGTGTGGCTTCTCATTGGATTAGTCATAAAGAGAATTCTTTTTCCAGTGGGTCTTTGTGGACTAAGTTGGATGGGTTAGGCTAGATGGTCCCTGAGATTTCTTTCCTCTCTCAGATTCCAAGATTCTTTGGGAGTAGGCCTGACTTTGAGGTTAACATTGGGTTTTTCATGGGGACGCAGGCAAGCCCTTCTCCCCTCTGGACTCTATTGTGCTGGTGTCCATGCATTAATCCTACCTGTCTCTTGGAGAGGTGAGGGAGTAGGAATGGGAAAGGTCTTCCATTCTATATTAACTTCCCAGCACTCTTAGGAGAATCTGTAGAATGGGGATAATAGCTGTACTATCTAATTTAAAGGTTCACTGTGAAGGTGGTAACTTTTCTAGACTGTAAAACACGTTACAGTGTAGGCTACTAGACCTGAGATCAAATCCTGATGTGGTTATTTACTAAGGGTGTGAACATGGGCAATTCCTGATCCATAATGGGAATGATACATGTAATACCTACTGCACTGGGAGACTCTATAAAGTGCCTTGTACATCTTGAGAATGCTAGTTTAAACTGTTTTGCTGTTGAGTTGTTTTTCAGTCATGTCCAACTCTTCATGGCCCCATTTGGGGCTTTCTTGGCAAAAATACTGGAGTGGTTTGCCATATACTTCTCCAGTTCATTTACAGATGAGGAAACTGAGGTAAACAGAATTAAGTGACTTGCCCAGGGTCACACAGCTAGTAAATGGCTAAGGCCAGATTTGAACTAACTGACTCCAGGTCCAGCACTCTATCCACTGAACCCCCTAGCTACACATTATTAAACTGTAAAATGCCATATTAACATAAGCTGTGATTGTTGTCTTAGAGGTAAAAGGTAGCTCAGAGATGATTTAATCCACTTCCATCATTTTGTAGTTAAGAAAAGGAAGCCCTAGAAAAGGGAAGTGATTCACCAAGTTTTCCCAGTGAGTTTGTGGTGGAACCAGGCCTCCTGGACACTCTATATAAGGCCCTTTCCATTTCATTAGTTGCTTAGCCCCTTGGGAGATAGTATGGGATTGCAGGATTTGGACTATTTATTTCTATCAATCTCGATCTATCTTTATTCATCCATCCTTCCATCTATCTATCTATCTGTCATCTAGCTTTCTGTCCATCTGTTTCTTTATATCTAGTATCTATCAATCACTTTCTATCTCCATCATTTGTCTATTTCTTCACGTATTAACCTTTATCTAACATTTATCAATCTATCACATCAAACTATCATTTATCTATTATTTATTTTATCTCTCTGTCTCTGTCCCTCTGTCTCCTCCCTCCCCCTCTCTCCTTTCCTCCCAAGATCATTCATACCTTTGAATTCAGAACCCTAGAGAGCCTCTTTTTGGAGTTTTCTACCACCTTAGGAATATAACCCAGAAAATTTATCTCCCACCATTTTTCTTGGGAAGATGAGCAGGAGTAGGAAAAGGAATCCAGATAATTTTCTTTGGTCAATCTTTGGGACTCTGAAGGGAAAAACTATGCTTCTGAAACTCCATATTTACATGATTCAAAGGCAGCAGGATTGAGAATCTCACGCTATTAAAGGGTGAGGGGAACCTTGGGGATTATGTAGTCCATTCCCCACCATTCTACAGTCCTAGGAAGCAGAGATGTGTCCTAGGTCCTTCAGGGAATTAAAGGCAGAGAGTTCAGGTAGTATAGTGTGGTATTCTTGAGAGTATGATTCCAGGAGGATAAAAGCTTAGAACTTTCATCACCTTGAGAAATCATAGGTTTTGTAGTGGGGGTGGGAAGGAATACATAGGAGGAAGAAGGCACAGAATTCTATATTCTTAAAGAGCTGGGGTAGCTGGAAGCAGAAATAATGGGGTGTCCTAGAGAGGATTTCTTTCCTTCCTTTCTCTCTTTTTCTTTCTCTCTCTTTCTCTCTTTCTTTCCCTCCTTCTCTTCCTTCCTTCCTTCCTTCCTTCCTTCCTTCCTTCCTTCCTTCCTTCCTTCCTTCCTTCCTTCCTTCCTTCCTTTCTACCTGGGTCTTAGTTCTCTACTTATATGGTCTAATTTGAGAAGTTCCTGCAAGGTCCTAATTCCCACCTACCCAAAGCCACCTTATTATTATAGGTTAATCACTGAAATACCATCATTAGTGATTCATTGTTTTTCATTAAGCTTTTCCTTTTCCCTATCTTCCTTTAAAATGTAAGTATTACAGGGATAGGCAAAGAAAGCATTCAGGGTCCCTCAGAATTATCAAGTCTTTTCATCTTGGTTGCGGGAGAGGTCCTGAACTCTTAGAAGTGTATGTGTGGGGGTAGCCATTGAAAGGCAGGACATCAGGCAGAAAGTGAAGGTCATACTTACAGATCTTCCAGGCATTGGCACCATGTGTTAATTTTTTTCCACACCCCAATCCTCACATGAAACGAAATCCCTCAGAAGCCCAAAATAGCCCAGGAGTCTGAGGAATGTACTATTAAGTCTGAGAGAGCTCCATTAGCTTCCTCTGTGTCATTGTCAATGTCTAATTATATCTGGTCCATATATAACTCATGCATAACTGTAATTACTGTTTGCTATCTACCATACTTGGTTTGAACCTTTCCCCCTTGTTCAGGACTAGAATCCAAGAGTTGGGATCCCCTGAAAAAGCCCCCAATCCGTTGGCTAATATTTGAGGCACATTGGACTAATCTTATATGATGCAGTTTAAGGGAATAAGTCCAGAACTGGGTGAGAGGAGTGGAGTCTCCTAAAATCTCATGTTTCCTTCAAAGCTCAGCTCAAGTACCATCTTCTGTCTACATGAAACCTTTCCTGATTACCCCAACTGCTAGCTCCCATCCTCCCCAAATTATTACCCTGTATTTATTTATCTTGTATATACTTTGTGTGCACACACACATGCACACACACACACATACACACACATATACACACATGAGATCAAATCAGTCAATAATTTAAAGAAATTAATTCAGGCTATTCATTGGAAGGTCAAATACTGAAGCCATAGGCTGAGAAGAAAGGACTCATTGCAAAAGATTCTGGGAAAGACAGAAGGCAAAAGAAAAAGGGGAAGGCAAAGATGAGATGGATAGGCAATGTCCTGGAAGCAGCAGACATGGGCTTGGACAGACTTTGGGAGATGGTGGAGGCCAGAAGGGCCTGGTGTGATATAGTCCCTGGGATCATGAAGAGTCAGACACAACTGAACAACAACAATAACACACATGCTATTGCCTCTGATAGAATATAAGCTTCTGGAGGGCAAGAATTATTTAATTTTTGATTTTCCATCCTTAGGTCTTAGCATATAGTAGGAACTTAACAAATGTTTCTTGATTAATGGATTGGTCAAATCATGGGGTGATAAGAGATATAGAACTGAAAAGAACCTCAGAGGCCAATCAGTTGCCAGATCTTATCATGGTCCCTTTGTACCCCCTGGCAGTCTGGTGAAGCCTAAGGACCCCAGTGGTTAGCCAATTATGTCACCTGGGCATCTATAAGACAAGAAGATGCCATCAAGCTCACTCCAGGGGCAGTTCTGATAACTGTAGTCATCTGGAAGTAGTGATGAGGGTAACTCATCACTATTGATGAGACATCTGCAACAACTGTAATGTGATATGGAAATGTCTAGGATATCTGTGGGTGGCAAAGTCACCCACTGGTACTGCTAATACAACTGAATTGAAGGAAATGCTAAATTTCATTACAGGTAAGTAAAAATAAAGATGCATTTTATTTTTCCATCCAAGTTCATAGACCCCCCCAACCTATATCTGATGAGGGCTGGAAAGGGGGGGGGGTGAGACCCCCACAAAGATCGTGGTACCAGGGGCAGGTCACTTGGAAGGAATTCACAGACTCAAGCATTGTTGAGGTCAAGGTAAAGATTTATTATGCTTTTCAGTGGGCAAGAGTTCTTAGGGAACCTGCAACCTTAGAGGCATACAGGTAAAGTTTATATAGGATATTCTATAGGAAACATGTGCCAAATATGCTAGCTAGGTGTTTTGGTGTGGGATTAGGGAGTGGTTAGTTCTTAAAGGAACATGCACTTTGGGTATCTACTGCTCAGGTATTTTACTCAAAGTTCATTGGGAAATAGCCCAAGGTGGGTGCTACATAGAGGTGTGGTTTTAGGCCTGAAATGTCACTAAGTCAAGTAACGGTCAGGGCTGGCTCAGAAATACCAGGTTGCTCTCATCAATGTCTTATTAGACAAGAAAAATGTAAGAGAGTGTACGTGTGCCTAAATCTAGGACACACATGATGGGTCAGTGAGTAGTTAACGTCATTATGACCCAGTGCACAGCGCATTCAGCCAGGACACAGCTGGTTCAGACTAATAAGTTCTATGTGTATAGCTGGCTGCTGTATCAGGTAAGGAGATCAAGACTGTTGCTGGGGGAGGCTGTGTCTTTGGGCTGGGGAGAAACTGCCTGGGATAGTATTATGAGGCTAGAGAGAAATGTGATTTTTAAAGAGAAATGTGATTTTAGAATTGGGACCCAAGCACATGCACCCAAGCACCCCATCATATCCACAAAGGTCCTTGTACCCTAGGTTTAGATCCCCTTCTCTACTCTAAGACATGTCTTGGAGATGTCTTTTGTCTCCATTTACACAATCCTCTCCTCACCCCCTCACCCCTAGACCAAACCCATATCATCTCTCTCCAGCTACTATTACAATAGCTTCCTGATTGGGCTCTTTGCCTCAGATCTCTCCCCTCTCTGGTTCATCCTCCATAGTGCCGCCAAAGTCATTTTCGTAAAACACAGGTCTGACCAAATCATTCCCCCACTCAAGAAACTTTGGTAGCTCTCTATTATTTCTAAGAATTTTGTAAACTCTGTTTGGTATTTGATGTCCTTCATAACCAGGTCTTTTCCTATCTTTTTAATTTTCTTGCATGTTATTCCTTTCCATGATTTCTGTGGTCCAGCTATGCTGACCTATTTACTATTTCTCACACAAGACAGTCCATCTCCAGACTCCAAGCCTTTGTATTGCCTGCTCCCTCCTTCCCCTGCTTGGAATGCTCTCCCTCCTAAGTTCAGACTTTTAGAATACTTGAATTCCTTAGGACTCAGCTCAGGCAGACTCCTCTGAGTCTTTCCATGGCCCCCCAGGTTCCACCTTCTTTTCTAAGACTACTTTCCATCTACTCTGTCTAGTTATTCACAAGTTCTAGCCTCCATTAGGATGTAAGCTACTTGAGGGTGGAAATTTTGTTGTTGGTTTTTTGTTTTCCTCATATCCTCAAAGCTTAGCTCAATGCCTGACGTGGATGGTGGATAAATGGATTGATCTATTTTGACATGAGTTTATAGGAGAAAGGTGAGGTCTGGGGAGGTGAGGTCATTCACCCAAGTTCATACTAGTATAAACGTCAGAGGTAAGTGGAGAAGTTTCCCCTAGGATTTTCAACGTACTATTTAAATTTTTTCAGTTTACTGTCAACTGATATTTAGCACACGTAAAAATACCCTCCTGGAGAGTTGTAGTGAACCAGTCATCCACACCTTATGGGAATTAATTTAATTTGCTGTTTTCTTCTGAATACTTAGATAAGATTAGCCTGGAGGAAATGGGAGTTTTTTATTGGAGGGGAGGTGGAGCAAATTACTGATAGAGATTACCCAAAGAATGTGGTTGACTATCAATTTAAAAGTGGCCTGTCACATCCAAGCATACTTTTTTCAACTTTATTTTTCTTGTTTGGGGGGAGGGTCCGTGTTTTCTTTCACAGCATGACTAGTGTGGAAATACGTTTTGCACGAGTACAAATGTATGACCTGGATCAAGTTGCTTGCCTTCTCAGTCAGGGGGAACAGGAGGGAGGAAGAGAATTTGGAACTCCAAATTTTGAAAAACAAATGTTACAAATTGTTTTCCATGTAACTGGAAAAAATAAAATATTATTATTTTTTTTTAAAAAGGGACCTGTCCCTGTAGTTGCCTTGTCTCTTGTGGCCTGTCAGGAAGTTCGTTTGGAAGAGCTGGTCTTTGTAGACAGCCAAGTGGCTACAGTGCTGGAGTTAGAGTCAGAAGTCTTGAGTTCACATCCAGCCTCAGAAAACAGCTACATGACCTGGACAGTTATATGACCTCTTACCTCAGGTGCTCCGTTTGTAAAATGAGGATAATAACAGCACCAACCATAACATTACTGTGATGATAAAATGAGATAATATTTGTAAAATGTCATACAAACTTTAAGGCCCTATAGGAATGCTAGCTTTAATTAACATTTTTGGCAATTGTGGAAACGTGGAAAACGTATTCCCTACGGCTTCACGTATCGTGGGCTTCTCAATGGCAGGGGTAAGGGGAGGGGAGCCGGAGGGAGGGAGAAAATTGCAACTGAAAATTTCAAAATGAGCATTCAAAACATCTCTAGCTTTGATTTGAATTATATTTGTATTATTACATTTGTATACACTTGTATATTTGTATGTGCTATGAATCTGTGGGTGAGTGTGAAGGGGAAGAAAACTCATATGTTTGGTGACAGAGTAATAATAGTTATTTGCATATAGGCTTTTATGGATTGCCTAGCACATTTTATTCATTTATTGCCATTGAATCTTACGAGTTAGGTACTATAGGTATCAATCAATAAACATGCATTAAGTGCCTACTATGTGTTAGGCACTGTGTCCCCCAAAGAAGGGACAAAATACAGTCCCTGTCCTCGAGGAGCTCAGAATCTAACATGCCACAAATATTTACAAAGCAAGCTACAGAGGATAAATAAGTGATAATTAACAGAGGGAGGTCACTAGAATTAAGAGCGGTTAGGAAGGCTTCCTGTGGAAGGTGGCATTTTAGTTGGGACTTAAAAGAAGCTAGGGAACCTGGCAGGCAGAGATGAGGCTTACCTTTACAGGATTGCAAGCATAGGCAAGAGCCAGGGAAACTACATTGTCAAGAAATGGAGCATCTCACTAGTGAAAAAGCCAGGAAGTCAGTGCTGCTGGACCGAAGAGTACGTGAAGGAGAGTGAGGTAGGTGAAGACAAGAAAGGTGGCAAGGGACCAGGTTTTGAAGGGCTTTAAAGGCCCAATAGAAAATTTTATATTTGATCCTGGAGGTGATAGGGAGTCACTGAAGTTTATTGAATAGAGGGTGATATGGTCAGACTTGTGCTTCAGAAAGATTAATTTGACATCTCCCTAATCGATCTGCTATCCCACTTACCATAGATGCTTTTCCAAATATCATTTATCCTTCCTCAGGTCTCCCATGACCCTCCCTCCTTCCACCCTCTCAGCTGAGAACCTGGCCTCATACTTCACTGAAAATTGGAGACCTTGAGCCCCTCTAGATCCCCCCAGACCCCTTCTGCCACAGAGTTCTCCTCTACCCCTGCCTCACAAGATGAGGGGAACCTTCCCCTTGCAAAAGCAAAGCCTTCCACATTCACAAGTGATCACATGCCAGTACATCTTTTCTAGGAGATTGTTTTCCATTAGTATCCATTCTCTCTCACTAATAGTCTCTCTCTCCCCCTCCATTGGTTGCTTCAGTTTTGCCTACCCTGGGCAAGTCACTTAACCTTTTTTGCCTCAGTTTCCTCATCTGTAAAATGAGCTGGAGAAGGAAATGGCAAGACCACTGAAGTATCTTTGCCAAGAGCACCCTAAATGGGGTCAGGAAAAGTAGGAAGGACTGAAACGAATGAACAACAAGACCAAACACGCCCTTGTCTTCCTTGTTCACAAAAAAACCCTCACTTGTTCCAGCCCCAATATCTGTTGTCGTCCTTCTTTCTTTTATGGCTAAATTCTTTTTTTTTTTTTTGCAGAAGGCTTTCAAATTTATTTAGAAGGCAAGTCATTAAAGGTTTTCCAACAGGAGTGTCATGATTCTATGTCAAGGATGAAGACATTTTCATTAAATAAAATGCTATCCCGTTTTTTTTGAGATTTTAACCTAAGTCTCTTTGGTGATAGCCAATGCACAACCCATAAGGTCTGTTTCTCTCCTTGAAACAAGGACCCCAAGTCTGAAAGTTAATCAAACAAGGAGCATAGTTTTGAGTTCAAAATATACATTCTTGGTCAGTGATTTTCATATGAACAGCAACTTACTTTTAGAAAGAACAAATGTCCTGTCTTACTAAATTGGGCAAATACAAATTCTCAAAGGGGCACAGTTTTTACTTTTTAACAAAATCAGCAAAACCAAGGAAACAAAATGCTAGAATAAAATCAGGAAACAATCTGTTGAGAATCTAGTTAATGCTTCCTCCCGGCATTAAATAGGCACATACCAGGACGTTGTATGGCCAAACTCTTTGAGAAGGCTGTCGATTAACAGATGCCACTATTTTCTCTCCTCTCACTTTTTTCTTTTAAAAAATATACTATTTTTTCAATTACATGTAAAAATAACTTTAACATTCTTTTTTCAAATTTTGAGTGCCAAATTCTCTCCCTCCCTCCCCCCCATATCAAGAAGGCAGGCAATCTGACATGGGTTATACACACTCTCCCTCTCCTCTTAACCCCTTATAATCTGACTTCAGACCTCATCATTCAACTAAAACTGTCCTCCTCTCCAGAATTACCAATGATCTCAAAGCAGACAAATATAATGACTTTTTTCAATCCTTGTCCTTGACCTCTCTGCAGCCTTTGATGCTTTGATCCATAATACTCTCTTCTCTAGGTTTTTGTGGCACTGATCTCTACTATTATCCTATCTGTCTGACCCCTCTCAGTCTCCTTCTCTCTATCTTCATCCTCATCAGACCCAGTAAGGGTAGATGCTCAGTCCTGGGCCTCTTTGTCTCCCTCTACTATTTCATTTGGTGATCTCATCAGGTCCCACAGTCTGAATAATCATCTCTATGCAGCTAACTCTGAGTTCTGCTTGTCCGGCCCTAGCCTCTTTCCTAATCTCCACTGTCGAAACTTTAACCTATCATTAGACATTTCAAACTGTACAATTTACATTTTACTAGTTTCACATCTTAAACTCAACATGTCCAACATGGAATTCTTCTCCAGCCACCCCTCCCTACCTTCCTAACCACCTCTGCATCCTCCCAGTCACTCAGGCTCCAAACCTAAGTGTCGTTCTGGATTCCTTGCTCCATCATGCCCCATGTCCAGAGAGTTGCCAAGCTCTGTTGTTTCTGCCTTTCTAACATGTCTTGCACATTGCCCCTTCTTTCCCTGACACTGCCACCACCCAGGTTCTCATTACTTTACACCTAGAACATGACATGATATAACTGACATGACATGACATGACATGATATGATATGATAGCCTGCTGGTTGGTCTCCCTGCCTCAAGTCTCTCTCCACTGTAATCCATCCTTCCTAAAATGCAAGTCTGACCATGTCACTCACCTACTCAGTAAACTCCAGTGGCTCCCTATTACCTCTAAGGTCAAGTATAAAATCCTGTTTGGCTTTTAAAGTCCTTCACAGCCTGGCCCCTTCCTACCTTTTCAATCTTCCTCCATCTTGTTCCTCTCTGTGCCCTCAGCAATCCAGTGACCCTGGTCTCTTTGCTGTTCCTCAAACGAAACAAGCCACCTGCCAACTCCAGGCATTTTCACTGGCTGTCCCCTGCCCCTCCCCCGCCCCCCATCCCCCACCCTGTGCCAGGAACTCTTTTCCTCCTCATCTCTTCCTCCTAGTTTCTTTAGTTTTCTTCAAGTCTCAGCTAAAGTCCCATCTTCTGCAAGAAGCTTTTTATAATCCTTCTTAATCTCTACATCTTTCCCCTGAGATTACTCCCAATTTATCCTGTATATATCTTGTTTATACATAGCTTTTTCATGCTGCTCTCCACTGTAGCCTTAGTGCTTAGCACAATCCCTGAGACAAAGCAGGTACTTAATAAATGCTATTTGACTGACATCTGAGTGCAGGGTGTGCTGGACTGGGGAGGAGGGAGGGAGGCTATGACCACAGATGATGAGGGCCTGGACCATGGTGAGAGCTGTGTCAGAGCAGAGAAGGGGGCATCTATCAGAGATGCTACCAAGGTAAAATCTCCAGGACGTGGCAACGGAATGAATGTGGGAGGAGAGGGAGAGAGAAAGTGAGAAGGCAAGGATCACAAGTAGGTTTCACATCTGAATGACCAGGTGGACAGTGGTTCTCTCAATCATCATACGGAAGTCTGGAATAGTGGAAGGTTTGGGAGGAAAGATAATGAATTCAACTTGGACATGTTGAGTTGAAGATGTGTATAGGCCATCTGGTTTGGGATATTTATTATGCAATTGGAGATTCCACTTTGGAGATTAGAAGAGAGGTGTGAACCGGACAATTAGATCCTAGAATCTTCCACACAGAGATGATAATTGAATCCATGGCAGCTGATGCAAGTATCAGGTTGGAGTCAAGGTTTACCCTCACTCACACTCCAGCATTTTCCCCAAGCTGCATGTTCCTCTCTCAAGAATAACAATAAATGATCATCATAGCTGACGTTTATATAGAGCTTTAAGGCTTGCAAAATGCTGTTAGAGGCAGTTTGTGGTATAGCACACAGAGCGCTGGGCCTAGAGTCAGGAAAACCTGCATTCCCATCTGGCCTCAGACACTCGCCAGCTGGGAAAATCACTCAAACTCTTTGCCTCAGTTTCCTCAACTGTAAAATGGGTATAATAATAGCACCTATCCCATAGGGTCATTGTGAGGATCAAATGAGATCATATTTGAAAATTGCTTAGCCCAGGACCTAGCATGTAGTAGGTTGCTATATAAATGCGTATTCCCTCTCTACCTGTTTTATCTTCTTGGACTTGCCCCAGGACATAAGGATTAAATGTTAAGGTTGGAATTGCAACCTACTGTACTCTGATTCCATGTCCAGTACTGTGCCACTATATATACTAGATTGCATTGCGTTGCACTGAATTGAATTGAAGTCTAGCATTATCATCATTGTGATTTCTGCAGGGAAAGCCATGGCCACTACTGGAATACCTCCCCCACCTTGGGATGAGCACATGCCAATCGAGAAAGAGACTACACAACCAGGTTAGATCTCCCTCTGGTCTCCAGAAGGCGAGGATCAAGCAGTATGGCCTTTGGAGGAAGGAGCTCTTTGGCAGGGGAATGGGGGGAAGATGACTTTGACCCATCATATCTTTCCACTGCCGTTGGCCCTTTTTATCTAGCTCTTCATGAGTTCCAGATGCAGGGATTTCCTAGGCTATAATCCATATCTCAAGATGGAATCTTGGAGCTCCTGGATGTTTGGGGTGGGGCTGGGACAGACCTAGACTTTATAGACATCTGAAAGAGGACCCCATCTGGCCCAAGAGTAGAGACTATGGGGGGGAAAAAGTCTTATTTAAGAAAAATTTTAACTCCTTTAGTACTTAGCACAGGGCTCGTCCACCCTGGATGTTTCTTAAATATTTACTGAATTTGTCATACTGAAAAGTCCACTGGCAAAACCACTGTGGGGTGGACCAAAGACTTGGGAGTGGGAGTGGGAAAAAGGGGAGTGGAAATAAGGACGTAGAATCAACTGACAGGGAGATTATTGGGATTTCCAATGTCCATTGAGGACTATCCCACTAAAATTACTGTCCATTTGCTCACTAGAGTCCCAAGGACTCGCAAGGTCACTTAATGAATTATAGTTGTGGAACAGAAACATTAATAAAATAATTAGTAAGTTAATTATTCCTTTGATTCATGGGATTTTGGAGGTGGATCATATAGTATAAGCTTCTCATTTATAGGTCTGTACTACTGCCATTATTATCCCCATTTTACTGAGGAGGAAACTGAGGCCCACTCTGTAATGGCTCACCAAAGTTCAAGAGAACTCCTAGCTGGGTAGAAATGCCAGAAACTCTGTAGTGATCCCTGATCTCTGATAAGAAAGGGTGAAGGCAGGCCTGATCAAAGTCTTCTGTCTTACGTGTTTCACAGAAGAAACAACCCAAGTCCATGAAAAAGAAGAGGAGCATCCTCTTTCAACAGGAGAACATAAAAATGCTACTGATTCCCTTCCCTCTCCACCTCCATCATCACCATCCAAACCATCATCACCAAAATCATCATCTTCATCATCATCATCATCATCATCAGGTAAAACTATCGTCCCTTTGGACCTACTTTTTAAAAAATTTTTATTGATATTTTCTGTTTCTTGCATCACCATATTATCCCAATGATCCCTTCCCTGGCCTCTGTTGTCAGTAAATAATCCTCTGCTTGGGATGTTTAGGGCAGCCTTGGGTGTAGTTTATTATCCATTTGAACAGCTCAGTATTTCCATTTGTTCCCTTACCTCTCGCCTTGTGTTCCTTGTCTTCCTCCTCTCCAGGAGAAGTGGTTACTGAAACATAGCTCTCACTTTTGTGGTTATTTAGTAGTAATTGTGTTCTTTTCATTTGAACACTTTTACAATTCTTTAATTTATAAAAGCTCTATGGACGTTCTGTGATTATCCTCAAATGTGGACTCTGTTCTTACAGATAGTAACAGTGATGATGACCAACTTCATGGAATCAACAGAAAATTCCATCCAGGTGAGCTCACTGGTAGTGGTGGCAAAGCTGACCTTTGTGGAAGGGGAAAATCAAAGCATTAGAGACTCAGAGTTGGAAGCAGAGCTACAGCCATGGTTCTGCACTGGGGCAGCTGCAAGTTTACCCCAAGTAAACTTTTTAAGACAAATTCAGTTGGTAGGTGGTAGAAGAGTGGGAAAAACCTGGGAAAAGATAGTTGACCTTTGGACAGAAGTCACCATATGGGGAGATATTCCAGCATGCTGACTCATTGGTGGGACCCTGGGAAGCTGCTGGGGAGGCTATCCTTTGAGGAGACACCAAGAAGGTCCAGGTCCAAGATGCACCTGATTCAGCAAGATATTGCTGAAAGGGGAAGGAAGTACCATCTTTTAATTGACTAATTATTCTTGCTAACTTGGTGCTATGCTTAATTATTTTAACCTGCTAAAGTTCTCAATCACAACTGTTCCCAATGGCCTTTATATTTGGGCATCCTCTTGCAAAACCCTAGTCACCCAACCTTAGTTAGAAGAGATGCTGGAGCTTCAAGATCCAAGCCTTCTCTGAGCACAGGAATCCTTTCTACAAGTAACCCTGCCAGGTGGTCACTCAGCTTCTAAGGAAACTCTTCCTGGGAGGGGAATCCATTCCATTGTTGTAAAGTTCCAATAGTTGGTTCTTCCTTGTATTGAGCTGAACACAATGTGCCCACTCATCTTAGTTCTACCTTCCAATTGCACAGATCAAGTCTTTCTTCCCCCTGGGAACGGTGCCTCTGAGAGGCTCCAACCATTACCTTGGTGTAGCATCGCCCTCTTCATTTCCCCTCCTCCATCCAATTCTTTCCCACCTTTTAAGGCTCAGCTCAGACACTGTCTTTCCCATGATACTGTCCTTGAGCCCTAGCAGAGTGTAATGTCCCTTGATCCCATTTTCTCCCCTTTTGCATTTTCCTTATATTCCAGTTATTTGGGTTCATGGTTCATCTCTCTTGCAAGATGGCAAACTCTGTGGAGACAGGAACCAAGACTTCTTCATCTCTATATTCCCTTCTAGAGCCTGGTAAAGAGCCTTGCACATAATAAATGTCTCTGTTCTCATCCAGATATCATCAAAGATGAGCCAGGGATTAAGAAGAATGAACTTCAGCTGTATGGAGGTAACTCAAGTCAAGTCAACAGACATTTCATAAGATCATAGATTGAAAGATGGAAAGGAGCCTAGAGGTCAAGTCCAACCCCTCATTACACAGGTGAGGGCAACAAGGCTGAGAGAATAAGTAATTTGCCCAGTGTCCCACAGCTAGGGTAGGAGGCTGGATTTGAATCCAGGTCTTCTTAATTCCAAGTCCAACCAACCACACTGCCTTATATGCACAAGGCACTCTACTGGTTTTTAGGAATACAAAGACAAAATCCAAAGACCCCTGTCCTCAAGGAACTTACATTTTACTGAGGAGAGGAGGAAATTTAACTCTTATACAGGTAGATAAATACAAAATCAATAAGTTAATTAATTGGTGTGTAATTAATAAGAAATAATTTTAATTGTGATTCAGCACTAACCATTGGGTAGATAAGGAAAGGTTACCATCATTTCAGAAGAAGCCAGAATGAGGTTATTGGCATGAAAACAATCAGTAGAGTGGTTTCCAAAAGAGCATTAATAGCTTACCTTTAGAAGGCAGCTCAATGGCACAGTAGATAGTGTGCTGGACTTACAATCAGGCAAGTCCTGAGTTTGAATCCCACCTCAGACTCTTGCTAGTGCTTTGACCCTGAGCAAGTCATTTATTTTCTCAGCCTCAGTTTCCTCATCTGCAAAATGGGGATGATAATAGGACAATCTTGTGAGGATCAGATAAGATAGTACGTGTAACTTCAAAGTGCTATATAATTGTTAGCCATTATTTGTACTTCATATAGCAGTCTCAAGTTTGTAACATGTTTTACATATATTATCTTGTTGCAGTGAATTCTTAATAACATCAATGGCAAGAAGATAGTAAGAATCACCAGAAATATTCCTTGTTTTTCTGGGAGGCAAGGGATAAAATTGAGAATAATGTCCCGGAAAAAGCAACTTATTCATGTCAACAAGAAAATGAGCTTTAACGTATTTTTGAACTCACTGCTTCTCTGCTGAGTAGGAGTATAACTTAGGCCTTCATTAGCTACTTTAACCCTAATAATAATTTTGGTTCTTAGTGGAAGTCCTGCATCAATTGGTTCTTAACAGTTAGGCAGCTTCCATTGGCCATTTTATAGAAGGTCTGGCCAATCTTCACAAGAACGTAGGTCTTCATGCTTTCAACAACTACTCAGTGCTCATCTATATATCTATACGGTCTTATACCTCTTAAATAATATGCTACTTTAAAACTTATTCCTTATTTTCTGTTTCCAAATATGATGATAATGGTTATGTACTGATAGCTTTCATTTGTTTTGGGGATGGGATAGATACGCCTGGAGAGATAGAACCCTATGATGAATCAGGTAAATATCCCAGTTGTAAGTTTGTCATTATTGGAGAAACAAATGTGTTCTCCATATTGTGGGAGAGCGGAAACTGACGTTTGGTTTCTTGTTTACAGAGCTCAGAAGAAGAGAAGTTGTACCCTCAGATGGTAAATATATATACTAAAAGTGTGGTAATAGATACTGGGTTTGCCTCTAGGGTAAAACATTGTCAGAGACATTCAAAGGCTATCGGTAGTAAGTATCCCAGCACCACAGGCCTAGTCCTATGTACAGATTGAACAGACAACCACCTACCTAGTGGGATTTGAGGTATACTGCCTCCCAAAATACCTCCTTTCCTCCCTAACCTAGTGCCGCCATTCATTCACTTGGATCTTTAAGGATACTTGGGCAGTCGTGTGAGTGAAATGTGACTTGTATTTGGGTTTGAGTCTTTCTTCTATCATCTCTGAGCTGTGTAATTTTGTGATATTCACCATCACTTCATACCCATCTTACAGGGTTGTTGTAACGATTTCATGAGATAATAAATGTAAGGTGCTTTGTAATTGTAAAGCACTATATATGTTGCTGCTGGTCCTATTGTTTTCAAAGAGGTTTAAGGACATCATGGGGTGATTGTTATAACTGTTCCTAGGAGGGAGCAGCTGAAGCCATTAGCTATCCAGAAAACAAGGTATCTGGGGAGGGAGGGAAGGGAGGTGGGAGGGCACCAAAGTCAAACCTTATAGACACCTTTGCAGTTTTGCCAGCTGCAGGCCAGCCTTTGCAAGTTAATCATTCACTTAACAAATATTTATTTGCTGTATACGGAGTATTATGTTAGGGGCTGGAGGAGATACAGAAAATTAAGACATGGTGCCTGCCTTCAAGAAACTTTGCAATCTATGGAAATATGTTTTGCATGACTTAGAATTTGCATAATGGGTATCATATTTCTGGTCTCTCAGACCAGAAAGGGAAAGGAGTTGAGGGAGAGAGACAATTTGGTGCTAAAAATTTTACAAAAAACATTTTAAAGGAAAGAAATTTTCCAGTCTAGTAGGTGATACCATCAAAGAACTTAAGAAGTATAGGTGGTAATGTCAATAAGGCTTACCATGGATTTAGAAGTCACTGATTGGACTAAACACTAACTTTGGGATAAAGCCACTCCCTGGCTTTATCTTATGCTATGAGTTTGCAGAGTTAATGAACCACAGCTATTTCTTTGGTTCAAGAAGAAAAATCCATTGCATTGAAAGAGAAAATTGAATTGAAAAAGAAATGAAAGAGAAGAAATGAATTTTTCAAGTGAAAACTATCTCTTGAAAAATCGTTATCATCTTAACACAATCATCCTTTTGTTTTAAAGAGCCAGAAGTGGAAGACAGTCAGGAAAGAAGAATGAACATAGAGAAAGATGGTAAGAAACTCTCCACATGCCTCAAAGTTTCTTCTCCCCATTTTGGAGTCAGATTTGTAAACTGAGTGGATCCTATCTTATTATAGTTTATTGTTCCTACTTGAATAATAAAAATGGGGCAGAAACATTAACTACCTTCCCATGATGCTGAGATACTAGTAAGCTTCATAACCTCAAATGCAGGAGATGGATTAGATGGTCTCTGAAGATTCCTGTTAACACTGACATTCTATGTTCTAAGTACTTCCTAGGCCTGACATTCCAACTCTGACACTGTGCTTCCACTCTCTGGGCCTCTATTTTCTTCATCTGTAAAATGAAGGCAGTGGATTAGATAATCTTTCATTCTAATCTCAAATATCTCTTTAGTCTAATATTTAATGACTGAATAGGAAATGCTTAACAGAACTTTGAAAACCAAAAGATCAGGCTAGGGAGAGATTCCTAAGAATGCCTAAAGTGGAAAGAGCCTTGGAAGACAGAGTTTTGGATGATGCTTGTTTAAACCCCAAAGGATGGATATGTACTGAACTTATCCTGAAGGGAGAGGACAGGAAGTCATCCAGTAAGTTTCTGTGAAGGAAGGAGTTGGCAATCCCAACATGATTGAACTCACCTGTCATATGAAGGGGCTGGCTGTACTAGATCAAGAGGGTCAAACTCCAGAGGAACCATTATCTGGAAATATTGTTTACCAAATTTGGGAAATGTTAAACAAACTAAATAAAGATACAGTACAGAATAGATAATGTTAACTTGTGGTTTTCTTAGTCAATATGCTGTCTGCAATTTGAGTCTGACACCACTGGATTAGATGACCTAGAAGGTCTTTGCTTACCCTAACATTCTAGGATTCTAAGTCTGGAAAGGAAAATTCTATATGAGTTAAGAAAAATGGGGCTGGGATAAAAGGTGGGCATTAGTTGAGGGGCTGGGCAGTAGATGGTAAAGCAGAATTCATAGGCTTTCAGGATTTATATTTTTAGAGCTGAAAAGCTCTCTCGTCCAACCTCTACATTTTACAGGTGAGGAAACTAAGGCCCAGAGATTCCCAGGTAGGACATGAGTTCAAATTTAACCAATGTTTTTTAAATTTAATTAATTTATTTGTTTTCAATTTTCAACAATCACTTCCATAAGTCTTAGATTTTCTCCCCCCCTCAATGGCATGCAATCATATATGAGTTCTACACATATTATTAAACACATTTTCACATTAGTCATGTTGCATAGAAGAAATAAAACGAATGGGAGAAACCATGAGAAAAAAACCAAAACATAACATAACACAAGAGAAAAGAACCAGCTTCATTCTGTGTAACCAGTGTTTTTGAAAGGCCTACTGTGTGCAGAGCAGTACAGTACATGCTAGGGGAGGTATAATTTTTAGATATAATATGGTCCCTGTTCTCATGGAGTTTATGATAGTGAAGTCAGTGACCCACTGGAAACTTCCATATTGGAAACCCAATAATTCCTTTAATTATTTAAAGAGATATTTTTTATTGTCAGGCTGGGAGAGGAGAACAAAGACTAATTTTCAATTCTTGTCTTTTCAGATGAATTTTTCCATTTTGTCCTTCTTTGCTTTGCTGTTGGGTCTGTGCTAGTCTGTTATCACTACTATACAGGTAAGGCTGGCTGGGGGTAAATGAGGAGTGAGAGACACAGGCCTGTGAGTGTTCGCACAGAAGCTAACCCACATTCTCCCTTACTCAACTTCCTAGATTGGTTCATGTCTCTGGGCGTTGGTTTGCTAACCTTTGCTTCTCTGGAGACCGTTGGAATATATTTTGGCCTGGGTAAGTAGGACTTCAAGTACTCCATGGAACTTGGTGGTCCCATGGTGTTGTAACTTGGTCTGTTGCAGTTACAAGTCACATTTGCAAGGTGACCATCGTACAATATTGGTATTTCTTTCCTCACTTAGGATTTATACCTCATCTACTTCCAAAAAGAATTTCCAAGAACTTGCATAATTGAATAAAACAATATAAAAGAGGATGGCTTAAAGTGAAAAAGGGAAAGGCCCATTACAAGGAACATAGAAATACATGCTAACACGTACCTGAAATAAGTTAATTATTGAAGTTAGGTACAGCGTAGAGGTCTGAATTTCTTGGCAATTCAAAAATTCTTTCATTCATTTGATAAGTCTTCATGGAGTTCCATTTGTCAAGGCCCCACGTATTGTGGGGAGACAATGATAAAGGAAATCCAATTCTTATTTTCAGAAGTTGCAATCTAGCAGGGGAGGTGAGAATATGTACCTGGATAACAATAACACAGTGCATAATGTGAATGAACGATGAAATGATGATCACACGATGTAAATGAGAACGGTGATAATACCAGCCTGACTTAGGTTCCAAAGTTCCCACTCTAGAACCCACCTGATTTGTAGGCTTTCTCTCTTGACAAAATGTCAGACGCCTAGGAGGGCTAGAAGTCTGCACCCATCATTAGTCATTTATACCTCAATAGAGCCTTTCCTGATGGCAGATTTTGATGTGGAATAAAAAGGAGAGAGCATGAGGGCAAAGGGAGGACAAAATCATGAGAAGGCCATTAAGAGGGGCACAGGACACTCAACGCAAATTTCTCTTTGTCTTTTGAGAAAAGAGTCCTAGAAATGGAGTTGGAACCTGCCCACCCCATCTCTTCGTTTCTAACAGTTACCTAGAGTATGGGTCCACAAACAGGAGAAGCTGTCGTCCCACTCCACACTAAACAGCAGGACTGTGGCCTGGGACCTTTCTTTAAGGTCTTGATTAGGAGTTCTTGCTTCTGGGGAAAATCCAGTCAAATGAATGTGGGGGTGGAGGTAGAGTGGAGGTGTGGAGGGTAGACTGCCTTGATCAGATGCAATTACTCTGAGTGGTAGGGAAAGATGTGTCCAAGGAAATCTGGTCTATAAAATCTGAAACTATATTAACCAACAGTTTCTGACTCCCGAACCCCTAGAGAAGATGGGGTTGGAAAGGAAAGCAGCAAATAGGAGAAAAAAGACTTGAGATCATTGAGTGACAAGAGCTAGAGGGTGACACCTTAGTACAGATGCCCTGCAATGAAAGGGGTTTGTGAGGGATAGTGAGGGGTTGGGGCAGTGAGCCAGAGGAAGCCCATAGGGAGGAAGTATACTGCCTCATGCCTCATATACTTTGCCTATGACAAAGCTCCGGTCACCCTGCCCTAGTTATGGCTCTGCCTTTCTTGCCACAAAAAGTTTAGGAAAGGTCTCAGAGACATGTGGTCCTAAAGGAGTAGGGGGTCCTGAACTGGAGGGAAAGTCACTTGTCTTAATTACAAGGTTAGATTAGATGGTTCTTAGTATCCTTTAGCTCTAAATCTCTTACCTTAACGAATCCTGTTTTTGTTTCTCAACAGTGTATCGGATTCACAGAGTCCTTCAGGGTTTCATCCCCCTCTTTCAGAAAATAAGACAAAAAGGTAACTTTTGAGTTTTTCCTGAGTCCTATGGCCCCTTTGCTTTGACATGCTTATGTTCTGCTTTAGCGAAGTCTCCTGGTTATAATGACGGGGATCCCTCCCTGGCTTGTTATCTACAAAGCACTTTAACCTATTATCTCATTTGTTCTTCATAACAAACCTTGGGGGGAAGCAGAAGAAGAGAGTATTATCTCCCTTTCTTATGTGATATAAGTGAGGGGCCCAGAAAGGTCGAACCAGTCACTTCTCTTTAAAATGAGGATAATGGTGCTTACAGCATCTACCTCATGGGCTTGTGGTGTAGCTCAAAAGAGGTGATACTCAGAAACACCAAAACGTCAGTTGGGATGATATTAGCCTCGTATTCAACACTTTATTTTAGAGTCCTTTTGCACACCTTATAGAACTGGAGTCTCGCAATAGCCTGGGGAGGTAGACAGGGTTGGTATTATCTCTCCCCTGTCTCTATTCCTAACCCTCACCAGCTGGATATCAGCAGAACTGAGACCAGAACACAGATCTCTGAACCTCTGAGACCTCAGGCCAATTGCTTCCATCAGTCTGCTCTCCTGGGTTTATCCCAGGTAGCCATTCTGTCTGGGTGCTAAGCAGCCAAAACCAGCCCAGTTCCATGGAAAGAGTGCCAGCTTTGGCATTAGAGGGCTGGGTTTCTAATCCTTGTTCTGTGTGATTCTGAAAAAGTAGCAAACTTTTAAAATTTGGTTTTTTGGAGACAGTAGGGGTTGAGTGACTTGTCCAGGATCACACAGCTAGTAAGCATTTGAAGCTGGATTTGAACTCAGGGTCCTCCTTCCAGGTCTAGTGCATTATCCACTGTGCCACCTAACTGCCCTCCTCCTCCATTTTTTTTCAATTTTTTTACAGTCAAAACCTGTGGAGTATCCTCAGGGTTGCTTCCAGCTCTCTGGCTCTCACTGTCTTCATCTGTATAATGTTGAATGGGAAAAAAGAATTTTTAACCTTTTCTAAGTCATGCGCCCCTTTGGCTTTCTGGGAAAGCATACAAATTCTTAGAATAATGATTTTAAATGCACAAAATACATATAACTGCAAAGGAAACCAATTAAATTGAAATACGATAATTCTTTTTTAAAGTTTACTGACTTCATATTCAGGATTCTTGGACCAGAGGATGTCTCAGGGTCCTTATACCTCTAGCTCTATGAACCTACAGGGACAATATCTGCATTTTACCCAAATATCAGGAGACTACCAATAACAACAAATTCAGGTTTATATGTAGTTACTATGCAGTGAAACAATTAAGTAATTAATCATTAAATCCAATTAATTCTAAGAAAAAATAAATTGGTCAAACAGGATATCTGGGAGATCAAGGCAGCATAATTATTGTTTGCATTATAATGGAGTGTTCTAGTGAAAGAGAATGAGGATCGTTGTGATCAATGCCTCTTCACACACTGCCTTCTCCTCACAGGTTTCCGGAAGTCAGACTGAGAGGTTGGTTTCAGAAGGACAGCTGGCATCAGGCTGGACTTGGGGTCATCCAACCAGAAATCATAAAATCAATCGTGCCAGAACAACATCAGGGTAAAGGAATCCCCCACCCCATGCCTTGGCGGGACCTACTGGAGAGAAATGAAAACCCTTTGTCCTTCAGCACCACCTCATAAGTCTGAGCCAAGTCTTCGGGTCCTAGGCTCACATCAGTTTAATTCTAAGGGTTGACTTAATAATCAAGGGGAGGGAAAGTAAATGGGAGGGAGTGGGAAAGGGTCCGTGTCTTCCTACCTGAGTAATTCTGATTCTGAAAAAGAGAAGACTTCATTGAGAAAGCCTTGGGAAAGAAATGGTCTTTGTAGAGTGTCCTCAGGGTTCCTCCCAGCTTTGATCTTGACCGTAATGGCTCTGACCATGACCTCCATCTCTGGGCTTCCTGTTTGCTTGGCACTCTTCAGTCAGGTGGTATTTGTTCGTTTGGTCTCCCCATTGTTGGATACTTCTCCCAAACAGCAGGGATTCTTAAGCATCTGAACTCCAAGAAGAGCTGGCCAGGCTCAGGACCACCATCCCAGACAGAGGGGGTGGGATACTTTGACCAGACTGTTGAGTCAGAGATGTACAGTTTCTTCAATCATTCAAGCTGAAAACCATGACCAATGGCTACATAGGAAGAAATGTATCATGCTGGGAGTGGAAAGAAATCAGAATAAATTGTTTATGATCATGAAAACAGTGTTAGTGTCTTACATCCATTCCTCAGATCCAATCATCTTATGGCTGCTTTTGACTTGATCTAACTCCAAATACATTTCTCTTTTGCTTGGATTTGCACAAGTTATATAATATTCCTTTGTATTTTTGTATTGTATTTTCTTAAGGAAGGATCATTCTCTCTACCCTTATCTAGCCTCCTAAAGAGCTAGAATATGGGTGTGGGAGGTAGTGTGGTCCAGTTGTTTTTGGATTCTGAGGACCTGAGTTCAACTCTTGCCTTTGATGTTCACTACCTGTTTGACTTTGGACAAGTCACTTGGATCTCAGTTTCTTCGTCTGTAAGAGGTTTGTTCTCATAAGACTAGATGGCCCCTTCTAGCTCTGGGCCTATGTTCCTTTAAGATGAACATCAATAGGGATAAATCAATAGGGAAATGGGAATTATTAAACTTGGTTTAAAAAAACAACCACCCACCCCAGCTGTATAAGCACGGAGTTGAGAAGATGGGGTTAAAGGCATGTCCCATTTAAAAGATCTGAAGGTTTTAAATGATAAGGACCTCAGATGAGGCAACAACAGTGTGATGTGACTGCCAAAAAGGTGAATTTGAGCTTCAGCTGGATTAAAAGAAATGTGGCAGCCAGCCCACTGTCATCTGCTTCTGGTCAGTGAGGGCCTCATATTACAAAGGGTGCTGGTTGGAGTATGGGCAGAGGAATGTGACCAAGATGAAGGGTTCAGAAGCTGCCATGTTAGGAATGACTGAGGGAAGGGGGCATGGACCTTAAAGAGAACTATACTAAGTAGAAGAAGGGAGAACTATATTTTCCTCTCAGACCTCCTACTTACGAGCTATTAGACTTCAGGCCAATTGCTTCCATCAGTCAATAAACATTTATTAAGAACCTTGTTCCAGGCACTATGCTAAGAGCTTGGGATGGAAAGAAAGAAAGAGAGAAAGAAAGAAAGAAAGAAAGAAAGAAAGAAAGAAAGAAAGAAAGAAAGAAAGAAAGAAAGAAAGAAAAAGAAAGGAAGGAAGGAAGGAAGAAAGAAAGAAAGAAAGAAAGAAAGAAAGAAAGAAAGAAAGAAAGAAAGAAAGAAAGAAAGAAAGAAAGAAAAAGAAAGGAAGGAAGGAAGGAAGGAAGGAAGGAAGGAAGGAAGGAAGGAAGGAAGGAAGGAAGGAAGAAAGAAAGAAAGGAAGGAAGGAAGGAAGGAAGGAAGGAAGGAAGGAAGGAAGGAAGGAAGGAAGGAAGGAAGGAAGGAAGAAAAAAAGAAAGAAAGAAAAGGGAGGAAGGAGGAAAGAGTCCCTGCCCTCAATTATAACCTAATTGCAGAAGACAATTATGCAATTTCACAAAGAAAGTGAAAAGTGGTGGGGTACTGGGCGGAGTGCTCTGTGCAGGAGCATGATGGAGCCCAAAGGAGTGCAGCTGGGTAAAAAATGAAGAAATGCCTGGCTTGGGCATCTTCCTCAAACGAGAAGCACTCTCCATTCTGCCTTTCAATCAGTGGGGTCCCAGGGGCAGAGAGTTCTGATGAAATGTCAGTACCAGGGCTGATGGGATCTTGCAGGATAATGAGATATCTGGGGGCATGATGGAACCCAAAGAAGTGTAGCCAAGTGAGATATGAGATGGCTGGTTTGGGTGCCTGGCTTTAGGAGCTCTCTACCCTTTAGTCAGAGAGAAGGGTCCCAGAGGCAGAGGGTGGTTCTGAGGTGTTTGATCCAGGGACGAAATAATCTTCCAGGGTGCAGAGGTTTCTGGGGCTGCAAGGGGAGCCAGATGAGAGAGTATAGATAGCTCAAATCAAAACCATTGTTGCAATTAGAAAAACAACATGGAGGACAGGTGCCCTAGTGTGGGGAGGGGGAGGAGAGGAAAGGGGAGACTGGAGTTTCTTATTCTTGTGCAGAGGATAAAGAGACAATGGGAAAGTTAATTCATGCACAGCGGAGCCATAACTAGCTGAAACTTCCCTTTGGACAAATCCAGTTGGTGGTTGATGGTGGGGAGTGGGCAAGGAGACAAAACTCAGTCTCAGAAGAAGAATAGGAGGGGGTAAGAGATGGGTGGGTGGGAAAGAGCACCCAGGTGCTGCCAAACTGGGCACAGTCCCTACCTCAAGTACAATTGTACCAGAAGAGGGCACCCATCATCTTAGGGAGTCCTGAGGAGATAATGACACCCCAGACAGGCCCCAAGGCCAGCCCTATTACACGCCATGCTAGGTAAGGTTCTGGTGCACAGGGTCAGTTTATGTCACTGGTTATGACACTAGAATTAATAGAGTAGAAAGTTCAATGACTAGAAGACCCCATTTCATATCTTGGCTCTGCCATTAGTAGCTGCATGACATTGGTCAAGTCTGACTTTTGCTGGCTTTTGTATGTTTTAAAATGTTTTATTGATGCTATTTCCTTTTAAAAATAAAGTGTATTGATATTTCTTCATTTTTACATCACCAGAATTTCTTCCAATTTTCCTATTTCCCTCACCGGAGAGCCATTCCATATAACAAATAATAACTTTTAAAGGAAAAAAGAAACAAAAGAACCAATCGATACATCAAAAAAAAATTCTGAAAATGTATAAAATGCTCCACCTCTGTGGGCGTGCAAAGAGATGGAGTGGGAGGCATCTGCTTGTTCTTTGCACTTCTGTAAAATTCACTTTCTTTCCATTTCCATTTGCTGTGACCCTTGTGTATGTCATTTTCTTGGCTCTGTTTACTTCACTCTGCATCAGTTCATGTAGATCTTTCTATGTTTCTCTATATTTATTCATTCATATACTTACATAAATTAAATAGATTATATTATTAAATATATTTATTCTCTCTGTTTATTCATGCCATCATTTCTTACTGCACAGTAACATTACATTCACGTACCACAATTTATTTAGTTATTTCCCAACTGATAGGCATTTAATTTGTTTACCATTCTTTGCTTACAAAAAGTGCTACTCTAAATATTTTGGTGTACATAGGCACTTTTCTCTCAATGACTTCCTAGGGGTTTAAGCTTAGTACTGAAACTTCTAGGTCAAAGGGTATGAACATTCTGGTCAATTTATTTGCATAATGGCAAATTACTTCTCAAAATAGCTGTATTGATTCACAGCTCCACCAACAATGCCCAGTATGTGTGTCTTCCTGCAATCCCTCTAATATCAATTATTCTCATCTTTGTCAGTTTGTAAGGCATTAGGTAAAACCTTAGTGTGATTCGCATGCCTCATATGAGTAATTTGGAGCATGCTTTCATATAGTTATAAAGAGTTTGCAGTACTTCTTACTTCTGAGAACTGGTTTGTTTATATCTCTTGACCATTAATCACTGGGGATGGGAATTTATTCTTCCCAAGTTCTGCTTTCTGCAGGTCTTTCCTGGTGCTCCCAGATGCTAAAACCTTCCTTCTCAGATCACCTTCCACCTTGTTTACTTGTTGTCTCCTCCTTTAGAAGCTCCTTGAAGGCCTTCTTTTATGTCCCCAGAGCTTGTTACAATGGCTGGCACATAGTTAAGTGCTTAATAAATGCTTATTGATTGGTTATGATATTCCATGTTTTAAGGTCCGTTTCAGGTCTCACATTTTATATATCTATGATTCTGTTTGCCTAATAAGGATTTGTTGAATGACTAAATATTGGGAATGGGCAAAAGGGTTGACCCTAAGCACATTCAGAAAAAGGCAATCTTGCTTTCTCCCTGCCCCACCATAAATATGTCCACCCATCATACTGTGTACTGGTTCATATTTAGATTGCTTATAGAGATGTTTCCTCTCCCTGTTTGCCTCCCAGTTCCAGAGGACAAGTTTGTCACCCAAGCTATTATTATGGATGCTGAGGTCTTGACAGGTAGAAGGGATAAAGGCAGTAAGATTTTACCTACAACCAGTCTAGGCATGCCTCAAGAGAGAAAAGCCCAGGAGTCTCCTCAGAGCCTTGGGACTGGACCAACAAGGTTAGGTCAGAGTGTAACAGATCCAGTCCCTCTTCTTTACACCATTTTTTGCCTTGAAAGAGGTAAGGGAAAATCCTTTTCCTTTTTTGTTCCACTTGTTTAAAAAAATGGGATTTTTTCAAAAGTGACTTGTAAGTGTGCAAGAGTTTTTTCTGATAGACTTGAAACTTCATTGCAATGCAAGGACTTAAAAAAATTCCAATGGTCTTTTAAGGCAAAATGCCTTCCACAGCCAGAGAAAGAACTATGGAATTCAGTCACAGATTGTAGCAGATCATTTTCTTTTTTGTATTACATTTTGGTTTGTTATATGATTTCTCCCATTCATTTTAATTCTTCTACACAGCATGAGTATAGTGTAAATGTATTTAATAGGAATGTATGTGTAGAACCTATATAAAATTGTATGCCATCTCGGGGAGGGAGGGGGAAAGTAGGGAGGAAGAAGGGGAAAAAAATCTAAGTTATATGGTAGTGATTGTAGAACACTGAAAATAAATAAAATTAATTTTAAAAAGTGACTTGTACCAGTGTAGTAAGGGGAAAAAACTAAACTGATAATAAAGGTGTAATTTGGAGAATGTCTGTTTCTATTTTTAAAGGCTCAGAGTCTAGCTGCCACAGCCTTGTGGAGTTCCTTGGCCCCCAGTTTTCTTACCATTATTTAAATCCTGCTTGGAGATTGTTCCCAAAACAATACTCTTCTTGGAACTTCAGAGTCCCCCTTGTTTTTCCACCCTTAATAGTATTTTATTTTTTCCAATTATATGTCAAGATAATTTTCAACATTCACTTTTCTAAGATTTTGAGTTCCAATTTTTTTTCCCCTTTGCTCCCTCTCCTACCTTCTTCCCAAGATAGCAAGCAATCTGATATAGATTATATACATGTACAACTATATTAAACATATTTCCACATTAGTCATGTTGTAAAGAAGAATCAGAACAAAAGGGGGAAACCATGAGAAAGAAAAAAGAAGTGAATATAGTATGGTTTTATCTGTATTCAGATTTTATAGTTCTTTCTCTGAATGTGGATATAATTTCCCATCATGAGTCCTTTGGAATTGTCTTAAATCATTGTATTGCTAAGAAAAGCTAAGTCTTTAGCTGATCCTTGCACGGTGTTGCTGTACAAGGTTCTCCTCAATCTGTGCACTTCACCCAGTATCAGTTCATGTAAGTCTTCCCAGGTTTTTCTGAAATTTGCCTGTTCATCTAGAGAAACAAAACGTCAAGAATATCAAGGGAACTAATGAAAAGAAATGCAAGGGAAGGTGGTCTAGCCATACTAGATCTAAGACTATATTATAAAGTAGCAATCATCAAAACTATTTGATATTGGGTAAGAAATAGAGTAGTGAATCAGTGGAATAGGTTAGGTACACAAGACATAGAAGTAAATGATGATAGTAATCTCATGTTTGATAAACCCAAAGACTCCAGCTTCTGGGATAAGAACTCATTATTTAACAAAAACTGCTGAGAAAACAGCATGGCAGAAAGGAGGCATAGAGTGCCCCTAGGGATGAGGGATAGAGGAGGAATATGATCACAGTCCCCAGAGGCAGGTGAGATAATAGATTGTAGACTGATTGAGCTACTTCACTCAAATTGGGATGGATTTTTCTAACTCTGTTAGGTGGTGCAGTGGACAGAATACAGGGCTTGGAACCAGAAGACATCTTTTTGAGTTCAAGTCCAACCTCAGACATTAGCTGTGTGACCCTGGGCAAGTCACTTTAACTCTCTTTGCCTTAGTTCCACATGTGTAAAATGAACTGGAGAAGGAAATGGCAGACCACTCCTATATTTCTGCCAAAAAAACAACAACCCGCAAATGGGCTCATGAAAAGTTAGACACAACTGAAAAGACTGAAGAATAATAGTCACTCAGGCCTTGTGGGTCCTTGGGAGCCACTGGGAGAGTTAATGTCAAGTTGGAGCCTGAAACTTAGAAGATACCTATTTTGCAGAGACAAGAAAAGCTCTTTCAATGAATTACAAAACCAGCAACCAGAAGATGGTGGGAGGGACTACTGGATCTCAGGAGGCAATTTCCAAGCACCATGGTAAATGGGGAATTCCCAGTTCTGATGACAGAAAAAAAAGGGCAAGGTAGTGTTGGGGGAGAGTGGAAAATGGCCTTGTTAGGATTTTGTGGGTTTTTGTTTGAACATTTGGACTTTTTCTTTTGATTGCTTCATTGAATGAATTCCTCTCAAGTGCTCCTTTCACATTACAGTAGCAAGTTATAATAATAATTTATATTTTTATGATATTTTCTACAAGGCAGCATGATGCTTCAAATCCCAGCTGTCCCTACGACCTTGGGCAAATCAGTTAATTCTTTTAGGACTCAGTTTCCTCAGCTATAAAAAGAGGACTAGATGTTCTCAGAGGTTCCTTCCAACTCGAGATCTATGATCCAATCCTTTTATGATTCCTTAGGGCCTTTCCAGCTCTATATCTCTGATACTTCATTGTTTGGAAAAACATGACACAGAACCTCTTAATTGGAGACCATCAAGTTAAACTTGTACCTGTCAGGAATCCTTCCCTACAATAATGAAAATAGCTAGTATTATGAGAGAAATGTCTCCTCTCTGTGTTTATTGCTGACAAATAGATATTTACCGCAGAAATTGTGGAGGAAAAACCTAGGTTTTGTTATTATCCTCAAGTAGAGGTTCAGGCCTCAAAGAAAAGCTGAACTACAACCAGGGGTCTTCACTCTTTTAGGCAAAATTACATCAGAGTAACAGAGAAATAATTCATTTACACATTGCAATGCTATACATTTTTCTTAGGCTATAAAAGCTAAAGAAAAGCTAGATTCATAATCCCATACTTCCTTCAAGGTCATAAAAGTTGAAAAAGTGTAGTTAAATAGAACCATAATCTAAAACATCTCCTAAGGAAATAAACTGCATTAAAAAACCACTTCTGTAGGTAAACTAAGTCAGGTTACAGATTAAGTTTACCTGATTGAGGAGAAGGATTTACATGTTGCCAAGAAATCAGGAATAGTTAAGATTCTTCCTCTGTCTTCTTATCTAAGGAATACTTAAGGAACTTAAGTAAATTTTTACATCCCATGAGACAATTTTTGTTCAGGTGAGGTTAAATATCAAAACAGACTTTTAGTTAACCAAAATCTGTAGGAGGAATTGTCCCGAGTCCCAAATAATAAAAAAAAATGTTTTTTAATTCCCATAACACTAACATTTATGTAATGGGTAAGGGTCACACCTGTTATCTCATTTAATCCTCATGACGGCCCTGAGGAAGTAAATGCCATTGTTATCCTCATTTAATAGAGCATTTCAGCGAGGCTTGCCCAAGGTCCCACAGCTAGGTAAGTGACTGAGGTGGGCTACGAACTCCCACCTTCTTGATGTCAATCTCCCAATAAATACTGATGCAGCTTTAGCCTGAAGACTTCAAGTGAAAAGGAGTCCCTTGTATCCTCAGGAAGATGGGCCCATTTTCCAGATACTGGTAGGTATCTGTAGGACAGTTTTCCTTACTTGGAGCTGGTCTGTTTTCCAAACTCTTCCACAGGTTGTTCCCGGTTCTGCTTTCTGGAGCCAAGCTGAATTAGTCTGATTCCTCTTAATTCCATTTTCACAACAGGCCTGTGAAAGGCATGGGATTATTATCCCCATTTTATAGATGAGAAAACTGAGGCTCAGAATGGGTTAAGGAGCCAGCTTGTGATGTCACATGGATGGTAAATTGGGCAGAATTGTTGTCTCAGCAGAGGTCTCCTGACTGCAAGTCAGGCTGGCGTTCATTCCACTAAACCATACAGATTTTCTATGTTGCCGTAACTACAGATATAGTCTACAGAACATTGTGCATAGTAAATTGGATGCTGGCCTTGGAATCAGAGAGACTGAGGTTTAAATTCTGCCTCAGACCAAATTTCAATCACTACTCTGCCACTAAAACTGCCAGGGTGACCTCAGACCAACCACTTAACCTTTCTCTCAGTCCCTGTCTGTACAATGAGAGAGTTAGAAACCCGAAGACATCTCTCTTCTTATCCAACTCTAGATCTCCTATCCCAAGGTCCTGGGGTCCTACTTACTAGCTGGGCAAGTGACAATTTATCTCAGCCTCAGTCTCCTCATCTGTAAAATGGGGTATTTAATAATACCCATAAGCAATTACCCCATAGGCTGGGAGGGTCTAATGAGGTAATGTACATAGTGTACTTGTAAACCTTAAAAGCATCCCATAAAATCTCAGCCAGTGTTATTATTAATACATTATAACCAAACAGTCCCATAAAACTGTGAAGCTTCTCCTTAAACATCCTGTTGTTCCTCCTGAGCTAACTGCCCCAGGACAGCATTTTGCTTACCTTGGACTTTTGCTAACCCAATTAAGGACATGAAGTGGGTATATTTTATTGCGCTATACTTTCTTTCCAAGTGAAACTATTCATTATCTCATGTAAACTCCTCTGTGACTTGTCCAGGGGGGCATACCGGGTGAATAGCTCCCGTTTACATTTAGGGCTACTGTGCACAGGAAGAAGAGCATGGGAGCCACTGAATGACTTATCTGTCCTATACTGCCTTGGTTCTGAAAGGATGAGCTCATTGATGTGGGCATTCTCTCCAATGGTGCAGATCTTTCATGGACTTCCAGTGAGACTCCTCTTGATGTACTCCCAGAAATCCTTCCTCGGGGGTCCACCTAACCTGCTAGAGGTCTTCATTTTTTTTTAAACATGTTTCAGTAGAAAATGTAATGATCTCAGGATCAGAGGAACTAGATTCAGCTTCATGACCTCTGATGATTACCTCCAAATTATTCTATTTCTTGTTTTCACCTAGTTGTTTGCCCATTATCTTCCCCATCAGACTATGAGCTCTTATAGGGCAGGGACTGTCATTTACCTTTTTTTTGAATCTCCAGCACTTAGCACAGTGCCTGACATAAATAAGTATTTAAAAATGTTCATTGATTGACTGCTTGTATGTAGGAGCTTGGGCAAGTGACAACCTCCTTAGATCTCAGCTTTCTCATCTGTAAAATGATGGTTTGACTATGATCTCCAAATTTTGTTCCAGCTATAAATTTATCAACCAACCATTCAACAGATATTTATTAAACACTTACTATGTACCAGACATTTTTTTTAAACTGGACCTATAACATCAGGTATAGGTAACTCAGTGAGGAGTTCCATCTACCAATGTAGGCTAGCACTTTCTCTGTAATTCAGAGACCTAGGGAGCTTCTTCTGTCACAGAGACATTAAAATGACTTGCCTGGGGCCACAGAACCAGTATGTATCAAAGTTGAGCCAGAGTTGAACCTAGGACTTTCTAACTCCCTAACTCTGTGGGTGGCCCTCTGTCCACTGGACCGTGTTGTTAGGGATAAAAAGGTAAATAAATGAAATAGCCCTTGCTTCCAAGGAGATTACTTTCTCTGGGTTCAGATTGCATGTGCATATGTAAGTATCTGTAAAAGAAAGACACAAGATAGTTTTGGTAGGGTTGGCACTAGCATCTGGATGAAGCAGAAAGACTCAAGTAGGAGGTAGTTGAGTTTTGAAGGAAGAGAGGGATTGGATCCTGAGAGGTAGAAGTGAGGAGGGAGTGCATTTCAGGCATAGGGGACAGCCTGTGCAAAGATATGGAGACTGGAGATTGCTGTGGTTCTAGTAGGCAAGTTTGGTTGTCCTATACAGTGTGGGAAGGGAAGTAACAGCTAATGTCTGGAAAGGTCAGTGGGATCCAGCCTGTGAAGAGCTTTATTTATTTTTTAACTTCTCTCTTTTTTTTATCATTCAATTAACAAATATCAGCAAACAAGAGCATTTCACTCTACCATGAAAAGCAGAGAAGAAGATTGAACAGTTTGGACTTCTTTTAGGTAATTTTGCTTTTTAGTTCTACATTTAATTTAAGACTGTAGTAACAAAGCTGTCCTGCTTGTCTGTGTCTGTCCAGACCTTTAAATACTAGCTCTTTTGCTGGTGGCAAAGAATTGGAAACTGAGGGGATGCCCATCAGTTGGGGAATGGATGAGCAAATTGTGATTGTGATGGAATATTATTGTCCTATAAGAAACAATGAGCAGGATGGTTTCAGAAAAACCTGGGGAGACTTATATGAACTGATGCAAACTGAAATGAACAGAACCAGGGAAACATTGTACACAGTAACAGCAACATTGTTACAATAATCAGCTGTGAGAAGACTTGGTAACTTATCAATGCAACAATCTCCCAGAACTCCAAAGGACTAATGATGAAAAATGTTATCCACCTCCAGAGAAAGAACTGAGAAAAAAGATTGAAGCATACTTTTCACTTTATTTTTCTTGCTTTTTGTTTAGTAACATGGTTAATATGAAACCATGTTTTGCATGGTTTCATACATATAATTCATATCACATTGCTTGCCTTCTCAATGGGTAGGGAGAAGAGAATTTGGAACTCAAAAATTTTTTTAATTGTTGAAAATAAATAAATAATGACATTGTCTAAGAGAAAAAGACTCGTAAATGCCAGAGATGAAATTGGATTAGATTCTAGAAGTAAGAAGTTACAATGAGACTTGTGTTTTAGACATGTCACTTTGGCAGTTGTGGGGATTTACAACCTGGTTTCATGGGTTTATTTATGAATATTTCATGGGCAACAGAACAACACACTGTTGTCCATATGTTGTCTTTTGCTCTTATTACATGATCGACCCACCTCCTTTTCCAATAATAATAACCTTTGAATGATATCTCTTGTGCTACTTTGCAGCATTTACTATGTGGCCCTGGGCAGGTTACTCAGCATCTGTCTGCCTCAGTTTCCTCAACTGTAAAATGGTTTACTCACAAGGTTGTTGTTGTTTTCAAATTGGTAAAGCATTTTGCACATAGTAGGAGTGAATAAATGCTTATTCCCTTTCTCTTTTCCCACATAAGTGATCGCTTGTGATAAGCTACAACCTACATGTCCCCTTCATATTTCTTTCCCTTCTGTGTCCTCTTGGAGATTGTGGTATTTCATGATTTGCAGTCAAATAGAATTACTGGAAGATGACTGGTGATCAAAGTTTGGTTTCTGGACTGGGGAGCAGTTTGAGATCATGGAAAACAGTGAACAATTTTCCAAACATATTTCTAAACTAAGAGAAAGTAAAATTTAAGCATTTGTCTGCCATCTACTGTCTTTAGGAGGCAACTGTAACTTTCTTCACATAAGATCACAGATTATAGAATTTCATAGCATATTAATCAAAGTTACAGGAGATCTTTTAGCCCATCTGATACAACCCCACCATTTTGTAAACAAAGAAACCCTCAAGGATTAACTTTCTCAAGTACAGCAAAATACCCTCTCAGTCTTCCCCTCATCCCTTCTCTCCTCTTTGGTTCTCTTATTGCCTAAAGAGGGTGTGGGAAGGGAAGGGGAGACAGCTAGGTCCCTTTCAGGAAGACCTATGGAATTAAAATGATCTCTGAGATATTCCCCACCCGCCCAGAGGATCATAGATTTTAGAGCTGGGTGGTATCTTTGAGGTCATCTAGTCTGATTTCACAAACACAAAGGTTATGTAACTTGCCCAAGGCCATATAGGTCAAAATATGGCATTTGAACTCTGGTCTCAAGTGTCTTCTGCCCCATACCACATGATTTGCTGCTTGTCCAAAACCTACCAGAAATCTCAAAAATAATATCAGGATTTGGACAGAGCCATTGAACATTTCACAATCAGGTACCTGGAGGGGGAGTCAGGGGCCTCTGAAAATTAAGCAGAGATGATTGAAAACTGGAGCCCAAGAGACATGCTCATCTTATAGAAATCTTGGGATTTAGAAGGGGGGGTTGGAGCTTAGGGCATGGTGTCAGAGCTGGGAGGGCCCTTAGAACACAGAAATTTAGGGCTTCCAGAAGAGGAAACTGAGGCCTAGAGAAGGGAAATTACCCAGGTTACGGGTAACAGAGTTGGGATTTGAATCCAGCTCCTTGGATCTCAAATCCAGGTCCCTCTTCCCCTAACCATAAGCCTCTTCTCATCATTCATTCTACCTTGCTGTGAAAGCTCTGATTCTCCATGCTAGTGAATACAGAATGGGTTCAGCTAATTAAGTACATTAACGCACTCCATTACAGCCTAGTTTTTGGATTGGTGTTCACCGTGGACATCCATTTCACATGGACTACCCATCCATGACCTTGTCTCTTCCTGTCCCCAGGTCTAATAGTGAGTGAACTGAAGCCTCTGGCCTTCCAGGTTGGTGCTGTTTCCTCTCCACCAGGTCACCCCTGCCTTTGGACACAGGTGGGGCCAACAGAGAGTAGTCCAATGATATTGCCAAGCTTGAGTCACTGGGCTTTGTTCCAGGACTAGTTAAATCACCTAGGCTGAAGTGGCTTAGCTCATTTTCCTGTGTGATCAGGAGGTGGGTCCTGGCTTCCCTAAGAGACTAAGGGACTGCAATTGCTGGGACTATTGCAAAGGCCTCCTAACTGACCCCCCCTTCACCCACCCTTGCTGTCTCCTCTCACAGACACCAGACTAATAATATTCCTAAAACGCAGGTTCTACTGAGAAGCCAAAGCTTCACTGACTTTCCATTGCCTATGGGATAAAACCCTAACTCACCTGTTTAGCATTTCAAAGCCCTCACAATCTGACTCTGACCTACATTTCCCGGCTGATTGCACACTTCCCCATACACAACATTCCATTTCTTGTCTCTCTGTACCTTTGCACATTCCTGAAACATCCTCCTTCCTCCCCTCCGTCTCTGGGACTCCATAGCTCCCTTCAAGGATCAGCCAAAGTGCCAAATGCTCCAAGAGGTTTTTCTCAGCTCCTCTAGCTGTTAGTAAATTCCTCCTGCTTCCCCCACTTCCCCTAAAAATAAAAAAAAAAATCACTGTATTTATTTTGAATCTCTGCTGTATGGACTAGACTGTGACTAGGTTGTATCCCAGCCTGGCTTTTGTTCCAGCCTCCATACCTTTGCCCAGGAGGATTCCTGGGTCTGGAATGCATTCTCTCATCATCCCTGCCTTTTGGAACATGCAACTAATGAAAGCACAGTTTTAAAAAGAGGGCTTTCTTGTGTACCTCCAAATTAAGAAAAACAGCTAACATAGCCAGGCACTGTGCCAAACACTTTATAATCATTATTTCAGTTGATCCTCATAACAACCCTGAAAAGTAGGTGCTACTTTTATCCCCATTTTACAGGTGAGGAAATGGAGGCAAACAAATTCATGGTGTTCTCTCCCTCCTGAAATTACTTCGTATAAGTCTGTATCTAGAAAGGCAGGATGGTGAGCTGACCTCAGAGTGAGGAAAACCTGAGTCCAAATCCCAATCCTGACATATTTAGACTGTTTGACTTTGGGCAAATTCCCTAACTTTTAAGTGCCCTAGGCCAGTGGGGTCAAACTCAAATAGAAATGGGAGCCACTAAACCCTACATAAGGTTTCCTGCTGCATATTGACTCAAAAACCACATGTTAGCATCATCTATGATCAATCGCATTTGTTAAAAAAATTTTGTGAAATAATCACATTTTAATCCAGTTGGGGCTAGCCTTGGCTGTGTTTGACACCTCTGCCCCAGGTAGCACTCTGTAAGATAGATAGATAGATACATAGATACATAGATAGATACATAGATAGATAGATAGAGACACACATATGTGATTTATGTTATATATACATATAAATATATATGCATGTGTGTGCGTGTATATGTATGTATATATACACGTGTGTGCGTGTATATGTATGTATATATACACGCACAAACACACAGATTATTGCAGAGCAAAAACCAATCTGCCTTGGTAGATGGAGTTTCCTCCCTGGGGTCTCCTTATACTGATAAATCTCTATACACTTTGTATTCCTACAGTAGAATAACCTCCTTGGGGGCCATGACTACGTGATTTTTGTAATTGTAGTACACAGTACCTTACAGTCAGGTAATTAAGTAATATATATTTATTGTTGAATTGAATTGAATTGTGCTCAGGAAAATGTTAAAGTCAGGGAGAGGGTTTTCCTCTGGCTGTCAATCCAAACTGTATTGGCCAGAGCTCCCGAGGCATCCGCTTTATCAATCCCAGGTTGTTGTGTTCGTCCTCAACATCTATTAAGTACCCATTCTTACTCTACTAGGATGCTTTGTTTGTGATAAACTCTAGGGATACAAAAAGAGGCAAAAGTCAGTCCTGACGCTCTAGGAATTTACAATCAAACGCCCCTAGGGCAGTTTAGAATTAACCCTTTTGTGTCCAGGACACGTTTGGCAAATCTCATGAAAACTATTTTTAAATGCACAAGCTAAAATGCATGGGAGTACAAAGGAAACAATTTGTATTGATATACGCTTATCAAAAAAAAATTTTTTTAATGCGTTCACAGACCCTAGGATAAGAACCCTAGCCCCAGGGGCTTCCATGGTTCCATGGTAAAATAATAAAAACAATAATTGTAGGGCACAATAATAACAATTATTATTTTATCTTTCAATTGTATAGTTCTTCCAAGGCATGTCGGTATCTATTATTTCATCTCATTAACCCTCACAAACAACGAACACCACATAGTAGATAGGGGAAGGGTTATTAGCTCCATTTTTACAGATGATAAAATTGAATTTGAGGGACATGAAATGAAATTTGCCCAAGGTCACTTGGGCTGGGTAGGGACAGAGCTGGGACTGGAACCCAGATCTCCTCACCCTCAGCTCATGCTGCCCTCAAGGGGTTAGGACATCACTTACATTGTCTTCCATCTAGGTCAATGCCTTTTCTTCCTAGACTTCAACCCATCTGGGTATACTCAACCTTTTTCTTAATTACAAAGGTGCTTTAATTAAAGTATTTTCTTTAATTACAGAGGAGACTATTTGCTGCCAAGATGATTTTCCAAAATGTGTTTACTCCTGAAAATAGCTCTTAGCTGTGCTCTCATGATCCCAAATAGAACATGTCCAAAATCAAATTTATCATCTTTCCTCCCAGGCCAATCTCTTTTTATTTTACTCATTTTTTTTCAACAGCTCCTTCATTTTTTCCGTCATTCAAGACTTGAAAAATTTGTATCACCTTTGACCCTTCCCTATCCTTCATCAGTCAATCAACCATTGAGACCCATGGGTTTTTCCTCTTCAGTGTTTCCCTTCTTCTGAGGTCTCAATGCCTCTGTCCTAGCCCAAACTGTCATCACCTGTATCTTCCCAAAACAGTCAACCTTCCAATCACCCCTTGGATCAAGTCCAAACCTGTAAGCCTGACATTCAAGGCCCCCTACAGCCTAAGCCTGAACCACTACTCCATCTTTATCCTCTACCAGAATTCTCTGTATGAACCATTCCCATCTCCCCTCCTCATAAATACATACCATGTGTATTTCTGCTTCTTGGTTTCTGCTCTTATACTCTCCCCCTAAATGTCCTCCCTTGCTATCTGCTCATCCCTAACCTCCCTATGCATCAGTATCTATCCCCAGTTCCACTTCATCCATGAAGTGTTTTTTGATAAAGCCAACTAACACCAATCGTTTGGATTGGAGTCACCTGCATGGTCTAGAAGAAAGATGGTGAATTTGGAACCAGAAGCAAAACTGTGCTCTGACCTGCCCTGCCTGTGTGACCTTGGGCAATTCATTCTCCCTTTGTGGGCCTCAATTTTGTTCTCTGTAAAAGGAGGGGATTTAACCAGATGATCGATCTCTAAGGTTCCTTCCAGCTCTAAGTCCTATGACTGATGTTCCTGACAACTCAGAGCACTTGTGTTTACCGTGTATTTTGTCACCTCAAATCTTCAAATTAGCCCATGATTATAGTCAGTCACCCTTGCGTTATCTTACAGTTTTTTTCAGGTGCAATAGTCTGATCTACCCAACAAGACTGTAATATAGTTCAGTTCAATTCAAGTCAGTCAAGTCTATATGCTCAAAAAAGCATGAACATGGCTCCTGCCTCTTGAAGAGCTTATATAATCTGTCTTCTCCAGCAGATTGTCCTAATATCATCCTTCCTTCCTTCCTTCCTTCCTTCTCTCTCCCCCTGTTTCTTATTCTCTGTCCCTTCCTTCCCCCTCATTCTTTCTTTCCTCTCTCTCTCTCTCTCTCTCTCTCTCTCTCTCTCTCATTATGAGATCTTTGTAATTGTCTTGGATCATTGTATTACTGAAAACAGCTAAATCGTTCACATCTGATCATTGTGCAACATTGCTGTTACTATGTACAATGTTCTCCTGGTTCTGCTTATTTCCCTTTGCTTCAGTTCATGTAAGTCTTCCCAAGTTTTTCTGAAAGCATACTGGTTATCATTTCTCGTAACATAAAACATCATAATCACATACCACAATTTGTCCTGCCATTCCCCAATTGATGGGCATCCCTTCAATTTCCAATTCTTTGCCATCCCTAAAAGAGTTGCTGTAAATATTTTTGTGCATAAAGATCTTTTCCTTCTCCTTTGATCTCTTTGGGGCTTAAACCTTGTAGTGATATTACTGGATCAAAGAGTATGCATAATTCTATAGCCCGTTGGACATGGTTGCAAATTGCTCTCCAGAATGGTTGGATCAGTTCAGAACTCCACTAATAGTGCATTAGTGTCCCAATTTTTCCCCTCCAACATTTGCCATTTTCCTTTTCTGTCACAATGACCAATCTGATAGGTGTGAGGTGGTACCTCAGAGTTTTTTTTTAATTGTATTTCTCTAGAGCATTTTTTCATGTGACTATTAATAGTTTTGAGTTCTTTATCTGAAAACTGCCTGTTCATATCCTTTGGCCATTTATCAATTGGGGAATGACTCACATTCTCATAAATCTGACTCAGTTCTCTATACACTTGAAAAGTGAGGCCTTAATCAGAAAAAACTTGCTATAAAATTTTCCCCCAGTTTCCTGTTTCCCTTCTAACCTTGGCTGCATTGAATTTGATTGTGCAAAAACTTTTTAATTTCATGTAATCAAAATTATCCATTTTACATCCTGCAATTCTCTCTCTCTCCTCTCTCTTTTTATCTCTCTCTTATCTATAAATCTAATAGGTAAAATATTCCCTGCTCCCTTAATTTGCTTGTGATATTGCTATTCTGAGCATACAGTGTAAGATGTTGGTCTATAACTAGTTTCTGCCAAACTACTTTCCAGTTTTCTCAACAATTTTGATCAAATAGTGATTTCTCGTCTCAGAATCTTGTGTCTCTGAGGTTGTCAAACATTAGATTACCACTGTCATTTAGTGCTGTGTAGTGTATGCTTAATCTGCTCCAGGCCTGTACTCCATCCATAACTGCTGCCCCCAGGCTACTGCCTGAAACCCTTTCTCCCAGAAGCCCTGGCCTCAGAATCTGCATTTAACAATCTGTGGACATTCTGCTGGTTCTGAATCTGAGCAGACTTCTTGTCTTTCCTTGCCTTTACTCACACCCTCCACTCCCAACAGAAGCTTCAGTAGGGATTCTTGGGTCTTGGCAAGGCCCCAAGTGCAACCCTGTGGAGCATGCCGTGCGTGGTCACCGTGCCCCCATGCCAATAGAGGCTGGTGGATCTGGTTACATTCCTGCGCAGGCCTCATCCAGGCTCCCCTTCACCACTGACAAACCTAGAGTCTAAAAGTAAATGCCTGGAGTCAGGCTCAAGATAGGGCTGGCTGCAAAAATGGAAGGAATGAGAATGAGACCTGCTGGGTGCAGAATGGTTTGAGGCAGGGGACAGAGGAAGAGCTGAGGCTTCTCCCACAGTGCACGGTTTTCATCCAGGGCCATTTCTCCTATGGGTTTCTGCTGAGTGGGTGGGGGAGTAAGCAGGAAGGTAGGGAAGTCATGACTATTTATTACGCTCCTACTGTGTAGCTAGTTCTGTTTTAGGCGGAGGCACAGAGGGAAATGAGAGAGAGTGAAGAGAGTGAGTGAGACAGAAGAAAGTGAGGGCCTTCTCTTCAAAGGTGGTGGACTATGGGTGTGGGACATTCTATAGCCTGGTTGAATTCCTTTTCACCCCTCTTTCTTTTTTATCTTTTGTTAAAAGAAACTCTGGGAAGGGGAACAAGGGATGTATTTGGAAATGGAGGTGATTAAAAAAACAAATATTAAAACTAAAAAAATGTAGGAGAAAGGAAGATGGAAGAGTAAGAAAAGGAGGAAAGGAGGGAGAGAAAAATGTAGGGGAGAAAAGAGTGTAGGAAAGGAGAAAGACAAAAAGAGAGGAGGAAGAGACACAAGAAAGATGAGATAAAGACAGTAATAGAGGAATGTGGGGTGGAAGAAAGGAAGCTGTAGAGAAAGAGAAAGAAGGATGGATATAGGGCAATAAGGGAGGGAGAGGGATTCAAGGAAGAAGAGGGAGAGATAGGGAAGAAAGAGGGGGAGAGGGACTGGGTGGGGGGGAAGAGGATGGGAGAGAAGAATGAAAGGAAGAAAAGAAAAGGGGAAAGGAGAGAGAAGAGAGATGCCAGCTGTTTACTGGCCAGTACTTTATCCTGAGCCCAGTCTGTGCTCACATCAATGGTGCTACCCTCGTTGCAGAAGAACTTGTCATAGGGAACTCCTGAGCGAGTAAACTCTCTCTGCCAAGGCAAGGTAGCACCTCCTCATCTTTAAGAGTTGCCTAGAGCACTGAGATGTTAAATGGTTTGCCCAGGGTCAGAGGAAGGACTGGAACCCACGCCTTCCTTGCTTCTAGTTCAGTGTTTTCTCTATTATACTATTTTGTTTATCATTCTCAGTCATATATCATATTCTAACTTTTTTAAACAAAAAAAAAAAACCAACTACAGTTTAAATTTTGGTAGCCCTAACCCACATGGTAGCCCACATGGGGATGTCAAAGGAACATGGAGCCTTCGGCACCTTTGTCTTACATCTTCCTCCAACTCATCTGTGGACCAGTCTCCAGCTCCAGACCAGTTATGGGCATATTATCAATAGCTTTCACTTAGAAAAATTTTCCTTGTAAAGACCTTGTGAAGTAGATCACTCAAGGATGACTAGCCTACTTTTATGGAGGAAGAAATTAAAACTCAAGGACTAAAATTACTTACCTGGGATGACAGAGTCAAAAAGATTTAGAGCCAAGATTTGAAGTCAGGTGTGCTAGCTCTCAGCCCAGCCTTTTCCCTATTTTGCCATATTATCTTTCAGAAGACTCAAATCACTGCATGTAAATGGTAGAGAGGCAGGGGACTGAAACAGCTAGGTGGTGCTGTGTGACCCTGGGCAAGTCATTTAATCCTGATTGTTTTTCCCTCCTCCCCACCCCAAAAGGAAGGAAGAAAGAAAGGAAAAAGGAAGGAAGGAAAGAAGGAAGGGAGGGAGGGAGAGAGAGAGAGAGAGATAGGAGATTTTTTTGAAGAAAATACTTTGAAAGAAGTTAGACAGCTAGACATATCTTCAGATCATTCTTAGGAAAGAGTTTGAGATACAAATTAGTACAGGCTAGCTATGGGGATGAGAAGAGGGTTTTAGAGATGGCTTACAATTTAGCTTGGGTAGCATTCATTCATTCATTCATTCATTCACTCAAATACATATTGAGTGGTTACCGTGTGCTAGACCCTGTGGGGGACACAGAGATGAAACAAGGTGTGATCCCTGAGTACTGACTAATAAAGGGGAATCCATCCACAAGCATTTATTAGGTACTGACTATGTACCAGGCTCTCTACCAAGCACTAGTAATACAAAGAAAAAAATGAAGCATCCCCTGGCCTCAAGGAGTTCATATTCTAACTGAGTAGGACACGGACATGAATCCCTAACATATAAAGCAGCACTGTGTGGATCAAAATAAAAAATGAATGTAAAGTCCTCTGTAAAATTTAAAATTATATATATATACATATATATGTATGTATGTGAGCTTTATCGTTATTTCTGCTGAGGATGACTATGGAAGATTTTGTGAAGGGAGAAAGTGGCATATGAACGTTGAACTTATCAAGGATCGGTAAGATTTAAAAGTTGGACATGGAAAGGTATTCCACAATAAGGCATGGCATGGATAAAGAACAGGAGGTGGGAAATGTAGAACTGTTCTGAGAAGTTCTCCAGAAGCAGAATATGTGAACAGCACCAGTGTAAGATAAAGCAGGAAAAGGTTGTTTGAAGTAGTTTGTACAGGACATTGAACAGTAGACTGAGAAGTTTTTTTAATTGCCAATTAGCTGTGTGATCTTGGAAGTCATCAGTTAGTACCTAGCTAAAGCTAACCACCATAATCCAAGACTCTGAAATTCCCCATCTGACCACAGTTCTCTTATCCTTCCATCTCTCTTCACACCTCACTCTTGTTATAACAGAAGTTCTTAACCTTTTTTTTGTGTCATAGACCTCTTTGACAGTCTGGAGAAGCATGTGGGAAGCAACTATGGAACTCCATGGAAAGAGTGCTAGTCCTAGAGTCTGGAAGACCTGAGTTCAAATCTTACTAGCTGTGTGACCCTGGGTAAGTCATAATCTCTGCCTACCTCAGTTTCTTCATCTGTAAAATGGGGATAGTAATAGCACCTACCTCCCAGGATTGATATGAAGATCATATGAGATAATATTTGCAGAGTACTTTATTTATACTTTGCACCTATACACACATACACACATCTCTATAAATGCTAAATATCATTATAGACTTCTCAGAATAATGTTTGTTAGCTACATTCATAATCGAAAGAAATGCTAAATTTCAATTATAGTTAGTGAAAATAACCTGTAATTTTTTTCCTATCCATATTCATGGACTCCTGAAATCTATCTGCTAAGCTTGGCAGTCTGTGAACCCCAGATTAAGAGCCTCATTCTCTCAGCCAGTCTCCCACACTTGGACTTCACTTTTCTCTCTTCTCAATCTTGATCCTGTAGTTAACCAGTTCAGCTCTACTCTGCTCTTTATTCAGGAGTCCTTTTGTCCCTTTGTCCTATAGAGATTTGCCATCCACTGGCCACCGTTTTTGGTCCTAGATTTTTGCCCTTGAGTGCCACTGGTTGGAGTCAAACAAGTGTGCCTATTAGACCCATTACGAACGGATGTCATCTCATTTCAGCTGGGCTCTCAATGCTGCACAGCAATCCTTTAATTCTTCACTGACTGATTCATTATTGTGCTCCCCACGATGCCTATGCCAAGGCTTTTCTCTCCTCATTATCTATATGACCCTTCCCCCTTTCCAGCAGAGGACCTCACCCCCTACTTTACTGAGGAAACGACATTAAAACATTAGATTGCTTCATTCTTTGTATTTGTTAACTGCAGAATTCCTGCATGTAGCAGGAATTTAATAAATTCTTTGTTTTTCCATTGAAAATAGAGGTCATCTATCTATCCCAAAAAGCAAGAACAAAAAATCCACAGAGAACTTTCTTTCTCTCTCTTCCTCCCTCTTTCTCTCTCTCTCCCTCCCTCCCTCTCTCTCTCTTCTCTCTCTCTCTCTTAATTCTCTCTTCTCCTCTCCCCTTCTTTCTCTCCTCAAGTTGAAGTCACTGGAGATGTTAATCCCTGAGGAAACAAGCCCAAAGGACAAGGGAGTAACCTTTAAGTATGTGACACCAGAGAGCAGCACTAGAGGCTCCAGCTAGAAGTCACAGGATGGATTTTGGCTCAGTTTATGGAAGAATGTCCTAATGGAACCACCAAGCAATGGAATGAGCTGCTTCCTGGGAGTGAGGTTCCCTGCCTGTATGAAAATTCAAACAGAGGGTAGAAGACTACTTTTTAGGAACATGGGACATGGGACATGGTCAGATTAAAATCATTTCAGAAGTCACTGGGATCCTGGGATACTTTGTTTGCTCTCCTGGGACCCAAATCCCCCTATCAAGAGAGTTCATTTTTTTTCTTTTCCTGAAATCTCTAGGTACCATAAATAATAAGCCCGTAGATGACCCAAATGGAGTCAAGGTTGCCAGAATAGTCATCTAAAGCACTAAAAATCCTGTCTTGCTCTGCTGAGTTATCCCAGGCCAGCCCTGATACTTCTCCGAACCCTGGCAGCCTGCACTGTCAAGGGGCCTGGTGGCCCCATTCCAGGGTGGAGCCGGCAGAGAGGCCTGGAGACCAACCAGGGGATAATACTCTAGGGCTTCCTCTCTCCGCAGCTGAATTTCTCAGTGTTTCCAAACAGGCTGTTTAGGGTTATGTCAGTGAATTTGCCTTTAGGAGAGGCACGTTGCCCTGGCCCAGAGAGTAAGAGATCAGGCCCTATGGTTCTCCCTTAGGGAGAGACCTCTCGAGTTACAGGCCTATTCCTGAAGCCAGTCTTGGCATCCAGACCCCTGCCAAGTGATACAGCTGCCTCAGGGTGCAGCTGGTGAATGGACGTGAGCAGACACAGAGTCCTAACTGTTCTCAAATTCCCTAAATCCCCAAGAAACTTCGGCCTTGCTCCAGAGTCAAAACTCGAAGATGGAAAGGACAGAGAATGCCAACAGGGTCTCCCTACTGCCTGCCCATCAGACTTGGAGCTGGGAGGAAACTTTGAGGCCTTGAATTCAATCCCTTTGTTTTATCGATAAGGAAATGGCTCAGAAAGAGGTGAGGTGATTTAGCCAGGGTTACACAGGGTTTGAACTTGGTCTTCTCACTCCCAAGAGAACACTCTGGTCCCTGTGCCATCCTGCCGAGGGCTCTTGGGGGATGTCAGAATCAGGTGACCAAGAGAACTGTGGCACCAAAGGTTCCCTAGCTTACTTACTAGTCCCAGAATAGACTCTACCAGAGGCTCAAATCAGGCAGACCCAGAGGCCAGTCAACAAGGCTTGCTCCAAAAACCATTGTGAAACAGGAAAAGTTTATTTTGGTGAACTTCCTTGCTTTTTCACCCTCTGCTTGGCACTCTCCCACCCAGTACCCATTTCCCCTCTCCTTCTTTATCAAAAGCTCTCCAGAAAGGACCTAAAAAACTCATGCTCACTAAATGAAGTGATTGTGATTGATAAGGCTTACCGTGCTGCCTGCCCCTCCCAGAGGTTTGTGCATTTTAACGGTGCACTAACAAATTAATCTCTAATCAGAGAATTGAAATTTTGAGAAGGAGCTTGGGGAGAAGAGTAAGAGAATCTTCTCAGATGCCTGTCATCACATGAAGGTAGTCAGTCACCTACTCCATCTATGCATAAAGTTAGCCCTGATGGCAGGTGGGTTGGTAAGTCATGGTCTCCATGGTCTGGGTAGGAGTTTCCTGCTATAAGTGAAAGCAGTCTCCTAGGGTGATAGGGAAACATTTGTGTGTTAACAGGGACCTCCCCTCCAGGAGCCTGGTGATCAATGGGTCATCCATGGGTCAGATGATCAATCACTCAGCTTGCCCAAAGGCCTGAGTCACAGATGGGTAATCCAGAAGTCTCAAGAATCCCACACAATCATGGGACACCAGCCACACTCCACCCAACTTAGCTCAATGCAGTGTCTAATATACTCCAGGCACCGTGTTAGGCACTCGAAACACAAACAAAACAGGAACCTATAGTGTTTTCCGTGTATGTGATAATTCTGAGTATGTGTGTTCTGGGGTCTAGCTTCATTTGGGGCAGGCTGCCTCTGTTCTAGATCTGGCCTCTCCTCTTGGGAACCTTCATGTTCCATACTGAAAAGTTCCATGTCCCATACTTATCCATGAGGACCTGGGGGGCCTCTCCCCAGCATTTTTATGCCTAAGATATTCGAGATGGGAGAGCAATAGGGCACCTGAGCAAGAAGATGCCTCCCAACCCCACCAGACCTACGGCCTTTGCCTCTTCCATAAACAGGAAATGGAAGTGATGAATGGGCCAGGTGCCCTATCCATTGCTTAGGAAGAGTGATAAAAACTAGGAGGAACCCAGGGATGCCAAGTCCAAGAATATCCTCTGAAAGAGCCACCACTGATCCCCCTTTTCTTCCTGCCATGGCCTGAGGACTTCTGAGCCAGAGGTTCCACCAAATCCCTTACCCTAGCCTCTATTTCCTACACTATTATATTTTATAGTAGGCTGAGCCCTTTTAATGGACATTTTGTCATTTGGTAGAGAAGGAGAAAGTGGGATGAGCTTGGGTCAGGAGATGGACCTAGAAGGTCAGATAGGATATTGGAAGGCAGAACAGGAGGTGGACAGGACAGCGAGTCAAACAGGGCAAGGACAGCGTCACCAGCTCCTAAAAGCTCTTCACCATTTTTTCTCTTCAAGCTGGCCTTTGTTACCGTGGCTGGAACAATCTTTTGAATGCCAAGACATGGTGACAACGGCGGCAGCAGTATTTATATAGCCCTTTCAGATTTGCAAAGTGTTTTACAGATATTATCTGAATTGATAACTCTACAGGCAGGTGCTTTTATTATCCGCATTTTACAGCTGAGGAAACTGATGCCAATCGAAGTTAAGTGACTTGCCCAGGGTCACACAATAGTGAGGCTGGATTTGAATTCAGGTCTTCCTGACTCCTACATTCTAGGGCCAGGTCACTCCCCTGTGTTAGTTACTCAAATAGCATTTAAGTGCCTCTTACACACAGGTGTTGTGTCAAGGGCTGGAAAACAGACAGGCAAAAACCCAATCTTTGCCTTGAAGGATCTCACGTTCTAACAGAGAGACAAGGTGATAATGACTGTGTGCATCTGAGATCTCTAGAGGGTACATGAAAGGTGATTGTGAAGGGAAGTCACTAGTAGTGAGAGAGATGGGGAGAGGCTGCCTGAAGAATATCAAATGGCTCCCTAGGGAGGATGGAGAGAAGACCCGTGCTTCTCCCTGTAGTAGCTTCCAAGGCCCACCACAGACACTGGCCAACCTTGTAGCCCTATTTTTACACTCCCTTCCATGCATTCTACACTCTAGGCAAACCTAGAGTGCTTTATGCCTCGTGCATATTTGAATACAGGTCTCTCCTGCCTCTGTGCTTTTCTTAGTTCAACCCCTGTCTCCCACATCTGGAATACCCTCTTTCCCTGTCAAATTCATCCTCATCTTTTAAAGTCCATCTCACAAGCTCCTTCCTCGGGGAACCTTCCCTGATTCTCCTGCTTGGTAATGCCCCTCCCTCCTCAGACCAGACCCCACATAACTTTCTGTTGGTCAGCTTTTAGTTTTTATCATGGAACAAGCATTAGATATGCCATAATGTAGATAAAGATGGAATAATGGATCAGAAAAGGTGAAGGCCGTCCTGCTGGTCTGGGAGAGGGCCACGCACCTCCCGGATTGCCTTTCCTTCCCCCTCGCCATGTGGATTAGAGCAGTCTATGTTCTTGTCTCATTTCCCAACTAGATGTAAGATCCTTAAGGGAAGGCACTGTGTCTTATCTATCTAAACTTTGCATTTTCCCAAGAGTTTGCTACACATTTAATAACCGTTTGGAATTCAGTTAAAGCAGGTAGGCTCAGAAAGCAATGGGGAGACCCCCCTGGCAGCTGGAGGGGAGATCAGGTGTTGGTGGGCTGAGGAGTTAGCACCTGGTGTTTTGGTTTCACCTCAAAAGCACATCCAAGGCTGAAACTCATCTCTGCTCTTAGGGGTGAGGGCAGGCATGAAGACGATCAGTCAGCCAGGCCCTTTGGAGATTCTCAAGCCCTGAAAGGTCCTGTGTGACGGTAGGGCCTGGTTTGGCAGGCCCAGGACTCCCCCTTGCCAGCTGTTTACTCCAAGTCCAATACTCCCACACTCACCCTGAATACTTGGCCCTCCACTGCACAAAGCCCCAAACTCCTCAGTGGGGATTTTGTCTTCTTCCTCCCTCCCTCCCAGGGATTTTTTTTTTAATTGAGATTTTGAGACTATAGGCCCTCTTTTCTGGTTGGATTTAGGCCACCCAGAGCCATCTGGCAGTGATGGAGAGTTGATGGAGAGGCCCCAGGGAGGTCCATGGGAGACCATTCTTCCTTTCCTCCCCCTACACATAGCCGACCTAGAGCACCAGCAGCTGAGGAGGGAGGGATGTGGCTGTCTCCCAAACCAGCAGGATGGCCTTTTGAGTCAGAGCAGAAGGGAGCCAAAGATCCTCTCGAAGCCAGAGCTGGCAGTGGTGATTTCCCGCATGTCACGTGGGCCTCAAGCCTGGGACTGAGGAGTCTCAGCAGATGTAGGGCTAGTGAAAACAGAACAGCCCAAAGATTCCCAAGAAAAGCTGAAGGCCAGAGCCAAGGGTGGCAGAAAAAGCATCAGAGTCAGGGAAATTGAATTTTACTTCTGGAACTCCCACTGTGTGACCTCAGGGAAGTTGCCTCACTCTTCTGGGCCTCGGTTTCCCCTTGTGTACTATTAGGGAGAAATCTTACTTATTCTAGAGGGTATTATGTTATCACATCCGATGATGGATACGGAAGTGCTTTGTTGAATACAAAACCCTGGTCAACTATAAGAAATGATTCTTGAAGTCAGAATGCAGAAGGAAGCAGAATATTTTCTCTTTTATGTTCTCTTTTCTGTTTGGTTTGGTTTTTCTCAAGGTTTCTCCCATTCGTTTTAATTCTCCCATACCACATGATTAATGTGAAAATGTGTTTAAAAAGAATGTAAATGTAGAACCCACATAAGATTGTATGCTGCCTTGGGGAGGGAGGGCGAGAAAATTTAAAATTTATGGAAGTGAGAGTTGAAAACTGAAAACAAATTAATTAATTATATGTAAAAAAAAGATGATTCTTGAGTAACCACCAATTTTAAGTGAAGTAGAAAGGGCTATGTGACTGAAAGTTGGCATTTTCCACAAACCATTAACAACAGAAACCTATGCTAGATACTTGTGAATGTTAGCAAGGTAGAGAAAGGTGGGTGATCGCCGTAGAGGATTGCCATGGCGAGTGGGGCAAAAGGACCCTTGGGGCAGTGCAGGGTAGTGGATAGAATATTGGGTCTAGTGACATTGGCTTCTGTTCCTGGCTCCATTAGCTAGGTGGCACAGTGAACAGAGTGCCAGGCCTGAAGTCAGAAAGACTCATCTTCCTGTGTTCAAATCTAACCTCAGACAATTCCTAGCTGTGTGACCCTGGGCAAACCATTTAACCCTGCTAGCCTCAGTTTCCTCATGCATAAAATGAGCTGGAGAAGGAAATGACAAACAACTCCTTTGTATCTTTGCCAAGAAAACTCCAAATGGGGTCACGAAGGGTCAGACACTTCTGAAAAGACTGAAACAGCAAACAAACAGAAAGAAAAACAAGTTCAGCTTTAATCAAATTACATCATCTTTTTATGGGAAAAATAGTCACAGAATCTCAGAGTTAGAAGATTCCTCAGAGATCACTGATTCCAGCTCAGAACTGAACAGGGATCTCCTCTCCCATATTCTGGAGGTAATCTAGCCTCCTCTTGAAGACCTCCAGTGAAGGGAAACATGTTACCTATTCTGTTTTCGGGGGGCTCAAAGTCTTTTCTTTTATCAAACCTAAATGGACCTTTATCCATTACCTCTAGGGTTCTGACCCTCTTTGACCAAGCAGAAGAAATCAGATTGAATCTCCTCATTGTTCTTAAGGACAAGACCTCATGTGCCTTCTAAGTCTTCTTAAGACTTAATGTCCCTAGATCCTCCAACCAAGCTTGACATGGCATGAACTCAAGGCCCTTAGCCTGGCTGACTCCCCTTCTTTGGGAGGGATAATTCTCCCTCCTAAAATGGGATGTCTAAACTGAACACAAGGCTCTAAATGCAGTCAGTCATTCAGCCAGTCAATAAGCTTTTATTAAGTGCCTACTATGTGCCAAGCACTGTGCTAAGGGCTGGGGCTACAAAGAAAGACTAAAGACAGTCCCTGCCCTTGAGAAGCTCCTGGTCAAATGAGGCAGAGCATCATCCTCTGTAATATGTAGGGTTGGAGCAGATGACCTCCAAGGTCCCTTCATGCTCTCCATCTCTGATAGTAGGACTACTCTCTCCCCAGTCTTGGATGCTACGCCTCTCTTAATGCAACCTAAAATAGCATGGGAATAAGAATCCTCGCCTTGCCTCCCTCATGGGTTTGTTGGGGGGAATCAAATGAGATAATGGATAGGAAAGTGCTGCGTAAACTGTAAAAATGAGAAAGAGTGATGGAGAGGGCAGCTCTGGAGGACCTGACCACAGAAATCCTGATGAGAAGGAAAAGCAGACTCAGCGGCTATGGGGGAGGAGGAGAGCTGACATGGCTGTAAAATGATGAGGAGTTCAGACCAAATGATCTCCAAGGTCTCTTCTAGCTTTGACCTTCTATGACTCTGGGACCATGAAAGTGAAATGGAAGGTAGGAGGGTAAAGATTACCCTCTCAAATGAAATAGCAAGAGATGATGAGGGTGAGCAGCTACCTAACCCAGATGTTAGCTGGCTCCTGGGGGTTGGCTACCCTCTAGGACCCCTCACCTTCTGGCTCTTTCCTCCTTCTCCTACCCCTGAACCAGGGGCAGCTAGGTGGTTCAGTGGATAGAGCACCAATGCAGGAGTCAGGAGGACCTGAGTTCAAATCTCACCTCAGATACTTGACACTCACTAGCTGTGTGACCTTGGGCAAGTCACTTAACCCCAATTGCCTCATCCTGGGTCATCTCCAGTCATCCTGATGAATATCTGGTCACTGCATTCAGATGGCTCTGGAGGAGAAGTGAGGCTGGTGACATGCACAGCCCTCACTCACTCAAAGCAAAGTCAAGCGCAAGTCATGTCATCATTTCTCTGATGGCATGGTCTTCAGCAATGAAGGATGAACACACCCCTGAACCTCATTTTGCTCCAATAACCTCAGTGCACACCAGCTACAGATGCTGTCCTGGGTTCAGCCAACCCTCCTTCTACCTCAGTACCATTAGAGGACCTGGATCCTGGCTCCTTCCTGAGCTGAGAACATAGCCAATGGGGAGCTGGGGACACCAAAGAGATAAGTGGGGGTTAGACACAGCCAAAGAGTGCTCCTGCCTCTAGGCATATGATTTTAGTGGGGCTTCTCTGGATGCCTTCTTTCACCTCATTCCTAAACAGAAGTGAATAATTTCAGCCTGGTACCTCCAAAATCCTTCTACCACCTTCCTCCTGAGATCTGAAATCCCTTTCAGAGAGGGCCGCTTCCCACTCCCCCATCTAAGGCTCAAAAAATGAGATCATCTTGGGAGAGAGGGGACATATTAAATAAAACTGATTAGAAACAAGGCTTATTTTTATTGGATGCTTTCCTGACAGCAGGTCTTTCTAGGGCAAAGAAAGGAAAAAACAAGAGGCCACTGTAGAGGGTTAGGGATGGGGAGTTGGAGACAGTTCAGGGGTCTATACCAGAAGGGCTCAGAATAGGAAAACTGAGGGCGTCTAAGGAATGTCAATAACCCACAGACCTGGGTTTATGGGTCCCCAGGGGCAGACCTGCCTGGTGGCTGTTGGCAGTTTCCTGTCTGCTCCAGACTGACATCCCCCTTTAGGCGCCTGAAAAAGAAAGTCTGGCTTCCCCTGAGACCTTGAGCAGTTTCAGAGACAAACTGGCCCCTCCTCTGCTGGGCTTTTGCAACTGGCTTTCTATAATAGTGGAAATGTAGTGGAAAGAGACCTGGATTAGGAGTGGGAGGGTGCTAATTAGTGTTTAACTGCCAGCTGGGGGGAGGGGATGCACATAATAATTTCAAGTTTAACCTGCATAATTAACATTTTCTACATTACTTTCTTAAGTCTAGGTAATCAATAAAATAATCAATTGAGTCCTGATATGTAGAATTTGTAATTTCTGAGATGTAAATGCTCCCCCAGAAAATTTAACAATCGGCTCTCAAAAACCAGTTGGAGCTGATTCCAGCACACCATTGAAAGAGCTGAGGACCTGACTTTAACTTTTGCCACAGACCCACTGTGGGACCCTAGGAAAGTCACACCATCCCTCCCTGGACTTCAGTTTCTTGAAATATAATAATAGCAAAAATAGTAAGTAGTGTTTTTATAGCCCTTGAAGGTTTGTAAAGTGTTTGACAGATACCTCATTTTATCCCTACAACAACCCTGGGAGCTAGGTGAGCTTAGCATGGCATCTTGCATACAGCAGGCACTTAATAAATGTTTATTGGTTGATTATAAAAATTGTCATTGTTATTATTCCCATTTGACAGTTATAAAATGAGAGTTGAACTAGATGATCTCTGAGAGTCCTTGAGCCGAAGCGTGTCCTGACTCAGTTTGGGGATTAAGCATAGGGGTAGTTATTCAGTCATTGGTATGAAATTGTAGAACTTAAACTAGAAGGGCTTAACGTTCACCTCGTTCAACCCCTCCATCTTACAGATGAGAGGACTGAGGACCCAAGAAAGGGTCACACAGCTAATGAGTAACAAAGGCAGGTTTTGAACTCGGTTCTTCTGACTGTTGATCACTATTTCATATTACCTCCCTGCTTAGTTAGATTTCTGGGCAAGAAGAGTCATAGAATCATAAGGGACCACAACAGCCAACCTGGTCAATCCATACCTGAAAGGAATCCTCACTCTTACATACCTGGCAGATGAGCCTCCAGGCTCTCCTTGAAGCAGTCCAAGGAGAAAGGACCCACCTCCAGAAATCATCTCATCCGGAGGCAGGGAACCTGCGGCCTCAAGGCCCCATGTGGCCTGCTAGGTCCCCACTTGGGTTCAGTCAAAGGGCTGCACTTGAGGACCTAGCAGGCCACATGGGCCTCAAAATCGCAGGTTCCCCACCCCTGATTCTCATCCATTCCCTCCCATCTTGTTCTGACCATGCTGCTTATGACACTGGCCTGAATCATTAGGTCAATTCCCAACTTTGCCTTTGGGGTTTCCCCCATTGCACTCCCTTCCTCCCTTCTGATATGACCTCCTGGTTTCTTCTTATGCCCTCTTGCTGCAGATTTCCTGCAAGGATAGTAAGGGGTTAAATGGTAAATCTCTTCTAGGGCCATTTTCTATTTTAATGTGGCCTCTTGATTCTAGTCAATTCAGTACAGGTATTCAGTATCTGTAAGGACCCACAGCAGCCTGCCTGCCCTTTGCTAAGTCTGGGTTAAGCCAGCACCTAATAAATAATGACTCAAATAGAGCTTTAAGGTTTATAAAAGCTTTCCCTACAGCCACTCTGTGAGGTAGGCAAGACAGGGCAGGCATTAGTAATAGCTAGCATTTATATGGCTGCTTTAAGGCTTACAAAAATGCTCCCCATTTTGAAGATGAGAAAACTGAGACTCAGAGAAATGTCAACCCACAAAGCAAATCAGGAACAGAGATGAGACTTCCCTTCACTTCTCGTTACCCCTCTGAAGAAAAGCTAAATAGGTGAACAGATGGACAGACCACAGAGATCCAAAGGACCTTCGGGATCATCTAGTCCAATCCCCTCATTTTAGTAATGAGGAAACTGAAGCCTACTATTTGGAAGCCTAGTTAATCCCCAAACAAATGGAAAGTGACCATGGCACCAAGGTGCTCACTCACTGTTCTCATTCTCCATACCGTAGGCACTTTTCTGACTGGACACCCTAAAAATAGTTTCCTTGTGAGATCACCAGATATATGATATCATCTAAGCAGAAGAGTTTTCCCCAAAAAGGAGAATGCATGCATATAACTCTAGGCATCATGGGTTGGTCACATTGGAGCAGTTCCTAAAATACCACTTCCTCCAAAAAACCTTCTTTGACTGAGTGAACAGGGGGAATTCCCCTTGAGATTCACTTTTTTCTCATCTGTCTTTACCCCCACCCCAACCCCACCCCCGGTCCTTACAGGTCCCTATATTACTGCTGTTTCTGTAGGGACTAGAGTATGTTCTACACATGAACAAACACACTTAAGAGGTAGAAATTCTGCTTTACTAAGCAAGGCCTACTGTGCACTTTGGTGGAAATAACACTGGACTGCAAAATCTGAATTCTAATCTCAGCTCTGCCACCTACTAGCGGTAAGTTCATTAACTTCTTTGGACCTCAGTTTCTTCACCTGTAAAATGGGGAATCATCATACCTGCCCTCAGAGCCTTATGTGACTTCAGGATTAAAGACAATGCCTCTGTGTGACATTCAAAACCCTATGGCCCCTATCTTTCTTTCTGGTCTTATTTCTTATAAAGTCTCCTCATATATCCTCCATTATGGTGGAACTGACCAGTTAACAGCTCTCCTGAGACCAGGTGTCATCTCCTTCTCTTATTACTTTGCCTGATTTCATGGTACCAGGAACATACACCCCCAGTTTAAGAAGGGCACCAGAGCTTAAGAACAGACTACAGTGACAGACAGAGTGAAACTATGATGGTGAAAGAACTTCAGTCTATGTCACATGGGGATCAGTCACATGGGAATGTTTGTCCTGGAGAAAAGAAAAATTAAGGAAAGGACATAACAACTGTCTTGAAGTATTTGAAAGACTATGATGTGGAAGAGAGACCAGGCTTATTCTGTTCTCTACTTGGACCTCTAACCAACAATGCACAGAAATGATAAAGAATCCCTTAGATTTGATCCCAAGCAAAACTTGCTAATAATTAGAACTGTCCTAGACTGGAATGGGCCACCCCAAGGAATGATGGGTTCTCTGTCCTTTGAGGTCTTTGAGCAGAGGCTGGATGACCCCCTTTTAGGCATGTCAGAATGGGGATTCCTTTCAGGGATGGATTGGACTAGATGGATCCTGAGATATCTTCTAACTCTCCAATTCTGTGTCCAACGATTCTAGGAGATTCTCTTTGCTGCCATCACTTTGGAATCCCTAGCTTCTCCCAAAACACAGCTCAGTGGCTACCTTCAACTTGGAGCCTTTCTTAATCCTGCTAGCTGTTCATGCTCTATCCCTCTCTTGAAATTACTTTGTATGTCCTTTGCATTTATTATATCAGTGTAAGTGCTATATTTCAGAAGAATGGAAACTCCTGAAAGGTAGGAAATGGTCTTTTTGTCTTTATCACCTAGCACAGTCCCTTGCACATAGTAGGTGTTTAATAAATGTCTATGGAATTGAATGATCCAATGAAATTATACATAGAAAGTGCTTAGAAAACAAGAGCATTATCCAAAAATGAGTTACTCTCATTAATAGCAATGTGTAAAATACAATATTGGGGTAGTTTATCAATAATGTCCAATGAAATACATTCTGGGTACTCAACAAAATCATGGATTTTTCAGGTCTTCTTATTGTTTTCCCACTGACTTCTTGAAGCTCAGTAACAGAACTTTGTAGGCTGAAGGTTGGGTCACTTTCCTTTTCTGAGCCTCAGTTTCTTTATCTGTAAAACAAGGGGAGGTTGGACCAGTTGTGACTCCTCCTAAATGAGCTCTTTCTTAGTCCTTCATGCCACTAACACCTTCCCCTCGAAGGTTACTTTGCATTTGCTTTAAAATATGTTTATCTTTATATTTGCCTGTTAGAATGTAAGTTCCTTGAGGGCAGGAACTATTTCATTTTTGTCCTTGTAGTCTCAGCACCTAACATTATCAGGCACTTAAAAAATGTTTGTTTGATTGATGATCACTAAGGTCCTTTGCAATGCTACTTTCTGAGATTCTCATAAGACTACATTTTCTGCTAGGATTCCCTCAAGCCCCAGCCCAGCTTCCTCAATCTAAGCCATGAAGATCCCCACTTTCTTTGCATCATAGGAAAGAAACCCTCACATTGTTTTACCTATAACTGTAAACCCACCAGAGCAAACCACTCTATTGAATTTCAGGGAAGCATTACACTAGAGGGTTCCTAGTTAGCCCACTGATTTCCCATGTGGTTCATTGTGGAGCTACAACTTCCAGCAGTCTCTCCTCCACACTGCAATATATTTCCAGCAGGGAGAAGTAGGAACCTCCTCCATCCCTGGAAAGCTCCCCATCAGAGTCTGCCTCTTCCCCTGCTAATATGGAGGCTGCAGACAAGGAGTAATCAATCACGCTCCTCACGTAACCAACTCCAATAGGAATAAACTCAACTACTCTTCCACCAAATCACAAATGGCTCCTTGAATTATTTTTTCTGTTATGATCACAGCTAATATTTTTATGGCACTTTCAGGTTTGCCAAACCTTTAAGAGAGATAAGTCATAGCTCTAGAGTTGGAAGGGATCTCAGAGGCCATTTGGTCTAACCTACTTATTTTACAGATGAGGAAACTGAGTCTCCGGAGTTTGAAGTAACTTAGTGGAAGGTCACATTGGTAGTAAGTAGCAGACATGGGATTTGAACCCAGGTCCTCCAATTCTAGAGCTAACCAGAATTCTTATCATTGTTCCTTACCACCTTATGAAAGGGGGAGTCCTTCTTAGGGCTGAAGGTCCATAGGATAAAAATAACGGTAGAGCTTCATGCAGGAGAGACTCACATAGAGGAGACCATATGGTAAAGCGGAGAAAATGCCACAGTTGATGGCAGAGATTTGAATAGCTGCTCTTCTACTTAATACCTGGGTGACCTTGGGCAAGTCAAGACTTGACCTCTCTTGGCCTTGGTCTCTTCAAGTGGAAAAGGACAATGTTGGACTAGGTGACCTCTAGGCTTCCTCCCAGTTTTAAATCTTCAGTCTTCTGATCTCTTCCTCTAGACAGGTTTGTATCCAGCTCATCCAAGACTGTTTCTCCCTTATCTCCTTAGTAATAAATAATGAGTTATAACACATCCAAAAAGCCTACTATAAGAATCAAGTATATACTAGATCAGGAACCTTTATCACAATGTGTAGCATCTCTGGGCCTAAATTCCATAAAAGTTGGCAGGTTATTGGGGCACAGCAGCTTTGGACAGTTTCTAGTCTCATTCATCTTAGAAGATAGCTCTTAATTAGAGATTTTCTCGCTTTTGTATGTCTCTGACCATTTCCCTGCTCTTAGCCATTCCCTGTCTAGGTCTTCCTCTACTTGGCTCCCCAACAAGCCTGTCTCCAACCTGTCTCATTCTCACTAGATGACCTCATCTCCCATTTTCCCAAGTAGGCTGAGATCAGCTAGCAAAATACAAACTCCTTCCTCCGTTTGGCATTAAAAGCCCTTCAAAATCTGCCCCCAAAATAGCTGATGCAGACCCTCATTACCTCATAAGTTTGTTCCTGTCAAGTAGGAGGATTTTCTGGAGTCAGGAAGACCCAAATTCAAATCAGGTTTCAATTCTATGCTAGTTGTATGACACGGAGCAAATCACTTAAGTTTTATCTGTCTTGAATTCTGCATCTGTAAAATAGGAAGAGTGACAGCACCTACTTTTCAGGGGTTTTATGAGGATAAAACAATGTAAGAATAATTGTAAAGTGCTTTGTAGACCTTAAAGTATCATGTAAACCCCAACCATTAGCCTGAGATAGCCTTCTGGTTGGTCTTCCTGCTCCCACCTGTCCACACCTCAATTCATTCACCATCAGTTGTCAAACTGGTCTTCCTAAAAATCAGGAATGGTCATATCAACTCTTCCCCACTCCTGTTCAATAAATTCCACTGACTTCCTGTTATCTCCAGTATCACATATGAAATCCTCTGTCTGTCTTTCAAAGCTCTTTATAATTTGCCTCCTTCCTACTTTTCCAGTTTCTTTACATGTTTCTCCTCCCCTTCATACTCTTCCTTCCATCCAGGGACATTGCCTCCCTTGCTGTTTCTCAAACATGACTTTATCTCTTGATTCTAAGTGTTTTCACTGACTTTCCCTCACACCTAGAACCTCTTTCTCCTTATCTCTGCCTCCTCCTGGCTTCCTTCAAGTCTCCACTATGGGGTTACTCACTTAACTACCTAGTTGCCTCAATTTCCTCATCTGTAAAATGAGCTGGAGAAGAAAATGGTGAACCACTTCAATATCTTTGCCAGGAAACTCCAAATGGGATCACAAAGAGTCAGACTAAAAATAACTAGACAATAACAACTAAGTCCCACCATCTAGCTGCAAGAAGCCCTTTAATGCTAGTGCCTTCCTTCTGAGTTTGTTTCCAATTTTCCCATCTATTTCTTGTTTATGCATAGTTGTTTGCCTGCCATCTTGTGTATTGGACTATGAACTCCTTGAGGGCAGGGGTTGTTTTTGGTCTTTGTGTCCTTGGTGTTTAGCACAGTGCCTAGCACACAGTAGGCATTTAATAAATGCTAACTGACTCTTCTAGCCTTATTATATCACTCCCTTTCACACATTCTGCAGTCCAGCCAAACTGACTTTCTTGCCAGTTCCCTACGGTAATGTTCTGTCTTTGATCTCCATACTTTCACAGGCCTGGAGTGCATTTCCTCCTCACCTCTGCCTCTCTCTCTCTCTCTCTCTCTCTCTCTCTCTCTCTCTCTCTCTCTCTCTCAGATTCTTTCAGAGTTCATCTTGAACACTACCTACGTCATCAAACCTCCCTGGTCTCCTGAGCTATTTATCTCCCACCCCCACAAAATTCCCATGTATTTATTATTCATATTTTTGTTCATGTTTTTGCATAAGATGAGATATTCACATAACACACTGCCTACTTTAAAGATTATTATGATAATTATTGCTTCCCTAATTCAGTGTAAGCTGCTTGAAGGCAGGGACAATTTCACTTTTATCTCTGTACCACCAGGGCCTTGCACATAGTAGATCTGTAATACATACTTGTTGACTTATCTCTATCATCTTCATTTTAACGGATCTCTCCCATTGACTTCTCCTTCCTACCAGTTTCTAGGGCTTCTTTCTTCCAGTGGAAAGCTGATTCTTCCACCTCAATCCAATAACATTAATTGCCTACTGTATGTTTGTGCAAAGCTCTGGGGATACTTATTGAAACAGTCCCTGTCCTTATATTCTCCTGGTCCTAGGTCTTGTCCTATCCAGATTCCTGAGAGGCTTGATCTCTATGCCTGCCCTTCTCCAGTATCTTCAATCTCTGTCATTTCCCATATGCATGTCTCCCATACATTGAAAAAAAAAGACCTAAATCCTGTGTTTGTTTTTGCTGCTTCTCTCCCCTTTCCTTAAACCTACTATAGCTGCCCCATTTCTCTTTATCTTTTCACTGCCAAATATCCCAAAAGATCCAGCACTATCATAGTTAAAATGAGTAGAGAGGCTAGCTGACTGCTCTGTGGGAGTTCAAGAAGAGTCTGCACCTTGTTAAGGTCAGCTTTGCCAAGTCAGAAACCTCCTTCCATAAAGGGTTAAGTAAACCTCCTACATAAAGTATGGTATATACAGTGTCAGAATGGTAGTCAGGAATGCTTCATTTTGAATTCTGCCCTACACACTTGCTGTGTGACCCTTAACCTCTCTCAGCCTCAATTTTTTATCTGTAAAAGGGGGATAATAATAAAACCTGGCACTAAATGAGATACAATATGTGCTTTGCAAACCTTAAAGCAGTATCTAAATGTCAGTTGTTAGTGTGCAATACTGCTCCCTCATTTCTTCTAGTAGATCAATTTCTTTTGAATAATTGAATCTTTTCACTGACATGTTCTATTTTGAAATTTCGTACTAGCAAGTGGAGGCATAACAAGGGCTAGGTAATCAGAGGTCTTCTCCAGGGTGCTGATTTTTTTGTTTACTCTGAACTTAACAAATTTAAAATAAAATGAGTCTTTCCATACACAGAACAGAAAACAGAAAAGGGGGATTGTACATAAGACTCTAGACCTATATGCAGGCCACTTTCTTTTAAAAGTTATTTTAAGGTTTAAATTTAATTAAAAATTTTCTTTTAAAGTTTTAATTTAAAAAGAGAACTTTAAAATAAATTCAGCACGTAACTTTGAAATCTGTCTTGCTTATCTGTAACCTTTTCATGTCTTTCCTCTCTTCTGGGCATTAAAAGTAAATTTTTCAACAAAAAGGTCCTGAAATTTAGGAAAAGTCAATAACATTGTTCTGGGTTTTGCTTCCTTCTTCCCCTCCCAGTGGTTGCAGTCCTGGCGACCCTTACCCCATACCCACCAAGCCTCATTCTTCTTTGTGGTGTGTGAGGTATTCTGGGAGGATTGGCACCTCTGGTGTGAGGGCTTGCCATTCCTTTTTCAGGGTGGAGCTGAGAATCTAGATCTTTTGCCTCCTGCGTCCCCTTTCCTTTCTGCCATGCCAGGTCTCCTCCTTATTTTTCATTTACTATGTTTCTTATTATCTCTGTGCATTGCTGCAAGGACATCTGGATTTTGGTCCTGACCCCTTTCCTTGTTTTTCCTGAGAACCACTGCCCTCCCTCCGCCCCATGGTTGTCCTTCTTTCATTCTGTTACAACTGTTGTCCTCCAGAGTATCAGGTTGTACAATTTTATCTGGTCTTCTTTCTCTCTCCCCCTCGGCCAGAGCCAAGGAGGCTCAATGCTGATGTTCCATCTCCTCAACTTGTCCTGACCCAGGACTGTTTGTATGTTAGGAGTTTTTTGACATTGTGAAGTTGCTGTATGGAAATCCATGAACCCCAGAGTAGAGAGAGAACTTTGTGGGATGATGAGAACAGGAAGCAGAAACAGAAGTGATACATCCCTCTCATTTTTATTCTTTCTACTAGGACTCAACTAAACCCCAAACTAGCTTTATTTAGCAGTGGGTAGGAGATGGCCTTTGTCCTGTAAAACCAATGTTAGTTTCAAATCATAATTTTCAGGAACTATGGAAGGAAACAGGTCCAGTGGCTCAGAGAACAAGGACAGAGCAAAGGGTCAGGGGTTTTTGCAAGTCCAGGCAATATTCAGAGTAGCTTCTAAGGCAGGTGTTTTTTAAGTGTTTTGGTGTCATGGATTCTCTTGGTAGTAAAGGTACTAAGGACCCTTCCTCAGGCTCACATTCTTCAATTCACAAAATAAAATACAGAGGATAGCCATAGAAACCAAAGGTTAGTGAAAATAAAGAAGAAAAACTCTTTTTTCTCATCCAAGTTTACAGACCCTTTGCAATCTATCCAGTTGCTGGACTCCAGCTAAAGAATCCTTGCTGGAAGGCTTTAAAGGAATTTCTAAAGCCAAAGTCATTCCTGCATCCTTCATAGCAGGAGTAAGACTTCTTTTTAAAATTAAATTTTGAAATTTGACCAAAAGCAGAAAAACTTTTCTTGCTGAGAGTAATCTTTCGCTCTTTTTAGAGTTTACATGGGGGGAGGGCAGCAGCAGTGTGTGTGGTATGGTTATGAGGGTATGTTTGGGGAGGGGGAGTATGACACTTCTGTTAGTAACTGATCAGATTCTATTGTGTATTCTGTTTCTCGATGTCTTAACCCCTTATAAATCGTAAGCTCCATGCAGGGAGGGCTGGCATCTGACACCTTTTGCATTCCCCTCAGTACCTCGCACAGGGCCTGGCTCTTGGCCATAGTTACTGTGAAAGTGAACGAGGGCCACACAAGGACTGAGCATTTTGTAATTGATTACATTGGCCATTTTGTAATTTTATGTGTTTTATTCCTCTCCCATAAAAATGCAGGAATTGGGTCAGGTGATAAGAGAATAATAAATCTAGAACCCGAAAGAAGCTCAGAAGTCATCTAATTTAATTCTTTAATTTTACAAATGAGGAAACAGGCCCAGAGAAATGACATGATTTGCTTGAGGTTCTTTCCCAGTCCAGGACTCTCTGATCCTTTCTTCCCTCCTTACCTGACAAGAATGTTATAAAAGGATGAGATAAAGGAGGAGAGAGTGCTTTGGAAAGTAAAAAGCACAAGGATGTAGCATGTGGGTTTTATCTGGGAGCATGTCTTTCCCAGTAACCAGTGTGACCATGGGCAAGTGACTTGCATTCTTTAGACTTTCCATTTCCTCCTTTGTAAAAATGAGACAGTTTGCAATTTGGAATTATGCCAGAAAGGTCATTAGACTGTTCCTTGGCTGAACTATCTCATGCCTGGGCTTATACCCCAAAATAATGAAACTAATGACAAAACCCATCCCACCTAAAACAAAAAGCAGTCTTTGGGGCATCAAAAATCTAGGTGGATGCCCTTTGATTGAGGAATGGCTGACCCAAAGGGAGCATATTAAAGTGACAGACTTTTATTGTGCTTTAAGAATTGAGGAGCATGTGAGATTTTTAAAAAATGTGAGATGGTAGTAGAAAGAATGCTGAATTTGGAGTGCTAGAGTCACATGAACTTTGCTTAAATCCTGGCTCTGCTTTCTTTGGGACCTTGAATAAGTAAGTCACTTGATCATTCTGGGTGCCAACTCAGGTTGGACTAGCTGGCCACTAGTTCTATGGTTTAATGATAAATAAAATGAGGCAATTGGACCAAGTAACCTCTTAGCTTCTTTCCAGCTCTGGCATTGGTTGATTCTGACACTCTTTTAGTGACTTCTTAGTAATGTGGAAATCCATTCAGACCTTTTTTTCAGCATGCAAAATGGGTGATGTTGGCTATTCAAGAAGAGATCTCTATCCATATAAGATTGCATGCTGTCTTGGAAAGGGAAGAGGAGAGAGAGAGGAATAAATCTAAAATTTATGGAAGTGACTGCTGAAAATTGAAAACAAATAAATAAATATATATTTGGAAAAAAAAGATCTCTACTTCTCACTTCTGAAGTCTGATTCTCTGGCCTTTAGATCTGGTCAACATAGTTCTTATAAACTCCTTAAGGTCAGGGACTGGGTCCTATTCTTTTTCATATTGCCCTCAGTCCCTCATTCACAGTAGATACTTGGTCAGTCTGCTGAATGAAATAAATAATCCAAAGGATGTATCAGGGCCTCATGATATAAAGTCAGAAATGAATGCTCTGCAGGTAAATTCAGCCGCACCCCAAACTTGCTCATTCTTCCTTACAACAGTACAATAGATAGATTCCCTGGCTCCCAGCCAGATGGTGAGGTAACCTCATTTGGGACCTCTGACGCTCCTTCTCCTTGTTCTTGGCAAGGAGATCCCTCTGGGCCACTCCCAGACTGTCCCGAGGCCTTAGCTACCCTGCCCAGCAACATACCATTCCTGCCTTCTTGCCAGCTCCAGTAGCCATTTCCAGAGCAGAGGGCACACAGCCAGCAGTCTTTCCATCAGGCACCAGGCCCAGCTTTCCTGTCCCCTCCCTGCTTTTTCCTTATTATTACATAGTTTGGATGGGGAAAGGGGGAATGGTATAGCTCACACTGGGGATGCCATCCTTTTCTAGTAGTATGATTTAATGCTATCTCAGAGCCGGTTCTGATTTGGAGAATCAGGAAAGGCCAGTTCCCACAGAATTATGAAGTTGGGTAAAATGGTCTTTGGTGCATTCCTACCTACCTTTTCTGACTAATCTGTCTGCCCCCTCCCACCTTCTTCAGGCCCTGTCTTGGTTCTCATTTCATCAGGGCCATATTCTAGCTGGCTAGCAGCTAGCAGTAACACAGGGTGTTACCTGATAACAGCTTACTTTGCTCCCCCTCCTAAGGGTAATTGCCCTGTATTTTCATAGGGGACTTTCCAAATCAAAAGAGTGACATATAATGGTGGAATTTCAGGTACCATGATAGCAAGGAGGAGAAATATTTATGGGTTGTGGGGATTATTCCATGCTCTCAGAGAGCATACTACAACACTACTGTGGAGGTAGAGAAATTGAGTTACATAGGTGTTTTCACACTATGACTACTTACAAGCTAGGCTCTGGACCTGGAGCCAGGCCTAGGCAAGACCTTGGAATAGACAAATGCCCTGAGAACTTCCCCCTGTCTCAGACTGATGAAAACCACTGAACTGGGAGTCTTTGACCTGGAGTCTTGTCCTAACTTAATCAATGGCTATTTTTGTTACCTTAAGCAAATGGGTGTGTTGTCTCACTGATAGTACTGGCACATAGTAGGTGCTTAATAAACATCCATTGATCATTTGAATGTAAGCCCCTGGTCTTTGCATTCCCTAGTGCTTAGCCCAGTGTCTGGAATCTGAGAAACACTTAACTGCTTATTGATTGTTTGGCTTAGTTTTCTCCCCTATAAAATGTTGGGGGGAGGGGGAGTGCTGAACTAGGTAAATGATTGCTAAGATCACTCTACAACTTTGCAATAGCTTTTGAAACTTTGCCATAGTGCTTCCATGGTGTCATCTCCCTTCCCCCCAACGTTGATCATCTCAGTTTGTCCGGTCCATTCTCATCATGTTTAAGATTTACCTTTATTTATTTATTTAAACAGGCTTTTCTTTTTAAATTTTAAACTCCAAATTCTCTCCCTCCCTCCCACACCTCCACTGCCCACTGAGAAGACAAGGAATACGATATCAATTATACATGGGAAATCATGCAAAATATATCTCCATATTGGCCATGTTGGAAAAAAGCAACAGAAATAAAATGAAAAATTATATTTAAATTTGCACTCAAAGTTCATCATTTCTCTTTCTGGAGATCGGATGCATCTTTTTTATCATGAGACCTTTGAGATGGTCTTGGATCATTGGATTGATCAGAGCAGCCAAGTCTTTCAGTTGATCATTGTTACAACACTGCGTGAAGTTACTGTGTACAATGATCTAGTTCTCGGTTTCACTTTGCATTACTAGTTCATATAGGTCTTACCACATTTTTTTTTCTGAAACCACATTTCCTCAACATTTTTTTCTGAGAGCATCTTTTTAATTCTATTTTTTTCTCCTAATTGTATGCTTGGGTCAAGATTTTCAAATGTGCCCATTATGTCAAGGTAACTTATGGTAGTAGTCAAGCTACACAAGCGTTGATTTGGTAATGATCACACTTACCTATCTATCTATTGATCCAATAGCTAGCATTTAAACTGTGCTTTAAGACTTATAAAGGACTTTATACATAGTATTTCATTTCCTTCTTATAACAACCCTGACAGGTAGGTGCTATTATCAACATCATGTTAAAGAGAGGGAAACTGAGGCAGCTATACTCACAACTATTATTTGAATTCCAATCTCCAGTGATCTCTCCACAGAACCACTTTGGTACCTATAAATATGTAATGTTTACATACATGTTACAATGCTACTATTTGCATGTGTACACCTCTCACACATCTACATGTTACATACTCCCTTCTCTTCCCTCTCCCTCACTTCTGCAAAGAAAGGGAAGGAGCTTTCCCCTCCTTCTTTGGGGACAAGGTTGGTCACTCTAATTTTATAGTATTCAGTTTCAATTTATTTGTTCCTATTTTTTCCATTTACATTGTTACATCTATTGTCTTTTTTCCTTTCTTTCCTTTGCATCCTCAACATTTCTTTTAGCACTTATGGTACTTTGTCACAATCATATACCAAAACTTGTTCATCCATTACCCAACTGATAGGCATCCCTTGTTTCCAATTCTTTGCCACCACAAAAAGAGTGCTATAAATGTGTGTGTGACTCATTTTCTTGAGTTCAAATCTAGCCTTAGATACTTACTAGCTTGTGTGACCCTAGATGAGTCACTTCACCCTGTTTGTCTCAGTTTCCTCATCTGTAAAAATGAGTTGGAGAAGGAAATGGCAAACCACTCTAGTGATCTGCCAAAAAAAAATTCCAAATGAGGTCATGAAGAGTGAGACAAGACTAAAAACATAACAGTTAAACAATAACATACATGTCCTTTTCCTTTTCCTTTGATCTCTTTGGGATACAGACCTCATAGAGGTAAAGATTAACCTTTAAACTGAAGTGAACTTAATCCCCTAACGGCCCTCCCTGTCATCTAAGTGGATAAATTACTTTTGCTCCTATGGTAACTGGGGAGAGTGAGAAGGCTCTCTAAAGTTATGTGCATTTTAATAGGGGCTTAACATCATTGTGATATTGGAGTGAATACAGTATGCTGAAGAGGAGATTGGCTTGAATGAAGTGGAAGGGGCTTAATTGGTGAGTAATGGGAGTAGGATTAGGAGAGTCTAGACACATTATCAAAGGCTCAGAAATCAGGCTGAGGATCATGGACTTTAAACTCAAGGCAAAAATCTGGATATTTTTGAAGAGGAAAATGAGGTGATAAAAACCAATATTTTAGACAGATTAACCTGGCCTTGGTGTACAAGGTATGGAAACTAACAGACTGGTCAGAATTCCATTAAAATAAAAACTCAGGCATGGGAAAACCATGTGGTAAAGAATACAGAAAGGAAAGTTGGAAGGTGCCATAGTTAAAACTTGGAAATGTTGCTGAGGGCTGATCTTGGCAATGAAAACGATGGAGAGTCAAGAGCTATATCTGGGAGACTCTTCAAAAGAAGAGTGGCAGAACTTGATGTCTCTGAAAAAATAGGCAGGTACAGCAGGAAAGTAAAGAGTCAGAGATGTCTCCAAAATCACCCAGGTGATTCTGAGATTGAAGGTACCAAGGAAGTTGGAAGGGGAGCCATTTTGGAAGAGAAAATGAGGTGAGTTCAGTTTTGGATCAGATGAATTTTAGATGCTAAAGATTATGACTACCTAATGAGAAAGTTCCGTAGAAGTATGAGAATTAAGATAAGATGGTGAGCTGAAGGACACTTTCTAAGGATTTTGAAGGGTTTCCATTCATTCTTATCTCTCTAATTAGGTTGTAAAGTTTCTGCAGAGCAAGGACCATAGCAATATCCTTTGTTTCTGGGTTCAATGCCTTCCTTCATGTTGATTGGTAAGTTGAGTTACATAACACTTTTGTGGATTGCCTGAGTTCTGGAGATATGTATATATGTATGTATGTGTGTGTATGTATATATACACACATATATACAGATACACATATACATGCATATATACTTTATATTATATATTTACTTACACATATATATGTATGTATACACACATATCAGAAAGTATCCCATCATTCAATCACTTAAAGTCAACCAGTACTTATTAACCACCTACCTAGTACCAGGTTATATGTTGAGATGGATATGGACTCTCTAAGATGATATGGATATTCTCTATACTGTAGGATAGGAGAATAGACGTAGATGGCTAAGAATGTAGAACAGGAAAGATTATGATGAGAAAGAAATACACTAAGGGAAGATTGGCCAGAGCAGGAAGAAAAAGATAAGAAGATAAAGAAACATTGGCCATGGAATCTGAGGGAATGGGAAAGTTTTAAGACAAATGGAAAATGGTTGGAGAGACTTTTATTCCCTGTTTTGCAAGAGAGAGAGGCAACTTAGTATAATGAAATGTATTCTGGACTGGAAATCTTAGACTGAGACACCTGGGTTCAAAGCCAACCCCCTGTAATTATTAGGTTTATGTCATTGGAAAGGTCACAACTTCTCTAGCCTCATAGAAATAGCAAAATAGCAAAAGCATTTACAATGCTGTCAGGCTTAAAAGAGATAATGTTTTTAATGTAAGTGCCCTACCATCCTGAAAGCAGAGTGATGTCTAAGGCAGGATGGTGGGGGCTTTGCCCCAAAATTTAGGGGTTGCATATGTTTAAAATAACATGATGAAATAATATACGTTTTAAACATGTAAATATTTTAATACTTCCATGTTGATATTAATGTATAAATAAAATACATATCGAATAATGTATGTCTAATTTTTTTTAACTTGTTGCATTTGCATTTTTATGGCATTTTAACTCTTACAGAATTGAAATAGGAGTGAGATTATTCCAGGCATAGAAGACAGCCAGTACAAATACATATAGTTGGGAGATGTAGTATCACTTATGAGGAACAGAAAGTATACCTCTATAGCAGGATTGTAGATTTCCTGGAGGGGAGTTAAGTGTCAAAAGATTGGAAAAGTGAAGGGACCAGATTATGAAGGACTTTAAATCCAAGCAAAAGTTTTAAAAATCTAATCACCTCTGAAGTTTATGGGATAAAGGGGAGGTGACATGGTTGGACCTGTGTTTTAGGATGATCACTTTGGCAACTGAGTATTGGATGGATTGGGGTGGGGAAAGACAAGGCAGGGAGACCAAACAGGATATTGCAATTGTTTAGGGAAGAGGTGATAAAGGTCTAAAGGAGGTAGTTGTATGAGTAGAGAGAAGAGGACATATATGAGATATGTTGTGAAAACGACAAGATTTGGCAACAGATTGGTTGGATATATGGGATATCTGTGAGTGAAGTATCAAGGATGATATTGAGGTAGGGAGCTTCCTTTAACTGAGAAGGTGGTAATAGTAATAGGAAAATAGTAATAGGAAAATTGAGAGGAGAGGAATATATAGGGGAAAGATAAAGAATTCTGTTATAGGCATGTTGAGTTTGAGATGCTTATGGGACATCCAATTCAAGATGTCCAAGAGGCAGTTGGTGATGTGGAACTGGACAGAGTCTAGGGTTGGATACATAGATCTGGTAATCATATGCATAGGAGTGATAATTGAACCCCTGAGATCTGATAAGATCATTAATCAAGATGATTTAAGGGGAAAAGAGACCTTAGGACAGAGCCTTGAGGGAGACTCTTGGTTAGTGGGTGTGGGAACCAGCAAATGAGACTGAGAACAATCAGTCAAAGTGTCAAAGATAAAGAGAGATTGAAAGAAGGTAGAGGATTGAAAAAAGGTCATGAGGTGTGACAATTAAGAGATCTTTGGTAACTTTGGGGAGAGCAGTTTCAGCTGAAAGACTAGGTTAGATGACATATTACAGGCAGTTTAGGAGTGAGAGGAGAGGATGGGGAGGTCCTAATTATAGATGGTCTTCTCTGAGAGTTTAGCAGGATGATAGCTAGCTGGGAGTAAGAATATGGGCATATTTGTAGGCAACAAGGAAAGATACAGTACAGAGCGAGAAACCAAAGATCAGAGAGAGAGTGGGGTTGCTAGTGGGGGTCTTAGAGGCTGTCTAATCCCACTCCCTGATTTTAAAGATGAGGAAATGGACTCAGAGGAGAGGAAGGATTAGAGAGTAAGCATCCTAGAAGGATTTGAACCCAGTTTCTCCTTCCCCCCGCCCCACCATACCATGCTACCTTGCCCTTGGAGAAAAAGAGACAAAAGCAATGAAAAAGGAAAAGAGAGAAAGCCATAGGATTTGGAGATGGTCTAGTCCAATACCTTTCCATTTATTGATGAGGAAACAGAGAAATAAAATGACTTTCTTAAGGTTATAGAAGTAATAAGCACAAAATTGGGGCAAAGAGGCATGGAGTGATCTCCTCCATCAACAAGAAGCTTTGTTCATTGAAGAAGAGGCAGGCTACCTATGTGGTATGGTTTCAGAGACCTAGGTCCTCCTCACCATCCAGTTCCCAAAATACCTCTACCCACCTGGCATGCTGACGTCTGAAATCGCACAACTGCACATTCATTCACTTACCCTATGGCTTTGTGCAGCATTAAAATTCAAATACTCTAGGGAGGAGTAATATGCTGAGTCCTGGGTGTCCAGAATATAGCCAAATGCAGTTAGGCTGGTCCCTATACGCTTTGCCTGCCCCAGATGTTTAGCTTGCTTGTATTAACAACTAGTCAGGGAGGGCCTAAGCACCTGATATTTCTGGCTATGGGGCCAAATTCTGGGGAGTATTTAGGCACACTTGGCTTTGGCTCATTCCCTTTTGCAAAGCTGTAGAAATTATTGCTGAGTCACCACAAGTCACAACGGAGGGGAGATATACCTTTGATTCATTATACTTGTACTTTGCCTGGACTTTTTCTTTTTTCTGATCTCACGCTTGACCTGTGCTAGTTATCTGGATATGTGTCATATTCCCTAAATTCCCTGATAGCAGAGACTAACTAATCCATTTTAATTTTGCTATGGCCTCCTGTCTTGAATATGGTATCCCTCAGTGTTCTGAGAGAAGTGTTTTCCAATTCTTTTGCTAATTGTTTAAGTTCAAATTAGGTATTTTACTCTAAAAATGCATGTCTCCTTTCCATTCTAAGAGTCTGAAAACTGTATTCATGTGATTTTAGAGGTGTCCAGTGAAGCTGAGATGGGGGTTGAGCCAAATGACAGTCTTTTTATGTAATTACCCTGTGTTGAATACCTTTGTTCATGGGAATCTGATTTGGGTAGGTGTTCGTGGCACATTCTAGTGAATCAAGCAAAGTCTACATGCCTTAGCATTGTAGAAGCACATCAGAAATTTGAGGTCTACATTGATATTTTAAGGTGTATATTGCTTGCATGTGTAGCATGTAGCCTTGTACTAGCCAATTACATTGATTATATGTAGTGCATCTGCACTGGTAGGTTACACTGGGAATTTATTTTTCCCTTTCAAATTCTAGGCTGGAATTTAACAGTAGTTTACTTTTCAGGGCAGACTCTGTTAGCAAGCCAGACAAGATGACCCAAGAAACTATTGTGTCATTGTGTATTGAAGTATATATTTGTGTCTTGCAGTGTATTGCATAACTGTGTATTGAAGTGACTTTGTATATTTGTGTGCTGGGGGGCAGAGGAGGAAGGTGGCTGCCATGGTTTCTCAGTTAGTAGAAAATAGCTGCTTGGTGGTATGATGGGGTTTCCTTTTGGTTGAAGGTGATAATGAGGATTTTTGATGAAGTTTTACACCATATGTTGTGAATTCTTTGGAGGAATTTCAAGTTACTGCTACATTATATGAACTACCTGAGACTGTGAGGGCATTTCCAGATCCCCAAAGAGACCATTTATGGATGGGCCAACACTCAGAAATTAATTATAAAATCCACCACTGCTGACCAAATGTTGATGTGAGTGTGTGAAGTCCTTAACATGAGAGCAGGGTAGTCTGAGGACAGTGCAAAAGTTCTGCTGAGGAGAGGGACACCCTTGTCATCCTCTAGTAATCCAGTGGCAACAGGGTCAATGGTGGATTTCATTGGAAAAACCATCAGCCAGTCATATGGAAAGTCACAGAAATTTTCAGGATGTCCCCACCCATTCAAGGATGAACTCCTTTAGTCCTGACTAAGACATGCCATGGAAGAGGGAAGGTAGGAGAGGCTGAAGCAGAGAAAACAAGCTTAATGGAGCAGGCAGGACAGCTCTCTGAATTCACTTCCATAAGCAGTTACTAAACACCAAGTGACTGCCAGATTGCAGACCACAGGCTAGAGGGGGAGGTGTTACAAAGACAGAAATGAAGTTGTCCCTGCCTTCAAGGTTCTACTTGAGATGGGCGGAGGGGGCGTGTAGCAGAAGAAATTGAAAGAGGAGCCCTGGGAGGTTAGAGACAAAGGAGAGAGGACTTGGACCAAATTGAATAGAGGGGCTGAGATTGGCTCTTGGCCTAGGGGAGAGTGTGGGGCCTGAAAGCAGCTAGGGGAATGGGGAATGTTAGGAAGACAGGCAATGCTGGGGACCCCGATACTGAGAGAGAGGACACCAGACTAAACAGAGCACTTGCCTGGATTCACATCCTCAGAAGAAGAAGATACACAATGGGATTTGGTTGTGCTATTTAAAGACAATATTGGGAAACTTGATCAGGTCTGTGGAATTCAGGGCACAAATCATTGAGAGTTTTGGTCATCTGCATGTATGTATGCATGTACACACACATATGGAGAGAGACAGTTACAATAACTTTACTAAGATTTATAAAAATGAGGCTCCCCACAAGGAATTCAGATGGACAGATTAAGTGACACACCTCTGATTACACTGGATGAGGAGACAAGACTCAAACTCATAAATGCAGAACTAGAAGAGATTTCAGAGACCATCTAATCCAGCCCCTTTGGTTTCCATATGAGAAACCCAGGGAAATCAAGAAATCACTAGAAGCAGCCTTTGAATCCAGGGCCTTTGACTTCAGAGCAAATAGTCTTTCTACCATTTAATTCATTCAGGTTAATAACAACAATAATAATAACAGCTCATAGCATCTAACATTTATATGGTGCTTACTATATGCTGAGCACCTTACAACCATTACCTCATTGAGTCCTCTAACAACCGTGGGAATTAGAAGCTATTATTGTCCCATTTTACAGGTGAGGAAACTTTATAGGTGAGGCAAACAGAAGTTAAGTAACTTGCCCAGGGTCACACAGCTAGTGTCTGTTCCTCACTAGCTGTCTATGATTTTGGGTAATCCCACATCTATTAAATGAAGGATTTAGATTCTTCATAAATGAAATGTAATTGCCCCTTGGGATCTATCATTCAGGAAAGTAGGACACTTTTCTTGTTCAATTGTCATCACTGCTACCCTATATCCTGAGTTCTAATTGAAAGGACCAAGAAACATTGGTGGGTTAGTGTTATATTCTTGAGAGCCTGGGATGATTTCACACACCTCATCTTTGTTTCCTGATACCATTCTAGTAAAACTCAGCTTCTGGTAAATCAAGGAATGTGTCCATCTGGTCATACTTATGGCAAAATAAAGCTTAGCCTCTTAATGCTTGCTCCTTTACTGTTGTTCCTGAAGTCAACTGTGTCAATCTTTGGCCTCAGACTTTTTTACCTTTCTGGGAGACTCAGCTTTGCTTTCTGACTGGTTCTTTTCCCAACAAGCTTAGTTTCAGCTACTTTGGTGAGATCTCAGTGATCTGAGTATCTGTAGATTTGAACTCATCTTCCAATTCTAAATCCAATGCATCAGAGAAGGAAGACAATACTGACAACTAGGGAGACTGAAAAAGCCTCAGGTTTGAAATAAACCTTGAAGGAAGTCATGTATTCCAAAAGGTCTATAGAGGTGAAGAGGGAGTGCATTCCAGGCATGGCCATAACAAGCAATGGAATGCCCAGTTCAGGGAATATACAAGTAAGCTGCTTTGGCAGGAACATAATACATTAAGGGCAGTAATCTGAAACTACTCTGTTAAAGCAGACTGTAGATAAATTCTAAAGGGCTTTAAATGCCAAGCCAAGAAGCTTTTATTTCACTGGAGAGGCAATCAGGAGCTACAAAAAAAAAATTGGGTTGTAGAATGATATGTTCAGATCTATGTTTTAAGAAGGATTATTTTGGTAGCTTTGTGGAGGAATTAGCACATAGCTTTAGTTATAACCTAAATTTGATTGAAAATGATAAAATAAATTTACAAATTTTTAGTTTAGGGTTTTGTTGTTTTATGAAAAGCAAAAGGGCAAAAAAGAAAAGAAAAGAAAAGAAATGTAGCGCAGGCTCTCTTGTTTTTGGCGATTATTCAGTACAGAAATGTGAATGGACTTGGTCTCATGTGTATGACAGGGCTGGCTTATGGAGAACCAAGCAAGCCTTTTGTATTATATAATGACTCTTGCCTCTAGGCAAAGGCTTGGGAGAAGTTTTGTACCAGAAGAGTGTTTGGGTGCCACCTCAGCAGAGGTGGCATTTGCCAGTAGTCAATTCACTGACAGAGACTCATTGTCCTGTGTACAAATTAGAGTTCATAACTTTGAAATGGGCTGTCACTGATAAGTTTTAAACTAAGTGTGTGGAGCTCCATTCTAAATATGGACATCAGATCCATTGACTCATAGTCTGAAAAGTGCTAAGTCGGATTCCACCAGCCATAAATGAGCCCACTGTTGGCCAAGTTTTCTGGCATTACTAGTCAGTGGAGTCCAATGTGGATATATGTACCCTATCCTATAAACCCTAGACAACAGAAACCTTGGATATGCCCACTGAAGAGATGAAAATAATGTTCCATGCACAGAGGAGGATCATTTACCAAAAAAAAACACAGCTGAGAGTCTGGGACTTCCTATAAGTGAACAACTGATTTAAACATATGTAACAGCAAGCCTTTGGAACTGATGTTCATATACTTTTCTCTGGAAAGGGATAAAAATACCATAAGAAAATGTCCCAGTGATGATGGACCCCCTCACCTGTTCTATGCAGGACTACTACATAGTAGTCTGGAAGCCAGACAGCTTCCAGAGTAGGGAAGCTCTGGGAGAAGTATCTCCTGATGTATGGCTTCCATCCTGGGATTCATTCTGGTCAGGGTTGAGATCCTGAAAGCAAACTACTGAAGTCAGTATTTGACTTGTAAGGGGAAAAAAGTCTAGGACTGCACCACATCATCCTCAAGAACACCTATATCAAGAACATTTTAATCACACATTGATAGACATGCTAGTGACCCGATAGCTGAGTAAAAGGCTCGGTAGAATCAACAAGTGACCTTCCTAGCATATTTTATGGTGCCATCAAGAAAAATTCCAAAGCCTGTACTCTAGGACTTTTTTTTTGATGCTTGGAGTATTAACGCTGCCTACTGATCTTTCCTTTAACATCTTGGAAGACGGAGTGTCGTGTGGACTCACAATCCATAGAAATGGGTTGAAGGAAGCCTCTGGCTTTCCATGGCCACAGATCTGAGTAGAAAGGGGGGGAAGGGAAGCAATAGTATGATGAACTCTTTGTGAGAAATAGAAGAAGCTCCATCAAGGTGATAGAGGACTGCAGCAAAATTCGGGCACCAGGAAGCAGACAAAATACGTCTTTTTCTATATAGTAGAGCAGCTGCAAAACACGTCTTTCCCCTTTCTACTTTCCCTTCTCCAATCAGGGCAGACAAAAGCAGCAGGCTCTTCTGAGAGGCTTCACTCCTGTCGTACACTACGTGGCACTGAAGGGCAATAGCTGACAATGAAGCTCTTATCCAATAAATTTCGACCTCTCTTCAGTCAATCAGGAATCTTGTGGCTGAAGCCTTCTGTCACTTGACTGCTCTGCTGACCTTCCCTGCTTCACACAGCTCCAACAGAACTGGCTTTCTATCCCCTTCTGAGTCTGTTCTCTGTCTCTTTTTGCCCATTCAACCAAACTTCTTCCGTATCTTTCAGTGCCTTTTGGTTGACCATGACCCACATTTTGTATATGAAGCAATAACTCACCAAATCTCCCTTATGGTATCTACAGTTCTAATTTAATCATCCTCTAGTCTGTAATTATATGATTTTTCATATTGTGAGTTTTGCACTCTTAAGTTTTAAGACAATTACATCAAAGTGAGCTCCAGCTATTTATCAGTTCACTAAGCAATGCTCTTCCAGGTTGTCTTTGAAAAATCTTTTTCTTCACATTTACACTTTGGGTTTTTAATAAACAACAGTTTTCTCTGCCTTTCAGTCACCAAATTATTCACATATAAAAAAGGTATCAGCCTACCACTTTGCACAGTGAAATTTAGTCTTTATATTTATGATAACCACAGTAGATTATCTGCTCTAAACTGTTCATATCCTGTCTGAAAATTGTTTGTTACACATAGATTTTTATCAGTTTTTATTAACTCAAAGTTTGTTTCCTAGTCCATTCAGGCACCAACCTATGAAAGAGGCTGTGCCTCACATCCTTTACCAGTTGATTTAATTCTTTGTCTTTATATAAAAGTACTTTTTCCTGCCCCTTTCCATACTACACTGATTCATATGAAAGGACAGTACCTTAAAAGGACAGTACCTTACATTTTTGTTTTACTAGTACCTAAAACAGTATCTTGAACACTTAAGAAATATTTGTAGGGCAGGGCAAGGACTATTATCTTCATCTTATAGATGGAGCCACTGACATCCAGGACTTTCTAGTAAACCTACAGAGTATTGCTCCCTTTCTGTGCTCCAAATAATATCAAGTGATTTCACGTCTTCAAAGCTCTAATGTGCTCCAAAGGACCATGAGCCCTCTCCACTACTATTGAACCAGAACAGGAGTTTGGGGGTCCACATTGGCCAACTGCATCCATGAACTGAGATAATAGTGCCTGTCATTATAGATTCCTGTGAAAGGGAAGTAACTAAATATGTTGGAGATACAAATTCAGTCTCCCTCAGGATTATCTCTGGGCATCTCTTCAGAGCTTCATGTACAGCTCTTGAAGCAACTGTAAAGGAAAGAAACTTGCCATCGTAGATTATTGCTGCTGTGATGAAAAGTGATACTGCGTCCTCGGAAAGACCTAGTTGTATGGCTACACAGAAGTTCTGATACAGCAATTGATCTGTTATTTCACTGATGTGAGGATTTCTTCTGATGATGCAGCTTGCCCACCCATCCTGTGGGACGTTTTCATATCCCCCTCCCTAATACTCACCATTCTTGCACCGCCTGTTAATCAGGAGCACATGGGCTGCCCAGAGATTATCCCTTATTCTTTCTGCTTGACTGGCCCATCTTTTTTTATGGTCACTAATTTATATGGATGACATTCTTTATTCTTGCATGTTTTGCTTCATAATTTTCCTTGTTCATAAAGAGGATATTCCAACCAACTAGAAATGCAAGAAATTTTTTATGGAATCAAAGTATGTTAAAGTTAGAGTTCATTTAGTCCAGTCCCTTTATTTTACAGATGAAGACACCAAGGACCAGAGAGGGGAAGGCACTTGTCCAAGATTTGTCACCTAATTAGGAGTAGTGCCAAGACCAGAACCCAGCTTTTCTGACTCTATTCAGTGCTCTTGAAATATTTTACAAAAGAAACTTTTGCAGCCCTTTGTCAATGCCACTCATGAATCCTGGCTCCTTCCCTGAGTCAGGCTAGCCACCCTTTGGTGTATTTATAGCATCTGGGACATACATCATCTGCCAGACCAGGAGCAGTCTCTGATGTAATACCACCTGCCTGCTCCAAGTTCAAGTTTGTCCCTGATTCTGATTGGTGCAACTGTTTCTGCAATGGCTAAGCTTAACCTGAGTAAACACAAGCTTGGTTCTGCAGAGCTCTGGGATACACAGCCAGTTGGCACAGCTCCCTGCTCCCAACTTTTCTTCTAGCTTCAGTCACTAGGTTGGATTCAAAAACAACTGCTTTCTATCTTTGTCGATCTCCAACAAAAAATATCTCCTGACTCTTAGATAAAGCCTTTCTTTGCCCTATCATGCTCTAAGCAGGGTAAAAAGGTTGTCTCATTCTCTTTAGACATTAGTCTGAAAAGGGGTAAAATTGAACTCAGCAAGAAGGAATTTATCCCAAATCACTGAGAGTAAACACTGAGAGAAAATAAAGTGGTTTGATCTAAAACAAAGGTTCTTAATCTGGAATCTATGAACTCCAGATATATTTTGGTATATTTTTAAAATGTACATTTTTAAAATATACTTTGATGGTTATTTAAATGTAATTAGTTATCTTTTTCTAGCCTTAACCACTGAATGGGTGTTGCCTCAGTCAAACTGAGACCTGGGAAAGACCTTAGCTTAAAAAAGGCCAAGGTCTCCCCTTGCATCCAGAGCCATCTCCAGTCTTCCTGATCTATATCTGGCCGTTGGACCCAGATGGCTCTGGAGGAGAAAGTGAGGCTGGTGACTTTGCACAGCCCTCCCCACTTAAATCCAATCTGCTTGCCAATCATGGCATCACCTCCCTGATGTCATGGTCCTCTTCAAGAACAAAGCACAAACAACAACAATTGAATTTATTTTATGCATTTTAAAACATCATTCCAGGAAGGCATAAGCTTCACCAGACTGCCAAAAGGGTCCATGACACAAAAAAGGTTAAAAACTCCTAATCTAAAGCAAGGGATTTCAAACATTTTAAAATGTGTGGATCATTTGTCAGTCAAGAATTATTTCAAGGGAATAAAACACAACTTATATTGGTTTACAGTCAATATACAACCTGAGTTCAAGAGCCTTGGGAATAACAAAGCCCTACAACCCCAAATCTGGTTCTAGGCCAGCCCTCACAGCCATCACTGGGGGAGATTATTGTGCAAAGGGGGCCTACCTTCATAACCACCACTGACAACTGCTGACCAAGTGTCAGGAAGACAGGCACAGGAGCCTTGGCACGGGCAACACTCACTCCCCACCCCCGGACCACTGATTCTGCTTCCTGCCAGCCCAACCCTCATGGCCATCATCTGAGGAAGTGGTTCCTATGGAGAAGGAGCCAACCGTCCCTAACAACTGCTAACCACCTGCCACACACAGGGACAGGCAAGCCAGTCTCACTGAAGCAGCATGCGCCATGCAAGTCAGACCATTCCCAGGGCTTTGACAACCATCTCCCCTCAGACTCTAATGGAGACAACCCAAGACCCAGAACCTGAGAGTCTTGGGAAAAGCAATATTTCCAGTCTAGTACCCTCAGCCACTAGTGGAAAGCAATGCCTATGGATGTACAGCTTGGCAATCAATCCATCTTCCAGATGCCACAGCCACAGCTACTGAAGACCCAGAAAAGAAAGCTCTTCCCACCAAAGGCTTTGACACATTCAAATGGTTCGACATCTGAGACAGATTCAATTTTTATCAGTGGAAACAGAATTAAAGAAGATGCACGAACATCTGCTTTGCCACTGTTCCCCAAACATCATGGGACTTTTCCATCTGATTTGAAGCTGAACCCTTATTATATAACTTGTCTTCGCCATTAGACTGTGAGCTCATTGAAAGTAGTAACTGTCTTTACTTTTCTATTTGTTTCCTCAGGACTTAGCAAAGCGTGCTTTGTATACAGTAAGTGCTTAATAAATGCTTCATTCATTTATTCAGTGATCCAGTGTCTTTAGGCATACTTTCATATGATCATTTCTATTTTAAAATTCTTCTTTTGAAAATTGTTCATGTTTTGGCCACTTATCTGTTGAGGAATAGCTTATTTGTTTATCAATTCCCCTTGTATTTTCAATATTAGACTTTTGTGAATGATATTTGATGTAAATATTTTCCGTTTTGGAAGTTTCTTTTCTTATTCTATCTAAAAGCTTTTTAATATTTTTGTAATCATAATGATGATCTTTTATTATAATATCTGTCCTTTTTTGGCTAAGAATTCTCCCCCCCAATCAGAATAATGAAAGCAATTGTGAAAATGCCTCCTTTTGTCTTCTTTTTTCTTTTTGGTGATGTGACCTTTTGTATTCAATTTATGTATCCATTTGGAGCTTATGATGATATGTAGTATTTGCCTAGTTGATTCCCAGGTTTCCTGGCAGAAACAGGAAGTAAAAGAGGGTTTTTTTCTCATAATTTATCAGGAAAAGATCCTTAAAGCTTTACAGAAATGATACTATGATAATTAGGGTAGTAGTGCTAGTGATGGACATCATAGAAGGTGGGAATATGATTTCTCTTATTATAAGAGATTACATTATATATTTTTTATATTTTATATTATATTATAATTATAAGAAGTATCAGTAGGATAATTCTTCCATCTCTAAAAAGGCAGCATTTAACTTCATCCAAAGTAAAGTCTACAAGAAGCTTAGATAGATGCAGGATTCTTGGTTCAGTAAGAAGATAGATGAAATTCAGTTTTAAGCTGATGGTAACAATACAAAGTAGTTTTACGATGCCCAGAAGGCTATTTATGGGCCAGAGACCTATGGTGCATCTCAGCTACTCAGCACTGATGGAATCGCCCTGATTGGTGATAGTACACAATCCTGGAGAGATGGGCTGAACACTTCCTTAGTGCCCTCAATAGACTGTGATCAGTCAAAGCCGAAGCCATTGACCATTTACCTCAGACTGAAGACAATCCTTCTCTAGCAGAACTTCCAACTTAAGAAGAGGTATTGAATGTCATTAGGCTCCTCTCGTGTGGCAAAGCGTCTGGTGCTGATTTCATTCCAGTAGAAGTCTCCAAGGTGAGGGGTCATAAAAGAGTGGACAGAGATCTTCTAAGTTATATGACAAGAGGAGGTTATCCCCCTAAGAGATCAAGGATGCCTCCATTGTCCATCTATATAAAGGAAAAGGAAATAGGTTGTCCTGTGACAACCACAAAAGGGTCTCTCTCTTAGTCACTGTTGGCAAGATTCTTGTTAGAGTCTTTCTTAATCTGGTGATACCTTACCTGGAAGATGATCATCTACCTGAGACCCAGTGTGGCTTCAGAAAGGGCTGAGGAATGGTCAAAATGGTGTTTGCTGCCCAACAATTCCAGGAGAAACGCCAGGACAGAATAGGAGACTGCATACAATATTTGTTAAGCTAACCAAGGCCTTTGATACTGTTAGTCATGAGGATATGTGGAAGATCATGGAAAAATTTGGTTGCCCCAAGAAGTTCATTAATATTCTCTGCTAGTTTTATGAAGACATGCTTGTCTAGGTTCTGGATGATGGACAATGCTCTCGTGCTTTCCCAATCACCAATACAATGAAGCAGCACTGCATGCTTGCTCCCATGCTTTTTAGTATGATTTTTTTTGCAATGTTGTCAGATGTTTTCCACATGAAAAATAATATCAAGGTTAATTACTGCAGTGACAGTAAATAATTTAACTGGAAAAGGCTAGAAGTCAAGACTAAAGTGGAAGGAGAGTTGTTGTGTGACTTTTTGTTAGATTGTGCACTCAATGTAGCAGCTTCTGAAACTGAGAAGCAACAACAATTCTCTGTTGCTTGGATTCTCCACCAGACAGCACCACACCATCCATATGTGGAACCACTGGTTACAGCAAATGGAGTAATTTTGAATGTTGTGGATAAGTTTACATACCTTGGAAGTATACTTTCCAGAGATGTCCACATGGATGATGAGGTTGACAGTACATTGCCAGAGTGTGTTTGGGAGTCTCCAAAAGAATGTGTGGAAGAAAAGAGGTATTAGGCTGCCTACCAAACTGAATGCCTATGGCACCCTTGTGCTGACCTCATTATTGTATGCCTGTGAAACCTGGATAGTCTATTATTTCCATACCAAGAAAATGAATTGATTCTATCCGAATTGTCTTAGAAAGATTCTAAAGATCAGCTGGCAAAATAATGTATCACACTCTTGAGCTGAACCCTACTGCAGAGAGTATAACTTGGGTGAGCTGGTCACATTCAAATGCCAAACATCTGCTTGCCTATAAGACTATTTTACAGAGAACTCACACAAGACAAGCCTCACACGGAAGTCAGAAGTGATACAAGACATTATCAAGGTCTCTCTGAAGAACTTTGGTATCAATTATGAGATGTGGGAGACACTGGCACAAGAACATCCAGTATGGCATGTCCAAATAAAGAAGGTGCTGTGATCTATACATGAAGCAGAATTGCGGTAGCTCAAAGGAAACATGAGATGTACAAATTTAGAGCCATCTCCATCCCAAAAGTTCATATGGACTATTTGTGCTCAACCTGTGGTAGAGCCTTCTGAGCTCATACTGGTCTGATCAACCACAGTGGGACACACTGTACTTTGACCCCATCCTGATGTCATTTTGGTCCTCTTTGAGCATGGACGGCAAACAACAGCATGTTCTTTTCTGGGTTACACTGTCTGGGTTCACCACAGATAGGGTGACTACCCTATAATTAGGCATTTAGGGCCCCTTAGCTGGAGCTGGAGCTGCCTGGCTGAAGGCAAGGGTGGGGCCAGCAGCATGGCTGATTATGACAGCTAGATTTCAAACTGGAAGGGGCATGACAGGTCATCAAGTCCAACCTCTTTATTTTTATTTTAATTACAAATGAGGGAATCTGAGGCCCAGAGAAGTTAACTGACTTGCCCAAGATCACATAGGTAATAAGGAACAGCAGCCAGATTTGAACCCACACCCTCTTATTTCAGATCTAGTATTCTTTCCATCACATTGCCTCCTACAATTTCAAAGTGCTATCTGAGAAGTGAAGGATAAATCATCAGTTACTGGAGGGAGGGTAGAAAATAAAAGACATAGAAGAGCAGTAAGATTTGAATTCTTGAAGGGTGAGTAGGATTACAGTTGGGACAGGAAAGTAGAGGTGGCTGAAGGTAAAGTATTTCAGAGAAAAGAAATCATATGTGTTTGTGGGAAGGCATGGAACATTTATTGGAGATAGTAAATAATTCAGTCTGGAGGTGGTCAGGGGGTCTGGGAAAGGCATGGATTTTAATACAATTTTTGTGCCTAAAATCTTTAAGTACTGTATGAACAAACCTTGAAATATCACTATCAACACTTCTAGTATGGATACATTCAAAAAGCTACATAGAAACCTCATGATCAGTTAATTTCACATTTTTTACAATTAAGATTGGAAAATGAAATTATTTTGATTTCCCATGCTTCCTAGCATGAGGCAGCTAGGCAACACAGTGGATAGAGTGCCAGGCCTGGAGTCAGGAAGACTCATCTACCTGAGCTCAAATCTGGCCTCAGACACTTACTAGCTGAATGACCCTGGGAAAGTCACTAAAGCTTACTTGCCTCAGTTTCCTCATCTGTAAAATGAGCTGGAGAAAAGATGGCAAACCACTCTAGTATCTTTGCCAAAAAAAAAAACCCTTAATGGGGTCACAGAGAGTCAGACATGACTGGAAAATTACTGTACAACAAGCTTCCTAGCACAGTATATGCCATGTTAATGTTGGAAGACAGATATCTGTGTAGCTTTGGAATGACTTTCAGAAATTTTCTATAAAAATTATTGAAATTATTCAACAACTTGACAATTTCTTCTGATTTAGGTCTGATTTTTAAAGATATTTTTTAAAAATCTGTCTTTTCTTCCTTGTCCTGTTTGGCATTTTTGTCAATGACACGGATAGCATGGCTACCAAATGTACAACTTCCCTGATGGAAATCACAGAATCATAGAATTCCCAATGGGAAAGAGCCTTCCATGGTCTCCAGTTCATCCTGGAAAATGAATCCCTGCAAAAGCACATCAACCAATGGCCATCCAGCCTTTGCTTGGGGGCTCCTCAATGAACCGGAAGTCACCGCCTCCCTATTCTGGATGTTCTGCTGTTGGGAGGCTTTGTGATTTGTTCTGAATTCAAGCAGAAAACGGCCTCTGCAGCTCCCATCTGCTGCTTGATTTCTGCCCTATGGAGCCGACAAGACACTTTTCTAAAATGACTTTTCTAAATGACAATCCTTTGCATACTCGAATTCTAACTATGGGACTGCTTCCACTACCACAGAGTAGGTGCTAACAAGGAATGCTTGTTAGCTTGGCTTGACTTGACCATCCCCAGTTCCTTCCACCAGTCCTCCTCTGGCATGTTCTCTTTATCATTCTGATTTTCTCCTCTGGATATTCTTCATTTAATGATTGTACCTTCTCAACTGTGGTGCCCAGAACTGGACACAGCACATCAGAAGGCATCTGATTGGGGCAGAGGACAATGGAATAATCACCTCCTTGTTATTCGAAGTTATGTCTTTCTTGGCAGCTAGGTGACACAGAGCATTGACCCTGAAGTCAGAATGACCTGATTTCAAATCTAGCCTCAGACATTTACTAGCTCTGTGACCCTGTTTGCCTCAGTTTCCTCATTTGTCAAATGAGCTGGAGAAGGAAATGTATCCAGTATCTCTACCAAGAAAACTCCAAATGGGTCATGAAGAGTCAAACACATCTGAACAACAACTAAAGAAAGTTTGAAGAAAGCTAGGGATTTCTAAAAGGAAAAGTTGAGGGATGAGGGAGGAGGGGAGTGTGGTCTAGGTATGCGAGCCTGTGCAAAGACGTGGAGATATGAGATGGAATGTGGACTATGGGGAACAGAAAAGAGGTCAGCTTTGCTAGCAGGTGGCATGTGTAAGTAAGAATAATACACAATAAGTCCAGAAAGAGAGATGACAACCAAACTTTGCAGGGATTTAAATAGTGAACAAGGGAGATTGTAGTTTATACTAGAAACAACAAGGAACCAATGTATGTTCTTAAGTGAAGGAGTGATGTTATCAGACTCACCTGTCTTTTAGATTTTCTTGGAAAATGTGGAAAGAATGATTAAGAGACTGAAAAGAGACTAGAATTAGGGAAACTTGTTGGGAGGCTACTGCAATACCCCAGGAGGGAAGTGACAAAGGCCTGAACAAGGGGAGACAATGCATGAGGAAAAAGAAGGATGTGACAGATGTTACTCAGGTAGAATTGATAAGATGTAGTAAGGAGAATGGAAATTCAAGGAAGGCCTTGAGACTGATGATCTGGGTGGCCCACAAGTCTGCCTCCTACCTTCCTTCAAGTCCCAGCTAACATCCTACCTCCTACCCCTCTTATTTCTAGTATTTCCAATGCATCCTGAGTTTATTTGTACATGGTTGTTTTTGCATGTTCTGTCCTGCAGTGGATGATAATCTCTTCAGGGGCAGAGATTTCTTTGTATCCATCCCTAGTACTTAGCTTACACATAGTAGGTGCTTAATAAATGTTTACTGACTCACTGACTGGAAGGATGCTTCTGAGTTCAAGAAAAGAAAGTGTACTTCTTAGGAGACTTTGTAAAAGATAACCTCCTTTATTGGATCCTGTGACTTAATCTGGGATTTGGAAAGCATGGAAGCTATAACTAAGACATGATACGTGAAGGGCATCTCAAACTCAGACTATAGGAGTTAGGATGAAGGAGACTGTGATTGGAGATGGGGCAATGACAAGAAGAGCTGACACAGGACTTCTTTACACAGCATTATTTCATTTGTTTCTCCTAACAACCCTGTGAAGTAGATGCTTTTTTTCCTTCTTTAAATAATATTTTATCTTTTCCCAATTACATGTAAAAACAATTTTTAACATTCCTTGTTTTTATTTTGAGTTCTAATTTTTCTCCCTTCCTCCCTCCCTGGGTTGGTAGATACTTTTAGCTTTCCCCTGATTATAGATAAAGAAACTGCAGTTCAAGGAGGTCATGGGCACATGATTCATAAGTATCTGAGAAGAGATATGAAGCCAGTTCTTCTTGACCCCAGGAAAGAGGTCAAAGGTGACTCCTACTCCTAGGTGACATAAAAAATAGTAATTGCACTGATGAAATAGGGAAGTGGACAGAGGGAACTGTTTTGAAATGAGTTGAGTTTGGGGAAGTAATGCTGATTTAGAGGTGATTAGAGGATATACTGTCCCTAAAATATGCACTGTCATTTACTGCCCTGCCTTGTGTTGTTAAAAAAAAGGCAAGCCTGCTTAAGGTCTCATTAGCCTGAATTCAGTGTAGAACCAGAAAGCCTAGCTCCAGAGCCTGAATAGCAAGTGCTCCTTCTACTCCTTTGCCTTAATGATCAAAATGATGACAATTGGTTTTGGGTTTATTGAGACAACATGATTACAAGATCATCGATCTGATTCAGAAAAAAGATACAAAGGCAAATGGGCCAAAGTCAAGCAAAGAAGAGTTCCACTCACTTCCTACTTCAGGTTAGGATGGACACCTAGATTCTTGTCTTTGCTCTGCCACTAATTTGTTGTGTGATCTTATATAAGTCATTTCCCTTATGTGGACTTCAAGTTTCTCCTTTTGAAGGGGTTGGGCTAAAATTCAGAGGTTCTTAATGTGAAGTTCATGAACTTCTTTTTAAGAAATTAATATTTTGATAACTGTATTTCAGCATGATTAGTTAACTTTGCAACCTGATATATTCTATTTTACACATTTAAAAACATAATTATGAAAAAGGGTTGCTAGGCATCATTAGACCAACTGCCAAAGGGGTCCATGACCCAAAAGAGGTTTGGTACCTCTACAGTAGATGGTTTGTTTTTTTTTTAAGATATCTTCCAGTGCTGACATCTTATAATTCTCCAAATTATAAATTGACTAATCCTTGCCAGTGATGGTGATCTACCTCCTTCAGGATTGATTTGACATTTTTTGATAGTGGCATGTATCTCCACTAAGGCTCTGCTCTGATACCTCATGGTGATAGAGATGACCTTGGGTTTTCAAAAGTCCAGCCAGTAGAGCACACACTCTGGCAGGCTGTCACAGGCTGCAAAGGCTCCAAGTATAGACCCAGAGATAGACTGCATGTCTATGATTTGAAGACCAGCCTAAATTCAGAAGGAGGACTACAGGATGATGCATCTTTCAACTCTAGCAATTCTCAAATGCGATGGAAAAAGCCTGCAATCTGCATTCTGAGAGGGAATGGTCATGCAGATAAAGTCGTAGATCCCAGAAGTATTGCAATAAATGTCAGTCTGTTGCAACTTGTAAGGCAGTAAGTCAGTCAGTCAAGAAACATTTATGGATTGCCTCCTGAGTCCCAGGCACTGTGCTAAGGATACAAAGAAAGACAAAAACCTGTCCCGCTCTTTTATTCTAATAGGAGAGACTGCATCCAAAGAACAAGGTACAAACAAGCTATGTAAGCCTCCATTACTGCTCTGTTAGTTTTTCCCTAACATGTGTCTAGGACTTTTTATAGTCTTTTATTGATAGTTCGTGCTTTTTAAACCTATGGTTTTTGAAAACTGGCTTTGCTTTCCTGAGTAATTTTTATTGTTTGGGACTACATTTCCAAAACCTTTTTTTTTTAACCTCTCTGTTGCCCAAGGACTCCATAACCTACTTCAAGGACATCCCATCCTGAAAAAGTCAATTACTTTGTGAGTTATTTACTTACCTTTTCAATCTTTGTTTGCAGTATGTGCATGCCTTTGATTTCTGACCAGATGTGTGTGATTTGTCTTAGATTTCGAACTACAGGAAGGCTGGTACCATGTCTGTTGAATTTTGAAGGTGACAGTCCAACTCTGTTCTGCCACTTATTGACTGTATAACCTTGAACAAGTGACTTAACTTTGTTGGGACAAAGTTACCTACATAGGACAAAGATGCAATAACAATGGCTCCCATTTATAGAATTCTTTGCAAGATTTGCAAAGTGTTTCCCTTACAAATTTATGAAATTTGTTGCCTATTATCATTTCCATTTTTAGAAGGCAAAACTGAGGCAAAGAAAAGTTACGTGTCTTGCCAACATACATGTGTACATATACATATATGTACATAAATATCTATGTAAAGGCAGCCCAGATGTATGCATGAGTGTGTGTGTGTGTATGTGTGTGTGTGTGAAGTGAATATAGAGGACCAGTATTATAATCTGGATAATTCCAAGTCTGCCTCTGATACTGGTTGTGTGACCCTGGGTAAGTCATTTAACTTTCCAAAGCCTTAGCAATTCTCTAAGACTCTAAGTTTCAGGATAGTTGTTGATCTGTATTAGTAGAGACAGCTTTCCTACTGGGAGCTCACAAGACTGATGAAATTTCAGTTCTCAAACCCTTTCCTGCCACCAAAGAGAAGCATATAAATTCCAGCTCTCATGATGACAGATATTATAATATCAATTCAACAATGTTTCTGTGGTATACAAGGCACCAATTAGGTGCAAAAATGAAAGACAAAACAGTTTCTTCCCTCAAGGAATTTGTATGTACAGAGGGCATGCAGCATGTACCCAGAGAAGTAATTACAAAGGCTATTAGAGTAATACAGGGTGATTTCAAGAGGGAGAGAATATGAACAGCTGGGGGGAGGGGTGGTATATAGTGGAGATCAGGAAGAGTTGGTGCTAAAAGTGGCACCTGAAGGAAGCCTGGAAGCCTGAGGCAGAGGTAGGTGGTGGGCATGGCAGGCATGGAGGTCCATCTGTACAATGACAGAGAGGTGGAATTTGGAATGTTGTATTATGATATATAATGTATGCTAATATAATAACTATTAATAAACAGTCATTGAGGCAGCTAAGTGGCATAGATATGGTAGTGGACCCAGAGTCAGGAGACTCGAGTTCAAATTTAACCTCAGTAACTATCTGTGTGACTCTGCACAAGTCATTTCGCCTCTGTCTGCCTCAATTTCCTCAACTGTAAAATGGGGATAATATTTATTACTATATTTATTATATAAATACTAGGTATTATAATTACATTGTTGCAATGATAATAAAATAAGGGGAAATAGTTGATATGTTTCTTTCAACAGTATCACTCTTTGGTTGTTCCACTTTTTCAGTCCTGTCTGACTCTGCTTGGGCTCTGATGGTTCAGAGTGAGTGTAAATAGTAATTATTTCTTTTTTGACCAAAAACCCTGAGCGTCTTCCCCTCCCAAATTGATTTTTGTTTGTTTGTTTGTTGTTTGTTTGTTTTTTGGCTTGGTGAAAGAGGCCTCATTTCTTATCCAGCCTTAATCACAGAATGGCCGGAATGGCTATTGGCATCAGTTCCATGAAGAAGAAAAATGAAGGAAAAAAGTTTCTTTTGCCAGTTGTTAGTGGATTATAGAATTTACTATCATCAAGTATTTTTTGAGGCTAAGTATTGAAGCAGGACCTGAAGTTTCTCAAACTACCTGGATGGCCTGAAAGAAAGCCCAAAGGGTAAAAGAAGGCAGGACAATTCTCATCTATCAGTCGACGTGCCACACCTCACAAATGAAGTCAACAGATGTGTGTATTTATATATAACTAATTATATAACTAATATGTGTATTTAGTGCACTGTGCATTGGGGACATAAAGATTTTTTTAAAAAAAATCAGTTCCTGTACTAGTAGAATAGATTTAGAGCTTGGGATAGGAGTAAGGGAAACTTTAGAAGTCATCTAGTAGACAATCTTTTCATTTTCCAGGTGAGGAAACTGAGACCCAGAAAGGCTAAGTGATTTAATGCCCAAGGCTAATAATGACCAGAGCTGAGATTCAATCCCAGGCCATTCGAATCCAGAGCCAGAATTTTTTTTTCCATTGCACTAAATTACCTCACCTCAAGTTGTTTATATTCACAACGAGGGTGCAGGTGGTTTGCTTCTGTATCCACTTTGTCAGAACTGATTAAAAATCACTTGAATTCAATTTATTGAAATAAACATTGTTAAAAGCTTGCTATATGCTAGGTCACAGAGTTACAAAGATGGGAGATCACACATACTTAGCCCTTGGAGAGTTTACAATCAAGTGTGTGCATGCATATGTGTGTGAGTATGTATGTCTATGAAAGCAAGGCGGAGAGAGAGAGAGAGAGAGAGAGAGAGAGGGAGAGAGAGAGAGAGAGAGAGAGAGAGAGAGAGAGAGAGAGAGAGAGAGAGAGAGAGAGAGAGAGAGAGAGAGAGGAGACAGAGACAAGGACAGAGAAATATATACAAATAACTATAATGTATATTTGAATGTGAAAAGTACATAAAAGAAACTCAGTGGAATAGCAAGACAGATTCAAGGAAGAAGGGAAGATTTTGAACTGGAGGATCAGGGAAGACTCCATGGAGAAGGAGTCAAGTGATGCCTGAATTGGGCTTAGAAGAAAAAGAAGGATTTCAGTGGAGAAATTGGGCAAAAGAGCTTGTTCCTGGCATGGATATTTGCATGAACAGTAACAGAGAAAAGAGAAGATGCAGGGCAAGATTGAAGAATAATGAGTACTCTAGAATTCAATCCTGGCCATTCCTTTGCCCCTATAAGTGACTGCCTCACTTGATCTACTGTATGAAGGAAGCCCTCAGACATTCTTTATTCCACTCAGGGCAGCCAGGTGATGAATTAGATAGAGCACCAGATCTAGAGTCAGGAAGACTTGAGTTCAATTTCGGACTCAGACGCTTACTAGCTAAGAGACCCCGAGCAAGTCACTTAACCCTGTTTGCCTCAGTTTCCTCATTTGTAAAATGAACTGGAGAAGGAAATGGAAAACCACTCCAGTATCTTTGCCAAGAAAACCCCAAATGGGGTCATGAAGAGTTAGACATAACTAACTGATCAACAACAAATCATCTTCTGACCGGCCACCCTGCTATTGAGCATCTATTTCATCCCCCTTCCCCCACCTTTTCAGCTGTGGAACCATAATGAAATCAATATTGCCTAGCTACTGAGAAGAGTGTGCTGATTTATTCTCCATCCTTGCAACTTTCTAAACCAAAATATTTCTCCCTGTCATAGATAGATAGATAGATAGATAGATAGATAGATAGATAGATAGATAGATAGATAGATAGATGATTGATAGACAGATGATTGATAGATAGATAGATGATTGATAGAGAGTGAAGAGTGACCAGGGAATCTATCTATCCACCCATCCATCATCTGTCTGTCTGTCTATCTATCTATAGAACATAAGCTACTTGAAGCAGGGACTTTTTCTGCTTTTGTATTTGTGTCTTAACTTAACACAGTACTTAGGCGCAGCACTAATGGCTTTTTGTTCATTCATTCAGAGTCCAATTTGACTGGAATGTAGAATGTGAAGAAAAAAAGTGTAAAATAAGACTGGAAAGTTAGGTTAGAATCAAATTGTGGAGAGTCTTGAATGTCAGAAATGAAGAATTACTGAAGCTTTTTGTACCTATAAACATCAGTGAATTCTTACTGCTTCAGCTGCTCATTCAGTAGTTTCTGCCAGCGATACAGAACATACAGACAGGTGAATTCATCAGCATACGGTCAGTCTGCTCTACAATGATCCAGTAGTTTCTAGGAACACCTTGATTTACAAAATCAAGGATTGCCTGTAATGTGTCTAATGTGCTAACCTAAGATCTTGTTAGTAGAATGATAGAAAAAAAGTTAAGGCAGTATGACATTAATAAAAGGCTAGAATCTAGAACAGTAGACATAGTGGTCCCATGATACCATGCTCTAGTCAGATCACAGCTAACCGGATGCCATCTTTTAGAAGAGAAATCAACTAATTGTTCAGAGCGGGATGACCAGGATGGCGAGGGGTCTAAAAACCATGCCAGATGAGGTGTTATTAAAGGGAAATGTGTTATAGAGAATTAAGTAGTCACATGATTGTAGCCTTCAAATATTTGGGGATGGTGTTTAAGAAACAGATTTATTCTGCCTTGCACTAGAAAACAGAACTAGGATTAATGGGGGGAGGGAGATTCAGAGAAGTAGATTTTGGCTGAGTATAAAGAAGAGTTACTTGATAACCAAAATGGGCAGGTAGGCCTGAAGTGGCAGTAAGCTCCCTGTCATTAGTGTAGGGGTTTGAGCATAACATAGATGAAGGGATGTAACAGCAAACAAAGTGGGATTGTTTTTTGTTTGTTTTCTTTTTGGAGTTCAGTTTCCCAGGCTTAGGCTAAATTGTGAGCATCTGAAGGCTCAATCTCTTTTGAGCCCTGATAGTTCACAGCTGTGCTGAGTCACATAGGTTTTGTGCCTACTGACTCTGAGCCAATCAGGAGCTGAGTCTTTGTAATATACACTGGGAGGTTGGTATTTTACTTTGGGGGTTTGTTTACGAGAAGGATCTTGTGATTACCTTGCCGAGACTCTGAGTGGCCACATGTTCAGATCCAGCACCCTCCCCTCCCCGCCCCCCCCCCACACCCCTACCCCCCCCACCCCCCCCACCCCCGCCTGCTGAGATGTAAAGGCTCTCTCGATCCAGGGATGTATGTAAAATACATAGCAATACTGCTTTGATTCAGGCAGTAGAGCCCTGTCTGTTGGCCTTTACTTCTCTGCTTATCTTTTCTCTGTATTTTCTGTTTGCTAAATGTAATTAAAAAAAGATTGTTGGCTCCTTAAATGGCTATCATTCCTAGGAAAACAGATCTCAGAACCTGTGCTAGCAGCCAGTATATCAGCGTGGTTGCTGTTAAGAGCCATAGTCTGAAGAGCTTAGGAGAAGCAGAACTAGAAGATTTGTACATTGCCTTCTAACTGAGATTTGTTACATTTTGGGACTTAGAGCTGGAAGGAGCTTTGGAACAGGTAGCAGGAAGTAGAAGGCCCAGAATTCAAAATCAGATCCTTTTATCCTAAATCTTTGTCCTTTCAGTTGTGTCTGACTCTCCATGGTCCCTTTCGGTGTTTTTTTGGCAGAGATATTGCAATGGTTTGCAATATCTCCAGCTCATTTTACAGCTGAGGAACTGAGGTAAACAGGATTAAGTAACTTGGCCAGGGTCACATCTAGTAAGTGTCTGAGGCCAGATTTGAACTCAGGAAGAGGAGGCTTCCTGATTCCAAGCTCAGTGCTCTATCCACTATACCATCTAGATGCTCCCAGATCTATTGTCCCTCAAATACCACATGGCTTCCTCCATGTTTTTAAGGCTTCTTTTTAACAACAGAATGAATCTGGGACCTGAGCTTGTGACAAACTAATGATTACAAATTCCCTGAAGGATCTTTAAAGTTTCTTTAAGCTTTTCAAACTCTATGATTCCATTGTAACAATATGTCTATGAAAGGTTGCTTGTACACAGTGGAAAAATTTACCTACTGTACTGCCACAGAAGAGAGGGGTAGAAATCTCACTCCACTCTAGCCTCTACCTTTGGAATATGGGTGTTGCCTGTCTTCTGAGTCTCTTCTTTTCCTCCACCTACTCTCTAGTCACCACCCTTGGCTCCACCCCGCAAACAGATTTCTCTGAGTATATGTGGAACATATATAGAACAGTGGGGAACCTAGCACATGAGAATCAAAAGTATGAAGACTTTAGTGACTTTTCTTGGGTAGTTCCAAATTGTTTTCCAGAATGGCTAGACCAATTCATTACATTACCAATGTGTATTGATGAGCCTTTATTTTAGTCCTTCAATGCTATTTCAATCCTGATCACCTTTGTCAATTTGGGGGTTATAAAACTTCAGGGTGACTTGGGTTTGCATCTCATAATTAGTGATTTTGAAGTTGTTTCTAGGGTTGTCTCATTGCTTTTGAAAAACTGTTTATGTCTTCTGAGAACTTATTTGTTAGAGAACAGCTCTTTTTTTCATACATTTGTCAATTCCCTAGATGAATTGGATGGCAGACTTTTATCAGAAACATTTGAATGATTTTTCTCTCCTCTCCTCACTTGACCAGTTTTCTTATTTTATTGCTTTGCCTGTACAAAAACTTTTTAATGTTACATAATCAGAATTTTCTGCTTTATTTCCTACAATCTTCTCTTTCCCTTGTTTAGTTATGAATTATTCCCCATACCACAGTTCTAAAATATATCTCCTCCTTTTAAAAACATTTTGAATGATATTTAGACTATTTGTCCATTTAGGGCTTATTTTAGAATACAATTTAAGATGCTGGTCTCAACCTATTTTCTGACAAAAACCCTTTCCAGTTTCCCCAGCAGTTCTTGTTGAGTGGGAGAGTTCTTCCCCTTAATAGTTTGTTTTCATGGGTTAATCTAACACTGGGCTACTGTGTTCATTTGGTTCTGGGTCTTCTTTATTTAGTCTGTTCCACAGTCTTCTCCATTTTCACATAGTTCTTCTGTTTTATTATTATTATTTTTAGTATTATTATTGCCATCCTTCTGCATATAATTGCCCTATTTTTCCCCTGGCATTTTCCAGTAAGGTATAGTGGAAAAGTACAGAGCTAAGAGGACCAGAGATTTAGTTCTCCCTTTGCCTTGGGCAAGTCAACTCTCCCTGAGGTCCTCGATTTCTTTCTCCAGAAAATGAGGAGATTATACCAGATTATCTCTAAGGTCCCTTCCAACCTAACAACCTGAGTCTGAGATATCAACTAACCTGTTAAGGTGTAAACATCAAGGGGAATCCCTTGGGATAACTCCCTCCAAGAAACACCTGCATGTTAATGGATATTTCTTTTTGAAAGATCTTTTTAATGGTGGAATTTCCTGTATCATGAGAGATAAATGGGGGAGCCTTTTGCTCACCAAGTCAACCAGTTGCATTTTTCTGTCTATATATCGAGCTAACCTTGATAGTGGCTCATCCAAAGTTCCATAGTACAACAAGTTGTCAAGTGGTTAATTGGGATGTCTATAGCGCTGATATTTAGGTCATCCTTCAGTTCCTCTGCCTGACATAACAAGTGAAGGAAAAGCATTTAGTGTTTACTATGTGCCAAGTAACGTGTATACAAAAAATAGAGGAGCAAGAGGGAACAACCCTGGCCCTGAAAAATACTTCATTTCCCGACTCTGGGCATCGTCGCTGACTGTCTCCCATGCCTGGAATTCTCTCTCTTCCTTTCTGCATCTGGGCTTCCTTGACTTCCTTCTAGTCCCAGCAAAGTCTCACCTCCTTTCCCGAAGCCACTTCACTTTAGTGCATTCCTTCTGAGACTACCCTCAGTTTATCCAATATGTATCTTGTTTGTAAAGCTGTCTTCTTCCCCAAGAGACTGTAACCTCCATGAGAGGGGCTGTTTTTGGTCCTTGTACCCAGAGGGCTTAGCACGTTATGTTGTTACTCAGTTGTGACTTTGTGGCCCCATTTGAGGTTTTCTTGGCAAAGATACAGAAGTGGTTTACCAATGCCTTCCTAGCTCATTTTACAGGTGAGGAAATTGAAGCAAACATGGTTAAATGACTTGCCCAGGGTCACGCAACTAGTAAGTGTCTGAGGTCAGATCTGAACTCATGAAGATGTCTTCCTGATTCCCAAGCCTGGTGCTCTAGCCACTATGCCACCTATCTGGCATACATTAGGCAATTAAAAATGTTAGCTGACTACCCTCAAAGAATTTATATTCTAATGGGGGAGACAATGAATATAGGGAAATAGTAACCAGGGAAATGAGTTATATTCTGGAAAGGCACAAAGATAAATGAGTAGAATAATAGATTAGTCCATTAATATAACCTTTGTAGAGAGAATAATAGTGACAGTGATAGTTCCCAAATATGAGGATGCTGGTCCCCGGGAATGCAGATACCAATGGCTTAGTTCCTCCTTATCAGGTCCTACGGGTTGGAATTTGGAAGGGCAGGAAACTGCAGCAGCTTCACCAGGAGCAACAGTCATAGGAGTGACATTATCAAGGTCACACGGAAAATAAGTGATATAGCCTGACTCCTCTGGTACATCTCAATTGCTGCCTTCTTTTCATTATACCCTCATGCCACTCTTATAGTCTCTCTAAAAGTCCCAAAAGAATGAATTTCTTTACAAAAAAAAATTTTCAGTGATCTTTTGTCTTTATGTCACCCAAATTTCCCCTCTAGACCTCTGTGCCTCCCAGAGAGCTTTTCTTTATGACAAAGAATTTAAAAAAAAAGGAATTCTCCCTCCCCAGAAAAACAGAACAATACAGTAGAAAACAAAAGAGAAACCATGATATTAAATGTAATATGAGCACTTTGTGAAACTGCCTTCCTCCCTCCCTCACCCAGAAGGAAGCTGTGGAAATGTCTTCTCATGTCTCTTCTCTGGGGCCAGGCTTACAAGCTTATTCTTTGTAGTTTTGAGATACATTTTCAATTGTTTTGTGATCTTTCCATTTCTATTATAATGATTGCGTTATACTGTCTTCTTGGCTCTGCTTACTTCAATTTGCAAATCCACACTTCCCTGGAGTTATCACACACATAATTTCTTCCAGCACAGTAATATTCCATGACATTCATATACCGTAATCTGTTTAGCCATTCCTCAGGTGAAGGGCATCTAATTTGTTTCCAGTTTTTTGTTTTGTTTTGTTTTTGTTTTTTGTTTTTTGCTACTACAAAAAGTGCTGCTATAAATACTTTGATTTGTAGAGAACCTTTCTTTTTATCAATAACTTCCTTGGGGTATATGCCTAGCAAAGAAACTTTGGGGGCCAGGGACTATGGACATTTTAGTTCCTTTATCTACATAATTCCAAGTTGCTTTCCAGAATGGTTGTACCAACTTGCAGCTCTTCCAGCAATGCATTAAAGTGCCTGTCTTTCTGAAACCCCTCCTATAATGAGTAAGGAGTGAATTTCTTCTAATGGTGGAATTTCAGGTATTTTTTTTTAAGTGAGGAAATATGGGGAAAAATATTTGGGGGCAGAATGTTCTCTCCTATAATGCAAGCTTCATGAAGGAAAGAGTTGTATTTTATTTGAGCTCTATAATCTTCCACAGCACCTAACACAGAGCTTCCTTAATATAAAGACATGATTTCTGTGATGTGGGTATTCTGTCCACCAACAGATTATAATCCCTGTACAATTTAGATGAATTGCTGTGGCTAAAAAAGGAATCTCAGGCCAACCTAGTGATGAGCATCTATGAATTTAGCCATGTTCATCCTTTCAAGAAATAAAGCATATAATTGGTCATGGAGTCTGTACCTAAAGCCTTTCCAGTTTGGTAGGACTTGCTAAAACTTGTGTTATTTGAGAACCCAGGATCACAAGGACAAGAAGTGCATATAGTAGGCACCTAACGTTTGTTTAAAAATAGCTAGGGACTTATTGTGAAGGGCCTTCAGTATCAGACTGAGGAGTCTATACTTTATTCATTGGTAAGTGGGGAGTCATTAATGGCTTTTGAGCATGAGTTTAACACAATTAACATTAGATTCAGTGAAGCAATCTGTTTCTGAGGGTCATGGAAGTATTTTCTTGAGCTTATTTCTTAGTTTAAAAATAACCACTCGTCTTGAATCCTGTTGGGTAATCTCTTTGCCTAAAGTTTAAATAAATAGGTGTTGCTATTTTAGGAGAGACCTAGGATAAAAATACTTTACTTACTTTGAAGGATTTTTTTTTTTAGACCCACTAAAATAACAGAACAGTATAATCTCTCTCTAGAAGCTTATGTCTTTTGGATCTTTTCAAGTCACAACATAACCAAATCCTATTTTAAAACTGGTCACTCTGTATGCAAGTTAACTTTTTCACATAATGTGGCTGCATTTCTAGTTGCAGATGTTTTTAAAGCATGCTACCTTTTATTCTCTTATGATATAACATATTTCTTGTGTGGCTTAATCACAAAATTTAGGTTATTTTCCTTCAGTTTCATGGATTGTGTGTATATAAACAGTGAACGACAACAAACCTAGTTTTCTGACCTGTAGGTCAAAAAGCCCTCTTCTTTTCCATATTATATTATGTCATCATATAATGAAAGATAATTTACTTTAAAAAATATCTAGAATTGGAAGCACAGCCCCATTATGTAAAAAGATTAACCTACATGCAAAGAGATCAGTTAGTCTCAGGTGGTGAATTGCTTCTCCAACTGAGGAATCCCATTTTAGGCAAGCCCAGGGTGGGGCCAGGAATGAATATGTTTGGGGAATGCTCCCTAACTTCTCCATAAATCACTTCCACAGACTGGCATGCAGTAAGGCATGCAGCAAAGTATCAGTGCCAAAAGCACAAACACCAATTTGTGCAGATAATCTGCAAGGATTTTCTATTGTCAGCAGCCCCACAGGGTGCATATTTGAGCATGGAAAGGGAGAGCCAGGCTGAATATTAACGACACCATAGGGATTGGCATGAGATCTAATTTTGCTGATTCCTGTAAAACTTTTTAGAGTTGGAAGGGATCTCTATGTTCATCTAATTCAATCCACTCATTTTATAGACAAGAGAACCAGGAAAACTAAGTGTTATGCCCAGGATCACACTAAAGGGCAGAGTTAGAAGCAGAGCCTGAATTTTACAGTAACCAATTCAGTGCCCTTTCCATTACTGCTGTCTTACTGGAAGGATGCTATCTGGAGGTACAATAGTAGATGATAATGATCAATGACAACTGTGATACAGATGTAGATTGGAAAGTATCTTAAGTGGTCATCTAATGACTCTGATCCAACCCTACGCCTTCATCAGGTAATACAAAACTTATTAAATCATACCATTCATATTAGATCCTATCCCATTAATAAAATTTGAATTATTTAAATTAACAAGCGTTTAGTGCTAACCTTGTCCATATGCAAGTAGTTGTAGCTATCTATCTTCAAATGGACAGATGGATCTTATCCCAAATCTGAAAATATGTTCAAAGTTGATGTGTCAAAATTATTTTTTAATTTTCATACTTATTTGTATATTTAATTATATGAAACCATAAGCATTTCTTATGCTGAATTTAATATGTAAATTTATTTGTATACTCTAATATTTATGGTCCTGAGTGAATTTTGCTTAGCTTAATTCAGATGTAAATTGACATTTGATTACCCTTATTGCTCTACTTAGGAATTTGATGCTAATCTTGGTTTCCAAGGGTCCTAAGCAGCTCTTGAGGGTCCTGAAGAGTCCGACAGAACTGAAACAACTGAACAACCACAAAAACAACAAAAAGCAGTTCTTAGGCTTTGGCCAGTCAAATGTTGTTTATGTGTTAATAGGTAGATTTTTTTTCTGCACGTGAAGAATACCTCTATTCATGATACTATTTGTTGAGTCTGAGTCTCCATTTATGTCACGGAAGATCAGGCTTATTTAAATCCATACTACATGGCCAAAATGGATTTTTCTGAGGTCACAGCATTATAGAATCTCAAGAGTTGTAAAAGAATTGAAATGCCATCTAGTCCAACAAAAACATACACCTGTCTTACCTTACACCTATGTGGCTTGGCTCTTACTGAAAACTCTTTATTCTGCTATGCTAGATCAGCAGTTCTCAAACTTGTTAGTCTTGGACACCTTTAACAGCCTTTTAAAAGGGTGTTCATTTATTGTCAGTGTTCCAAATGCACAAGAAAAAAAGAAAAAAAAAAAAGAACTCCTAACTCAATTCCTCCCCTTCCCATCCCTACAACATTCCCTCAACACAAATAATTCCTTCACTCCACTACAAACATCAATTGTTCCTGGAATTTCCATTAATAGGGCACCTAAAGAAACAGCTTAGGGAAAATTAAACAGGATTCAAACAGCATTCACACTTTCCCCTTCTCCCGGAGACCCATCCCTTGTAAAACAGTCATATATACAAAGTGATCTGTTTTGGCTGCTACTTTAAATATCTTGGTTTTTTTATTCTTGGATCGCAGGGGTATTCGTTGGTTCTCGCTGTGCAGAAATAATAAAAACACTAATTTCTCAGTCACCTTCATATTTCTGTGGATCTTGCTTATTACTGGTTGGAGAGAAGTAGAAGTGGAGAAGAAGTCTCTGACTTCCACTGGAGAAGGCCCATCACTGGCTATTACATCTGTTTTTGCTATGACAATATATTGGAGTCTTTATGAACTTTCCTCTCAACTCTTTGTACTTGGGCTTCAGGTTTTTGCACCACGGGGCATAAAATTCTATCAGAACATCTTTATCAGTATTCACAAACTCATTAGTTCTTAGCAACAGCCACCTTCACGAGACCCTCCTCATTGTCTGTGATAGACTCAGACTGCAGGCATCTTTCCTTAGGCTGTCACCAAAGTCGTTCTGCAGGAACTGCTTCAAGGTCTTCCCATCCCTGGGACAAATTTCTGTCCTCCTCCAATTCTGATAACAACAAAAAGAGCCCTTCCAAGACAAATTCAGAAAATTCCTAGCTAAAAGTGTTGTGACTAAAAGCAAAATGAGTTTCTGTCCAGCTTCTGGGAATTCCATTACTCAGTTTCTCCTTTGCATACATCTCATCTACAAGTAGACCCTTGTCCTTAGTCGCCTTTGTTGTATTCTGTCATATCCAGACTAAAACCAAAAATGTTCTCCTGGAAGATTTTTTTTTTAACTTGCTACTAGTTATCTTTTCCTCTCTGTCCTTCCCAGTGTTTTCCATAAACTTGTTAGTCTGAGGTGGAGGCCAGAACAAAGGGAATCCTCTTTCTTAGAATCCTACTTCTTTACTAAAGCATCAACACTGATCTATGCAAAGTGGTAATTTTCCCTCAAGCTGTTTTTAGGAATGCTAAGTGAGAATCACTGAATGTCTTTGAAAAGAAACATGCTACAGAAGGAGTTTTGTCCCTAATGAACTTCTCCAATTCTTCAACAATCATGAGAGGAACAACGTTGAGGGGTACTTTCTTCTTCAGATGACTGACAATTCTATGTTCTGTTGAAAGGTCATCACAGGTATTTGATCCTTCACCATTTCTAAATGTCTTTACAGTGGGATAGTCATATTCCCTTACAGATATTTGATATGACTTTATTATATGTGCTTTGAGTTAGAAGAACAGTTGACTTTTGCTAAAGGAACTACTTATTCCTTTTAGCCTGGTTCCTGCAGCTGCATATCCTGGAGCAAGTCTCTTGTAAGATCCACACTAGGGTGAAAAGAACTCCACCAGCCTGGGGCTGACACTGCCCTTTTGGGTCACATCCTACTCAAAGCTGGAGTCTGAGTTCTAGCATTTCTAAGGTGACATCAGCCATAGGGCATGGGCAGGAGAAGTGCCAGGTAGGAGAGCAGAGAGGTGGAGATGCAGGTGCTCACCACTAGTGGAGTTGGTAGGTAGGTAGAGTCAAGGTAACAGGGAGGGAAGTCAGAGCTCTCATCCCTTTACACTCTTAAAAATTACTGAAGGCCCCTAAAGGAGCCTGTGAGTGGAATATTTAGTGTCCTAGACATTAAAATGCCTCTGTATTACTATGTCAATAGGTTTGACCCCAGAGATCCCCTGAAACGGTCTAAGGATCGCAATCTGAGAACCTCCATGTTAGATTATGTAAACTTCTTGAGAGCAGGGACCAGGTTTCATTTGTCTTGGTGAGACTGGCACAAAGCACACTAGGGGCTCAGTAAGCATTTTTAAAAATGGATAGTTAGATGAATTAATATGCTGACCTGGCAAATTCTCCTAGAAGGGAGCATGGGCTGAGCATGCTAGGGGTCATGACCAATGGCTGTGTACAAGCTGATAAAGCATATAGTAACCACTATTTTTACTGTTTCCATACCTACTTTAAAAAGTTATAATGAACTTTTAGTAACTAATAACACAATAACTATTTGAAAAGCAATTATGAAGATAATATGATCGTTAACAAAAACAGAAAAAAATAAACATACAAAACAAGGACAATTGTTTTTAAATCCCCAAATATTAAAGAATAACCAAAAGAATTCACAAACAACAAAAATGTGTTTGCTCTCCATTTCTTTCCATATCTATCTGAAATTCTATTGCCTTTGGCTTTCTTTCTTTTTACAAATATATAGGTATGAGGTATCATGGCATAGGATTTTCAGGGTGATTGGGTTCAAATCTCACCTCTGACAGATATGACCCATGTGATCCTGGGCAAGTCACTCAGTTTCTCAGAGTCTTGGGCAATCTTTTGCAGAAGAGTTAATGATCTGCATTGGCAAAGGGGAGCTTCCTCGTCAGGAGTTCCTTACCCTGATGAAATCTCAGATCTGGACAAAAGAAAAATAAACATTATCCATAAACACAAACTACCTTTACCTTTAGTAGATGGACTACTCTTCTGCAGTTTATAATCTTAAAGAGTTACCTGGGACACTGATACATGAACCAAGTGAGACTTGACCTGTGGGCCATCTTGAGTCCAGAGCAGATTTTTTATCTGCCACACTGTTTCAGTATATATAATCAGTATGCACATAGCGCTGGTTCTGTAAATGTTACTTTGTTTTGCCCTATAAAGGTCTTTCCATATTCCCATGTCTGCCTCATATTTGTTCTTTCTAAAGCATGATAATATTGCATTGATAACAAGATAAGTTACTCAGCTAATCTATAATTGTTGGGCATAAAAGTGGTGTCTTTTTTGTTATTACAAATCAGGTAACTATGACTATTTCTATACAGTCAGGCCTTCTTTTCCCTTTAAAACATGTAATCTTAGTAATGAAATACCTGCATCAAAGGGTGTGATCAATTTGGTTACTCTTATTGCACCCTAAAATGTTTGTGGTCAGTATCACTGACAATTCATTTGGTGAATTGTCTTGTGACATTCAATATGATGAAAGTAGTCTCTTTGAACTCAAGGAGAAAATTCCAGATGACAGAAGAGGAGGGTTACTCTGAATCCAGGCTGGGTGACCTAAGGTTAAGTTATGACTAGGGATTAAGTATAGCAGTATTTGGAACAGTAGTCTCCTGTAGTGGACAGAGATGGATGGGAATTCAGAGCCATGGGTTTGAGATTCAGCTCTTCTAATTCCTCACTGCTCAACTGTGCCATTAGCCCTTTCTGTACCTGTCCCTTTAAAATGGAGAAGACTCACAGAGAGTCTGAGAAGGACCTTTGTAAACTGTAAAGAGTTACATAAATGTGAGTTGTTAGACATTCTAAGGTGTAGAGCACAAGAGTAGAGTATAGCAGCTCAAATATTGTCATATATGAACTTGTTTCTTGGTTAAGAAATTTTATGGATTTTTTTTTAAACAAGAAATGGGCAGTGTGATTATGTTGTAGCATTAAGGGTGGGTTTGGAAACTTGGTTTAGCTGTTCACTTACAGGTGGGATTAACCCTCATAGAGTTTTCTCTTTTGTAAAACCAGAATGTTAAACTAAATCAGGGGTTCTTAACCTGGGGTCCAAAAACCATTTTTTAGTAGTTAACTATATTTCAGTCCTATGTATTTTATTTTATGCATTTAAAATTATTCTGAGAAGGGGGTCCATAGGTCTCACCAGACTGCCAAAGGCTCATGAAAACAAAAAGATTAAGAACCCTCTAAATAAAGGAAAATGACAAATGTTGGAGGGGATATGGAAAACAGGGACACTAATGTACTGTTTGTGAAATATGTGCAAAAATACTTTTAAAAGCTCTTTTAGTGGTAGCAAAGAATAGGGAATTGAGGAAATGACGATCAACTGGGGAATAGCTAAAGAAATTGTGATATATTATTGTGATGGAATAGTATCATGCTATAAGAAATAACAAGCAGGATGCTTTCAGAAAAACTTGGGAAGACTTACATGAACTGATGCAAAGTGACATGAGCAGAACCAGGCAATCACAGTGCACAGTATCAGCAATGTTATAATGACGATCAACCATGAAAGACTTAGCTATTCTCAGTAAAACAAGACAATCCTGAAGGATTCTTGATGAAAAATGCTATCCACTTCCAAAGAGAGAGAGAACTAATGAATTCTGAGTACAAACTGAAGTATATTTTTTTCACTTTATTTTTCTTGTTTTGCAACATGGTTAATATGGAAATGTTCTGCATGATTTCACATATATAATTGATATAACATTGCTGGCATTTTCAATGGGTGAGGAAGAGGCTGGAGGGAAGTAGAAAACTTAGAACTCAAAATTTCTAAAAGGAATGTTTTAAATATGTTTTTAAAAAAAATTTTTTTTTTAAAAAGAACCCCTGTGGATTATATTAGAGTGATATTTAGAGCTTATCTAGTCACTTAGTCCAAATTCAACATTTTACAGAAGAGGAAACTGAAGCCCAGAGAAGTTAAGAGAATGCAGTACTCTACTGACCCTTGTATCCTGTGGTTCTCTTGATGGCCCTTTAGCCATTCTCTTACTTTTTCATTCTGCCCCTCCTCCACTCATATTCATTCATTCTATCTCACTCAATGGTCATATTTTCTCATGCACTTAGCCATTTACTTAGTATTCACACCTAATTACTCAACTAAATTCAGTATTCATTTCAGAATATCATCTGCCATTGGAATAGAGAAATGTACTAGAATGCAAAAGGGAAATCAAAGCCTTTCTTCTCTGGGTGTGGGGGTGGAGAGGTGAGGGACTTAAAGTGGCGTATAGGAAAAGGAAAGTCCTCTAATGAAGAAACAACTAGTTTTGAGTTGAGGCACAAAGAGAGGCAATAAGGAAAAGGGTGAGTTTAAAGGGGTGTAGAAAAGAAAAGGGAGACAAGGGTGAGATGAAATGGGAACTGTGAACTCTGGCCATGAACTGGACTGGAAGAGGAAACAACAGTAACATGACATTTACATACAGGATTTTAAGGTTTGTAAAGCACTCTACATGCATTATCTCTAATGACAGGTGGATGTTCGTACCAGGAACACAAAACATGTTAATGGTAGTGATGTTCCAGATAAATTGAGCCTTGTTAATTAGAGAAGTTTTAGGAGGAAAGCCCATTCAGTTTCTGAATGGAATGTTTTTGTAGTTCAGCACTGCCTAAATATATCCTGCAAGCAGTGCACTAAGGCCTGCTGGTGCGGGGGAAAGCAGGAGTTCAGTTCCATTCAATTCAGCAAATAATTATTAGTAACCTTTATAGCTGCTTTAAAAAAAAGAGCCTGCCATTACTTCCTGCCAACCACTTCCTGTTGCTTCTTTATTCAAAATCTCTCTTGTATTCACCCCTTGCTTTTGATTTCTGCCATCCTTGAACAGACTCCATGCTTGGGTGGCTTTTCATTGTCATTGCTCATCCTTGGTTCTTAAAGAGGACCGATGAGTCATGAGAATATTCTCGACTTTCTTGGGAATTTTTTTTAAGTGAGGCAGAGCTTCACAAAGTCATCAGCCTCATTCTCTTCTCCATAGTCATTGGTGTCCAATAGTGCCCCAACTAGATGGCTGTAATTAGATTCTCCAGTCTCTCTGACTTCAAGATCTTTTCCCCAACCAATCCATCCTGCATGTCACAAGCATGTTATTTTTTCTTAACTGTAACTTTCATAATTTCAGTCCTTGCTCAAAAAACTCCAAAGACTCCTATTGTCTGCTACAGCCAATTTACATTTTTCTATCCAGCTTGGAAGGGTCTGTCTATTTTAGCCTCGTTCTGTCTAACCAGTCTTATCTCCTTTCATTATAAACGCAGACCTTCCACTGCTCAGAATGGTTTTGTCATTGTACTGACCAAAGATCTGCTGATTCCTTTGTCTATGTCTTTACATCAGGATGTAACACAAAGGGCTTATTTGGATCTGCATAAACTCTGAACTGCGCAAGAAACAGTTGACTGAGTCGTTGAAGGCCGACTCTCACTTCTCATCTCAACAATTTCCAGATGGTGTCGAGTACTCTAGCCAGGTTTTCCCTTATTGCCTTTTTGCTTCCAGGTCTTTTCAATCACATATACATAAGTGAGCTCATTGAAAAGCTGTGTGATGGCATTGTTTTCAACAAATTTTTGAAAGCAGATAAATTCTAGAAAAGTCTTTAGATCTCAAAAAAACAAAACAAAACTGGACATGGGAAACTGATCAGTGCTTCTGTCTTCTTGGCCTTAGTGTTTGCTCACTAGTGAATCACAATGGGATTGCCATACTTGACATGGTCTCTATAGAACTGACACTTGCCAAATGATAGTTTGAGACTGCTGCTAGCCAATCTAATACTTTCAGGAGCCTTTTCTTGTGTTCTTCCAAAGACTTTCTAAATATGATGACACACAGCAAGACTCCAAGTAAGTGATCCTACCAATTACCTTCTTTGTGGGCCGCTGAAAAGTAGTGGACTCCCCTAAAAATTCCTTGAGCCATCCACTCAAAATGTTAAAATTCTATTGAAAAGGTGACAGCCATTTTTGCCCTTATCTTTTACCTTGAGGATCTAATGGTACTTATCACATAAATGAAACACTGAAAAATACTTGTTGCCTAGCAAACAGTCCAGGACACCTTGAACTTGTGGCCTGGTTTACTGTTCCCCTGTATTTCTCTTATGGCATGGCTGATAATACATATACCTGAATCTTCTCAGTCTTTTCTCATACCATAAAAATTCCTTTGGACTCTCAGACTTCATGCTGTTGTGGCTAACACTAGTCATTTGAGGTGAAGCTGGAGGTTTGTGTTAGAGAGGACAAGTTTCTGAGAACTATCTCAAAAAGGTGAGGAGTGCTGCTCCACAAGCATCCCACCTACTGCAGGGAAAACATGCCAGCTCTTGCACTGTGTTTCTCCTTCACATTCCTCAAACACTGGAGAGTTACCAAAATTCAATTTCTCTGGATACACCCTTGGAGTGGAGGACTTGGTTCTTCTCTGATGCCCTCTGTCACCGTTGGTCACTATCTTTCAGTAAGGTTCTGTACTGATCTGGGTATCCAAACATTGAACCCCAGTTCACTGCAGATGACAATCTTCTACTACTCTGAACATGCTGGAATTGGTACCAATCATTGCTAAAGGTCAAGAGGCATTTACCAGGTCTGGACCCACAAGAACCATGGTGGTAAATGTCTTGCTGACACCTACAACTTCCCTAAGGAACTAGAAATTCACTCCACTTAAAACCAAATAAAAATCCTCTTCACCAAATCCACAGAAGTCTAACCTTTGCATAGGCTATATAGGTATATGCTACAAGTATCTGTAATGTTATTTAGAGTTAAAGATCTTCCCTGCCCATTAATAGGCCTCAGATACCTTTTGTTAATTTGTAATGAGGCACTGAGTTATGAGGGCTATGCCCTCTGGCTCTGAATAGTGTGTGTGTATACACACACACATACACACACACTCTGAGGTGAGGTTTTACTTTGGGGCTCACTCTTTGGAAGAAGGTTCATGTGCCAGATGAGACTCTGGGTAGCTGTTAAGAAGCCCCCCAGCTTTGAAAACCCAGATGTTGGTAACTATGTATGTATGCAATGGTCAGACAGTGGGATCTGCCTGTTGATCTGTGATGTATGTATTGCTTATGGTCAGACAGAAGCCCTGGCTGTTGGTCTTTATTTCTCTGCTTGTATTTTCTCTCTTGGTGAATGTAATTAAAGTAGATTGTTGGCCCCTCAAAAGTTGCTTTCCTTTTAGAAAAGCATATCTAAGAACCTGTGCAGAGGGCCCTCCTGTGTACACTGGGGTGCTTGCTGCTACAGTATACATGTAATGACTGGAAAACAATCATCACTTGAGATACATTGTTCAGCCCAGCAAGATATTTTATATCTTGAGTCCTCACTCTCACTCACGAATGGGGTCTTATGATATGGGAACAACTGTTAGGGCATGTACCCATTCTTAACCTTTACTTAGGTGTTCCATGGAGTTCAGCTTCTGATAAACTAAGGATAGATTCTCCCCTTTTCTGTGGCTGTCTAGCCCACATTCGTAGCAGCAAATAGCTTGGCCTCTTTGGATGAGACCCATTCTTTTGGCATTGTTTCTGAAAAGAGTTAACTTTACATTTGGTTCTAAGTACCTTTGCCCCTACAGAAGGAGAAGTTATGCAAATTTTTCTCCGTTGACCTATGTTGACCATTAGATTCTTCAGTGAGATCTGAGTGATCTGAATTGGTTTCTGTTTTGTTGTTGAAAGCCACACCAGGGTGGAAAACCTGAGCCCTCAGGGAATCCAAACTTCACAGGGGATTTGTTCGGTGAAGTTTGGATTCAGTCAAAAGGCCACATGTGGCCTCGAGGCCTCAGGTTCCCCACCCCAGGTCTATACCCAAGGAAATGTCTTGGATCTGGGGGCCATTTTTTAATCTTCCTTTACCTGCTAACTCAACTATATTAGTTTTGAATAACTGGCGTTGTACTCTTCAATTACACAGGTGTAATACCACTATTAGGTCTATATTCCAAAGAGATTTTTTAAAAGTGGGAGGAGGTGGGAAGACCTACTTATTCAAAGATGTTTATAGTAGCTCTTTGTGTGGTGGCAAAGAATTGGAAACTGAGGGGATATCCATCAATTGGGGAATGGCTGAACAAGTTGTGGCATATGAATGTAACGGAATATTACTATGCTATAAGAAATGATGAGCAGGCAGATTTCAGAAAAAACTGGAAAGCCTTACATGAACTGATGCACAAAGCATGAAGTAAGCAAAACCAGGAGAACATTGTACACAGTAACAGCAACATTATGCGATGATCAACCATGAATGACTTAGCAACTCCCAGCAATATAGTTATCTAAGACAATTCTAAAGGTCTCATGAGGAAAACAGCTATTCACATCCAGAGACAGAACTGATAGAGTCTGAATGCAGATGAAAGCAAACTATTTTCACTTTATTTTTTGTGCTTTTTTCCTTTGGCTGCATTTTTTATTTCACACCATAATTAATATGAAAATATGTTTTATATGATTGCACACATATAATTTCTATCAAACAGCTTACTGTATTAGGGAGGGGGAGGATGGAAAAAATTAGAAGGTCAAAATTTTTAAATGAATGTTAACATTTTTCTTTACATGAAATTAGAACAAATATCAAATATACTAAATATAAATACTAAAATATCATCCTGCAGCTGTCAGGTAGACACAGCAATATAAATATAAAATAAAATTCCCTTGCGCTCTTCAGCCTAGGGTGCTCCATGTATTCTATACACACACCCGAGCACAGCCCTCTCTCCAGCTTTTATTTTTCTAGTTCTAGTACAAGACCAAAAGTTTTCTCTTCTTATTGAGATGTTATAAGAAACTTCAAACAGATTTTCTCAGGACTCTTATGCTTTGAAACTCTTATGCTATCTGAAGATTAAACTTCAAGACCATAAACTCAGGACACTGAATATTAGATAAGTATGTGGTATTAAGAGCAGGTTCTCCAGTAAAAATTTATGTTTTTGTGCATCTGTCAAATGCTAATTCTGCTCATTTGGTGGACAGGGACGCCCCTCTATAAAATTCCATAGATTCCATATCTTGTAGGGGAATAGATTCCATAGATTCCCCTTGTAGGGGAATACAAGGCTATTTTTTGTTACCATGTGCTGACCTACTGAAGATACTGCTGTCACTAACTCATCAGTTGCTGCAGGTGATGTTCTTTCTGCTTTAGGAGCCTGGGCCACTCTACTAGCATGTATGTCTTCAATCTTATCTTGTCTTGGATCACTCCTCCCACCAAGAAAGCTTAAAGTTTTCTCTTTAGATACTACTCCGCACTGGGTGTTTAACTAATTGGAATCAATTCAGTCATGTCTGAGTCTTTTGATTTGGGGTTTTCTTAGCAAAGATACTGGAGTGGCTTATTTCCTTCTTCAGCTCATTTCCCAGATGAGGAAACTGAGGCAAATAGGGTTAAGTGACTTGCTGAGGGTCACACAGCTAGTCTGAAGCCACATTTGAACTCAGGTTTTCTTGACTCCAGGCCAGGTCGGGTGCTCTATTCACCTTGCCGCTACGCTGCCACCACAGTTAAAGGTTATACCCAAAAGTAGTCCTTGGAACAGGTAAGGCTTGTGAATAAGCACCAGTCTTCCAATAACCACATAGCCATAGTGATAATTCAAACATGAAATATATAATAGCCGGTCAACTGTGTCATTTCTGTACTGACACAAACAAAAATCATTAGTGACACAAAAGTATAATGGTTAGAGTAAAACAACTGGATTGGTCAGTCTGAATTTTAGTGGGGAAAAAGCCTTTGGATTATTAATTACATTCTACAGAGAAAGAAAAGATCTGCAATGGATCCTTTAATTACTAGAGTAAATAACCTTCTGCATGACTTCAATGGAGTCTTACTGAAAAAAAGTACTTCAAAATTTCAAAACAACATCCAGCAATGAGCCCCTGCTGTGTATCATTCTCTGAGTGTATTCAGGCTCCCACAACCTGTTGAGATCCATCATCTATTCAGTATCACTCTTCACAGACACCCATTTTCCACTGGATTCTTCTGATCTAGATAAAATTAATCATATACCATCATGTTATTGTAAAAACATTTACTTAAAACAGAACACAAAGTAAAGAACAAGGATTTCAAATCAAGCAGCAGGCACTCCATTACATATTTTGCAAAATGACCCCCTCCACAACACATTAGGAGCAGTATAAAGAAAGTCAGTCCCAGCTGTTCATTTCCACAGTGGCAGCATTGGGTAAGCTGGGATTCTCTGCATGCATTGCTATTTCCCTGTGATATGGGGAGCATTGTAGACAGCAGTATTTCCTCTTGGCACAGTAACCAGAGAGCACTGTACAGAGATCATTGTGGCTTCCTAGCACAGCAACCAGTCAAACAGGATGTCAGAGCCAGGTCACACCATCTATCTCTGTAACATCAGTTCAGTTCAGTCTATCTTCTATTCTTCTCCTTTGACCCAGTTCTGCCATCTGAACTTTTCATTTTTGAAAGGTCTCCGTCCAGCCTTCAAACTGGGTGCGCTCAAAGTCGCCAGCTCAAGCATAAGGCTTGTGCTGCAGCCCAGAGACTCTCAGATTCCTATATATTTATCTTTTTATTTTGGGTATTCTAATTTGCAGTTAAGTAACATTTTTGAGCACTTACAGGACGTGCGGTACTTCATGACCTTTTTATTTTATATATGCACGCATTACTCCCAAAAGCTGGGTGACACACATTACCGTATAGTAGGTGATGGACGACCAAACTAAGAGACCAGATTCCAAGAGATCACAAGTATAAAAAGTAAAAACTTGATGTGCTTGGCTCAGCAGGACAAAGATAGAAATATGAGCATGAGACTACTGATTCTGGCATTTGAACAAGTGTAGTTGACTAACTTGAATATGAATGAAGAGGCATTAACTACTCTGAAACTGCTCTCTCCCCAAAATATACCAGTCCTGTTTCTAATTATCCTCCTTTCAGTACTCTTCCTCCTCTTTGACCTTCCCCATACCCCTTGACATCTTTGATTACCTCTTCCTCTCTGACTGCCAATCAGAGAGCTATCTGAAAAATTAGGTCAGAAGTAATAAGTAAATCTTCAAATCTTGTGGATATATTTTGACCTGGGGGCAATATGGCTCTTTTGAATTCTCCTCCTTTGGTTTACCTGGTCTGCTCTCTCCTAATTCTCCTCCCTCACTAGTCATGCCTTCTCAGTTTCTTTCACTCTTTCCACTGAACAAATAGGGATGAAGTATCTGATAAGTGTGTTAGCACTAGGGATCCAAAAACAGGACAGTCTCTTCCCTCCAGGGGCTTACATTTTCTTACTCCTGCTTCTTAAGTTCCAGGATCCTTCAATAACTTTGTCTATGAGGAATGATCAATGTTGGCAGGCTGGTGGGAAGATAGATACACTAATGCATTGTTGGAATAGCTGTGAAGTAGGCCAATCTTTCTGGAAAGCAATTTGGAATTATGCAAATAAAGTGACTAAAATGTCCATATCCTTTGCCTCAGAGTTTCCACTGGTAGGCATGTATCCAAGGGAGGTCATGGACAAAAAAAATATGTACAGCAGCATTTGTGTGTGTGATAGCAAAGAACTTGAAACAAAGTCTGTGCCCATCAATTTGGAAAGAGCAAAATAAACTATGCCCATGTACTGTGCTATGAGAAATGATGGCTATAATGAATATAGAGAACACATGATTTACATGAATTTATGCAAAGGAAAGTAAGCAGAACCAGGAAAACCATCTATCTATCTATCTATCTATCTATCTATCTATCTATCTATCTCTCTCTATATACACATACACACATATATGTGTATATGTATACATACATGCATAATGTGTGTGTGTGTGTGTACTACACAATGATGTCAATGGAAAGAACAGCAACCACAAAACAAGCAGAACTAAATGTTTCAAAATTATAAAGAAGAAGCTTGGCCCCAGAGACAAAATGTGAGAACTTTCTCCAAATCACAGCCAGTTATCTAGTCTGTCTTCTCTCTCATTCATTCTTCACACACAGCTTCCAAAGTAATCTCCCTTAACATATAATTCTGACCACGTCATTCTCCACTCAAAGACTTCAGTAGCTACGCACCGATTACCAAATTCAGTGTAACTAGATCACAGACATTCTTTTTAGAGATTCCACATAAACTTTATCTAGCTTGGCATTCAAGGCCCTTTGCCATGAGTCTTGTAGATTCTCTTTTATTCACTCTGAACTCAATGACACCTCGAGTACTCACTGTTCTCTGACCACTTTCTGTCCTCTCCTACCTCCATACCTTTGGGAGCACGTAACTTCCATGCCTGAAACAGATCCTTCTGCCCTCTACCTCTACTTATTGCTGTCCTCTCTCTCTTTCAAGGCCCTACTGCGGTGACATTGCCTCTATGACCCTTTCCCTGATTTGTCCAGTTAGAAGTGATCTATCATTCCTTGAATTTCTGATGTCACTATTTAATCTTTCATATTCTCTAAATCATTTTAAATCTACTATATGACAACTCATTTAGTTCTAAAAATAGATTGGTTTTTCTTGATAAAATAAATTATTAATAATAACTGCTGATGTTTAAATAGTGCTTCATAAAGTTTATGAAACCCTTCTTTACAACAACCCTGTGAGACAGGTGGCTACAATTATTGTTATCCCAATTATCCTAAAAAGGCTCCCTGATTTTCTTCATTGTGAGTGCTCTCTCTGATGACACAGATTTTAACCCATTTGCACCTTAGTAAACATCTCCATGAGTTGTTATGGCCAAAAATTCATCATATGATGATGGGCCTCTCAGAGCTTGGCTGGTCTGGCCTTAGGTATACAAATTGTCTGTTACCACTCCCATATTTGAAACTTTTCCAACATCATAGGGCATACTAGTTATAATAATTTCTATTATACAGATAAGAAAACAAGTTTGGAGAAGTTAGGTGACATCTCAATGGTGTCATGTAGCTAGAGAATGGAAAAAAAGCACTGGTAGTGTTGGAGTCAAAGGAATTGGGTTGAAATCCTGGCTCTGAAACCTATAACCTTTGGCAATCACTTTTCCTCTCTGGGCTTCAACCTCTCCTCTGTGAAATAAGGGATTGAACAAGATGGTCTATAAGGTACTTTCCAACTTCAGACCTATAATAAAGGTGGGAGTTTGAATCCAGATCTCCTAGCTCCATGTTTGGTGATCTCAGAATTACCAGGGCACATTTTTAATTTAAAAACTGCTTGGAAGGAGAACAAAAATAAAACATGAAAAACCAAAAATAGTAGGCAAAAAGAAAGGGTAGAGAAAGAAAGAAAAAGAACTATGCAAAATATCTTCCAAATTTAAAGTCTTAATCTTGTTCTTAAAAAGGCAGGCATTATAATTCCAAAGAACATGGGTATACAATTCTTATGCGGTTGATTTGATTCTGTATCAACACTTGTAGCCAAGGTTCATAATCTAAGAGACTAAAGGAAGAAATTTATATGAGGAATAAAGGATACTGTCCCTGAAACTCTTCAGTGATCTCCTTACCAGAAGGTACTATTGTCTATTTGTCAGGAATGCAAACTTAGTTAATAATAACATCAAAGTTATCTCAGCATGTTGAAACAAGTTTCTGGGAAAAGAATGCCCTGAGAGAGTGGTGGTTACTAGACTGTACCTATAACACTGAACACTCTATGTGCCTTCAGCAATACAGATTCATAAGAGATTCTGAAGTATGCTCCAGTGAAAGAATGGATCCTCAGAAGTTACAGAGTCAAAAGAAACTCTCCAGGGCACCCTATAGGATCATCTAGATTTTTAGCTAGAACAAATCTAACTACTTCAGGACTGCATACACAATAACACTGGCAACTGAAAGGAACACTTACTCAATTCTTTGAAGCTAATTTAATGAAAGTGTGTGTGTGAACATATTCATGATGATTTCCAGACCTGCCTAGAGAGAACTATTTTCACAAAAGAAAAATGTAACTTCTTTTGCTGAATATGGATCATCACCAGAAATGAATCCAATAATGACATTGCCTTTTGAGCACCATGTCCCTGAAAATGAGGTTTAGGACAACAGTGGAATGCAATTTTGATAGGTCTAGGCCCTACCAGAGTGCAAATAATTTTTAATGTAGGTTGTATCTATCAGTGAAAAGTGGTTCAGAAAATTAATATAAGATAATATAGAGATAATATCAGGCCAAACAAAAAATCCCTAAATAACCAAACCCTCTGCCTCAATTGTCTGGTAGTTCTTGAGACATTCTCAATCATTCAATGAGCACTTATTACGTGCCACTGGGTGTCAGGTACCAGGCCAGGTGCTGAGGATAAAAAGAAACAGCAAGTCACTTTACTAAAAATATTTTTTAAAAGTATCTTAATTTTAAAGAATGTCTTAATTCTTTACTTTCTTTTGCATAAGAAGGAATGAAGAGTCAAGGTTCCTGGAGATAATGACTTCTGTTTTAGTCACTGGGTAGCAGTAACAGTGAAATAACCAAAGATTTAGATTACTTCTCATCGTTCTTTCTGACCAAACTTCTAGTTAGCAAATGACTAGTTTACTTTAGGACATCCTAGGGTCACATTTTATTCCCAATTTCACCTAACAATACAGCTTATTATTAAATACCTAGGTCCCTGGCAATGGGTTAAGATACTGTGACACTTATAAAAGAAATTAAATGCAAGTTTCCCTCAAGGAGCTTATAATATACTTGAGAAAAGACTTTCTTTTAGTCAACTGGTCATGTCTGATGTGACCCCTTTGGAATTTTCTTGGCAAAAATACTAGACTGGTTTGCCATTTCCTTCTCCAGTTCATTTTACAGATGAGGACACTAAGGCAAACAGGGTGAAGTGACTTAGCCAGGTTCACACAGCTAGTAAATGTCTGAGGTCAAATTTGAACTCAGGTCTTTGCTGACTCCAAGGGTAGTACTCTATCCACTATGCCACCTAGCTTAGTGGAGAAAAGCTGATTCTATTATAGAATATATGTGATATAGAAATTATACATGATTCTATTATGGAACACTACCAGATTAGGTTGATTGGCACAGCACACAGATGATAAAAGATATGAGAAGGGAAAGGATAGGGTAGGGTAAAATAAGGAGGAATGATTTCATAGAGGAAATGGGAAGAAGGCAGGGCTGATGTACAGGGGAGAGGAGGTAGAACGTTCTAAGGAAGAGAATAGCATGACAAGAACATCCATAGGTGTTCTGTATATTGCATTTAGGAGGCAAGAGGAAGAATGGAAGCCTTTGAAGGAAAGAGAGAAATAATCTGAGAAGTAAAAAGGAAAGAAGAGAAAAGATAACAGTTTCAAGGAGGGAAATGATCAATTTTCAAATGTTGCAGAGAGGTTAAAGACTAGGCTTGAGTAAAGACAACCTAATTTATTTAGAGGGCTTTTACGTAGAATATTAAGGCAATGAAAACAGCTGCTATCACTAGTAGGATTTACGAAAGGAAGGAAAGAAATAAGATGGTTCTCAGCAATGTAAGCCTAAAAATTCCAAAGAACTCATGATGGAAAATGCCATCTATATCCAGAGAAAGAACTATGGAGTTGGAATGCAGAGTGAAGCAGACTCTTTTCTGTTTTGTTTTTTTCTCATGGTTTCTCCCATTTGTTGTAATTCTTCTATACAACATGACTAATGTGACAATGTATTTAATAGGAATGTGTGTTGAGCCTATATCAGAATGCATGCCATCTTGGGGAGAGAGAGAAAAATGAAAACTTATGGAAATGAATGTTGAAAACTAAAAATTAAAATAAACTAATAAAAATTACAGATAGTTAAAATAATAAAAAGGTGTGGTGACTGAAAGGGATAGGAGGGTCATCTAATGTGTTTTGGGGTTTTGAGAAAGATGTAGTACGGTGCAAAGAAGACTATTTGGGTCAAAGAACCTGGGTTCATATAATCTTACACAAGCCACTAAATCTGTCCAGGACTTCTATTTCTCTTCTGTAAAGTGAGAAAGATGAAACAGAAGGCCCCGGAGGTTTCTTCAAAGCTCTGAGCCTACAAGCATACTTGTGTTCACACTGTATTCTTCAGCATAATGTAAGCTAATGGTCAGGAACTGTTTTCATTTTTTTCATAGTATCTTCAGCACCTAGTAGTGCCCCGTACATACTAAACGCTTGAGAAAGGTTCAATTGAATTGAGAGAAAAAAGATGTTATTTCCCTTAAGTCCTACCTAGCTTTCAAGGTCCAGTCCAAGATCCTAAAGGATCTTGAAAAAACTCATTATCTCTGTCAAATACTTAGGCATTTAATTCTCTTCTCTCTTGCACTGGTCAGCATTTTATTTATATAAGTTTTGTTTTCCCAACTGCAGATAGGCAGCAACTTAGACCAAAACTGAAAGGGAAAAAGAGCGCAGGCTGACTCACATTTGAAAGACTGGATAGCACTTTCCATAGTCTTCAACTGCTCCTTGCCACTAAAGGTCAATTTTTAAACTCTCATGCTATCCTGTTTATGCTGAATGGTTGTAAATCATGGAAATCCAGGGAATGATCCGAAAGGAAGAGCTCTAGAATGTTGAATAAATCTGTAATCTGAAGATGTTTGGAGAGAAAAAAGACAATATGGATAGGGTGAAATTTATATTGAAGATTAAGTGTACCTATACCAATGAATTAATGGATCTATAAATGTACTGAATTAAATCTTCCCAACTAGATTGTATATAGGTTGATTGGAAGCAGAAATTATGCTATATACTTCTTTTCTATTCCCCACAGTTACTAACAGTGTTGTGCACACAGCAGGTCCTCAAAACTTAAGAAAAAAATTTAACAGAGAAAAGATTTAGGACATGGCAATGTTAGTATGTGCCTAGAATGGTACAAAATGGAAGTAGCAGAGTGAAAAGAGGTCAACCCAGAGGAAACATGAGGCTAAGGTATCTGATGGGTCATCAACACATTTAAGCCATCAAGGATGATGGTAACCACAGGATTTTTATGAGGAAATATTTAATTTGATTACTGAAGTTCTCTAGAAAGGTAGAAAAGGATCCTGTTAAATAATAGTGGTAAGGATTTCAAGATAGCAAAGGGAAATATCATGCATTCCAAATGACAAGAGTTGTTTAATGGCATATGGGACATTTGTCCTATGGAATCAGGAGGAACAAAGAATAAAGTCTTCATGGGATAGAAATATGAAGTATGTAAAAGTATTTGGATAGAGTCATATGTCTTCTCAGGTGAGACCATGTAGAGAAGGTGAGAATAAGGTTTAGAATAAAGGAAAATTTCCTCACAATGTCCCCTAGGGCAGAGTAGAAATAAGGATGGAATGGGGGAAAAAGGAAGCGTAGGTGGCCTGAACAGATATAAACGTTTGGTTAGAAAGAATTTAGATATCTGGGTTAAAATGTCTGTTGGGTTAGCTACTGTCCAACAAATATTTAGGGTGGAGAATAGTTGGGCTGTATACAATAGCTGTTTAAGTACCTTAAAGGCCATTTTATGGAAAAAGTTGGCCAAGTGAAATTACCTTGAATTTACTTTGTGTATGCTTGGAGAACTTGTGTGTGTGTCATCCTTCGTTGCCGACGAAGACTGTCATTAGAGAAATGATGACATGACTTGCACTGGACTTTGTTTTGAGTGAGGAAAGGCTGTGCAACCAGAGCCATCTGAATGCAGTGACCAGATATTCAACAGCTGGGTTAAGTGACTTGCCCAGGGTCACACAGCTAGTAAGTGTCTGAGGCCAGGTTTGAACTCAGGAAGATGAGTCTTTTTTGACTCCAGGCCCACCACTCTATCTCCTGTGCCACCCAGCTGCTCAAAACCAACTCCACTAATCCCATACTTTACTCTCCATAAAGAACTTGGGACATTTTTTGATTTAGATGTCACTTCTTTCTTCCTTCTGGTTTCAATTAGAGTGAGAATTGCAATATTATTATGATTCATTTCCTCAAGAAGTATGTCAATTCACTTGTCACTGGACAAAGATATCAAGTTTAGAGTACAACAGCTGAGATAATGTTAATAGCTACTTTAAAAGTGATGTGATTTTTAACACCCTCTCTCCCGTTAAACATATGATTGAATGCATAAGTTCAGCCTAAGTTACAGAGTCCTGGAAAGTCAAGAGGGACCTGGACATGATATGGGACGCTGTTGGGTGCCATTATGGGACCTTAGTCAGGATAATGATGTGATGAAAACACTGTTTTAGGAGGATTAATATAGTTCCAATAGTAGTGGTGGATGGATGCAGAGAAACCAGTTAGGATGACATAAATAATCTAAGTGTGAAATGATTAGGTCTTGAAGTAGGATGGTGGTAGTGGGAATGGGAAGAAAATGACACGTGAGAAATTTAAGCAGGGAACACTGGCAGGACTTGGCATCTAACTGAATGTAGAAGGAACCAAAGAGGGAAAAATCAAGGACGTCTCAGTATGATAGAGGTGGGAGGAACCTTAGAGATCATGTAGTGCTGACCCTTTATTTCAGTAGATGAAGGAAATCAGAGCCAGAGAGCACAGGTGACAGATATAAGGTCATACAAGTTGCAGAGCCACACTTATAACCTTGGCTTTCAGTGGAAAGATGCAATTGCGGAGTCAGAGGACTTGGGTTCAAATCCTACCTCTGATCTTTGTGACTTTATACAAGTTACTTAACTTCCCTGGGCCTCAACGTACTAATCTATAAAAATGGGGTCAGTGTAGAGGATGAAAGAAATCATACAATGTGGTCTCTGATGTCCTTCCTAGGTCTACGCCCATAACCCTATATCTCTACCCTGCTGCCTCTTCTGGTCATCTTTCTTCCTAAAACAGAATCCATTGCTGTCATATGGTCCTCTCACTTATGAGTAAGTATTGTTTAACTTTCTTCACAAGTCTGATGATACAATCTTCTGTCCTCAATCCGCTTTATTCACAAAGCAATGCAGTTACACCTTAAACTTCACTACTATCTGGGACTGTGCTACCTCCCAAGATGCCAAACTCCAAAGCTATTCCTTAATTCCAATGCCATTTTTCTTACTTCTCTCTCATTCCTTCTCATTCCATCTGATTTCTGTCTTCACCCTGATTTCCAATCAGTTAATCATTCAATAAACAGAGTCCATCGCCAGTGTCACTTGCCAGTCCTGACCCCTTCTTTGCCAGTGACTTCAAAGATCTTGGTTTGCCCTTCTAATCCTCCCTGGGTCATTTCCACCATTCCGTTCTTCCCTCTGAACTTGACCCTGGGGGGCTGAATATGCACAGAGAAAGTCACCATATCAAACTTATTGGAAAATAGTTGAATTCATATGGTATATGAATGTGTGAGGACAGGGCATTTTTGTCTTTTATTCCACAGTAGCTGGCACACAATAAGCACTTAACTGATTGACTTGTTCTGTTTGACAACTGAGATAACAGTGAGAGCAAACAGCAGATTTAGGCTTGACCTAAGGAAAACTTTCCTAGCACACTGGAACTATCCAAGAGTTGAATGGCTTGTCTTGGAAGGTAGTGGGTCATCACTTGAGGTCTCTAAGGAAAAACACCCTTGTCAGGTGTTTGTATTTGAGTCATTTCAGTCATGTCCAACTCTTTGTGATCCCATGTGGAGTTTTTGTGGGAAAGATACTGGTTTGTCATTTCCTTTTCTAGCTCATTTTCCAAATGAGGAAACTGAGGCAAACAGGGTTAAGTGACTTGCCCAAGGTCACACCCATAGTAAGGGTCTAAGCCTAGATTTAAACTCAGATCTTCCTGACTCCAAGGCTAGCACCCTATCCACTGGACCACCTAGATGCCCCAAGTGTATTGGATCTTTCTTCAGGTGCTGGTAGGACAAGGTGATCTTTCCAAACATGAAATTTTCTGATCCTGGGCAGAGAACTGGATTTAAGGAAATAGTGTGGTGAGAAGAAAACAGGGCACGCAGATGAGGCATGGGAAAGGGATTTGCTGAAAAAACAGAATCCTATGTATTTTAAAATGGGAAATTAAAAGAAGCAGCACCATAAGGAGAGTTTGGAGGGAGGGGACAGACTGGCGCACCCAGTAAATAGATAAGGCCACACCTGGGGCAACAGACACCTACACACAACTGACCCCAATGTTTCCTATGGAGCTCTGCCTGGTTAAGCTGTGTTGTCTAATAATCTTTTAAGACTGGCAGCAGCCCCAGCCTCTATTCAGGTGGCAATTCTCCTGGAAACTTCAAAGTGCTTTGGGCAGGAAAGAAAAAACACAAAAACTGGGCGGGGATCAGTTTAAGGGGGGAAGAAGAATCCTTTAAACATCTGTGCCCACTGCTCTCCAAGAAAACAACTGAAGTTTATAAAGCCTTTAAGATTTACAAAGTTCTGTATATATCCTGAATTCAATAGAGATCTGAACCACAACTCTGTGAGGTAAGTAATACAGATATCATCCTCCTTAATTCATCAATCAGTAATTAGGATTGTGAATCTCAGAAAAGGGAAATAGGATGCATATAGCTAGTCTTGGTGGGAAGGGTCTGATCCTCAATCTCTAAGTGACACAGGGCTCTAAGATAACAGTCTTCTCATTCACTTTCAAGACACACCCTTGCCCTGAAGCCCCCCTTTACTACATTAGGCCAATTACAGCCTTAGTTTACAACAAACTAACGTTTGTCCAAGGCTAACTCCTAATTGTTGGGGATACAAAGACAGCTAAGTCACTGAACCTGCTCCTGAGGAGCTTACAACCAAATGTGGGTGTAAAGACAAAAATGACTGTAAGAGAGAATGACTAATTGCAAAAAAGAGGTCCAGGGAGTCTCATGATAAATTTAAGTAGGAAGAAATCACCTCCTCAGCATGGGGGGCAGGGAGTAAGGAAAAGGAAAAGATTAAGGGAAGTGCCAGAGATAAAGCTGCTGCTTCACATTTGTTTCTCCAAACTGTAAACTCCTTAAAGGCTTGGGAAAGACATAATTATTTAGTAGCATCTATATTTGCAAAGGATTTTGAACATATTTTTTCACTGAATCTTCACAACACTCTGAGGTGGGTGGTATTATTATCCCATCTTCTGGATGGGGAAACTGAGGTGTGGAGTAGTGAGATGAGCTGGCGATACAGGAGAAGAGCTCGGGTGCCCTTGAATTCAGGCCCAGTGTTCTCTCTACACACTAGGGTCCCTGGCTGCTTAAGGAGCCTCACAGACTTGGAGCCAGAAGCGGCCTCGGGGGCTACCTGGCCCGAGGTCTGCATTTCACAGGGAGGCAGGAGGTGTTTCAGAGTCCCACGGGCAGGGAGTCCCAAGGCTGAGAACTGAACCTAGGCCCTCTGACTTCAAAGGAGGCTTAAAAAAAGCACGGCCCTACAGTCCTGGTTCTTGGAGTCTTTCATAACGTCCAGGAACAAATTCTACGAGAAATACCAGAACAGACCGTCCTGGCAAGCTGGTCAGCCCAAGTCCGGCGGCCACGCGTGCGGCTGCACCCAGGCTGGCTGGCGGGGGGCACGTCCTGTATGCCAGGACAGGCGAACACTGGGGTCTTCGGCGTCAGAGGGTCTGGGTGCCAATCCCCTCGTGTCCTCTCCCCGGTAAAAGGCTGGGGGCCCTTCAGCTCTGCACGTGGCCCGAGGCCGCTGGGCGTCCCCAGGATGACCTTGGAGTCAGAAGACCCGAGTCCAAAGCCTGCCTCCGACACCGTCCCGTCCGCGCCAGGGCTGCGCACGCGCCGGCGATCACCACCGTCCGGGACTGCTGCCCTGCCGGAGAAGTCGGGGTAACAGCACCTCCCTTGCGGGAGCCGAGGTCCAACGGGGCGACCTACTAAGCGCTCTGCAAGCCTCGAAGGGTGGCGTAGACGCTGCCCGTCAGCATCCCGTCTGCCTCAGGGTGCTCCTCCGGGAAGTGAGCTTCGCTGCGAGGGGCAGAGGGGCCGTGCACAGAGCGGCATGGCTGCGGTCACCGCGGCGGTCACGCAGCTTTCCGCGTGGAGCTGTGCGGCCCCCCGGCCCTTCCCGGAGCCTCAGTTTCCCCAGCTGTAAAAAGGGCGCCGTCTACGGGGGAGGGAGCTCGCCTGGGACCCCCGCGGCGTCGTGGCCCGCAGCGGTCCATCCTCTCCGCGGGAGCTGCCGGCCTCGGCCCTCGGGGCGCCCCGGTCCCCGGTTCCCGGCCTCGGTCCCGGGGCTCGCCCGCTCGCCCGCCCGCTCGCCCGCCCGCTCGCTAGCAGTTCGAAATGGCGGCCGCAGGCGCGCCGAGGCCCCGCCTCCAGGGGCGGGGCCTGAGCCAGGGAAGAGGGAACGATACCGGAGCCGATGAATGGGCGCCTGGGCCGTGCCGGCGGCGGGGGCCGCGGTAGGTGGGGGCGGCGCGGGGGAGGCGCCGCAGGTTAGGCCGAGGAGCGCCGAGCCTCCTCGTCGCGGACGCTGAGGCCGCCATTTTAGATGGAGGCAGCGAGCCGCCGCCAGCAGTGAGGAAGCGAGCGCGAGCGGGCGCCGGAGCGAGAGCGCGAGCGTGGGCGCCGCGGCGGGCAGAGAGCGCCCCTCCACGGGCTCGGCCGGGCCGGGACGGCGGCGGCGGGCGGCCCGGGCCCTCGACTCTGCGGCGGCCGGCGGGCGGGCCCCTGCCCGGGGACGATGCGGGGGCCGCCCGGGGCCCCCTCCCCCGGGCTGGGGACGCGCCGCCGCTGATCGGGCCTGGGCGCTGGGCGCACTCGACGCGCCGCCGCTGCCGCCTCGGCCCGGGCCGCGGGCACGCACGGGACGGGGCGAGACGGGACGCACGCGGCGCGCACCGGCCCCGCAGGTAGGCTGCCGAGCCGGCTCAGCCCGGCAGGCGAGAGCGGGGCCTCCGGCCCGGCGCGGCTCCTCGCCTGAGGAGGCCGCGGCCCTTCCGGGGAACGCGGGCCAAGGGAGACGGGCACAGCCCGCCGAGCCTCGGCCGGGCAGCGCCGGAAAGGGCCCTGAGCCCTTCCCGTCACAGATGAGGAAACTGAGGCCGGGAGTGGGGGTGGTTCATAGATGTAGAGATGCCAGAAACCCTCCCCCCTTACGTCCCGATGAGGAAACGGAGGCCCTGGGATGGGGGCCATCGTAGATCTGGAGCGTAGAAGGGACCCCCGACGCCTCCTCCCTGTGGAGGCCGGGAAGGCGATCGGGGAAGTGACATCTGCGAGTCGGCAGACGCTGAGGCTCGGGGTGCGAGGCCAGCCTGGCAGCCCCGAGTTTTGGTAAACACTGAGGAAGGCTTCCCAGAGCGAAGTCGGTGTCAGGAGCAATGGGACCTTTGCGGTGCAGCTGGAGACGGGGAGAGACCCTGGGCTCCTGGCGGCGCCTCTCCCTTCAGCAGTCCTGTCCCCCCCTCTCTCCCCAGGGTTTTTTATTTGGGGGGGGGGCCGGGTGGGTGAAAATGGGGAGGAGGAGAAAATCCTGAGTTCTCCTTGTGTGCGTGTGGTCGGGCGAGTGGAATAGTTAAGAGAACCTGTGTTCTTTTGCGCTGAAGAGGATGCTTTTGCCTGGTGAAAATGGATCGAGGGCTTGGTAGTTTTTGGAGAAAGGAACTGGGGCTGACTTTGCTGAAAGTAAGTAAATTAATGCTATTCTAAAGCGAAGGCGGTGTTGTAAGAAACTCATTTGCAAAAGGCTTGGGAAACATTGGTCCTGGAGTGTGAGCTAAGCTTTGCGTTCTTCGTGAAGAGATTCTTTCTCCATTCCTTCTCGTTTATTTCATACATCACTTGGTCAGTTTCCTTTTGTGGACATAATGTTAGCAGGACACGGGCAGATTCTTGGGTGTATGACCAGCTGCATAGGGCAGTCCCGGCGTATGGTAAACATAGACTGGGGTCCTATGGAAATTAGTTTATTTTAGTGTTTGTCCCTTTAAATGAGAATTATCTTTTCTGTTTGAGAACCAGATTTCTTTTGTGCTCTCCATGCTGAAACTGGTAAACTTTTGAAATGGCGGTTTTTATCATAGCAAAACAATATTAGTTGTTTCTTCCTTGTTACTTGGTTACGTGGGATTTCAGGTTGTGTATTCTGTACTTAGGCAGTAATGAGTAATGTTCTCTTAGGCCTTGTTTTTTATAGGTTGCCTTAAAAACAAAAGGGTAGATTGTAAAATGTAGTTCAGACTAATTTTTAGTGTTCTAGTTGTGTATGTTAGTATATGTTGGAAACGGTTGGGCAGCATCTAAACATGCAAGATGAAATCTGAGGATTGTGGACGGTAGAGAACTTGGAAAAAGACAGTTAACTCCCCCACCTGGAAACACACACTTAACAACAATAACAGTACCCATGTTGTTTGCCCTTGGTTCACGAAGGACCATGACATCAGAAAGGTGATTCCATGACGTCTGAGTGAGTTATAGTGGCCGTATCCAAGGTTAAGTGTGCAATTGAATTTTTTCTTAACCTTGAAATGCATTCGTTTTCTAATTAAAATCATTTTTACACACAAAAGGTTTTCATATCCACAAGTTTGTTAGAACAGCACTAATGCTCTTGTATTGACTGTGGTGACAATGTTCCTTTATTACAGTAATTTCTAAGTCATACTGTTTTGGTATGTAATGCATATACAATTAAGTCAGAGGCTGATATTTAATATCTCTAATGCTAGTCGGGTTGTTTTGAAATGGAAACAATTGTTTCATTTGAAGGCTAATACTAGGGGAGAATAGACTTGTTACTGTTTTTGTTTAGAACTTGTCTAATTAGGTACACAGGGGTTTATCATTGTCAGTTAGTGGAGACATGTTTGTGTTTTCCAGGAGGGAACTATTTTATGTTTCACTACCTCGGAGCATTCTCTCAAATTAACATTTAAAATAGAAGATCTTTGCGAAATTCACCAAAAAAAAGTTTACTGGGTGTGGTTTAATATAACTCAGGGTTAGGAGGGACTGGGTCACTGGAGAACAACAATATTTGGGTTCATAATTGAAACCTCAGACTCATATCAGAAGTTGATTGCTTTTGTAGTTTAAAACAAAGTATGAAATCTGGAGTATTAAATATTAGGGTAAATATAAAGATTGAATTTTCACTCCTAAGTTGTTTTCCTTGAAGCTTCTTTGAATCTGAAAGCTTTCTGGAGTTATGTTTCTTGAAGGCAAAATTTTGTTAATCTTTATCCCCTGTAACTCTCAACTCAGTATCTGTGTTCTAGTGAAATAATTCAATTTGGTTTAATTTTACTCTTTATGAAATAGAATCATAGATTGTTTAAATTTTTTAAAAAGCTCTATTCTATGCAGTTAATATTACAAGCTGTTTCTGCAGAAATTAAGAAATTAAGCAGAATAATTTTTATGTGTGATTAAGTTTTATGTGTGATTTGCAATTATATGGCCTCATAGTATTTTACTTTGGTAATGTATCATTTAATGGCAGAAAAACTGCTTGAGGTGGATTTCATTTAACAGTATTATAGACACCTTGGGAGTAGGTCTTTAGCTAAACATCATTGTATACCTTAGTGCGGACTTAAATTTCTTATCCTAATGATTGTTATTGAAAGATGGTAGATTAATTTGTCAGTCATTGGAAGTGTGGAAAGGGTATAACTGAGAAGCTTAAACATTAAAATGTTTTAAATAGACTTACAAAAGTTCTGTTCATAGGAGTGAAAATCTTCAAAGCAAAAGTCTTCAGATTTAAAAACTGAATTGCTCCAGTGCATTTGGAAGGATGGGGTTTGAGCCTACACTGCCCAAGGTGGTGGTAATGGGGGAGGCAAGAAAAGGACCTTGAACTGCTCACCCAGCTAGAACAAGTAGATTCCAAATATGCAGCTCTGTATTTGAAAATTACTTTATGATGAGCTTCTTTGTGATGTTATCTTTGTATATGGGCTCTGGGCTAAAAGTTCTTAATAATTAAAATGTTGCATTTTTAATATTGCAGTGTTGTAGAACCATTCTGGTTTAGCATTTTCTGACAGGCTTAATTTGCAGTGTTTTCATTTAGGTTTTTCATTTGAGAGACTTCTGTTTTTCTTTCTCCTAATGCTGCTTCTAGAATTAGATCTATGTGGATTCAGATGTCTAGTGGGGTGTGTATTCTTTTGTTATTGGCTTAGACCAATCACAGCTATATGAAGATTTTTTTTTTTTTTGGAAATCACTAACAAAGTATGCTAATTAGCATCACATTCCAATCAATGCACATAGAATTTCTTGAGAACACTTGACAGTCTAGTTTTATTTTTAGACCAGACTCTTAGGAAAGTTGCCTCATTGACTCCGGCTGGGGTGTGGTATGTTGGTTAACTTAGTCTTAAAACTGACTCAAATTTATAGAATCTTTGATTGAGGTGTGAAAACTTATATACATTTTTCCCCTAAAAATCAGTGTTTTAAGGGAAGCAACTCTATGCCTTGTAGATATGTGTCTGGTTGTTTCTCATAGATCCTGGTGTAGCTGCACATTCATGTTATTCCTGTCTTTTCTGCCTATCTCACTTGAGTTGAATAGTAGGAGTAACTGTGATATAAATTTTTCCTTTTAAGATTTTCCTTTTCTTCATGCCCCTCCAGTCTTTTCTGGAAGGCAAAAATGGTATGACTAGTTCTTTGAAGGAGTTAATATTTGTTTAAAATTCTGCTTTTCCCCTTCAAAGTAAGAGAGTCAGGCTGAGTCTAAGTTCCTATGTCCTGCCATTTATTTATTTTAGATTTAAGGACATCTGGATTGCTGACTTTCCTACTTTGAGAATGCAGATCTGTCTGAAGGGGGGCATTTCCCTGGGCATAGATAGGTCGGCATTTCCTTTTCTGGAGCAAAGAGAGTTAAGAAAGGGACTCCTTTTTCTGTGGTTTGAAGTACTGGATGGAGATTCCAGTCAGTACCTATAATTGCCTTTGTATTATTGACTGAGTTATATACACTTTTTTTCTCCTTTGAAAAAGACTAAGTTCTAAAGTACAAATTGTTGTATGCTATTTGACCTGTTAGACAAGAAGTTTCAATGCTACAACCGCTCTTGGGCAGAGTTGGTTCTGAAAAATAAAAAAGCATTACTCCTCTGTATATTTGGAGCAGATTATCTCTGAGGTTCCTTTCAGCTCTGAATCTTCTCATTCTACCATAGCCTGATCCATTGTGGCAGAACTTCCCTGAAGAGCTTTATTTCTGTAAGAAAGGTCATATCAGGAGTATTGGTATCTTTGGAGACTTTGAGATTCCTAAATATACAATGTGGACATTTGCCTCTATATGCACTGGATATTCATTAGATTGAGAGCTTCTTCAGAACAGGTTTGGCACAGTGCCTGGCACCTAGTAGGGTGCACACCAACTGACACCAACTGGTTCATCATTTTTATCTACATTAACTCTTATTAGCTGACTTTGTACTGTTAGAATGAGCCTTGGACAATAAAGATTTCTTCAACTAGAAAGATATTAGGGAATGTACATAAATGCTGTATCCCTTTGTAGGACCTTATTCTATGGCTTTAGTGAGCTATATAATTGAGACAGGAGAGATTATCCATGACAACCTCTGGCACTAATTAATTTAGTTCCCTGGCAAATTCAGTTCAAGAAGCATTGATTAAATGCCTATTATGAAGCACTGTGCTAGGTGCAGGAAATACAAAGATGAAAAACAGGTCCTATCATCAAGGAGTTTACATTCTCCTAGTAAAATAAAACATTTATACAAAAGTAAATACAAGATAATTTCAGGAGCAAGAGACTCCAGAAAAGGTTCTACTCAGAGGTAACCCCTTACTTGGAAAGAAGGTAAGGATTGTGAGGATGGGACGATGGTGTGGAAGAGTTGGTTACAGGCATCCTGGACAGACTGAGGAAGGGGACTGAAGCAGGATGAGGAAGGGGACTGAAGCAGGATACGGAAGGTCGAGTTCAGATTGGCCAAAATGTAGAAATAATACAGAATGAGTCTGGAACCATAGACTGGAAATAGATTGTGAGAAGTGCTTTAAATGTTAACCAGATGAAACTGTATTTATTCTGGAAGCAGCAGGGAACAGCAGAGGACTCTCAGGCCTCCACTAGGTCCTAAGGGAACCTCATGAGACCTCTATGAGGGCAGAGGGCAGTGTAAGGTACACTGATCTTCTGTTGTCACGTGCATTTTCTACATATGTCCTTCACTATCATGTTGCTGTAATTTTTTTGTCTACTTTCCCCAGGGACCTTGTGTGCAAAGAGAAATTATGTCACTGGTTTGAAAGGAATATTTTGTTGTGTCAGATGTCATAACCATTCCTGCTTAGTAAATGCTATTGCCAAAAGGTAAATGAGGATAGTCAAGTTGTCAAGCATTGATTAAGGATTTACTGTGTTAGGCACTGTGCTGAGTGCTAGGGATAGAGAGAACTCAGAAACAGTCCGTCTTCAGGGAGGTCACAATCAATTGGGTGAAACAACATGCAAACAACTGTGTGCAAACACAGATAACAGGACAAACTGTCAATAATCTCCTGAATTACAGGAGACCAGAAAAGGCTTTTTGCAGAAGGTGGAATTTTAGCTGAGTCTTGAAAGAAGCTGGAAACCAGGAGGCAGTTAAGGAAGGAAAAACTGGTCATTAGGACTGTCAGGGCAAATGCATAGAATGGTTACTTACTAGTTATCAGTGGGATGCACACCTGTAAGGGCTTGTGAACTAGACTTCTAGAACTTTGACCATATGTTATCACTAGTAATGGGGAGGGAATAAATAGTAACAGATACCAGCCTGTGAATACAAGTGCCCAGTTGGGGGAATGGGCATAAAGGGGGTTCTTATTGTTGCATGGTCAGATTAGTGCTTTAGGAAGATTCTTTTGGCAGCTGTGTGGGGATAGATTTGACAAGGGAGAGACTTGGACCAAGGAAGCAATTAGAAGGTTGTTTCAGTAGCTAGGCCAGAGGGGATGAACTGATGGCTGCTGTATAAATGGAGCTGTCAGAAATGGTATAGAAGTAGAATTGACAAAACTTGGCAACCGAGTGGAGTGTGTGTGGTGTGTGTGTAGGTGAAAAACTGAGGTTTATTCTGAAGTTGACAACTTCATGACTGAAGGGATGTTGGTATCAGCCACAGAAATAGTGGTTTTGAGAATGGGGTGATTTAGGGGGAGGCATGATAACGAGTTCTGTTGTGCACAGGTTCAATCTGAGAACCTGCGGACCAACCAGGTAGAGATGGCCGGCAGGCAGTTGTTGATACGGGAATAGGGCTCAGGTGGAAGATTAACTGCATTGAGAGAGTCCCATGGGAGCTGATGAAGAAATGATGATGATGGTAGCTAATATTACATAGAGTTCACTATGTTCCAGGCACTGTGCTGAGTGCTTTATAGTTATTGTTTCTATCCTCACAACAGCCTTGAGAGAAAGGTGCTATTATTAGCCTGATTTTGTGGATAAGGAAACTGAGGCAAATAGGTGAAGTGGCTTGCCCAAGGCCCCACAGCTAGTAAGTATCTGAGGCTGGATTTGAACTCAGGTCTTCCTGACTCCAGATTCAGCTCTCTATCCACAGCGCCACCTAGCTGAAGAAGAGAAGAGAAAATAAATAAAGCAGGGTCTTCAGGAATGCCCACATTTAATGGGGAGGAGGAATCTGGAAAGGAGAGTGATGAAGGAGGAAGTTAGATAGAAAAACCCAGGGAAGAGCAACTTCAGAAAAGAAGTGGAGAAAGAGAATGTGCCTGTGGGAGGGTTGGTCATGTGTGTTAGAAGTTCAGAAAGGTTATGGAGGAAGAGGACTGAGGAAAGGACACTGGGCTTAGCAGTTAAGAGATCATTGCATCCCATGAATTGGATGATTTTGATTACACAATTTTTGTACAAACAGAACCAGTGCTTTTAAACGTGGAAGGGAAACAGTTAACTGGGGAAATTTTTGTTCTCATTAAGGTCTGATATTTGAGATAAATAAGGAATTGATTCAAATTTAGAAGAACAAGAGTCATTGATTTGAACAGACAATTTTCAAAGAAACACTATCAACCACCATATAAAAAATTTTTAAATCACTAATAATTAGAGAAATGAAAATTAAAGCAACTCTGAGGTTCAGCTCCATGCACATCACATTGACAAAGATGACAAAAAAAGAAAATGACAATTTCTTGGCGTTGTTTCAGGAAATAAGCACATCGATGCACTAATGATAAGCTCTGAACTGATCGATCCATTCTAGAACTAAGCCTCCCAAATCCCTAAACCATGCATGTCCTTTGACCCAGTGATACCACTACCAAGCTTATACCATAAAGAGATGTTGAGTATAAGGAAATGAACCCATATGTATAAGGATGTGTATTACAATAGCTCCTTTTGTTATAATAACTGTAAATTAAGAGGGTGCCCACCAATTGGGGAATTATTGAACAAATTATGGTATTTGAATGTATTAGAATGTGACAACTCCATAAGAAATGATAAAAAGAAAAGGTTTCAGAAAAACCTGGGAAGATTTATATGAATAGATGCATAATGAAGGGAGCAGAACCAGGAGAACAACATATAAATAACATTGTAAAGAAAACCAACTTTGAAAGACTTAAGAACTATGATCAGTGAGTTGACAAGGCACTGTTTCAAAGGACTGATGATGAAACATGCTATTTCTCTCCTATGAACTCCATATGTAGAATGAGATTTACATTTTTTTGGATGTGGCCAGTATAGGAATTAACTTTGCTTACTTATGTATATTCTATAAGTTTTTTTTTCAATTTGTCAGTGGGATAGGATTAAAATGGGGCTCGGGCCAGGGAGCCAAAAAGAAATAGAAAGAAAAGGAAGAAAAGAAGTTTCCTGAAACATTTATAAATGCATAAAGAGAAGGAAAGTCAGAAAAAATTGCATTCAAATAGGACAGTTCTGAAAGTCACAAATTAAAAAAAAAACCACACTTAACTGTATTCTTTATAATTTTAACTGCTATTGTTTTGTTTGTACAAAAACTGTTAGCCTTATTTTATAGATGAGGAGGACCGAGACTAAAATAAATTGCCTTCCCCAAGGTTAGTTTAGTGTTGGTGTCATTATAGGACTTCGGAATTCCAATTTAATAGTCTTTTAAGGGCCGTGAATTTCTCTCTAAAGATAAACTACTTCGTGTTCTCAGTTCAAAATGAACGCTACTGAAGACAGGACAAGATTCTTTGATTAAAAAATAAGATGAGAGGCTTCAAAGACTGGACCTTCCACATTCTGGTGGCAAATCTACCTTTCTATCCTTATCTGCTTTTAATTTCTGGTATGTCCTATGTTCTCCAGACAAACTGGATTGACTGTTTTTCAGCCTTGCACCTCTCCTTGGCTTATGCTCTTCTCTCCATCCTCTTTTCAATCACCTTTCCTCATTTTCTCAGATAATACCCTTTGTTCAATAGTTAACTCTTCTGAAACCACTCTGGGGAGAGTATATACAAATATGAAACAAGATGAAACTCTAACTTTGCAGTGAGTTTTACATCTTAATAGGGGAGTGGTGTATGTGTGGGTGTGGGTGTGAATAATGCAAAGCATTAAGGGTAAAGGAGAAAGTCAGACAAAGTAAGAAAATTTAAGGAAGGAAAGTGGTTACTTGGCAACTGACAAGAGGAGAGAAATATTCCTCGAGGAAGAGAAGGATTTTGACAGGTGATGATCTGAAGGAGATGCATGTACAAGGCCTGGAGGACAGTTTTGGCTGTGTGGAAAGAGGTTAGAGAGTGTAGCTGGATGACAGCTAAGGCTCTAGTTTGTTGGACACATGGAAAGCTAGGGCGGACTGTGAAGTAAACCTGGAGTGCTCCGTTGTGTGGAGGTTGAGGAGTTTGTGTTCTATCAAACCCTAGGCAGTAGAGAGCCACCAAGGCTGCTGAACAAGAAGAGACGTGGTCAGACCTGTGCATTACAAACATTTTGTCATTTGTGTGGAGAATGCATTCTAGGACCCTGGGGGACCAACCGTCTGTGTGATTTTTACAGTAATGTTCAGATGAGAGGTAATGAGGACCTAAACCAGGGTAGTGCCAGTATTAAATAGGAGAGGAATAGATGGACATAGGACAGAGATTACCGAGTTAGAATTCATAGTGCTTGGCAGGTGATCAGATATGACGCCCAGGGGAAAAGAAAGAATCAGAGAGAACATTGATGTTTGAAGACTGGATAGCTGGGAGGACAGTGGTGCCATTAAGCCAGGCTGAGAGAGAGGGGAAGAGTGGGGAGTTTGGCTCTGGACATGGGATCATAGAATTTAAAGCTAGAAGAAACCTTCAAGGAATATTTAGTCTGACTCCTTCATTTCACAGCTAAAGAAACTTAAGACTGAGTCATGCTAATTTGGGGATTAGGAGTTAGAGTCACATGACTTCTTAGCCGGGACAGGGTGGTCGGGTAATTTGGGATTCTGATATATAAATAGACTAAATTGGTGGGGGGGGGGGGACTTGCTTCCGTGGAGATATGCTTCCTTTATACAATAAATATTTCTGATAAATGTTGATAAAGCTAATTTCCACAAAATAAAATTTGCTATAAAACATTATAGCAAATACATTTCTGGACTGCTTGTCTTACGAAAGGTGAGAAGCATGGGAGTACCAGAAGAATGAAGTGATTTTTGTGTGGCTGACTCAAGGATGATGGAATGGGAGATTGATAAAGATGCCTTGCCAAGATGTGAACATTGTGTAGTGTTTTGTATGCAGTGGAAGAGAATCTTGTTTGTCTGTTCATTTGGGGAAACATCAGTTTAACCGGTGGATCCACCTATTGCACATTTTATACCATTAATTTTTGTAAAGGATGATTTTAATGAGAGACATCATAGTGTAGTGAATAACGTGCTGGGACTGGAATAAGAAAACCCAAGGTTTATATCTCACCTCTCATACTTATGACTTTTGAGCAAGTCACTAGACATTGCTGAGCCTCAGTTTCCTCAAGTGCAATATACCGTAAAGGGTTTAGACTACATAGACCCTCAGATCTCTCCCTTCCAGCTCTAGATTGGCGAAGCTGTGATTTCTGTAGTATGTGCTCTTAGATTAGTTGCAGTCTGCATGCAGGAATCTTACCTCCTTGATGTATGATTTTCATGATTTAAGGTTCTGGGTTTTTGTTTTTGTTTTTGACATTTCAGAATTCATTAACACAATTTTCTGACAAAATAGAAAGAATTCAGTTATCTTTTTCTCAAAGATTTTTTAAAAAATAAATTGTTCAAAATGTGCCACTGAAGCTACCCTTCATATCCTTCCTTTCTGCCTTTAATAATGTTCTTATAGGGTTTACATATACAGTTCATATCAGATGTATTAATTTTATTTCCGCTTCCCCCATCAGCAAACACTAGTAGCTTCCTTTTTGATACCTTCCATCTGTGTTGTATATCTTGTATGAACCTAGCTATTCACATGTCGTCTCCACTAGTAGACTGAGCTCCTTGAGGGAGGCGGCGAGTTTTGCCTTTCTTTCTATGCTTATCGCAGTGCCTGGCTCATTGTAAGCACTTCGTATATGCTTATTTACTTGACCCGTTTTCCTCATGTCTCATAGCACAGTAATATTCCATTACATTTCTTTATTATAGCTTCTTTAGCCATTCCTCAGTCAGTGGCCATCTGAGCATCCCATTTCACCACGACTACCAAAACTGCAGCTACAAATATTTTAGTGCCTATGGGGCTTTTCTTTTTATCATTGGCCTTCTTGGGGTATGCCAACTAGTGGGATGCCTGGATCAAAGGGTATGGATCTTTTAGTTTCTCTAGGCAGTTCTAACTTTTCAGAATGGTTATACCAATTCATACTCATCCAACAGTTCATTAACTTGCCCTCTTTTCATAACCCTTCTAATACTTTCCACCTTTTATCATTTTTGTTTATTTGCTAGGTGTAAAGTGAAGTATCAGTTGTTTTGATTTGTATTTCTCTTATTATTAGTGATTTGGCATATTCTTTCTGGTATAAATTTAATGGAATAAAATGAAGGTTAAGTGACAGAAATTTTCCTCTTTCTCTAACTCCTCCAAAACTCCTCCATTCTCCAACTCTCAAGTAGTTTACCAGTCCGTTTGGCCATTCGTATCCCACCAACCCCATCCTTAATAATAAATTTGTTTTTATGTATGTCTCTAAACGCCTATGCAGAAATAGGGGATCTTGTAAATTATAAATTGACAAGGTGCAGAGCAGTGCTTGATTTAGGAATGTAAATATATAATTTAAAAATACCTTGAGTTAAAAAACAGTGTTAAAAGACAATTCATTTTAAATATATGTGTGTGTGTATGTATGGGTATATATTCGTGTGTGTGTGTATATATATGTAATATATATATATATACATAAAATTTTTCAGTTACATCTGACTCTTTTGTGACCCCATTTGGGATTTTTTTGGCAAAGATACTGGAGTGGTTTGCCATTTCCTTCTCCACCTCATTTTGCAGATAAGAAAACTGAGGCAACCAGGGTTAAGTGACTTGCCCAGGGTCATACAGCTAGTAAGTGTCTGAAGCCAGATTAGAACTCAGGAAGATGAGTCTTCCTGACTCATCCTGATACTCTAGCCCCTGCACTACCTAGCTGTCCTTTATGAAATCTTATGTGAAGACTGAAAAAAGTGTTTACATCAGCAGTTTTTTTTGAAGAATAAAATTCAAGAAACCTTTAACTGAGTTTTTAAAAATTTACTAAGTTTGTTTTTGGAAGGACAAAATTTCCTCGGCTTTATTTTTAAAAGTCTGTAATTTGTTGTCAGCATTCTGTGAATGTTTTTCCAGTGGGATTACCTGACATTTATGCAGTGTGTGTATGTGGTTGTTTGCATGTTGCCTTCCTAATTGTTTGTTTTATATCCCAAGTGCTTATCACGGTGCCTGACGCTAAGTATTTGTTGATTGATCGATTCCAGCCCTCGGGCAGCCTTTGCTCGCCTTTGTGATTCACACTGGTTTCTGAACACTGGCCTCGGCACACTTGCGTCTGAGCAGCCGTTCATCCCTAGGCCACTTGTTTATCCTCTCTCTGCCATAGGTCCTGGACTTGAGAAAGGTAATTGAAGAAACTTAGGACCTCCTAACTCACTGCTGCATCCTACTCTAGTGACCTGGCTGAGGAATAGTGGCCTGAGCCAAGCGTCTTCTGAACTTCAGCAGACCATTGTCTGCTGGCTTTGTTGTAATGACATTTACTTTTTAAGTAGTTAAACTTTGGACATATCTCTTGTTCTTGTGTAAAGCAAGAAATTTTTAATGGTTTCCAGTGATTTCTTATAAAAATATAAATTAAAAAAATAATTTGAGATACAATCTAAAGTGTCCTTTATTTAAAATACCCTTTAAGTAGGAAACATCTTTATTGGGATGGTGCCTTTCCTGACTAACCCCCTTAAATACTGATCACTTTCTTTTCTTGTCTCCTTTTTTTCAGTCCATAGGTTATTGAACTTGGAGGCAAGAAGTCTTGACTTCCAGTTTCAATGCTTTGTAGATGAGTGACTCCGAGCAAGTCACTTAACCTCTGTGTATTCATCTATAAAATGAAGGGATGGGGATGGACTCGTTGTTACTAAGGGCTCTTTCAGCTCTAAATTATGATCTTGTGACGTATGTACAGAATTATTTTGTGTATATCTCTTTCTCCATTATGTAAACTAATTTTGAGTGTGGGGTCAGAGGCTGATACATACAAAGTTTGGTGTCTTGGTTTTTGTTTTTACATTAGGATACATGAAGGAGACAAAGTAAAATATTTAATATATATTTCAAAAATAAAAACCATGCATTTAGAAGAATTAAAATAGGTAAAATTATTTCCTTGTCTTATGAGGGAACTCATTAACCTCTTATATTATAAATTGTTTATAATTTGGTCTTTAACTCATTTTTTAATGGATGTGAATTGATCAGTACCTATTTTCAAAATAAATTTTTAGTAGGCACCTATTTGGCATAAGAAGGAGTAGACACCCTAGTCCACAGTGTAGTAAACCACTAGCATAGTACATCTTGAAAACTTGATGCCTGTCAACATGAGGAGCTGTGATTTAGCTATTTACACATAGAAGTTGTAGATGCAGTAGGCTTGGGGAAGCTGCAGCTTATTGGAGACTAGATCAATCCAATTTGGCCGGGGAGAAGGGGAAAGGAATTTTTTTTATCTTTAAAAGATCAATTTAAATGTTTCCCTAAAACCACTTTGGTTAGCTCACCGCTTTTCTTAAATTCCAATTGGCTCATGCTTGATACTAAGGGGATGCAGTCCAAATTCCTTAGCCTAGTATTCAAGGTTCTCCACTGCCTGGTCCCTTTCTGATGGTACCACCATCTTCTGTACATGAATCTCTGTTGCAGCTAAATTGGGTTCTTTGTTGGTTCCCAAATGTAAATGTACGTTTCTGCCTTTGATCATCTAGTTCTTACGTCTGGAATATACTTCCAGAATTCCTGCCTCATCCTTTAAGACTTATGGCTCAACTCCAAACTCAAGTGCTATCTCTTCCAAAGAGGCCTTCCTGACTGCCATAGCCCCACAATAGTGTCTGCCCTGAATTCCCACAGTCTGTTCCTTCAATTTGACACTTAGGCATTGTCATGATTATTAGGCTGTAAGCAGTAAAAGGTAATTGTCTCATCTCCCCAGCAGAACATGGACTTTTTTTCTTTTCAATAAGTTTATCATTTTTTTTTAGTATTTTATTTTCCCCAGTTACATGTAAAAACAATTTTTAAGGTTTGTTTTTAAAACTTTGAATGCCAAATTCTCTCTCTCCCTCCTCACTTCCCTCATTAAGAAGGCAAGCAATTCGATATAGGTTATATATGTGTAGCCAGAGCATGAACGTTTTTTTTTTTTAAATTTTTAATGTTTAACAATCACTGCCATACAATTGAGATTTTATCCCCCCCACACCTACCCCCCACTACCCCCCTCCCTCCCCACGACTGCATACAATTCTGTATAGGTTCTACATATACTTTCCTATTGAGTATATTTTCACTATAGTCATGCTATGTAGTCAGACTAAAATAAATGAAAGAAATCATATAACAGATTAAAACATGATACACAAAAACTTACACATACACAAACATGATCTGCTACATTTTGTGAATGACTTCCATATTTCTTTCTCTGAGTGTGGAAGGCATTTTGCCTTGAGAACCACCTTTGGGATTTTTTTTTTTTTTTATAAGAAGTTTTTGCGTTATTACAAAATTCCAAGTCTACCAGAAAAAACTCTTGCACACTGTGGTCGTTGCTGTGCACAGAGTTCTCCTGGTTCTGCTCCTTTCACTCAGCATCAGGTCATATAAGTCCTTCCAGGCCTCTCTGAAGTCTTCTTGTTCATCATTTCTTATGGCACAATAGTACTCCATTACATTCGTATACCATAATTTATTCAGCCATTCCCCAATTGATGGACATCCCCTTGACTTCCAGTTTTTGGCAACTACATAGAGTGCTGCTATAAATATTTTTGTACATGTGGGACCCTTTCCCATTTTTATGATCTCTTGGGGATATAGTCGTAGTAGTGATATTGCTGGGTCAAAGGGTATGCATGTTTTTGTAGCCCTTTGGGCATAGTTCCAAATTGCTGTCCAGAATGGTTGGATGTGCTCGCAGCTCCACCAACAATGAATTAGTGTGCATGAACTTTTTTTTAAAACTAATTTTTAATATGAGTATAATTCCTCCTTTTTTCCTTATTCTTACATACTTTTCATGGAAATTAGTGTTTTCTTTAACATGAATTTTCTTTATAATTGTCTAATTCTATAAAGTTTTGATAATCTCTCATCCTATAGTGTATTTTTTAAATTAATTTTTAGTTTTCAACATTCATTCCTGAAGATTTTGAATTTCAAATTTTTCCCCCTTCCCAAGGCAGCAAGGAATCTGACATAGGCTATACTTATACATTCATATTAAAACATTTTCACAGTAGTCACAGAAGAATTAGAACCAATGGGAGAAACTGGGAGAAAGAAGAAACCAAAAAAAGAGAGCAGATAGTACAGAGCATGAGCTTCTGAAGGGAGGAGACGTGCTTTATCATTTGTGCCTCCGCATTGTCTACTACAAGGCTGGGCGTACAGCTGCTACCTAAGTGTTGGTTATTAATTTGTGGGGTTTTTTGCATTAAATGTCCATTTTCTTCTTCCTTTGTGAAAAAGAGGAGACGTTCTAAAAGTTGTGCTGCTCTCTATGTAGTTGCCAAAAACTGGAAGTCAGGGGGATGTCCATCAATTGGGGAATGGCTGAATAAATTATGGTATATGAATGTAATGGAGTACTATTGTGCCATAAGAAATGATGAACAAGAAGACTTCAGAGAGGCCTGGAAGGACTTATATGACCTGATGCTGAGTGAAAGGAGCAGAACCAGGAGAACTTTATGCACAGCAACAACCACAGTGTGTGAGAGTTTTTTCTGGTAGACTTAGATTTTTGTAATAACACAAGAACTTCTGAAAAAAAAAAAAATCCCAATGGTGGACCTCAAGGCAAAATGCCTTCCACACTCAGAGAGAGAAATATGGAAGTCACTCACATAATGTAGCAGATCATGTTTGTGTATGTGTATCTGTTTGTGTATCATGTTCTGATTTGTTATACGGATTCTTTCATTTATCTTAGTCTGACTACATAGCATGACTATAGTGAAAATATACTCAATAGGAAAGTATATGTAGAATCTATACAGAATTGTATGCAGTCGTGGGGAGGGAGGGAGGTAGTGGGGGGTGGGTGGGGAGGGATAAAATCGCAATTGTATGGCAGTGATTGTTAAACATTAAAAAAAAAAGAAAATAAAAATATTTTACCTGGAAAAAAAAATAAAATAAAAAATAAAAGTTGTGCTGCTTCTGGAACACAAGATAGAATTTGAAGCTTTTGGGGGGGACCTCTAAGTATCTGGAATATGAAAATGAAAACTTTATCATATTTGATCACATCTGTGCAAAACACAGAGCTGCAGTCCCTTCCTTTCTCTTTTTTAGTAAGTAATTATCAGGGTAGAATCACTCAGTCATTCCACTGAATTTGTCCTGCATTGTAGGGATGTTTCTTTTGCCCTCCATTCTGTTTTATAAGCCTGAGCTTCCTTTAGATCTTAGATGAAAATAATTTAGAGGTTTGGTTTAAAAATGCTATCCTTCCTTCACGTCCCACTTCTTCATCCCCATACTTCCCAAGGTCCTTGGAACATTTATTTGCTACTAGTTATGTATTTAGACAAAATGTACACTAAGACAAAGTATTCTTTTGGCCGTAATAACAATGGAACCTAGAGTCACACCTTTCAGATTGACTCTGTGGTATATCCAAATGTATTTGGATCATAAAGAGAACCACCCAGTGTTAATTAGTGGCTGCTGGAGAAATCTCCTTGGCATGTTTTTTTCAATGCTATTTTTATTTATTCCAGTGATAATCTTTTTTATCAACAAGCTAAGTCAAATTTTGATGTAAAATATGCTGAAGAAAATGTATCTGAAAGATTTACCAGACTGATGACTTTGCAAATCCCTAAAGTGCATTGTTGTCATTGTTCATCCTTTGTTTTAGAAGAGAACCGGTGACATCACAGGCTGATGTCCTGACTGGAGCATGAATTGGATTTATGTGAGGCAGACATGTGCCAGATCTCCAGCCTCATGCTCACTTCCAGAGGCAGAAGTCTTCATATGCTTGAGATAGACATCCCCCAATGGGTTTGAGGCCTGTCAGTTACCCTCAATCTGGTCTAGCCTGTCTGCAAAGATGGTTTTACCAGGGTGTGGCTGCTGCACATGCTACAGCTTCTTGGAGCCACAGGGGAGAGTTGAGTACCAGGTGAACACCAAAGGTGGTCGATCCATTGTACCTTTTTTAAACTAAGACTTACTAGAGAGATAGAGCTTTGGAACAAGGTCATGATCTATATGGTTGGCCATTTGAAAGGATTTCCTTTCTTAGTTTTTCATTATTCCCTGTGTACGGCTCTTTGTCTATGAATCATCTACAGTGGTAGTGGATTTTTAAGTAATCTAACTTCAGCTATCTGGCTACAATATAGAACTGAAGTCTCTATGTGTACGTTACTCAAACATATATAGTTTGTATTTAATAGGAAATTTGTGTATTATTTAATGAGCAGATAAGTGGAACATTTGGTATTTTGTAAAAAAAAAAAAAAAAAAAAACAACAAATCTTTGTGGGTGGCCCCTGTTAGAAAATATTCAGGTAGTAAAAAGGTGATTTCTTTTAGAGTATCAGATTTTAAGTATCGTATTTACAGACACGTACCATGTATTTCCCATTAAGGCATTCGTGATAAGTAGTTTTCTCATATAATTTTTCCCATTTTACTGCTCCTTTGAAATGGCCATAGCTTGCCAACAGGACTAGATCAGTGTCTTTCTGTTTCTGGGGTGTAGGACAAGAAGGATAGTGTAGCAGTCATACCCTCTGGCCTTCGTTTTTCAGAGGCTGGAGGTCCAAGACTTTTTTTCCCTTTTGGTGAAATGTGGAAAGGATAACAAAAATAGAGCGGATTGTTTCTCCCTAGAGGTAGGAGCATTCTCAGTAAAACATTTGTGCTTGAAATGAGAATTTTGAGTTGTGTTTTAGATTCACTAGGACCAGATTAAAAATTAAATATGTCAGGTTTGTATTCAGATGTGAACGCATAATTCTTGATTTGCACTTTTTAAACTAACTATAGGAATGTCATACTTTGTCCTTAGGCTATTGGATGACGTTCTTTGGGCACCACTCCCTTAAATGTTACACACAGCAAAGTGATGGTAACTCACTAAACCTGATTCTTTGCAGCTTAAATTGTCTGAGACAAAATTTTTAAAAGTTCTTTGGAAGAGTTTCGATGTGCTACTTACAGCTGTAACTATCAGCTTTCGGTGACATACTGTTCAAGGAAATCTTCCACGATATAATTTCCTTAACAACAAAAGTATGAAATCAAATGTGGTTACATAGGGAACATTCCCATTAGATCTCTTGTTACAGTTTCATATCACAGAATCCTAGATAGTGGCAAGGAATTAACCCCTGTCCTCCCATTTAGCTTTAATATAGACTTCCTCCATGGTGTGCGGTAGGGTGAGAAGCCACAGTAGAAGTGGAAATGTAACTTTGATAGTCTGTAGAATAGTTAAAGACAGTGCTGATTTGCTTACTTAAAAATAGGCAAATCCCACTAGCGTGCCACAAAGGTGGATTATTAATCTTCATTACTGGGTTTTAAGGTCCTTGAACACATCAGCCTATTACATCTCTCCTTGTAGACCTGAAGTAGTGCCTCCCGTAATCATTGTAAGTGGTAGCCATTCAGCACATTTTGAGAGGCAAGGACTGGAAGGAAGATAGCATTTCTGAAAGAGTGGCAAACACACCAGCTCATCACAGCGTTTTTTATTGAAGAACTAAAGAAAGATTGTGCTTGCAGGAGGAAATAGAAGGCAAAATGGTAGAGAAACATCACAATCATAAGACAAATAGTAGAGATTAGAAAATAAACTCTAATGATGAGTTTAACCAAGTATCTTGGTTTTCATTCTCATTAAAGTTTGCATGCACAGGCATATGTGAATTGCTCTCTGAAGGTGGGGTCAGTCACTTCTCTTATTACCGAGAAAGGGTTCCTGTACCTTATTGAAATACCCCTCTTATACTGTAGTCCTCTGCAATGCAAATAAAGACCCATAAATCGTGCAGCATTTATGTGACTGTGGGCCCAGGCCGTGGCCATTAGGATGAGAACACAAGTGGGAGAGAGGTGTTAAGTATGTTAGTACCTGGTGCTTTTGTCACAACCTGCTTGTTATTGCTGGCACTTCAGGCATCAGTCAGGGTCAGCTTGAGGACACAGTATTGCTGCACTTGGAGGCCCAAGTACTAGCTCTGTGACCCTGGACAAATGACTTAATCTCTTTCAGCTTCAGTTTCCCTGTCTCTAAAATGGGGATAATAATGTTATTTACCTCACTGGGCTGGCCTGAGGCTGAGATGAGATAACTTATGTGAAGCGCTGTGCAAACAACAAAGTGTTATGTAATTGCTAAGTGTTGCTACCTCGGTGCTAGGCAGGTCATCATTTAAGCCCTTGGAAAGTTTCCAGTAGTTTAGAAGTAAAACGCTGGGAAGCAGTTTATTGGCTTTTATTTTGACAGTCCCTTCCCCTGCCCCCAGGAAAGTGTTACCTAGTTTGCTACTGTATCAGAAAATGGTTCTTCTTTCAGTGATATCCCATTTAATTGTCAAGATGATCCCCAAATACCCCATTAGATGTTTTTTGTGCAGTAAATCTCATTTAGTGGTCTGCATTGTTTGATAGAGGGGATTTTGGCTAATTGTGAGCATATCCTTGTGTGTTTCTAGAAGATACGAAATTTTCTCTAACATAGCCAGCTGTCTGTAGATAACCAGGAGAATATGCCTGGGACCTATATAGAGAAGGCAATTAAAGGTAAAAAGATCAGTAGGACATGACTTGACCTAAGTTTTATGTTTGTTTTTTGCTTTTTAGCTGCTCTTTTGTTTATTGGGCCTTTTCTTTTAACAGCAATGCTTATTTCTTATACTTGTAGTGAATATTTTCTTGTGTTGTATTAACACACACACACAAAAAAACATTGTGGATACTTCTTGATAACTCCTGTCCCTTAGAAACCTTCCCTTGTAACAAAATAGTAGTTAAGTGAGACAAATTGACACATTGTTCAGTCTGACAGTGGTATACCTCATTTTCCAATATGCACACCCCCCACACCACCCCCATCAGAAAGAATTTTTCCCACCCACAAACAAGCAAAACCAACCATGGTCTGTCTGTCTGCTGCATCTGATATCCATGGTCTTATTTCCTGTAACCCTCCTAGAAAGAAGCAGTATTATTTTATCTGTCCTCTGGAATCAGTATTCATCATTGCATTTAATCTGAGTGGTTTATTTGTCTCTGTGTTTAATTTACATTGTAGTGTCGGTTGTCTGTATTCTTCTCTAAGATCTGCTTTCTTTGCTCCTCATCAGTTCGTACAAGCCTTTCTGTGTTTCTCTGAATTCCTCATGTTCATTTTTCCCTTAGTTCAGTAATTATACATTCATATACAGTTGTTCAACAACTTTCTCCAAAAAATGGGCAGTTTGTTTCCCTTTTTTTGTCACCATAAAAATGCCTCTGTAAATAATTTGATTTATATATACAAGTAGATTAGTGATTTTTAGTTGAATGAAGTTACTGAGGGTCTTTTGGTTGTTCAGAATTTGCTTAGTGCGGCTTATTATATGATGTCAGCTGATTGCCAATTATCAGGCTATCTTGATTTGATTTTTCCCCCTATTTTGTCATATTTCATCATATTTTCAGGTGGTGTGCCTGAACATATTGCATTTCACAAGTGACTTGAACTGAGGATTTTTGTTGGAGTTAATAGTTCATTAGAAATATATACCACCATTTGTGACCATGTTGCATTTTTAAGCATTATTAAGGGTTGGGAATAGAAAGTGGACTTAGAATTTCTAGTTAAGGAAACTCTTTTTACCAGTGCAGGTTTGTACCTTTCTCTAACTTACTGTCTTAGAAAGTTACCTAGAGCAAGATATATATAGACTGTGTGGGAGGCAGGATTTGAACACAGATCTTCCTGGCTCTGAGACTGGCTGTCTACTGTGTCATGCAGCCCCTTAAACATGATTACCTGAAATCAGGGAGACCAGGATTCTAGTTCTGCCTCACAGACCCTCTGTATGGCTTTATGTCAACCTCTCAGTCCCCGTAGATCCTACTGTATTTCATTTGTAAGATGAGATCCCCAACGAGGCAGGGGTATATTCAGAGTGCCAGGTCAACATGGGGCTTAGCAATTTCATCCTAATGTCCTTCCATTTGGGGCACAGTTTTATTACAGAAGTAGAACTTGTTTTTTCTGCTCATGTGTTTCTGCATTTTACTTTGCAGTAGGGGATAGAGGGCTGGCCTTGGAGTCAGGTAGACCTATATTCAAGTTCTGCTTCTGAAATGAACTGACTTTGTGTCACTGGCTAAGTCACTTACCCACTTAGTATTCTTTAAGGTCTCTCCTTAAGATCTGCTGGACCATCTCAAGTTACAGAAAAGGTATTGACCTACATTGGTAGAGAGTGTTTTCTCTTTGGGGTTTTCCTATATCAGCAAAATCTCAGATCTAGTCCCTGTCTTTAAAAAGTTGATAAGAAGTATGTGATAAGAAGTCTGCACTGTGCAGACAGACTTGATGTGGGCGTCAGTGGGTATGTGCACCTTTGAATGGAAGGGAAGTGTTGATGGGTTGACTGATTTGTTTCCTTGAACTTGACTATCATCCTTTTAGGGACACTTCTCTTTCCTTCATCCCTATCGCCTAACCTTAGGGCTCTTTGCCTATGAACTGGACCTGAGCTGAGCTGGGCATGACCCTTAGATTTGACCCAGGAGCATGAACCTTGGGTCATGGTTACGGTGATCATGTTCTTCTGGATGAGTCATGTTATACAATTAAAGTCATGTTATACAATTAAAGAACAGAAAAACCATGTGTTTAGGTTGTGTTGTAGTGGAAAGAGCATTGGCTTAGGAGGCAGAGCATCTGGGTTCCAACTCCTCCTCTAATATGAGATACTTACTCTCTTTGAGCTTATTTTTCTCATCTTTGAAATGAGGGGATTGGTGTAGAGGAATCAAACACACAAGCCATATGGGGTCTGCAATTTCCCCTCCGCATCCCCCTCACCCCACCCCATGCAACTTGAACCAAAATTATAATGTAATTGGAAAATATTTAACAATATTTAAAATACATTAAAACATAGACAATATTAATGTGTGGTTTTCTAAGTCAGTATGTGGCCAGCAAGGCAGTTTAGTGACACCACCACCCCCCCCAATTCTATTTGAGTTTGAAACCATTGGTCTCTTCTGAGCTCTCTTCCAGATCTGTAGCTATGACCTTATGTCCAAGAGATGTTTTTATAGTCGGTTATGAGTCAACAGGCATTTATCAAGGGCTTACATCACTAGTGATACAAAGAAATACAAGAAAACATGGTTCCTGTCCTCAAGGAACTCACATTCTCATGGGGAAGACAGTCTGCAAAAAACTACTTACATACCAGATACATACAGCAAATGAAATGAATCTTAGGAGGTAGGCACTAGGAAGAAGAGAGGATTGGGCACCAGTGTGGAAAAGGGCCTCATATCAAAGGTGAGATTTGGAGCTGAGTCTTGAAGGAAGCTAAAGAAACCAGGAGACATTCCAGGCATGGGGAACAAGCAGTGAGAGACCTGAAGTCAGAAAGGGGAGTGTCATGGGGGCAAGCCAGTGTCGGCTTTTTTTGCAATTAATGCAGATATCACTATGTAGACATATATAGCAGCTCCATGTTAGACACACAACTCTTAAATGTTAGAATATAGTACTGGCACACAAAACCTCCAGGGAGAGTGAGTAAGTAAAGAAGTGGTATTCTGTTTATGAAAGCTTGCTGAACTATCCTTTAAATGGCAGCTCATTGACTAAAGCTCTGAGTGCCTTGGGCACCGACAGTACTTGAACCCAATAATATAGCTCCTGGAATGTATGAGCCTAATACTTGAACTGAAGAATTGATAATAAGCCATTTTATACATACTCTATTTCAAAAGCTGTATCTGATCCAACTGGTTTAACTAACAGTTTGTGGTTATAATGATGGGGTGGGATGTGGTCCTTTAATTCTCTGATTGTCGCCAGGGGGCATTGAGAATGACTTGATGGAGGATTTGCTCTCAGTGCTTATAGGCTCTTAAGAATCTTAAGAGAAGACCAGGGGCTCAGAGGGATTGATGAGGTATGGGAAGGTGTTATTGAAATCAGTCACCTGTATGGTGACTAGAGCTCCTCTGGGCGAAGAAATCTGATCAGTTTCCCTTGTTGCAATGTGGAGGGGCAGGATATGGAGAACACAAGAAAGGGAAAGTCTAGAAGGTACATGAAACTGCATCTACCCTTAAGGAGCTTACTTTCTGTTGGAGGAGATAAATGGTGTGTGTGCACATAACACACACACATGTTTATGTAAAATAGATACAAGGTAATTTTATCTTTTTCTTTTTTTTCTTTTTAGGGAAGGAGCCACCCACCAGCTGGAGCATCAGGAAAGGCTCATGAGGGCTTGCGCTTTGCTTTGAAGGCAGAGAGGAATTCTAAGAGCATAGGTGAGGAGAGGTTTCATTCCAGGGATGAACAGGCAGGCCTAGACATGGGACCTGGTGTGACTCTAATGCGTTACAGGGAGTAATACTAACATTGGAACCACATTGGGAGAAGCTTCAAATGCCAGAGAAGTTTGTGTTTGGTCCTAGAGGTAGAGAAGAGCCGTAGGGGAGTGGGGTGGCCAGACCTGGGGGACTTTCTTTTTGGCATATGTAGAAGCTGGTTTATTTCCTCACTGTTAAGACTAGCTCTGTATTTAGGGCAGGAATCCTGAACATTCAGGAATTATAGACCTTTGGGGCAGAAGTCTGTGGTCCCCATTTCAGATTAATGTTTTTAAATACATACAGTACACAAGATTACCAAGCAAACAGTTGTGTTGAAGACAGGGGCAAGGAAGGGAGTAAGCATCCATACAGCATTATGTGCCAGGCACTAGGCTAAGGGCTTTACAAATAGCCCATTTGAATACAGTTTTCAGAGTATTTAAATAAACCAAAAAAACCCCAAAACCAATTTCATTTGTCCCAGGTTAAGAATCTCTGATTAGAGTAAGCTCATTTTTCCTAAAACAATTCTTGCCACTTTCTCTTCACATCCTCTCAGACCCAGGGACCCAGCCTTATGGGTGCCCCATCTTCCTGTTCTGTGCCTGTTCATTCACTCTCCCTCCCCACTTTTATCTCCTGGCTTCCCTCCAGATCCAGTCCAAATCCCTCCTTTTGCAAGAGGGTTTTTTCTGGCCCTTCCTTGTCATAGTAAAACCAGGTCCGTCCGTCCTTCCTTCTCCCTCTAAATCTCCCTCTAGTCCTAACTTCTGACCTATTTGCTTGGTCCATTTAATATTTTCTGCCTGTTGTAGTGCTGATTCTATCTGTTCCCATTGTTTTCATGGTTAATGGTCATTTGTACCTAGTGAAATGCCTTTTCAGACAATATCTCTCAAATATTTAGTCAGAGAATATCAGTTTACAGATGAGTAAACTGAGGCCCTGAGAAGTGTAGTAACTTGCCCTAGGGCACAGAGCTAATAATGATCAGGCAGCAGGATTTCAGCCCACATGTTCCACCTACATGGTCTGTTCACTAACTGTCAAGTAGTCCCAGAGACAATTTCTACCTGATATGAAGGAGAGAATATTTATCATAAAGGGAAAGAACCTTTCATTCTGTAACTGGAGGTCATGAGGGAGTGCTACAGTAAGTACATTTGGTCAGACAACCCTCAGCTACAAACATCCTATTCTTGCCTGTCTTGATAATAGGATTGATAGAGAGCAGGAGGGCCTAGGGAGGATGGACAGAGGCACAGAAAGCAGAGCCCAGGGACCAACTTTTCCTAGAATCAGCTACTTCACCTGTACTGGAGACAAATTGGAAACTGCACAGATGAATTTTTGTGAGACAACTACAAAAGCAGGTATCTCTGCTTTGTAGGATTTATGGACTTCTTTTTACACTACTGATTTTCTATAATTCACAAGAAATTGACTTACTGATTGATGTAGTAAAAGTCCATAAGGCATTGCCCTACACAGAATTTATTTAAACTCACATTAAAACCTTGCTCAAGAACATTTGAGGGCTATTCATCAGCTAGGGCAGGCCTAAAGAACCTGTGTCCCCCCTCCCCCGGGTTACTTACCAGCCTGAGGGCACATCAAAAGATTTCAGGAGGCCCAGGAAAAAAGCACAGGCAGCTGCAAGTGGTCCAGGCCACGAGCTCTGCAGACCAAAGGTTGTGCAGGTCTGACCTAGGTCTCTCGGATATTAACCCAGCACATGGTTTCCCTCCCAGTGCCTCGCCACATCTTTGCTCTTCTGTCAAGATTCCAGATCACTTTCCATAGGCTAGCTTCAGTTTTATCTACTTCATGAGGCTTCCCTGATTCCGACATCTCCTTTCCCCCACCTGTGCTCCCATAACATTTTGTACTAATCGTAGTTCTTAGGGCTTGGATTATAGGAATAGCGCTTTAGAGTTGGAAGGGACCTTAGAGATCATCTGATCCAGTCCCCTCACTTTGATGTGCACAGAGTGCTGGGCCTGGAGTCAGAAAGATCTGAGTTCTGATCTGGCCTTAGAGTAGACCCAGCTGGGTGATCCTAGGTAAGTAATTTAACCTCTATTTGCCTCAGGCTCCTCAGCTGTGTAATAGGGGTAGTCATGACAGCTAATTCCCAAGGTTATTGTGAAGATTAAATGAGCTAATAATTGTAAAGTGCTATGTAAATGCTAGCTGCAGGTATTATTATTACCAGTAATGAAGAAGCAGAGGCCCAGAGAGCTTAATTCCTTTTACCAGGGTCAGGATTCTAACCCCGTAGGTCCTGCACTTGTTTCATGCTGTCTGCAGCTGCTAATCACTTTCTACCTTGTATCAGAGTTATTTGTGTACTTGCCTCAGGCTCCCTACTTGTTGGGAAACTCTGCCTCACCACCAGCCTCCTGAAATTGCTTCCTCAGTCTTCTGCTCCTCATAAGATCCAAAGGCCTTCTTCTCTTCTCCCCCAGTTTCTGACCTGTAGTATTTGACACTGTTGACTACTCCCTTTTCTAGAGATTTTCTCTTCCCTTGTGTGTAGACACATTATAGTTTATTGGTTTTTTGCCTCTCTCTGTAACTGTTCTTCTCTTCTCCTGACCCCTTAAAGTTGGTGTTTCCTAAAGGTCTGTCTTTGGCCTTCTTATTTCTCTCTACATTTTAGTAGGTAGAAGTTCTGGATTTAGACTTAAGGTTCCTGGATTCAGAGTCAAGACCATAGTTTAAATCCCAGCTCTGCCATTTAATAGCTCTGTGATTCTAGAAAAAAGTCTGTTAACCACCCTGAATCTCAGAGTTGGAAGGACCCTAGATGCTGTCTAGTTTGACCTGTATCTCTCCAGCATACTCAGTTTCACCTTTGCTGGATGACTTACACTGAGGAGGAAGGACCTGCTACCTCCTGAGGGGCCTTCTCTGCACTTCCACCTGCTCATCTTACTCTGAAATCCATGAACTTGAAAAATTTTGAGAATTGTATTTAAGTATAATTCTTTTACTGTGTAATTCTCCTTATTTTAAAATTGCCTTTAAATGTATTTATAAACATTATTCTGAGAAAGGGTCCCTAGGCTTCACCAGACTGCTAACAGGGTCCAGGATACAGAAAAAGGTGCAGAGCCCCTGGCTTCCTCAGGCTCTAAAGTGCCTTTCAACTCTCCAGTCTGGTGCTCTACCTTAGTAATCTCTGTTACTTCCATACTTTTGGATTTCATTTCTTGGCTACCCTCTCTCTTCAGCCATGACAAAACATCATCTGAATGGCTTATCAGGATCTCAAACTCTGTGTTTCTAAATGGAGCTTATTTTTTTTCACAAGCTTATTCCTGATTTCATCAATTCTTTCTGTGACATGACTATTAACTTCTCTCATGTTCTTAACCTTAGAGTCATCTCTGACATTTTCCTCTCCCTCCCACCTTGGAAAGCCTTTGTCTTGGGACCCTTCCTCTCTTTATTGACGACTCTCTCCGTGGGACCACAATTTTGTGACATACTGTAGCTATACTTTATTTCACTCTCTCTGGACCCCACCTTCTTCCCTTTACCTGCCGTATTGTGGCCTGCCTCAGCATGAAGGATTCTCTCTTTGGGAAGGCTCTCAGCCATACTTCAGCTCATTCTCAGCTGGCTTTCTGGACTCCCACCTCCTCCTCCCCCTTGCTTGCTTCTTCAGGGCAGAGACTGTCTTATCAGCTTGTATTTGTATCCCTTGTACTTAGCATAGTGCCTGGGATGCAATAATTGACCTATCCATTTATCTCTCTCTTCTTGCGTATCTAATATCACTGGGTCCTGCTGATTCACTCTTGAGTGAAGCTCTTGAATCTGTCCCCCCTCTGTAACCATTGCCCTGCCTAACTTACTTAACACAGGCCCCCATCCTGCTGCCTCTTGCTTAAACAATTGCAAAACTTTCACATAACTTTTGCTGTCAGAACCTCTCCTCAAATCTTCTTTCTACCACAGCCTAAATCATCTTTCTTAAACATCTAATCATGGTGCTCCAGTTCTCAAAGAGCTTCTAAAATTTCTTATCACAGGGCCAAATGTAGGAGTGGAATCCTCTCATTGCCCAAATTGAATTTTACTGTTATAAATGAGCATCACAGTAGGAGCTCTGTGTGGCACACTGCACACTCAGCTAATTAACCCCCACAAAGTCAGGCCTCTTTGGTTAGGGGAAAAATGACCATGGTTGTAGTTACTTGTCTTTTTTTTTTTTTTTTTTTAAGAGGCAGTCAGGGTTAAGTAACTTGCCCAGGGTCAGTCACACAGCTAGTGTCTGAGGCTGAAATGGAATTTGAACTCATATCCTCTTGACTCCAGGATTGGAACTCTGTCCACTGAACGACCTCGCTGCTGCTGGTCGCAGTTTTGAGAAGTGTCTCTGTAACTGAAGAACATTCTAGTCTTCCTGTGTTTAATAAACGTGGTATCCCAGATCTGGCCTTCAGGAGACCGTTGGGCCGCTGTCTCCTGGAGTCTATTTCTGATGCCCTCTCACCCCACACCAACCCCCAGTCTGTGCTGTCTTAGTGGGTTATGCCACCATATATTGGTGACATTTGATACAGTTCTCATTTAAAGATAAGGGTGTTGGCTTAATCTTTACCTCCATGTATTTGGATGTGTAGACATCAAATGTCACATTCCACCCCTGACTAGATCCTATTATCCTTCCACTGTGAGGGCTTTACAGTAATATGGTTACAAATCTTCACTTGCATATGAGGTGAAAAATTGGGCTATAAAGTTAGGAAACGGTGTATTCCCTTGGGCTAGGTCTTTAAGACATTGTTTTGAGGATGGTTTTTGTTTTGTTAATGAGTCAAATTCTGATTTTTCCCCTTGCCTTAACTCCCCCTTTTTGGAATCCTGAAGTCTGTTTTTATATCATTGGAACTACAAGGTGCTTTAATACAACATATATTCCATCCCCCCCGCATCTGTGAGAGAGCCAGAAGTTTTAGTCGTCCAGTGAATAGAGAGATACTCCTGCAGAAATACTGGCAACACTTATGTGCCTTCAATGCATCAGTGCAATTGAGTTAGGGTTAATGATCCAGTACTTGAATGCTATGGTTAATACTGCAGAGAATAAAAGGAACTGTGAGATCATTGGTCCTTGCCCTCAAGGAGCTTACTAAAGACTCCAGAATGCGTACTATGTACCTATGGAGAGACATCTCTGAGTCACACTCGGGGCAGATGTCTGGGTAGCCTGCCATTTGTCCCCCTTAGATGCTGTTTTTGGCCAGAAGTCTTTGTTTCCCCAAAAGCCACGCCTTTCCTGAACACCACACAGTGCACTAGCCTGTGTAATAGCTAATGTTTGCTGTATATTGCTGTTTTCCTAAAGGTGGGTGAAGGCCCATCATACTATATGTCTCGTGCTAACTGTGACCTTTGATGGCCAGAATTTTAAAGTCAAAGCTGTGACAAACCTCTCAATATCCAATTGATTTATTTCCTACTAGTTAATAGCTTGTGCAGCTAAGTGCACAGTGGATAGAGCACCAGGCCTAGGAATCAGGAAGACTCATCTTCCTAAGTTCAGATATGGCCTCAGACACTTACTAGCTATGTGACCTTAGGCAAGTCACCTAACTCTATTTGCCCGAGTTTCTTCAGCTGTAAAATGATCTGGAGAAGGAAGTGACAAACAAACCAAAATGGGAACACAAACAGTCAGACACAACTGGAGCAACTGAACAACAGTTTATTATTATGCCTGAAAAAATCAAGTTAGCCAATGGCTTCCCAGCCTGTTCGCATAGTTTGGTCCATCAGGCTACGGAGCTAAAGGAACTTTAAAACCGTTTTTTGTTCTGCCTGCATAACACTAAGAAGTCTGTACATTTCCATATTTAAAGAAGGAACAAAAAAGGGACTTTATATGAAATTAAATTTAGACTAACATCTCACACCATACACTACCGTAAGCTTCAAATAGATACGTGACCTAGATATAAAATACCATATAAATTAGAGGAGAAGGTATTGCCTTTCACAGCTGTGGAGAGGGGAAGAGTTCTTTAACAAACCAAGCTGTAAGGAAGATTAAATAGACAATTTTGATTACATACAATTGAAAAGCTCCTGCATAAACAAAACCAATTCAGTTAAAAGTCAAAAGGGAAATAACTTGCAAAAAAAAGATTTCTTTGATATTGGTGTGAAAAGCGTCCTCAGGCATCCTTTATACCTCCTTCTCCTTCAGTCCCATGGCCAGTGAGTGGCTGTGTCTCTTGATTCTATCTCCATGACATGTTTTGCATCTGCTTTCTTTTCTGTGCTCAGTTCTGCCGCCCTCCCCGCCCCCTCCATCAGCCTTCTCTGCTCCATCCTTCACTCATCTTCCAGAGCCATTAAAGAACAAAGCCCTTTGCTCATCTGAGAGTACAGGACCTATTGAATCTTATATTGAAAAGTTGTATTTAAACATGGTTTTTCAGCCGACTGCAAATTAGAAAGTGGAACATTCGTAATAGCATTAATGATATTTTCCATTTGCATGCTTTTGCATTTTCTAAATATTGTTGCATAAAATATCTTATTTGATTGTAGCAACAATCCTGTGCTCACAGGCAAATGAAAAATGTAAAAATGAAAACAATTTTATGAGACTTGCTCAAGTTCTCATTAACTAGTAAGTGGCTGAATGCTTCCTACTCTCTTGACCAGGAGTGGGGAACCTGTGGCTTCTAAGCTACAGGTTCCTCCCCACCCCACCCAATCCCTGCCTTGCTCTTGACTCTCAGTTCAGGGTTCTTTCTACTGCATTGTGCTAAAGCGGGTCTGGGGCTTTCAAAAGTAAACATATTAACAGAAGCAGTGTGACAAATGACAGAAGAGACTGAAAACTATAAAATTCAGATATAAAAGTTAATAAAAACTTGATGTCATTTTGTGGAGAGTAATTGGAGTACAGCATATCAGTGTTCTCTGAACTGACCAATATTTCATTTGTTTGAGGCCCCTGAGTAATTAAGAAAATCTTAAATTATTTGTACTATTATCTGTTTATAGTTAGAGAAGTATACAACATTTTATATTGTAATTTCCAATCAGAACGATTTTTTAAAAAAAGTTAGATTCAGCTATCTAGAATTTCCTTATGGAATACTTTCCTTTCTTCACAAAACTGAATAAATTAAGTGTTGTTATAATTAAGCATATGGATCAATTTCACTGAAATACATACCAAATGAGACATATCAGTGAACACCAATATATAATTAGGTTAAAAAAGATATAATTAGAAGATATAATTAGGTTAAAAAAAGTTTTTCACTTACTTTAAAAGAAAATTATATATGTTCATATGTGTATTTCTTTATAAAGATATATAGATATATCTATCTAGGTATATATTTTTTAATCAACAAAAATCTGCCTTCTCTCTCCTCCCCCTGCCCCAGAGAATGAATGAAAAACAAAACCCTTTTTACAGATATATATATATATGTATATATAGGTATATAGATATAGATATATCCAAGCAAAACAGATATCCACATCGGCCATGTTCAGAATACATTTCTCATTCTGCCCGTTGAGTCCTTCACTTCTCTATCAGGAGGGTGGGTAGCATATTTCATTATTAGTTTTCTGGAATCATGATTGATCATTACACTGATCAGAATTCCTAATTCTGTCAAAGTTGTTTGTCTTAACCATACTGTTGTCTTTGTATAAATTGTTCTCCTTGGTCCTGTTTACTTCACTCTGCATTAGTTCATAGTAGTCTTCCCAGGTTTTTCTTATCCATCTCCTTCATCATTTCTTATAGGACAAGAGAATTCCATCCAATTTATGTACCATAACTTGTTCAGCCAGTTCCCTGCTGATGGACACTGCCTCAGATTCCCATATTTTGCTACCTTAAAATGAGCTATAAATATTTTCTTATATCCTTAAGGCTTGGGTTTTTTAATCCTTCCCTTAATGTTCTCTCCTTCTAATTTCTCCTTCTTCCCTTTCCTTGTGGAGTGAAATGTATTTTTGTGCCTAACTGTGTGGGTATTCTTTCCTTCTTTGACCAGCTCAGATAAGAGTGAAGCACAAGTGTCAGTCACCTGCTTGTGCCCTCTTCTTGTTTGTGTAGATACCTGCTTGGGAATCCAGATAGATAACTTCCCCAACCTTCTTTTTCTTTCTCCCGCTTAGTGAATTTCTTTTCCTCTCCCTTTCCATTGTTTTAAGATTATCAGGATCTTAAATCACTCCCAAGAATTCTGGCTAACTAGATGCCCTCTGTGACTCTTGATGATGATAGTTTGTAGGAGACACATGCATCATCTCCTCATATTTGAATGTAACCAGTTTACCCTTATTTATTTAGTCCTTTATCATTTTAACTTTTTAACCTTTTTATGTTTCTTTTAACTCCTCTACACAGCTCTGGTCTTTTCATCAGGAATGCTTGGAAGTCCTTTATTTTATTAAAAGTCTGTGTTGTCGTCGTCTCTGTCTCCCCTCCTTCTCCACCCCCCCTGACCTCCCCGGAGGATTTATATTGAGTTTTACTAGGCAAGTAATTCTTGGCAGTAAGCCTATATTCTTTGCCTTCTAGAATATGATATTTCAGGCTCTCTGCTCTTTTGTAGTGGTGATTGCAAAATTAGCTGTGATCCTGACTGTGGCTCTGTGGTACTTGAATTTTTTCTTCCTGGTTGCTTGTGATATATATTTTTCTCTCAACTGGAAGCTCTGGATTTTAGCTATAATGTTCTTGGGAGTTTTCATTTTGGGATTTTTTTTTAAAAAGAGGGTAACTGGTATATTTCTTTTATTTCTGTATTGCCTTTGATTCCAATAATAGCCCAGTGTAAATGTCCAAGTAGTCCATTGAGTCTTATATTTTTTCTCCCCAATCTGTTTTCCAGGTCATTGTTTTTGCTATGAAATATTTTAGATTTTCTTCTGTTTTTTCAGTCTTTGGACTTTATTTTAATATTTCTCATTTCATGGAGTCATTGCCTTCTCTTTGCTCTGTTCTTACGTTTAGTGAGTATGTTGCTTGAGCAAGGTTTTACACCATGTTCTTGTGCCAAGCTGTTCATTCTCTTTCCAGTTCTTTCTTCTGTAGCTCTCATTTCCTTTCCACGTTTTTTCTCTTGCATTTTCATATCATTGAAAAAAATTTTAAACTTTTAAAAGTCTTGCTACATCTCTTCTGTTTGTGTCCAAACTGTGTTTCCTTTGAGGCTTTAGTTGTGGATATTTTGGATTCATTCTCTTCTTCTGGATTTGTGTCTTGAGCATTTCTGTTACCATGACTGCTTTTTATAATGGGATTCTTTCTTTGCTCCTTCTTCCAGTGCACATCTTGCTGATGTTAGAGGTTCTGTGCACTTCTGCCGGAAGAGTCTCAGCTGCTCCTGCCACTGCTTTGGGTATTGAGTGTTTTGTTATTCCATGATCTCAAGGAAAGCTGAACTTCAGGACACACAGTAATTCCATTGCTACCAGTGGCTGATCCTGGACAAAGTCTGATCACTGCCCTTCTGCTCTGAGCCATACAGATTCCTGACCTGGGTTTATGTCTAAGCAACAGTAGACCACAACTGGACTCAGGCAGTGTCAGCCAGTTGGGGAGCTGTGCTGCTTCTGAGTGCCAGAGCTGCAGGTTCCCCCTTTGTGCTGAGATTGCAAGCTTCAGACTGGGCTGGAGGTTAGAACTGATGTCCTGCTCTGCTCCTGGGGTTTGAGTCAGACTGCTATGGCTTGCTTCTAAACTTTTACTCTTCCCTTGTTACCCTCCTGAGATTTCCCCACCTGAAACTACTGCAATGGAGGGTGGATCTCCTTGTCAGTCCCCTAGATCTGTGATCTAGAACTTAGTAGTGGATCGCCAAACCTCCAGTTCATAGCTGGTCTTTTCTTGGTATCCCTTATGGGTCTGGGAGCAACCTGATATGGATTTGGGACCCCTCTTTGCCTCTCTCTAGGTGGGCCTGCTCCACCACAAATTTTTTCAAATGAGAACGAGTTCAACACATCTCTAACTAAAACCTCACAGCAAAACATAGCTTGGGCGCAGATTCAGCTAGAATTCCTAGAAGAGATGAAATGAGTTTAAAAGTTAAAAAAGATTTTTGTCAGTGAAAGAGAGATGCAGTCTGTCTCCTTTGTTGACTGGGGCAAGAAAAGTAACTCAGTGTGACTTTTTCTTGGATTTCCCCATCAGGGTTTGATTGGCTGAATTTTCTGGGTCTCCTTGGAGGAGAGCTTCCTGCACTTCTTCCTAGTCTTCTGCTGTCTTGGCTCCTAAAGCTTCTTACTTTCAGAATTTTGTAACTGGTTTTTTTTTCCTCTTAACCTGCCATACCATGATTTTATTTAATTAGTTTTATTTTCCTTGTTCTTATTTTCTTCTTTAGACAACATACATTTGCAATCTGTTTTGATATACTGTGTTAAATCTTTCAAATGGATTTTTGTGCCAGTCTTATATATAAAATTAATAATTACAAAATATTGGAGTAGGAAGATCCTCCTAAGTGTCTAGGCTACTCCCATTTTAGATATAATACTGTATTCTAGAGTGATTTTTAAAAAAAATACATCTTTAAACTTAATTTTTTCAGTCTCTCCCTTCCCCAGCCTTCCAAAATGGAAAAAAAACAAAACCCTTGTAACAAATATGTATCATCAGGCAAAATGTATGATCCTATTGGTCATGTCCAAAAATGCAAGTCCTGTTTATTTAGACCATCATCACTCTCAGGTGGAAGATAGCATTTTTTATCCTTGGTTCCTTGGGATTATTGCATTGATCAGCATTTTTAAGTCTTTCAGAATTAGCATTTTTTAAAGTAGTGTTGTTATTGGATGAATTGTGGCTTTGCGTATTTTACTCTGTATCATTTCATACAAGTCTTCTCAGGATTCTCTGAAATCATCTTTTTCATAATTTTTTTGTGGCATAAGTGTATTTCTTTGCATTTATGTACCATAATTTGTCCAACCATTTCCCAATTAATGGGCACCCCCTTAGTTTTTAATTCTTTGGCACCACAAAAAGAGCTGATAAGAATAATTTGATGCACGTACATCCTTTTCCTCTCTGATCTCTTTGGGGGATAGGCCTAGAGGGCGTCTTCATTTGAGTAGTTTTGTGAGTGTGATTTCAAAATGCTTTCCAGAATGGTTGGAGGATACCATTTCACAGCTGCATTAGCAGTGCCTAGTTTACTGTCTCTTTTGTCATTTTAACACTTGTTTTCTTTTTTGTCACCTTTGTTCATTTGCTGGGTATGTTTTAGAATGTGGGTTGCTTTAATTTGATTTCTCTAATCATTAGTGATTTGGAGCATTAAGATACATTTTTTTGATATCTTTTTCTTTTAAGTCACCTCTATGTCCCGTTGTGTCCTTCTTCCCACTCCCTGCCAGAGAGTTTGTGACTTGTTCAAGGTTATTATTAAGTGAATTAGAGGCAGCTTGGTCTAGTAGAAAATATGCCAACCTTGTAGTTGAGAGCTCTAGGTTTGAACGCTGCCTTCAGCCCTTAGGAGCTTGTGTGACCAAAGGCAAATCACCCTCTCTGAGCCTCAGTTTCCTCACCTATAAAATGGGACTCTTGTAATGCTACAGCGAAGTAATGTATATAAACTATTTTATAGATGCTTTATGTGTCAGCTCTGGTGGTGATGATGATTTTTATTACCTGAACAAAGACTACAATACAGTGTTTAATACACATACTGTTATAAACAGTGTTTCTCAGTTTATTTAAGTAGACTGGAAACCAATTTATATGTTTTCTTAAATTGTCAATTCACATCAAAACCTGTTTTGAACTAAACCAATATTTCATTTGGTTTGAATTCCTCCCTTTCTTGGTATCCTTCAGCTGATGATAGTCTAACTATCTGATAAGATTTACTTGGCAGTGACCATGTACCATGTAGTATCAATTAGTTTTAGGAGGTGATACTGCAAATACAGTGTTTCTTTAGCTGTTTGATGTCTTTTCAGAATAGCGAGGGAAAAGCTTTACAAGCATATGTTACTTTTATTAAGACTAATGGTTAGACTTTCCCCTTTTGTTTTAAAAGGTTAGTTTTGTGACTAAATAACTTAGTATTATAGTCAGTATTGAAAAAATGCCATATGCTCTGTTCATTCTAAAGACTTTATTCACATTTTGCTCATAGAAAGAAAATTTTAGCTGATTTTAATAAAATGTCTTAAAGTCTATAATTTCAAAAGTCAAAGTTAGATGGTAGGGCGCGATAGGCAAATGAATGAAATGAAAAGGGAGTAACTGCATGGAATGCACGTCCTTTTTAGTAGCTTTGATTTGTTATGTCTTTTTTCTTTAGAATCTTCTCTTTGAATTATATAGAATGTTAGTTTTCTTTTATTCAAGGGCACATCATTTAGTAGAGCTAGGTTACCCTTCTCAGGTGACCAACAGAAATATTAGATAACTGTACATAACTGTTAAAAATAATTGGAGCCAAAAATATTTTCTAATGTACTTGGCATAATTTTTCAATGGCAATTCTGGCAGAACTTTGGTGTGAAAAAATAAACCTTACATCTTACCCATATTGTTATAGTTATAGAGCCTTAGAATCTTAGGCCAAGAAGACCAACCAAGATTGTTTTACAGAAGATCAACTAAAACCCAAAGAAGTTAAATTCTTGCCCATGACCGCAGGTGGAAAACATCAAGGAGAAGCATCACTGAATGGACTTTTTTACTCGTTGCCTTTTATTCATACATCACAGTCAACTTAATGGGAAAGTTTTTGTCCTTGTTAAGAATTTCACCCTTATGCTATTTACTTTGCACTATTTTAATTGTAGATATTGTTTTCCTCTTTTGCTTATTTCATCCAATAGGGGTTCATATAAATCTCATGTTTCTTTAATTTTCTCACATTTGTCATTTCTTACTGCATGGTAATATTCCATTATGGTAATATTATGCAGTTTGTTAGCCAGTCCATTGGGTGGGTAGATCTGCTTTGTTTCTAGTTCTTTTATACTACAAACTTAACAGTCCTCTACAAACACGTTTAATAGGCAAAGAACAACAAATAGGATAGTATAGGAAATTTGAACTTGTGTTACATAGTTTTTTTTTAATTTTTATTAAATTTAGCCAGCTAGTAACAAAATTGTCCTGTTTCTGTTCCCTTCTGATTTTTAAAAAATGTATATTATTGATGTTATTTTCTTCTTAAAAATATTGTTTATATCTAACAAATGAAAATAACATGGCTACATTGGCTGTTCCTTTATCATCCTTCTGGGCCCCCTTTTAACTTCAGTCATCTCTTTCTCCTGGTACTCTACTCTCTACCTAAATAAATTTAGATTCCCTCCCTCCTCCCTGAAATGAAAAAAATCCCCTTTTGAAAATGTATTTAATAAGAATTTATGTGTAGAACCTATATAAGATTGCATGTTGTCTTGGAGGGAGGGAGGAAGGAGGCAAAAGGAGGGGGAAAATCTAAAATATGTGGAAGTGATTGTAGAAAACTGAAAACAAACAAAATAATTTAAAAAAAATTTTTTTAAATGAAAAAATACTACCTTCTTTTGAACCTGCTTCAAACCATTATCCTATTTCCCTAGAAGGACTGTGCTATACTTTGGGCTTCTACTTCCTCACCATTTCCTTTTTAACACAAAACAGTATGTAGTCTTTTAGCTGGCACAGTGAATAGAGCTTTGGACTTGGAGTCAGGAAACCCTGAGTTCAGATGTGACATCAGACACCAGCTGTGTGACCTTGGACAAAGCACTTAACCTCTATCTTCCTCAGTTTCTTCATTTGTAAATAGGGATATAAATAGCATCTATCTTCTAGGGTGATTGTGAGGTTAAAAGGGGATAATAGCTGCCAAACATTTTTTCAGCCTTAAAATTTTGTATAAATGCTTGTTAGGTAATAATCTTCCCCTATAGAAGTATATAAACTTTCTGAGGTTAGGAATTGGAGGGTTTTGGGGGGGTGTGTCTTTGTGTCTCTCCTATCTAGCTCAGTACTGTGCACATAGACAATAAATGCTTGTTGTTCAATTGATTTCTTCTTTTCTGGTTATTTTTCTTCTTGCCTTTTAAGTATATTCGTTGTCCTAATCCAGGAATTCTTAATCCAAAGGTTGTGGATCCTCTCTGGATAGATTTTAGGAGGTTTATGAATTTGGATGGGAAAAATTTACATCTTTATTTTCACAACTCTCTAACTGAAATTCAGCATTTCCTTCAATTATGAATGTCAAAAACAAATATTCTGAGAAGGATTTCCATAGGCTCCACTAGACTACCAAAGGGGCTGCCATGACACAAAGAAATGTTGACCCCTGTAATAACCTTATCTCAATCTTTCTATTTTCTACCCTTGTTCTCTGCCTTATGATTTCATCCGTTCTGATAATATCTCATTACTTTTGTTTATATGAATCCAAAATCTGTCTCACTGGTCCTATCTCCCACCTGTGTTCTTAAAGCACAGTTCCTACTTCTCTGGATGATGTACTAGCATTTCCAGATCATCACATCCAAAGTAGAATTCATCTCTTCCTCCTCTTGAGTTTGCTATTTACTTTAATGATACCACCATTCTCCCAATCAGTCAAGTACTTACAAAGTGACTACTGTGTGCCAGGCAAACACCCACTCTTAAAAGCTTAGCTATCCCTCTCCTCACCTTTCCCCTTAAGGTCCCAGCAGTTCTCCCCAATAATTTCTCCTGCATCTTTGTCTTCTCATTCTTATCACTTTGGTTTAAGGCCTTGTTATCTTTTACCAGAACAATTGAAACAGTAGTGGAGATATCGTGTTGGAAAAAGCATTGGATTTATGTTCACATGCTCACACTGATACTTAATTCTCTGGGTCTTATTTCTCATTTGTTAAATGAGGGAATTTGACTAGATTCCCTTGTTAAGGTTCCTTCCATTGCTGAAACTTATGTTCACCTTAATTGGGTCTCTTAGTCTCTAATTTCTCAACATTTCATTCTGTCCTTAACTCTGCTGACAAAATCTTTCTCTCTGCTGAAAAATCTTCAGTGGTCTACAGAATAGAATATGAACTTCTTAGCTAACATTTGAGGCTCTCCTAGCCTGACGGAAACCTACCCTTCTAGTCTTATTTCAGGGAACATCCTGTGGTGACTTTGTTCTACAACCAAACTGAACTACTCTTTGCTGCTCCTTTATCTTGTCCTTCATACATGATGCGGACAGTGCCTGGAAGTGATTCCCTTCTCCTCCTGGCCACCCACCCTCTATACACTTTACCTTTAAGTTGAGCTTAAGGGTATCTTTTCTTGCATGATCTTTTCTTCTTGTCTAGCTGGAAGGCATCTGTTTCCCTTGAATCTCTTATGCCATGTTGTCAGATCCCTCTTGTTGACTTCATAGTTTTCTACCTTGTAAGCCTTTTGGGGGAAGGGGCTATGTTGAACTTTATGAGGAATTTTACCTGTTACGTTGTAATGTGCCTGATGATATTTTTAGTTAAACTCCCAGCACTTAAAAAAAAATTTAATGTTAGTGCTCCTCATCCAGTACTGTTCCATATTTCCTGTGTTTAAATAACTTCACAGTTGTTGTCATGGTGTTGCAGTCTTAATAGCGCAGTGATATAAAGGAGGCTCATTAAGCTATTCTGCTGAGTGAGTTAAAATAAAGCATTTATTATTATAATACTCATTTCTGCCTCTTACTTCTCATAATGAATACATTTTAAGAGACTACTAATCACTTTATTTCCTTTGTTTCCATCTTCTGTATATATCTCCTTTAAAAACAAGGTGGCTGGCGAGTTTTCTACCTTCCACAATGTTCTGAGATACTACTACTGAGATAATTCTAAAGAATAGCAGGCTTATCTTTAATGAATCCCTGTAATAACCATAATATAAGTAGAACAGCAGTGATCTTCAGGAGGTTAAATGATTTACCTAGGGTCAGACAGCCAATAAGTGGTAAAATTCAGCCTCTAAACCTAAGAGTTCAGAAGACTGATAGTCCATTACTTGTTTAAGAACACTTGAATATCTTTCTATCACAGAGGCTTGAATAAGTCAGACAGTCCAAGGTTCTTTGCTTATTGAAACAGTATTGGGCTTTTGACAAAATACAACACCCATCCCTATTGAAAACACTAGAGAGCATAGGAGTAAATGGAACTTTAAAATAATAAGCAGTGTCTGTCTAAAACCTTTAGGAGCATTATATGCAATGGGGATAAGGTAGATGCATTTTCAATAAGATCAGGGGTGAAACAAGGATGTCCATTATCACCACTGTTATTCAGTACATTACTAGAAATGTTAGCTGTAGCAGTAAGAGAAGAAAAAGAAATTGAAGGAATTAGAATAGACAAAGAAGAAATTAAGCTATCACTCTTTGCAGTGATATCTCTATACTTAGAGAATCAAGTAAAAAACTACTTGAAATAATAAACAACTTTGGCAAAGTTGCAGGTTACAAAATAAACCCACACAAATCTAAAGCATTTCTATATATTAATAACAAAGCCCAACAGCAAGAGATAGAGAAATTCCATTTAAAGCTGGGGTAGACACTATAAAATATTTGGGAGTCTACCTGCCAAAACAAATCCAGGGACTGTATGAACATAATTACAAAACACTTTTTGCACAGATAAAGTCAGATTTAAGTAAGTGGAAGAACATCAGTTGCTCGTAGGTAGGCTGAGCCAATATAATAAAAACGATAGTTCTGCATAAATTAATTTACTTACTCCGTACCATACCAATCAGACTATCAGATAATTATTTTCTACAGCTAGAAAAAATAATATCAGAATTCATCTGGAAGAACAAAAGGTCCAGAATACCAAGGGAACTAATGAAAAGAAATGCTAGGGAAGGTGGCCTAGCTCTACCAGATCTCAGATTGTATTATAAAGCAGCAATTATCAAAGCCACTTGGTACTGGCAAAGAAACAGAGGGGTAGTGGAATAGGCTAGGTACTCAAGACACAGTAGTCAATGAATATAGCAATATGCTATTTGGTAAACTCAAGGATCCCAGCTTCTGGGATAAGAACTTACTGTCTGACAAAAATTGCTGGGAAAACTGGATAACAGTGTGGCAGAAACTAGGTATAGACCAGTTCCTGACACCGTACACAAGAATAAAGTCCAAATGGGTACATGATCTAGGTATAAAGAATGATACTATAAACAGATTAGTGGAGCAAGGAATAGTTATTTATCAGATTTATGGAGAAGGGAAGAATTTTTGACTAAACAAGAGATAGAAAAAGTTATGAAGTGCAAAATGAATAATTTTGATTATATTAAATTGAAAAGTTTTTGTACAACCAAACCCAATGCAACCAAGATTAGGAGGGAAGCAGAAAAAACTGGGAAAGAATTTTTGCAACTAGTGTCTGATAAAAGCCTCATTTCTAAAACATATAGAGAACTGAGTCATATGTACAAGAATACAAGTCATTCTTCAGTTGAGAAATGGTCAAAGGATATGAACAGGTACTTTTCAGAGGAAGAAATTAAAGCTATCTATAGTCATATGAAAAAATGCTCTAAATCACTATTGATTATAGAGAGATGCAAATCAAAACAACTCTGAGATACTATATCACACCTATCGGATTGGCTAACATGGCAAAACAGGAAGATGATAAATGTTGGAGAAGACATGGGAGAGTTGGAACACTGATTCATTGTTGGTGGAGCTGTGAGCTGATCCAACCATTCTGAAGGGCAATTTGGAACTATGCCCAAAGGGCTACAAAAATGTGCATACCCTTTGACCCAACAATTTTGCTTCTAAGACTATATCCCCAAGAGATCATAAAAATGGGAAAGGGTCCCACATGTACAAAAATATTTATAGCAGCTCATTTTGTGGTGGCCAACAACTGGGAATCAAGGGGATGCCCATCAACTGGGGAGTGGCTGCATAAATTGTGGTATATGAATGTAATGGAGTACTATTGTGCCATAAGAAATGATGAACAAGAAGACTTCAGAGAGGCCTGGAAAGACTTATATGAACTGATGCTGAGTGAAAGGAGCAGAACCAGGAGAGCTTTGTACACAGCAACAACCACAGTGCAAGGAATTTTTCTGGTAGACTTAGAACTTCGTTGCAATGCAAGGACTTAAATAATTTCCAATGGTCTCTTAAGGCAAAATGCCTTCCACATCCAGAGAAAGAACTGTGGAATTCGATCCCTGAATGAAGCAGATCATTTTCTTTTGCATTATGTTTTGGTTTGCTTTATGATTTCTCCCATCCATTTTAATTCTTCTATGCAACGTGACTAAGGTGAAAATGTATTTAATAGGAAAGTATGTGTAGAACCCATATAAAGCTGTGTGCTGTCTCAGGGAGGGAGCGGGGATGTAGGGGGGAAGGTGGGGGAAAACTATAAGATACATGGAAGTGATTGTAGACCACTGAAAACAAATGAAAGAATGATGATAAAAGAAGCAGCCTTAGTCACTGTGGCCCTGAGTGCGCGAGGTGAGCCACAGAGCGATGGCTGGGGGAAGGCAGCTTTGTTATTTCTTTGACCCATTCAGATTTTAATCGTAGATATCCATACTGAGATATGTGTGGAGATAATACTACTTAGAACTTGGTTCAGGCTAATTCATTTCATATATCATTTGGTGGCCTCTTGCAACTACCATGTATGTGGTTCTGCTATTTGTATCTTTGCACGATATTAGAAGTTGACTCTCACAAACTTCAGTGTACTCTTCCCCTCCCCCCACTCCCCAGTGGAAGGATTTGATGTTTCTTTTTTGGAAGTAGACCATTTCTTTTGGGTGATAGTCTACATACATCTTATCATAATTCATTGCCTTTTATCAAAGTATGGGTTTTGGGGGGTTTTTTTGGGTGCTACGAGATCATAGATTAAGAGCTAAATGGAATCTTAGAAATCATCTATTTCAACTCCTTTATTTTACAGATGTGGATACAGTGGCTTGCCTAGGGTCACACAGCTGGTGAAGTGTCTGAGGCCGGATTTGAACTCATCAAGATGAGTCTTCCTAACCCAGGCCTGTCACTGTATCCACCACCACCCAGTTGTCTTTGTTGATAACTAACAGATATTTTATTCCACAGTAATAAATGTGTGGTAGAAAGTGCTATACCAACGTAAGGTGGTATTGCCATCGTAGAGTACCATGATATATTGGCAAGAACTCTGGGCAGAGAAACCAGAGGTCTGGAGTCTGCTTCTGCCGTAAGCACTAATTCGTGTGACCTTGGGCCTTGATAATTTGTTTCATTTTGGCTATTTTAACAGATTATTTCAGAATTACAACTATCTTGTTTCTGTCTTTCTTTTGCTAGGTTTAACTGCTGTTTAAATTGCATCAATGGAGCATTTTCAGGGAGCTTGGAAGACTATCAGTAATGGTTTTGGATTCAAAGATTCAGTCTTTGATGGCTCTGGCTGTATTTCTCCTACTCTTGTCCAGCAGTTTGGTTATCAGCGCCGGGCATCAGATGATGGCAAACTTACAGATTCCTCCAAAACAAGTAACACCATCCGAGTTTTCTTGCCAAACAAGCAAAGGACTGTGGTAAGTGTATAATAGCTTCTGTCAGACTTTGTGATGTGATTTGGTTGTGCAGAAGTTAAATGTTTTCATTCAAATACAAAGTTATTATATTACTCCAACTTTACTAGCTATATGACCTTGAACAAATGCCTTCCCATCTAAGCCTCAGGTTTCCTGCTCTGTAAATAGGGGGAGTGCTCCAACTGACCACTCTCCACAGGCCTTTGCAGCATCAGCTTCCTTCTGGCCTCCTCTTTTTGGTCTCTGTCTTCCCTTTTACATTCCCACTAGTTTCCACGCTTTTCTTTTTCTAGTGCTGTTGCCTTTGCCTGTAATGATAATAGCGCATCTCCCCCAAGGCAAAGCAGATATTCATTTCATTGTTGTTTATAATTTTTATTTTTTTATTTTATTATTTTATATTTATATAAATTTATGTTATTATATGGATCTCACAGATACCATAATCCAACTCTTTCACTTTATAGATGGGGAAACTGAAGCCCAGTAGCTTTACTTTTCAGTATTATGCGGCTTAGATAGAATGAGACAATGTATTTAAAGTGTTTTATAAATGTTAAAAATGCTTATAAATGTCATCTATTGTTATCATATTCTTAATTTTAAAAAGTCACATGGGACATGGGACTATGCCAGGATTCAAACCTAGGATTTTTGACTCTATTAGATCACTCTACTAATAATTACAACATTTCTTTTGGACTTTAAAGTTTATCAAATGCTTTCCCACAACAGTCATGTAATACAGATCAAGAAAGTATTGTTAGGATTTTATGCACAGGGATTCTTCAGAGAATAAGAGAAATATTAAGTTACAGTTCTTGCCCTCAAGGAATTGATAACAGAGAACAAAACAGAATAATACACGATCAAGTACAGATTATATAGATAGTAATGGGTCAGAGTGAGGAGACAACAGTGGAAGCTAGAATTGATGTTTGACTGGGAAGCAGATTTGTCTCATCTGTTGTTAGAAGGTGAACCTATACAATGAGAATAGATCAGAGCCTGAATTCTTATATTTCAAAACTCAGTCCTGCTTGTGTACTAAATTGACTTACTTGGTAGATTACATTAGTAACATTATTGGTCAGTTTCAAACCAAATTTGAAATCCTGTCCTTCCAAATAAAATCACATATTTTTTAAAATGAGACATTACTGGGAAGAGATACAGGATCATCAACAATCTTTTATAGACATATTGTACATAGAAATCCTTGTAAACTGAATAATTATGAATGTATATTTAATTTTGATATTAAATACACATTGTATGCTATTCTAAAACCACCTATTTGTTCATAGGTTAATGTTCGAAATGGAATGACCTTGCACGATTGCCTTATGAAAGCTCTTAAAGTTAGAGGCCTCCAGCCAGAATGTTGTGCAGTTTTTAGGCTTCTCCATGAACACAAAGGGTAAGAATCTTCAAACACATAAGCAAGTCAGCTGCAGTGACCAGAAAATACTTCCCCATCACAAATAACTACAATTCTTTCTGTAGTCAGTGAATATTTACCTCACTGCCGAATAGTATCTGCCCTTATTCAGAGCCTGCCAATAGCGACTCTCCTTGCCAGGCAGTTGGCTATGGTAGCCAAAGGCAATACCAGTTTAGATTATAAAATTATTCATGTAAAATCTTGTGGAAAAGAAGAGTTGATTATGAACCATGATTGCCTCACGAAGCAGAAGGGCAGTGGAAGTAAAACAAGTTCAGAGAAAGCTCGGTGAGAGATGAGTCGTTGTCATCCCAAGAACACTGAAGGATGTACTGGAAGGAACCCATGACAAATGAGAGAAATGGTACAATGATGACCTAGTTTTGAGAACTTTTTTTTTTTTTTACTATTTAGGACAGTTTGTCCTGTTTAAGCATGTATGCTGGGGAGGTAATTATTAAAAGGAAGGTCCCACATATATCAAAATGTTTATCTTGATGCTTTTTGTAGTAAGAACAAACTAGAACACAGTAGATGACAGTCAATTTTTGATGGCTAGAATGATTAGGGGTTGGTACATAATTGTAATGGAATGATAATTGTGATGAAAACTGAGAGTCATGGAAAGACTTAAATGAATTTAGAGAAAGTGAAGTAGAGCCAAGGAAACAAGAGACCATGGAAATAGGAAGAACCACCACCACCAAATAAAAGATAAACGTTGTGAAATTACAAAGAACAAACGTAGCCCCCAAGAGGAAATAGGAGATATTTTTTCTCTTGTTTGTTTTAAGGGCTTGCTTTCTGAAGGGGAGAATAATATAATGAGAAATGTAAGTCATGTAACAGTAAAGCATATGGATAAAAAGGAAAAAAAAATGGGTAATTCAGCCACCATCTTTAAACTGATGCTTGAGGAAGGGGAAATAGCACCACAGAAAACAAAGCTGGAAAAAGCAGCTGGACTGGATCAAGTAAACCCAGAAGAGAGTCTTGCTGAGAGAGCCTTGAGGGACCAACACTCAAAATGTCTGAAAGACCATAGGATACAAATGGTGTAGAAAAAATCTTGGCCCTCCTTACCCCTCCAACTTCTTGATGCATGTGCAAAAAAAGAAAAAGAATGCAAAGAGCTAGCCTGGCCCATCTGCTTCACTGTTATCTATGGAAAATGAAGGAGAGTCGATCAGCAGGTTGTATGGTTTCTTTCTGGCTCATTTGTTTGTGGACAGAGACCAGAGGTGCACAGGAGAGGCAGGCATATCTGGTGCCCACACCAGTGAGATTATGGATCACTATGAGTCCACAGGCAATGAAAAAGAAAGCACAGGCTTGCAATTATGGGATTATTCCTAGGACATTATCTTGAAAAACACATGATAGTCTTTGTGAGATTGAATTTTGTTGAGTCTTTTTAACATCCCATTGTGGGACTTAACTTCTTTTTCACCCAGTAATCATTTTTAATTATGGTTCAGAAATAGGATGGCAGTCTTCTGGCAGGAAGGTGTTTTGAACTTAATAATACTGTCTTTTAAAAGATAAATATTCAGAGCCTTTATAGCTAGGTAAAAGGACCTCCCAGAATTTGGGCTCGGTCTAAAAGAAGGTCACCTGCCCAATTGTACTATTAACTTGGTTCAACACATTTTTATGTAAAATTTTATCATATATCAGGGTAGCAACAGATTTTTTAAAAAGGAGAAAACTCCCAAATGACCAAATACATTTTATTATAATAACCTCTTTATTGAAGAGGTGTTGAGTCCTCAGGACACTGCCTTTGGCATCTCTGCAACTTTTCAAACTTATTCTTCTGCCAGATCTGATACACTGCACCTTTCTCAGAAACACAGATGTCATCCTGTTTTCTGACATCCAAAATCCATCCTGTTTTCTGATAATCTTTGTGTCTTACTTTTGTGGCCTATTGAATCAGGGTAGCTCAGTTTGATATAAATTCCCTGTCACTTCCTTCAAAACTTAGCTAATCTTTTTGGGCTTGACAAATAGCACAAGTTACACTTGGCCCTCTGTGCCTCTTTAGATGTATTTTCACCCATGAAGTTTCTGATTTCCACAACTGAGCCATTCTCTTAAATGACAGCAGTGATTGGGAAATGAACTTACATCACCCTCACTGTACTGAGAACCCAGGGTGTCATGTTAGTTGTGCCCGAAGTGACTTCGGGCTGCAGGGGCTGCACCATTCCTGCGTCCGAAGCCTCTAACTTTTTCTGCAAGGAGACATTGATAGTGGAAATCTTTTTCAGGATTCCTTCAGGCCTTCACAGTAATTGTCCTGCCCTTCAAAAAGGTGTCAGCATTTTCTGGTTTGTTACCTGTCTGTATACTTAGACTGGTCTCTTATCCATCCAGTTCACTGGTCTTTCTTTCATAGAGAGACCACTGTGTATTTTAAAATGTCATGAGGGCTAACCTCAGAAGCTAGAAGTTTATTTGAAACTATCAGTTTTCTGTATGATCCTATCTCCTGGAAATTTAGCCAAACTTTAAAAAATTGTTCTACTGCATAGGGACAAAACATTCTCTAAGTGTACCACCCACTCTGTCAATAGCACTTCCTTGTGCTAGTTCTCAACTTCTTTACACCTTTAAGGCATATCTCACTTAGGTAATGGGAACATAGTGAAGTCAACAGAAGCTTCTCCTCCCCTTTTCACCCTAGCAGGCCCACTTTCCTTCAGGATCTAGTGAGGACTGATAATAGTGCTGACAGGTAGGACCTCCAGAGGCCCAGCCCATGCTGAGGATACCACAGAAATTGGAGCTGTTCTAGGGCTAAAGAGAGTTTGCTTGAAGAATCGGGCCCTGTCTAGGGCAGGTTGTACCTTCAAGGATAAATTGGAAATAACTGTCTTTTTTCTCTCTTTAACATTAGATTTGGCATGAGTAGCTAGCTGGGGTTGAGGGAGGGAAGATAAGTGTCTATGAAAGCACCAACCATTGTGTTAAGCACTTTGCAGATGTTTTCTCATTTGATCGCCAGAACAACTCTGAGAAGTAGGTGCTGTTGTTATCCCTATTGTATGGTTGAGGAAAAAACTGAGATAAACAGAAGTTAAGTGACTTACCCAGGGTCATACAACTAGTCTGAGGCTGGATTTGAACTCCAGTTTTCTTAATTGTAGACCCAGCTCTGCACTATGGTGGCCCCTAGTTGAGAGAGTTAGACTGGTCGATTTAAAGTCAGCTAGTGAGTAGGCAGTATGTTATAGACTAGAGGTTAAGGGCTCGGCCTTGGAGTTAACAAGGCATGGTTTTAGATCCCACCTTTGACACATGCTAGCTTTGTGACATGGCAAATTAGAAATCTTCAGCATAGGACTATATAATCTCTTCCTGTAGTGGCAAAAAATGAATTTCCTATTTCAAAATGACAGCATTTTCATCAATATCTGGCATGCATAATATAGTCCCTAGTATGGATAATGTAATTTTTTTGATATTTTAAAATTCCTTTTAGGAAAAAAACACGTTTAGATTGGAATACTGATGCCGCCTCTTTGGTGGGAGAAGAACTTCAAGTAGATTTCCTGGATCATGTTCCCCTCACCACACATAATTTTGTAAGTTGCTTTTCCTTTTATCCTTGTAGTATGTTTTTGCATTTTTAGATTCATAAGTTGGGAATTTCGTGTTCTTAATAGCACTTGTGCTATTGAATCAGAAGCTGTGGTTATATAGCTTATAATGCAGTGCTATTCAGACAAAAATAGCTTTTAAAAATTCTTGTTAAGGATTTTCTGTATTCTCGATCCTTTAGCTTTGAGGGGTGAGGGTAAGGGGGAGGATGCAGAAATTAGTCATCTGACTTTTTTCAATTTACTAATTGTTTGACATAGTATATAATGTTTTGTCCCCCATCTTCTTTATCTCCTAGGCTCGAAAAACTTTCCTGAAGCTTGCCTTCTGTGATATTTGTCAGAAGTTCCTGCTGAATGGATTTCGATGTCAGACATGTGGCTACAAGTTTCATGAGCACTGTAGCACTAAGGTCCCCACTATGTGTGTGGATTGGAGTAATATAAGACAGCTCTTGTAAGGTTCTCCTTTTTTAAAACTGTATCAAAGACTGTAATGGGGGGGAGGTAAACAGTGTCCTGGAAAATCAGCATAGCAGGTGTTTATGGGGCTTGTGAGGCCTTTGTAATGAACAAATCTGGGCTCAAAGCATATTAATAACAATATATGGCAGAAGTGAGGGCCAGCATCGTAAAATGTTGGACACTGACATTGGTGGCAGGAAGAAGTCATGTCAGCCACTCTAGTGTTCTGAGAGGAGCAGATATGTGCAGAGCAAGTGCCTGGCCAAGCACTGAATTCTCGATGTGATTCACTTAAATAAAACCACTGCACAGACATACTCAGTAGGAAACTTTGGGAGGTTGCATAGCATTGGGTTTAAAAGAACAGCTGAACATAAAGCAGCACACACACTTTCTCCAGGATGGGGCACTCACATAACAATGTGAAGACATTAGCAGCGACAGGACTTGCACAGATGAGATGAGAACTGATTATTACTGACATCTGTAGTCACCCAGTGAACACATATGTATGCCTTAGATGCCTGCTGAATTTCCGTCCTGTGACATTTTATCTTCTTTTTTGAGTAGATTTGAAAAGTAAAGGATGTTATCTCGAATAGGAAGCTGGAAATGGCATTGTTCATGTGTACATATACGTATGTGTGTCTCTTTTGTTCGAGGTCTTTTCTTTCCATCTGTTGTATTTCTTAAAATTTTTGATACTGAGTTTGGTTGGTAGGAAAAATCTAACAAGAAGAACTAAATGAATACTTTTTTTTTACTTATTCTATCTTTATCTTTTTAATAACTTTTAAAAATTTTATTTACTTTTCCTTTTCAACATTATTCACATTGTTTTTAAAGGAGTGCTATTTAGATGAAAAGATAAAATTAGTTTATATTAAAATGTATACATTTAGACTGGATCAGAAGTAAATGTGTCAGTAGCTTCAAAGTTGTAATCAGACTATTTTTTTCTACAAAATTTGATTTTAGTTATAAGCTTTTCGGACCGTTGTCTTTTGTCTAATGATCTCTCTTTACGTTAGGGATACCCATTAGTTGTCCATAGGCTCAAACTTGTGGTGTTCATTGGCAGATTACTAACACTCACTTTCTGATTGTCTGGCATGTGCCTTACTTTGCATAAGTTTTAAATTAGTGGTGGAAAAACCTGAATGTGGCTGGGTCATTTTGGGGTTTAAAGCAATTAGTACTTTTTGCAAAAAGTAAATATATTACATCAAATGAAAGGTGGTCTTTCTATACATTGTAGTAATAACTAAACCTTTCTTTATCCAACTTCATTTAGATTGTTTCCAAATTCCAATGTTGGTGATAGTGGTGTACCAGCACTACCTCCCCTAACAATGCGTCGGATGCGAGAGTCTGTTTCTCAGATCCCCATTAGGTAAATCACTTCCTTTTTTCTTTTTTTTCTCCCAAATTCAATTTTATTTTATTTTTAGTTTCAAATTCTCTCCCTCCCCTACTCACTGAGAAGACAAGAAGAACAAAACCCATTGCAGCTCTGAATAGTTATACAAAATTAATTTCCACATTGGCCATGTCAAAGAAAAGCCAAGATAAGAAAGGGAAGAAAATATGCTTCAGTGTGCACTCCATGAGCCCAGCACCTCTGTCCCTGGTGGTGGATAGCATGTTGCATCTTGAGTTCTCTGGAATTGTGGTTGGTCAGTTACTCAGTCTTGAAAGCTGATCCCCTTTACAGCATTGCTGTTACTGTGTAAGTGGTTCTTGTTCTGCTCATTTCACATTGCAGCAATCAATATAAGTCTTACCTGGTTTTTATGAAATCATCTTCTATCATTTCTTACAGCACAATAACATTCCATCACATTAATATGTCACAACCTGTTCATCCATTGTCCTTGCCATCTTTCTTCGGTATCTTTGGGGTATAAACTTGGTAGTGGTATTGCTGGGTCAAAGGGTTTAATAACTTTTTGGACACAGTTCCAAATTGTTCTCCAGAACGCAGCTCTACAAACAGCACATTTGTGTTCCTGTTTTCCAGAGCCCCTCCAGCATTTGTCATTTTAATTTTTTTGTCATCTTAGCCAGTCTGATGGGAGTGGGGTGGAATTTCAGAGTTGTTTTAATTTGCATTCCTCTAATTATCAGTGTTTTAGAGCATTTTTCATATGGCTAGTGATAATTTCATTTTTTTCCCCTCTTTAAAGCACTTTATCATATTTTACCATTTATCAACATGATTCTTATTCTTGCAAATTTGGTAAGTGAGACTTTCATCAGAATTTTCTGCAAAGATTTTTTTCCCACAATTTCCTGCTTTCCCCTCCCAATTTTAATTGCATTGGATTGAATTTCACATAATCAAATTTATACATTTTGCCTCCTGTGAACCTCTTTGTCTTTTGTTTTGTCTTGAACTCTTCCCCTTCCATAGATCTAACGGGATTTCTTTTACGCTCCACTAATTTGCGTATGATATGATATCACTCTTTCTGTCTAAGTCATGTACTCATTTTGAACTTATCTTGCTATGTAATGTGAGATGTTAGTCTGTGCCTAGTTTCTGTCACACTGCTTTCCAGTTTTCCCCAACAATTGTTGTCAAGTAATGAATTCTTGTCCCAGTATCTGGGATCTTTGAGTGTCCGTTTGCTTGTGTATGTTATGTATATGTTCCACTGATGAACCTGTCTGTTTCTTAGCCAATAGCGGATTGTTTTGACAATTACAACAACTTTGTAGTATAGTTTGAGATTTGGTACTGCTAGGGCCCTTTCCTCCCTGTTTTTTTTCATCAGTTCCTTTGATATTCTTGACCCTTTCTTTCTCTGGATGAATGTTGTTACTGTTTTGCTTTGGTTTTTTTAGTTCTATAAACTCATTCTTTAGTAGTTTGGTATGGCAGTGAATAAGTAAATCGATTTAGGTAGTGTTGCCAGTTTTATTATATTGCTTCAGCCTCCCCATGAGTAATGACCATTTCTTCAGTTATGTAGATTTGTCTTTATTTGTGTGAAATGATTGTGTTTATATAGTTCTTTTGTGAGTCCTGGCAGGTAAACTCCCAGATATCTTATGCCATTTGTTGTTATTTTAAATGGAATTTCTCTATCATAAATCACTTTACATAGCACCAAACACATTTATTCATGCTCCATGTTATTCACCTGGAAGTGACTAACTGGAAGGAATCCTGCCAGAACACAGGTATGACTGAAATAGAAAAGTGGAAGACACTGACTTTTAGAGTAGAATCATGTACTCTGTATTCACTGCAAGCAGTTGCCGTTATCGCCCCCCAGGCTCGTCTCAGACTCTCATATGTGTACACGTTTATTCAGCGCTTCAGAGTTTATAAAACACTTAGGTCACAACCATAACTTAGGTAACAGAAGTGGGGTTATCCCCGTTTTACAGCAGATATGTTTTTATTCCAAGTCCACCCCTGTTTCCTGTGCTCTGCCACTTGGGGACATGGTTCCAAAGACATGGTTCTCAGGTTTCTACTTTATTAGCCTTGGGGGAGTTACTCCCTTATAAGCAATATAGCTTCAACTTATTGAGTCTAGAAAATTGAAACAAGTTTTGCATGAGTTTGAGACATAGATACTTATTGCAATCATCAGTAAAACTACCTAAAATTAATGCAGAATGTGAAGCATCTCCAAAGAGTAGAAGTGATTTTTTTTAAAGGTTCAAAATGTTTAGGGTCATATTTTATGAATATATTTAAACCAATTCACTTTTCAAATTAGCATTCATCATAATATCTCTTTAAGTTTGTACACCTGTTGTAAAGTTGGAGCGATGGTCGGATCTCATGCCCAGGAAATTGGTGGGGTCTGAGCAGACTCAGAAGCATGGCCTGCTTCTGCCACACTTCTGCTCCACTCAGGACTTGGCACTTATGGATATTTCTTTAGTTGTTACGATGCTATAATTTTTACAGGGAAAATTTCTTTTTTTTGGTAAATTTATTTATTTTTAGTTTTCAACATTCATTTTCACAAGATTTTGAGTTCCAGATTTTTTCTCCCCATCTATCTCTCCCCTCCACCCACCCCAACACACCGTGCATTCTGATTACCCCTTCCCCCAATCTGCCCTATCTTCCTTTATTCCCATCTCCTCTATTTTCTTGTAGGGCAAGATAGATTTCTGTACTCCATTACCTGTATTTTTTATTTCCCAGTTGCATGTAAAAACAATTTTTAACATTAGTTTTTAAAAACTTTGAGTTCCAGCTTCTCTCCCTTCCTCCCTCCCCACCCATCCCCACCGAGAAGGCAAACAATTCAGTATAGGTTACACAAGACTTCCATAAAAGTCATGTTGTGAAAGACTAACTATATTTTCCTCCTTCCTATCCTGCCCCCCCATTTATTCTGTTCTCTCTTTTGACCTTATCCTTTCCCAAAAGTGTTTACTTCTAATTACCCCCTTTTTTGCCCTCCCTTCTATCACCCCCCCCACCTCACTTATCTCTCCCCTACTTTCCTGTAATGTAAGATAGATTTTCACACCATATTGAGTGTGCATATTATTCCCTTTTTAAGTCAAATGTGATGAGAGTAAGCTTCACTTTTTCCCTCTCCCCTCCCCTCTTTTCCTCTCCATTGAATAAGCTTTTTCTTGCCTCTTTTATGAGAGATAATTTGCCCCATTCCGTTTCTCCCTTTCTCTTTCCAATATATTCCACTCTCACCCCTTAATTTTATTTTTTTAGATATCATACCTTCCTGTGCCCTCTGTCTATATGTATACAATTCCTCCAACTACCCAGATACTGAGAAAAGTCTCAAGAGTTACAATTATTATCTTTCCATGCAGGAATGTAAACAGTTCAACCTTAGTAAGTTCCTTATGATTTCTCTTTCCCTGTACCTTTTCATGCTTCTCTTGATTCTTGTGTTTGAAAGTCAGATTTTATATTCGGCTCTGGTCTTTTCATCAAGAATTCTTGAAAGTCCTCTATTTCATTGAATGACCATTTTTTTGCCCTAAAGTATTATACTCAGTTTTTCTGGGTAGGTGATTCTTGGTTTTAATCCTAGCTTCTTTGACTTCTGGAATATCATATTCCAAGCCCTTCAGTCTAAATGTAGAAGCTGCTAGATCTTGTGATATACTGATTGTATTTCCACAATACTTGAATTGTTTCTTTCTAGCTGCTTTGCAGTATTTTCTCCTTGACCTGGAACTCTAGAATTTGACTACAGTATTCCTAGGAGTTTTTCTTTTCAGATCTCTTTCAGGAGGTTATCAGTGGATTCTTTCAATATTTATTTTGCCCTCTGGTTCTAGAATATCAGTAGTTTTCCTTGATGATTTCATGAAAGATGATGTCTAGGCTCTTTTTTTGATCATGGCTTTCAGGTAGTCCCATAATTTTCAGATTGTCTCTCCTGGATCTGTTTTCCAGGACAGTTGTTTTTCCAGTGAGATATTTCACATTGTCTTCTATTTTTTCATTCTTTTGATTTTGTTTTGTAATTTCTTGGTTTCTCATAAAGTCATTACCTTCCATCTGCTGCATTCTAATTTTTAAATAACTTTCCTTAAGTGAGCTTTTGAACCGCCTTTTCCATTTGGCTGATTCTGCTTTTTAAAGCATTCTTCTCCTCATTGGCTTTTTGGACCTCTTTTGCCATTTGGGTTAGTCTATTTTTAAAGGTGTTATTTTCTTCAGCATTTTTTTGGGTCTCCTCTAGCAAGCTGTTGACTCACTTTTCTTGATTTTCTTGCATCACTCTGATTTCTCTTCTCAATTTTTCCTCCACCTCTCTTACTTGATTTTCAAAATCCTTTTTGAGCTCTTCCATGGCCTGAGACCATTGCATATTTATTTTGGAGGTTTTGGATGAAGAAGCCTTTCCTTTTATATCTTCCTCTGATGGTAAGCAGTGTTCTTCCTCATCCAAAAGGATGGAAGAAAATGCCTTTTCACCAAGAAAGTAACCTATTGTCTTATTTTTTTTCCCTTCGTTGGGTATTTTCCCGGCCAGTTACTTGACTTTTTGAGTCCTTTGTCAAGTGGAGGGTTGTAAGTTCTCAGTTTCTCCAAGGTGACACAATGAAGGAAGAGGAGTTTACTCCTTTCCTAGCCTGCGCTCTGATCGGGGAGCAGCCACAAGCTTTTCTGCCCAGGATCTGCGAGTAGAATTTCCTCTCCAGAGCCTTTACCAGCTCCATTAGGCCAGCGCTCCTCCTCACCCCAGGACCTCCATTCAGGGCTGAGACTCAGATCAGACGCTTGATTCCCCCAGAGTCTTTAGGCCAGGGCTCCAAAAATGGACAGTGCTGCCACCCTGGGGCTGGGACTAGGGCCAGACCATTTCTCTTCTCACCCAGGTGAAAGAGCTTTCTCATTGACCTTTGAAGCTGTCTTTGGCATTTGTGGGTTGGGTAATATGGGATCTGAGGCTGCTACTCAAGAATTCAAACCCTGAAACCTGCTCCTGCGCTTCTGTCTGAGCCTGGTGTGATAGACCCTTCCTGTCAACCTTCCAGGCTGTCTTGGGGTGGAAATCTCTTTCACTTTGTCATTTTGTGGCTTCTGCTGCTCTAGAAGTTGTTTAGAGTCATTTTTTACAGGTATTTTATGGGCAATGGGGGGAGAGCTTCTACAGACCCATCCTTCTACTCTGCCATCTTGACTCTGCCAGTGTATATAAAATCTTGTAATTTGTCTCCAAACATCTTTATGAGGAAAGCAATGCACATGTATTTTACATATGGCAAAGTTTAAAAATTACTGAGCCTCTTTTTCCCCCTTGCTAGTTCCCAGCACAGGTATTCCACGCCCCACGCCTTCACGTTCAGCACATCGCCACCGTCCTCAGAGGGCTCCCTTTCCCAGAGGCAGAGGTCTACATCTACCCCAAATGTTCATATGGTCAGCACCACCATGCCAGTGGACAGTCGGATTATAGAGGTAATGGGACTACTTGAAATAAAAATTGCTTAGCACTAATCTCAAATAGGAGGAGATTTTATTTTCTAAGTTAGAGATCAGTGTTGGATTTCAGACTACAAGTATCATAATGGTTTCTCATTTCCCTTAACATTTAAAGTTTCCCTATTGGCTTTATAACATCTTTTGCCTGACTGAGTAATGTGTATGGGAATGTTGGGAATGAGACATCAGAGAAATCCTAGTGTGAACCTTTCCCTTCCAAACTTACACAGATGCTGAGCTACTGCAATCATGTTAAGGGATGCCGATGTTTTGGCCTTCTGTGTAGGGGATAAGGGAAGGGCCAGCTCTCTGCAAGGTGGAAAGCAGCTCTAGTGTTGAAAGTCAGGGAACAGGTTGCAGGATTTATGCTATCGCATTTGGGGAGGGGTTCTGCACTGAGCAAAGTGCCCAGAGCTTGGCTGCCAGTCGCTTTTTCTTTTCTTGCCTTCCCTGTGGGGTGTTTTTGTTTCCTTTTCTTTCTAGTTCCTCTTTCATAACGACTGAAAACACTCAAATGCTCCTTGTGTTCTTTCTTCTTCATTTTTCATTACTTTGGACTAGAATAGCAGCCTGAACACTTCTCCCAGGGCGTGGTGCAGACGGTCATGTTTGAGGGCAAGAGTAGGTATTCTTCTTCATGCCTTTGCTTTCTTGTGATTAACAGGACTGCCCAGACTGTGCCACACAGCACAGGGTCGAGGCAGGACAGAATTTGAACTCGTGTATTTCTGGCCACGCTAGTTTCCACAACTTCTAACATTCCTATAGGGACTTGAAAGGTTCTCTGCTGTAAGGAATGTCTGCTGTCTTGTTAACTGTTTCTTAGACTTGTGTTTGTTTGTTTAATTTCACATGTCGGTACATGCAAATTTTAGACTTTTTTCCTTTCTACTTGAAACTCTTTCATTCTTCTCTGATTGATCTCTGTAGCATTCCTAAATTATTTGTGTCTCATTTGTAAGCTGCGTATGTCTTTTCATTGATAGTTTGGTTGCTGCTTTATTTTTGTCAGTCAACACCAGAAAACTCTTGGCAGGCACGTGTCATTTAAATGGCGATGTATTCATTCTAGCCTCCAAGTAACTACTATTAGGATCGCTTGCCCCACCAACTGTTGTTGCTAGTAACTTAAGATGACAGCTAAGCTCTCATGCCCTTCTAATAAAACTTTTGGCTCCAGACTTTGGGTGAGCTCATTTGAATGAAAATCCTGTCACAGAGGTTCTTCCTCTCAAAGCAGCTTTAGTGATAGAGGAAAGTTTCAAAGGAGGCCAATTCAAGTTTTTCTATTCTAATCAATCACTAGCATCATAATCTTAATCATGCCTGTCTTTTGGACTTGGGTTCAGGTTCTACTTTCTTCTGGTTGTTTACAATTTTTCTAGTGCATGTTGTGCTTTATTTAAATTTTAGTGTTTATACTTCCTTTTAATGGACAGGTTCTGAGAGGACGAGGCAGTACAACTTTGGGAGTGCCTGCGGGCTAAGATATAGCATGTAGGTAGATAGGTTGAGGAAAGGAAGGCACTGGAGTAAAAGTCATCTTAGCGTGTGGGAAATCTTTGCTGTGGTTTGTATTGTGACCTGTTTTAGTTAATTAAAATGACTAGCTTGGTTTTGTAGTGGGGTCAGCTGTTAAAAGCGCTGGAGGCAGGTAATAGATCTAAGACTAGGATCTCAGAATGTCTCAGGGCATTTAGACAAAGTTTGCTAAGAGAGCTTGAGGAACCCAAGGATATAAAAATAGCTTTGGTTTTGGTGTTGGGATCATATAGAGATGCTTATTTGCCCTTGTTTAATTTTTTCCTTGCCAAAACTCTGAATAATTTTAAGCATTTTATGTATCTTATGACTACTTATTACTGTAGTTACTTATACATGTTTTATTATCAGCAGTGAATATTCATGAGGAGAAAATGGAGTCATTTTATATATAGATGAGAAGTAAATGAAGCTTGTGTTATCCTGCAAATTGTTAGTTCTGAATACTGGTCACAGAAGCAAGCCTTCAAAAGAAGGTCTAGAGTGCTGGAGTATAGGAAGCCATGCCATGAGGTCTTTCATTTAAGATGGAATTCTGGTGGAGACTGAAGCTTGTTCCTCAGTGGAGGAGCTTCCTGATGCATTGGGAAGAGGACTGCACTAGGACACCTGTTTTCTGGGCCAGACTCTGCCATTCTGAGTCACTGTCCACTTCCAAACCTACACTGGGACCCGCTGACAGCCTACGTGTAGTCAGGAGTCAGTAATGATTGTGCATTGTGATCCATGTTTTACTGAATCAGCAAAATTAGGACTAAAAAGAAAATTAGTATGAGGCTGAAGAAAGGGCCGTCTCACTTGGCTGACGTTGCAGCAGTCTTGCTGAGGTGAGGGATGGTTTCTTCTAGTTAGCAAATTAACAAACCCTTTTATTCTGTGCAGTAAGTTCTTGCAGATATTGTTGGCCACTTACATTTGTTCTGTTTGGTCAAAAGAGAATCACTGTGGTCATGTTTTTATCATTTCTGAATTCTAGATTTTTCACAGCCCTTTTTCCATGTTTGTGCATCCTCTCTCCCCTTCCCCTTTCCACTTGGCAGTCTATTCTAGGGTAAAAGCTAATCTTTTTTTTTTCTGTTTTAGGATGCAATTCGAAGTCACAGTGAATCAGGTACTTGTATGTCCTCACATAACACACAGTAGCACTGTTTTCTTCTGATCACTCTGGGTTTCCTATTAGCTCATGTGTGTCCTGATTGCCCTTGTCTTTGTGTTAAGCCTCACCTTCAGCTCTGTCCAGCAGTCCAAACAACCTGAGTCCAACTGGCTGGTCTCAGTCCAAAACCCCTGTTCCAGCACACAGAGAAAGAGCCCCAGCATCCGGTACACAGGAGAAAAATAAGATTGTAAGTATGATCAGCTTGATTTATTGTTTCACAGTAGTGAGGGATACTGCATTTATTAAGGGCTTACTGTGTGTCCAGCACTGAGGATAAAAATTGAAGAAAGCCAGATGGTCTTTGTGTCTAAGAAGCTTACGTTCTAATGAGGAGAGAGGCACATAAAGGGAACATAGAAATCTGGCAGAATGGTGGGGAGTAGCCGGGAAGTGACAATGTAGCCTGAGCTAAGAAAGGCAAGGGGAAATCTTAACCTGTCTGAGTGCAGGGAGGTCCTGGGATCTGAAACCAGAATTCTGGTAGGATAGGGGAGGGAGATAGAATTGAGGACAAATGCCTGAGTACTGGCTATGAAAAAGAAAGCCAGCAATTTAATTTGAAGGCTTTTATAAAAATTTCAGTGTTTGACATCATTTGCTTTTGCACACCAGTGTTCAGAAACATGCCATATGCTGGTGATCATCTGCGGGTTTATTTGCCCATGTTGTATTTTGACATTTTTACTTGTTCCAGAGGCCACGTGGACAAAGAGATTCAAGTTATTACTGGGAAATAGAAGCCAGTGAAGTCATGCTATCAACTAGAATAGGGTCGGGTTCATTTGGGACAGTATACAAGGGTAAATGGCACGGTGAGTATGAACCAAGCTGTTTCAAATTTCAGATTTCATTCCTTTGAAACTTACTGTGTTTTTGGGATGTGGGAATATGATCCACAAAGGGCCAAGGAGGTTAAACACAGAATTCTGTGCTGAATTTAGATTTTTACACAATAGTTACCTTCCTGCGCAGCAGGTGGAGCAGCATTTGGACAGGGGAGTTGGGACAGTGCCATTAAAAACAACTAACCTTTTGTAAATGTTCATACATCGTTTGTTTTGTATTGTCAAGTTCCATGTGTCATGGTGGAGACTCATTGCTTCTAATTCACAGATGTACAGCGGATGCAATTTTCAGTTTTTACCTTGGGGTTAAAAATGTTTTGTTTATGAGAATTGTTCATAGTAATGGCCGTAAGTCATTAAAAAAGGATATATTGGGTTCAATATACTATGCTTAAGAATGCAAGGAAATGTAGAATACATTTTAGATAAGTAACCATCTGAAAAAAATTAAAAGTTTTGCTCCTATAAAGGGGTCAACTTCAGTAACCTGGAAAGTTCACTTACTGGAAAAGCATCTTCATTCCACCAGATAAGTGAAATGTTCAACTATAATTTAACTTTAAATTTCAAATTCCAGTTGCAACAATGAGACCAAAGACAGAATATATAAATACAAGCTTAAATTTACCACAACATCCTTGTTTAAAAGTCTGATAAACAATAATAAGAAATCACCACTTGATGGTATGGTATTAGATTCCAGTAATAGGTGACCATACTGTTAAATAGTGCTCCAGTGTAAGTCCTGGATCTAGAGCTACAGAGTTGAGTCTTCATAATGAATAATTACTTTATGAGCTATGTTACACAAATTTTTTAAAAATCCATTTAACTTGCTGTATTTTTGATGCCAAAAGCACAAATACGGCTTCTGCTAACCTTTGCTGCGGTGAGTATTCAGCACAGTTTCAGGAGATGATGCTGAGAGTGCAGGAATCTATTCATAAGAGGGACAATGGGTGGTATGGCTAAACTAAGGTTTTGTAATTCCTGTATTTGTTGTGAGCTCTGAGGGTGCTAGGAGGGTTTTACTTAGGACAAGACTTCAGGCGTATATTTTCCTTTGGCAAGCCTAGCTTTAATATTCCTACCCTTGAGAACACATCTTTCATGAGCTGTGCTCCCCTCCAACCCTTCTCCTAAGTTTGCCTCAACTTTTTGGCAACAAACTTCTCCAGACTTAGCAGTCCTCATCTTACTGCTTCTTCAGAGGCAGAGTCAAGACACTTCACTCACTGTCCTAACCCAAGGTCACTGGGGCTGTAGTAAAGCATGGAAATAGCACTTTTGTGGAGGGGCAAGATTTTATGACTTTTAAAATGATAAAGGGGAAAGTTCTTGTTCAATTTTACTCTTACTGCTGTTATTTTTATTAACAAGTAATAATACCACCTCACATTTGTACGTGTTACACATACTTTCCTTACAAGAAGCCTGGGGCAGGCAGAACAGTAGTTATTGGCCCTGTTCTCTGGGACAGTGAACAGGCTCAGAGAAACAAAGAGACTTGTCATGAATACACAGCCAGCATGGAGCAGAGGCAGGCCTCCAGTGCCCAATTTCTGACTCTGTACCTACTGGACTTTCTAGTGATCCCATATACTAAGAGGGAATGCTTCTAGCATTCAACCTCAAGGCTTTAAGTTTTTCTTGCCTTCTCAGTGGGGGAGGGAGAGAATTTGGTACTTAAAATAGAATTGAACTTTTAAAAAACGACAAGAATTAGATCCCAAGATTAAGACAAACAGAACAGTAGACATTTTCAGCAACCCAAGGATACTGCAAGTCCTTTGGATGTTGTCTGGAATAATTAACTGTTTTTATGCCAGTTTCACTCTTCCTTCTTGGCTATGAAAATAGAAAACAGCAGCTCCAAGAACAAGGTTCTTGCCCATGATATGCATTCAGGAAGCATTTATTGACTAGTAGTTGACTCAGATTGATTTCATAGGGCTTTGAATCATGAGTTTGCAAATTCTATTTTAGCTGGTACCATTAATTTAAAAAAAAGTTGCTGCCACTTTTTATCATTTTTTTAAGGATGTGTTTCTTTTTAGGGGAATTAGACTATATTTACTGAAGAAATTCTTTAGACAAAACTTTATTCCAAAAGGAATGTAAAACATTGGTTTCTTCCTGTGTTTCGAAGAAACCAAAACACAGAAGTTTTCATGAGCTGAAAGGCCTGAAAATTTTCCATAGGCTTGCCTCTCCCCCCACCCCAGTGTATCCACAAAGAATACATATTGCATTGCACCTATAAATACATAGTAAGTCACAGCAGGTGACTTATTGTTTACTCAGCCCTGTGCAAGGGGTATGAAGATGTCTGACATTTTCTGTCCTTGCAAAGCTTAATATAGTAGGAGAAATAGGACACTGCTCCCTCCCAAGCCCCCCAAGTCATAAAAGATTAGCAGTCATACAGTGCTCTGGGAGCTCACAAATGGAGGAATGGGTTGGTGGGGAATTCAGGAAGGCTTCAGGGATGTGGCCTATGGAGAAAAAGAAGTGCATCTTAAGAGGACAAAGCAGTATTTAGTGCTTAGTATGTGCCGAGCACTGTAAGAAGTGCCAGGGATACAAAGAAACACAAAAGCACAGCCCCTGCCTCGAGGAGCTTGCATTCTATTGAGGGAAACAACTTGGCACATAGAAGAGAGAGAGCGAGTGGAAGGAAGGCCATCTGACAGTTCAGAAAGTCTTCCTACAGAAGGAAGTCAGTGAGTGGAGTGTCGCCAGCCTGTGTAGTGTGTGAAGGGGAGCTAAGTGTAATTGGATGGGAAGGGGCCAAGTGATGAAAGGCTTAAATGCCAAACAGGGATTTCATAGCGGGCCTTGGAGATAGTAGAAAGCCACTGGTGTTTATCAAGTAAGAAGGGGAACAGAATTAAATGAGACTTAAGAAAATCACTCACAAAAACCATTTGTAGCAGAGCCTGTATTGTTGTGACCGCCTCCTTAGATGGAAGTTCCCTGCTCTGTCACGTAGATGACAACGTGAAGTAAAAAGCATTCCTTTTTTGTCGTGTTGACTTTAAGTTAATTTGCAGGAGACGTTGCTGTGAAGATATTAAAGGTCATTGATCCAACCCCAGAACAGTTTCAAGCTTTCAGGAACGAAGTGGCCGTCTTAAGGTGAGCAGGGTTCTGTTGTCTCGTTTCAGAGACCCTTCTGCCAAATGTGTGTGATTCGTTCTGTGAAAACGTTCCACAGGTTAATTGTCTTAGTGAGTATACAGTGCATCCTTACAGTAGTTCAAACTTAGAGGGGACCTCTGAGGTCAGTTAATGCACACATAGCCTGGCCCCATCATTGGTCTACTGAGAAACCTTTCTGGCCCTCTTCCCCCATACTGCTCCTCCTCTCACACTTACCTAGGCCATCCCCTCCCCCTCTCCCCACTTTCTCCCACCCCACTGTGGTCTGTATAATCCAGCAAGAGCATAAGTGAATGCTTTCCCCTTCCCTCCAGTGGACTTAAAACTCTTTGGGGCTAAGGACTCTCATTTTACACATCAGGAACGAGAAGCCCAGAGAGCTTCACTGATTCGCCCAAGGTCAGAGGGGTCATTAAGTAGAGAGATAATTCTTAGGTGGAAGTTTTCTGATTAGACTACAATGCCTTGACTGCTCTGATAATGTGGCTTTGAATTCCCTAAAGTCTGTCAATAATCTTTATTTTGATGTTAACTTCATAAAGAAAATGGAAATTTTTTTTCTTTATATTTTTCTTCAGAAAAACCAGGCATGTTAACATTCTGTTGTTCATGGGCTATATGACTAAAGATAACCTGGCAATTGTGACACAGTGGTGTGAGGGGAGCAGTCTTTATAAACACCTCCATGTCCAGGAGACCAAATTTCAAATGTTCCAGCTTATCGACATTGCCCGGCAGACAGCACAAGGAATGGAGTAAGTACTTCAGGAGACTAAATATTGACTTATTCAAAATATTCCTGGTTTTGAAAAGATATTTAATATGTATTGATGTTTAGAATATACTTATGTTACATGTAATATGTACAAATATGTATCTAAGAACTTCGTGTGAATAGATTGAAAAAAGAGCCTCACAGTTAAAATAAGTTACAGCAAATGAAAGCTCTCCAGAGAGTAACATCACTCCTGTCACTGATGTGTTTTCCAACAGTCTCACACATTTCCTGCCTTCTACCCCTGGCTGTTCACCTTCTCTGAGGGTGCTTTTTGAAGCCCAGTGCTCCCACCATGTCGGTGCTGAGGAAGGTGCTCGGGTCTACTTTGGCCCCTTTAGCCAATGACAGAAATTAGTATTTCTGTAGCTCATCCTTAGAGCGGGTTCTCCTCATGATGGACCTGTGGGCAGCAGAGTTAAGTGCTGCCTTCACTGTAAAGTTTTCTTAGAAGGGTGGAGGGACTTGCCCAGTGTCTTTCGAGCCTGGGTTCAGTCCTGGTTCTAAGCTGAGCCTCTCAGCCAGAGATATCTCCCCCATCCTAGGTCAGTGAAGAAGGTCTGCTGGACCCCAAGAGCTGGTTGAGTCATGCTTTGGTCACAGTGGACTGTAATGATAATTTTGTCTGGAAAGATCAAAAACTGGGCATTTTTGAGGTATGGAAATATACATGTGAAAACTATTATCAAACCAAATAAGGCAGAGAAGCTCCAAGCTAGAAGAGAGAAATCCACTAGGGTTGTTTTTAGAACACAGCGAGTATTTGTTGAGGCAGAAACATGTCTGGCTCCCCATAGAAAAATAGGCACATGATGTCTCGGTGACATTGGCCTTAGACACTGACACTCCTTGGGCTTCAGTTTTCTTGTTCTTAAAATGAGGGGATTGGTTTAATTGGCTTTTGAGGTCCCTTGAAGTCCTAGATCTGTGATCATCCTAGGATTATGGCATGGTCTTCTGTAGTGAAGCTGGATTAAACTCTGCTATTTTATTGCTTGTTTTTATTTTGGAGAAACTAGTAGTGACACTTTGAGTTTGTGATTCTTTTTGATGTCCAGCATACAATAAAGAATTTCCTGATCAAGTAGCTAAAGATATTCACTGTCTCTGGGCATTATGGTGACTAAATGCTGCATAGACACCCCCTTTAAAAGAAGATGACCTCTCAGGTCCTTTGGCACTCCAGCAGTCTCTCCCTGTCTGGCTTAAAGTTTCAGTGTCCTTGCTGTGCTGACCAGTTCTTTACTTGTGAACTGTGCTCTGACACTATCTGATGCAAAATGGGGAGGCTGTAGACCCTAAGTGAATTGGTTTGGTTATTGAAGCCTCCAAAAAACCTCCTTGTAAAGCCATGTCAGTGATAAAACAACCCTACTTCCTTACTTGCACTTTGGAGCTTTTGCTTTCTGTGGTAAATCTGGAAATGCCACCTGATTCTATACCACATGTAGGATGAACATATTTTTACAAGCTTTTTTTTCTTTTACAGTTATTTACATGCGAAGAACATCATCCACAGAGACATGAAATCAAATAGTATCCTTTAATTATGCAGTTTAATGTGATTAATATGGAAGGTCCTATGATTAAGAAGATCCAAGTATATACTTTGTCAGTTCTCCATGGAGCTAGAAGAAGTCTTCATACAAACTGAGGAATGACTATGCAGTATGAGGCTGGGCATTTGTCTTCCTAGTTTTCCTGTACAGTAGCCATAGAAACATAAGTTTCTTATCATGGTCACTTTAAATTTTTTAAATATGTACTTTTATTGATTTCTTGTTTTTAAATCACCTACATTTCGCAGTGCACAGTCCCAGAGAAAACCATCCTTTATTTAAAAAAAAAAAAAGCAAACAACCAATATATCCAAAAAGTCCAAATCTTCCACATTCGTACCCCACCTCCACAAAAAATCAAGTGACGCCTTCTCATCTCTTTTTGACTAATCTTGATCACTTTTAATTTTTTTAAATGAATTTTTACTGTTATGTTGTTTTAAAATCCCCTTATGTTGAGGGAAACAAAGTTCTGTAAAACTAAACAATGTATCAGAACAAGTCCTCCATCATGTGCAGTATCAAAGATCTCTGTACTTCTGCAGAGGAGCATGAAGGGAAGGTCACCTCTCCTCTCTCTTCTTCGGGGTCCTTATCATTTTATGGCATTCAATTTCAGTTGCTGTTGTTTTGGTGTTTCCTGTTACATTCTTGTAGTCGTGTAGATTGTTTTTGTGGATCTGCTTACTTCATTTGGTATGTGTTCATGTAATAATAATAATGATAGCTTTTTGTATAGTGCTGTATATGCCAGGTGCTGTGCTAATGCACTTTACGACCTTTATCTCATCTGATCCTTACAACAGTCCTGGCAAGTAGGTGCTATTATCCCCATTTTACAGATGAGGAAACCAAGGCAAATGAGGATCAGGTGATTTGCCTAGGGTCACACAGCTAGTGTCTGAGGCTAGATTGGAACTCAGGTCTTCCTGACTCCAAGTCCAGTGATCAGTACGCCATAATGCCCCCTAACTGCACCAAAAAAGTTCATATGTAAGTCTCATCATGCTTCTCTGTTGTCATTACTTACAATACAGTTAATATTCATAACATTTATGTACAACAGTTTGTTTAGCCATTTTCTAACAGATAGGCATCTGCTTTGTTTCTAGTTAAGTAACCCATGAGTTTCATTCATTTCAGTTTAGTGGACAATTATTAAGGGCTGTCTATGTACAGAGCACTTTGGTAGGCACCAGGGAAGATGTAAAAATCAAACAGTCTCAGTTTTCATGGAGCCAAATATCCCATAGGTAGAGACAACACAAGAAAGAGATTATAACCATCTGAAATATTAAGTGCATTGGGCTCTGTTTTTATGTAAAGCCAAAGGGGGGAAGATCATCTTTTGACTGGAGGGATCAGAGAAGACTTCTTGGAAGAGATGGCAATTAATCTGAGCTTTAAACAGTGGGAGAATATTCCAAAGAACAGACAGCATGAGCAAAACTATGGAGGTTGAAAGTGTAAGGGTCAGGATTGGGTAGCCATCCATTTTGGTTGGAGCATAGGATTCATTATACAGAATGATTTTTGTACAAATAAAATGAAAATTATTTCATATAATAGAGCAAATAAAATGAACATGTTTCAGAAAAAAGTTGGAAATACTTTGGGAGTCCATTGGAAAGAAAGGCTGAGGAGTTGTACAGATTCTTCTGCTCCATGAAGAGGCTGAAGGACTTCCAAGAAACTGCTTTTGCTAACCTAAAATGCCAGGCCTAAAATAGGTCTATCCAATAGAAATTAACCTTCATTTCTGTCGTCTTCCAATGGGAGAAATATAACAAAGATGACATTTGAATATAAGATACAGTAAGTCCTGAATAGTTCAAATAATTTTTAGCTTTTACATTCTCTACTCTTTGAAGAAAGATACAAATGCCCTCCCTCCCCCCAAGAAAGATGGTGTCATGGATTCAATTCAAAACAGTGATTTCCAAAATACAGCTTAGGGTGAGTGTACATTCAGTCTAATCTTTCATTCTACAATAGAAATTGATTTTTTAGAACATGGTTGCTGTGTCCTAAACCTTAGGTTTTATTTAATTCCATCTGTGATCTCTGATGACATCAGGTCCATCTTTTAATATGTCAGCAGTTTATCTTTGTGTAGTCCCTTCTTGTTGTTTCTATTTTTATATTTCTCGACTCCTGTGTTTCTGGTCTTTAATGAAGGCATGCTTAGAGTTCCTCTACTTTGTTTAAGGTTAGTTTCTTCCTGGTAAGCGTATGCTCAGTTTTCCTGGGTAAATTATTCCTGGTTGTAAACCTGTTTCTTTTATCCTTAGGAATATCACATTCCCAAAGCATAGCTGCTAAATCTCACGTGACCATATGTGATCCTGGGATGTGTGATAAAGCAATGACGTTTCAAAGAAACTCAGGAACACTTGTACGGACTGACGTAGAGGGAAATGAGAAGAGAACAAGAACACCGATAGCCCATGATTTTGGCAAGTGATAGGTTAAGATGCAGAATAAGATACGTTTTTAGATATAACTAATATATACTTTCTTGTTAGGAGGGTTTTATTTTTTGCCTTGTGGGTGCAGGGGAATTGATAATTGGGGAAAAAAATTTAAATTATGTTCCCATTTCTTGAGGTTGTCTTTGAAAATGAGAGAGGAATAGGTAAATTTTTTCTCTTTTTCAAATGTTTTTATGGAGGTCAGAGGTGTATTTTTTAAAACTTTGATTGAAGCCTTTTGTTTTTATATCACACTAATTTCTGAATCTGTTACCACTCCACTCTACCTAGTGAGCCTTTTCTTTGTTTAAAAAGCCAGCTTAGCATCATCAGTTGCTTGATAGCATCTCTAGTAACAGTGAGGAGACACATCTTCTCATTTCCCTTTTGGGACCAAGATCAGTCACTATCATTGCAAAGCTTCTCAGTCTGTTTAGTTGTTCTTGTCATCACTGTGTTCTGGTTTATGCCTTCTGCAATAGTTTGTGTCTTCAGGTCTTTGGTAACCCAGAAGTGCTGTTCAAGTATTTTGGTAAAAACATAAAATATATATACATACACAGACCTTTCAGTATTTTACTTCCTTGAGGTATATTTTGAGTAGTGTGGTCTCTGGATCAAAGGGCATAGAAATTTTAATCACTTTGTTTCACAATTCCAAATAGCTTTTCCAGAATGAATGAACAAATTTATAGCTCATGACCAGTCTGTTAATATGCCTTACTTACACACCACTTCCACCATTATCTATTTCCATCTTTTCCCATTTTTGCATGCGAAGTGAAATCCCAGTTTCAATCTGCATTTTCTTATTAGGAATTTAGAGCAATCTTTCATTTGGTTGTTAATATATTGAAATTCTTTTGAAAAGTTTGCTCATCGGTTTTGACCAGTTATCTTTTGGGAAATGGCTTTTGGTATTATATATTTGAGTTAAAGCTACCTATTTATCTTCGATATTTTTAGATTTATCAGACATAGTTGATACAAAGATTCTTTCCCTCAATTGAAAATTTTTGGTTGTGTTTTTTTCTCTGGTTTAGGTATTAGCATAATATTTTACTCATAAAAGGAATTTTGTAAAGTGCTTTCTTTCTCATTTATTCAGAATAGTTTATCACATAGGTATTAACTGCTCTTTAAAATACTTGCTAGAATTGACCTATTAAGAACCACCTGCACTACACCTTTTTTTTATGTCTTGTTCATTTTTACTTTCTGAGATTGCATTGTTTAACATCTCCATATCACAGTCTATCAATTTGAGTATTTTTAAAAAGTCCTGTAGGTAATTATTTCCCTTAAACTTCTGGTTTTGTTAGTGTATAATTTTGTATAGGAGACCCTGAGAATTCTTTTTGTTCTGCTATGAATTCATATTGTTTGGTAATTTATTTTTTCTTTTTAAAATCGTTAGCTAAAAGTTTTTCAGTTTTGTTACCTTTTTAAAGGTACGAGAAATCTTTTGTTTTCTATTTTTCTGTTGCTAATTTTCAAAATATATTTTTCCTTTGGACTTTTTAGGTTAATTGGATAATTTTTTTAAAAAATGCATATTCAGTTCACTAATCAAGTATCTACTTAATGTATTTTCAAAGGAGAGCCAACCATGACATAATGGATAAAGAGCCAACCTCAGAATCAGTAAGATCTGACAAAAAGTGGCTGTTTCAACCTAATTTTCAAATCTATGACTTCCCCTAAGAATTTCTTTCAGCTGTGTCCAAAAAATGTCAGTTATGTCACTATTCTCTTTGACATATATGGTAATGGTTTGTTTTCCTTTTTGATCCATTCATTCTTCAGGATATAACTTGTAAGCCTCTGTCTCTTCTCCTTCCTACACTGCTATTTTTATTGGATTATGGGCTACTAAAGGTATAAAGGTTTTAAGGATATGTTTAATACTTTGGCCTTTTTATATTTGTTCATACTTTGTTAGGCGTATTTTCATAAACTAATCTCCAGTAGTTCTCATTCACAGTTACAGCAGTGCTCAAACTCAAAAAGAAATGAGACCACTAAACATAAGGATCCCTGAAGGTCTCCTTTTGACAGTTTTAAATTGTTATCTATACTGTATTTTTTATTATTTCCCAATTAAATTTGTACTTGGGAGAGCTTGACACATGTGGTGTACAGACCGCTCTTTGCTTTTTCTTTAAAGCACTAGATTTGGTAGAGCAAAATGCAGCCTTAAGAACTTTCTTCCAGTTATGTGTATCCTGTGAATGTTATGAACATGAGATTCCTTGATAAAAAGTAAACATAGAATTTGTTCATCAGTTCTCTGATTATCAGTGAAGCAAGGCATAAAAGACATTCACCAAAGGTGTCTGCCACTGCATTGGAGAGAGTCCATTTGGGGTTTGACAGATTAGATCCTTCAGGTCACTCCTGTTTACAGATGACTTATGAATTATATCAAGCCCTGGGAAACAATAGAGCCTTCTAATTGAGACCTATACCTACTCAAAATGTTTGAGTTTGGCCTAAAAATTCACCCAGGAAAAGCCAAGTGGATGAAGAACTCGTCCCTTCCAGACTATAATCTGAATTTGGCTAGACAGCTTATGGAGCTGACCCATCATTACATCCGTCTCATACAGTAGAGATAATGGCAGCATGCTGACATCAAGATTGGACGGAGCGGATGAGAGTACTGCGTTTGGGAAATTGTAACAGTGATCGGTCACACTGTTTTCTGAAACATCAAAATAAAAATCACTCTTCTGCCATGCCTACGAATCATGGCACGCCATCATCTCCAAAGAATCAAAGAGAGCAGAGGATCCAGAGGGTAGGGGAAGGACACATAAAGAAACCATAGGTCTCTGGGGAGGAGAATGCAATCCGAGGTCGACACTCAGGGGAGGGAAAGGATCATAAGAGAATAGAAGTAATGGGGGTCAGGATAGGATGGAGGGAAATATAATTAGTCCTATACAACACAACTAGTATGGAAATCATTTGCAGAACTACACAGATTTGGCCTATATTGAATTGCTTGCCTTCCAAAGGGAAGGGGTGGGGAGGGAGGGAGCTAAAGAAGTTGGAACTCAAAGTGCTAGGATCAAATGTAATGTTCTTACCACTGGGAAATAAGAAATACAGGTTAAGGGGTCAAGAAAGCTATCTGGCCCTACAGGACAAAAGAGAAGACGGAGACAAGGGCAGGGAGGAAGGATAGAGGAGAGAGCAGATTGGTCACAGGGGCAATTAGAATGCTTGGGTTTGGGGGGGAGGGGAGAAAAGGGGAGAAAATTTGTAACCCAAAATTTTGTGAAAATAAATGTTAAAAGTTAAATTAAAAAAAAAAAAAAGAAACCATAGGTCTCTCTTAGAACAACAGTGCTACAAAGAGCAAGCAAGGATGGCCTGCTAAAACAGGCCAGCTAATAAATTTCCTGGCTTATGCACAGCATGGCTGGGAGGACTGAAGTGGATCACTTATGGAGTTTTTCAGAGGATGAAACTTGTAGGGCCAGGGGGAAGGATGTCATGAGATGGAAAGGGATGCAAGGAAGGATGTCTAGGGCATGGTGAGGAAGGGCTTTCTAAAACTGATTAAGAATAATTAAGGAATGGAGTTTGGTTGGTACTCCTTCTAAAATTTCATAGTTAAAGACCTTCTCTAATGTAGTACATGGTTTTCTGGAGATGGTAAAGCCAAAGAAAAAAGAAAAAAAAATTCCAGACTCTGTGGTAACAAGCTTCTCCACACCACTGAGGCCCATAGTAAGCTGTCCTCCCTCCACCCACATCACTTTTGAGAGTCCCAGATCAACTTCATACTTCAGCTGCAGCATTATAGAAAAATATGCATACAAAGTGTGTGTGTGTGTGTGTGTGTGTGACTTTACCCTGTCTGCCTCACTTTTCCTTATCTTTACATGAGCTGGAGAAGGAAATGGCAAACCACTCCAGTACCTCTATCGAGATGATCCCCAAAAGGGTCATGAAGACTCTGACACAACTGAACAACAACAAATGGGTGCTTAAGACTATCTATTTATATAATAAAAGCAAACTAAGAGCAAACAAACTGGCTTTAAAAAATAGGAAAGTCATAAGTGACAAAAAGAAATTAGCAATTCAACCTAATTTTCTTGGCTCCAGGAAGGAAATTCTTGGTCAACTAAGAGAGACTTCATTTAGCATAAAGCACAAGAGAATGGGCTCTTCCGGAAGGCGGTGAATTCTTTATCGTTGAAAGTATTCACATCGCAGTTACTTGTTGGGGAGATCATAGTGGTGGATTTATTAGGCATTGGGCAGATGACTATACTTTGTGCTTCAGTTCAAGTGCTGTAATTTTTTGAATATGGGTTCCTTAACACATTCTTAGATATATTTCTTCATGAAGGTCTGACAGTGAAAATAGGAGACTTTGGTTTAGCAACAGTAAAATCTAGGTGGAGTGGCTCTCAACAAGTGGAACAGCCAACGGGTTCTGTTCTCTGGATGGTAAGGAAATAGTCTATATTTAAATTTAGCTTTCCTACTCATTTGATCAGATGTGAGCTCCTAGGCCTTCTTCAGTTACTGTATGTTCCAGCTGACCCTGATAAATGTTACAGTTTAAAGCACATATTAAAATTAAAGCACTTTATATGAGAAAAAGCCTTGACTTTACTTTTTTTGCTTCTAAACAAAATCTCACAAATAAATAACAGCTCATTTATCTTCACTCTGTGAATACTTTTATTCCTTTTAAGTATATAAATTGAGGCACAGAGAGATGGTGATTTGCCTAGTCACAGCTAATGGCTTGAATACATGTCTTCTGTTGTCTTTTTTAGTAGGCTGTACCTAAAGGAGAGGGAGGCAGACAGTCCATATAGAGGTTACTGGCAGCTTGTTTTTTCACTGTCAAAATCTGCCAAATGGGTTCAACCCTATTGTGGTCACTGATGGATTTTATCAATCTTGGATGATAGAATTTGCTGTTGTTGAAAAACAAGGACAAAATCCTATTTTCTCAATTGGGCTATGGATGAAATAGGTCAAATCCTGTTAGGTAAAACTGTCCTCCACAGAGGGTCTTGGAAGATGCACATTGTCCATTCATTTAACAAGTGCTCATCTAGGACCTACTGTGTGCAAGTTCAACAAGTTCAGAATTATGAACTCCAGGTATCCCTTCTCACACTTCCTCATTAGGCTTTCTGTACATGCAACTATTCTTGCAATTATGACTCAGTCTTAGACTTCTGCCTCAATGTGGTTATTCTCCCCCCCCCCCCCCTCAAAAAAGATAGATCCTATTTGTAAGGGAGATCTAGAAAAGTCTGCTTTCAGGCTCCTCTCAGAATTAATGGGAGCTAAATATATTTCCTGGATATTAATAAAAGCAAAAATGGTTTCTAACAATCTAGTCCCTCCCGAGATAACATTTATGGAAAGTGATGAATCCTTTTTCAGGCTCCAGAAGTTATCCGCATGCAGGACAATAATCCATTCAGCTTTCAATCAGATGTCTATTCCTATGGCATTGTACTGTATGAACTGATGACAGGGGAGCTACCATATTCACACATCAACAACCGAGATCAGGTGAGTGCCACCAGCAGTAGTAAACTCCATTTGAACAGTTGGCTTGAGATGGGAGCCCAGATTTAATGAAGTAAAAGTGCAGTAATACCTTCCTATCTCTTCTTCATCTAGATTATATTTATGGTTGGTCGAGGGTACGCATCTCCAGATCTCAGTAAGCTATATAAGAATTGCCCCAAAGCCATGAAGAGGCTCGTAGCAGACTGTGTGAAGAAAGTTAAGGAAGAAAGACCTCTTTTTCCACAGGTGTGAACTGCTCAGATTTGAGTACCACTTGGGTTTATTAAGCCTGCTTTAGGGCCCAAGGGTGGACCCCCACAAAATGGGAGATTGGAAAGGACCTCCCTCGTCCTTCCTTCCTGTTAGCTAGCCAGTTCTGAGGTGGTAGAGATTTTCTGGTCTCACCTCTCTTTCAGGCTGGAGAGGGGGTGTGTTCTGGATCCCTATGTCCTGTTTTTATGTCATTTTGAACATATTTTGAATGAAGTTGTCTGAAATTTGCCCCTCTTGCTGCCTCTTTTCAGATATTGTCTTCCATTGAGTTACTACAACATTCTTTACCGAAAATCAACCGCAGTGCTTCCGAACCATCTCTGCACCGTGCAGCCCACACAGAGGACATAAACTCATGCACATTGACATCCACAAGACTCCCAGTTTTCTAGGCATATCTTGTACCATTGTCCCCAACAGGAAAAGTCCCCAAAGTTCTGCTTTTCTTACCTTAATGAATTTTTTTCTTCAGAAAAAGCTGCTACAGATTTCTACATTCACGTACTACAGGGACATCACTTCATGTTGCCTTTTTTCTACTATTTGTTTGCCCAATGAGATGTTTTCCACTCATGGTGTGTCATGTCATAATGGTGTCATTTTACCAATAACTAACAGACAAGATGCAATACAAGCCAGAGTTTTAAAAATAGATGCCCTTGAGCCTTATTTTCCTCTACAGAGGCAGCTGTGTTTATTTGGCAATATTTTCTCGATCATTTTTGTTGGATCAATTAGTATTTTTATAGTAAGAATGGCTAAAATTCTTTGTGGGGAGATCCTGAAAAGTTGCAGTCCTAGAGGATGTTTCCGGACAAAGATGGCAATCCAACTCCAGAGAAAAGGGGATAATGAATTCTTGATACAAGTTCCTACAATGAGTGTTATCATGCCAAGGAATTTTAATTCTTTTAAAAGATGGCAAGTTACCAGATAGTTTTGCACATAGAAAACAATCATACGAAGGAATAAACTGTTCTGCATAGTACTGTTCTCAAGTGGGGGCCATACATACAGCCCTGCTGCAATTATTGACCTAAGGAGTGATACCTTGGTACTTAATAGACTTCTTTCTTGCACCCAATGAGATACCCAGTGTGGAATGACGGTCTTTTTGAATGAGGACTCCCTATGCTCCTCTCAGTATATATTGCACTCTCAGCAAGCAGAGTGACCTACCAGTTTGAAGCTGTCTTCCAGGAGATGCACTATATGAGGTATGAGTTGAAAAGGATTGATCTTTCATTTGTATCTGGCCCAAAAAAAAGAGCCGTTTGTCATGTTGCTTTACAGTCATACCTCGTATAACAAGGAAACTGAACAGACAGTTTTTCTTGATGGTTTGGGTTTTTGTTTTTATTGCTCCTGAGAAAATGAATTTATTGTAAGCCATGGTTCTAGTGATTTATCTTATTTTAATAAAATAAGTTAAATTTAGGTTTTAATGGTCTCCTCTTTCATTTATTATGGGAGATTGCGTGTTATTTTAGAACATAAGCTTAGAAGTGTGTCTTGGCCATTTTCTAAGACTGTAAACAATTTTTTATTCTGTAGTAGAAGGATGTAAAGTGGAAACAGTAAAAGACAACTGTATAGTTTTCAATCTAGCATAAGGACTTGGCAATGCATGGCTGCAGGTGGGAGAAGGCAGCATGCTTTATTGGGTAGGAAACTGGATAGGATTCGGACCTGTCTTCTTAACTTCATCTGGGTGACCTTGGGCAAGCCACTTCATCTCTGGGCTTCAGTTTCCTTATGCATAAAATGAAGGTGATGATTAGAACAGATAACAGGTAAGGTTCCTTCCACTTTAGGTCTGCATTTACTATTATTGGTGATGAAAACTCTTGAGTAAGCTTAGAGAAAGAGCTTTCAGATCCTTAGATGTAAAACAATGCCACTCTGGTTCACAGGTTTAAAAAATATCCTGGTGTATAGAAAATGAAAATGTATATAGGCTAAGCATTTATGTGGGGAAAGAATATTTAACTGAAATTTTAACTAATAAATTAACATTTAAAAACCAGCAGGCATTTCTACCTGGTAGGAACTCTTTAGTGTAAAAGTCCACCTTTAAATGTTGAACTTTGGACTATTTGTGATATATAAGAACAGATGATCTGAGCAATAGTGCTGAACTTGGCCTTAGTGCTAAACTGTCTTAGGAGTTTCATGTTCTGGGAGCCTCAGTAGTACAAATGAGAAGACTATTTGTCAAAAAAACTTGATTAGTGGGATTTACAGCTCTTACGTTGTAACTTTCTAAACGGAGATGCTGATTCCCTAATTCAGTATGAATTTAAATAGCAGTGTTATCCAAACTTGGATAGACATCTTTTTATACCTAGGGTGTAAAACACCGAAAGGTGTCTGAAGCAGGTGCTCTAGGGTCTAGCTTGTTTACTACTACTTCTCTGAGGTATGGGTGCCTCTTATTTGACTATACTATGTGTATATGTAGTACGTGTAATATTAGTATACATAGTCCCTTTACAACACATCTTTGTTTGCAAAATGGAATCCTTGTGGCCATTTTGAGCTACAACAGTCACTGGTATGTATCACAAAAGGGAGACTGGCTGACTCTTCAGATTTTAATCTAGTTAGTGCAGTGAGATTCAAATGAACATTACTCTCAAAAAAGCTCAGACGGACTGACCATAGCTGAGAAGTCAAACAGCTTTAATAGGCAAACTTAAAATTAAGGGTTTACACTGCAGGTGTGATTTTCTATACGTGCCTGAAAAGATGTAAAATTAGGTTTTTGCAATTCAAACCTTTAAAATGCTCGAGGCACAAGGGGGCATTGTTTATTTTGTTTGTAACTCGGGATTTTTATATATTGGGTTTGCTCAGAGGGAGAATATGCTATGTGGACTAACTAATAACCCCAAAAGAGCAAAAGAAAAAGAATGCAGAAAAACTGCCAGTGACTCCGTCCACAACAGCCCTCCTGTCAGACTGGATGCCCCCTTGTGTTTTTCCCCACCAGGAAGTCACCAACCAGGCAGGGACCATGTCCACAGAATGGCTGGTTGGATTCTCTCAAGGATCTGTCGTTTTGTCATTGTGGCTGCCGCCTCCATCAGTGAAGGTCCCAAGCCCTCTATGATTTAGTAGATTATCTTCAAGGGATGCTGTGGCCAGCCTGCTGGGAACCTCTTCAACCTTAGCTAGTCTGGTCTTCAGTTGACAGCCATACAGAGGCATGAAAGTAACTGAAGAATTAATTAACCATGAAAATGGAGATTACATATACTTCTGTTAATTTTTTATTTTATATCCTTCAATGTTTCCATTGCTGTAATAATGGATCAGACAAAGGTTTAACATACCCTCTCTTAATCCCAGTGACACATCAACTACTGTTGCAGTAAATGTAAAACTCTGCAGCACACCCTCTGAACACACAGGCCTGGTCCAGCAGAGAGCCTAGAGTATGGGATGGCAAGGGGGTGGGCTGGGGAGGGGGCTTCAGTTCACTCTCAAGGATTCGAGGCAGACTCTTCCACTCCTGAAAGGTGCATGAAAAGGTCACCGAGTTCAGTTACATCATCTTCCTCAGTAGCTGGGATGTGCCGGCTTTCTCTGTCCTCAATAAAATCCCAAAGCCGGACAGAATTGAAGAACTGCAAAACACAGCCAAGAAGCCAAACCATTCCAGCTCTTGTCAGTGAAAAACCATGAAACAGCCCCTAACAGCTACAAGAGCTACTCAAGCCTAGCTTTGAAAGAGGACAGAAAACAAACACCTTCTCCAAAGCAGTTTTTCTCTTGGCTCAGATGATCTCTTTGGATGCTGGCTTCCCACATGGGTCCACAGAAGTGAACAGAGATCCTAATGGGTGGATCAAGGTGTGCTTTTTAAAGCCTAGCATGCCAAACTGGCCCTCGAGAAGGGAAAACAGCCATTTGCCACCCCCTCTCCTTACCCTCACGGTGCCTTCTGAACTGAGCTGTTTCCGAGGTTTCTCAGGTTCAGCTCTTGTCCCATCTGGGTAAGCATGGAGATAAAGGCATTTTCCTCCAAAGGGGCAGGTCCCCTTGCCTTGCTCAAAGTATTTACAGGCTTTTTTCCTTGAGAGGATAGAGAAAGCAAAAAAGTGGTCATTATTCTCTGGCCTGGTCTGTCTAGACAGGAGGATGAGGAGACAATTTAAAAAGCTCCTTTAGGGCTATGGCTCTGGTCTATGATTCAAAGACAGCCTGTCCAATAAACTCAGTAGACCTCTACTTTTTCCCCATTTTTTTCATCTTCCTCTGTAAGTTATAATCCATTCTTAAATATTAGAGAAACTAAGACCAGTGAGGATTAGATAGTTACAAATCCAATGAGCTAGGAGAGATGAAACCAGTAACTACTGTGAAATCTTGTTTATGGGCGCTCAAATTCTAAATGCCAACATCAACTGGTTTTCAAGCAATTAAAAAGCTCAAAGGGACAAGATGGTTGCTGTATGTAAAGATTAGGCCTTGAAAGATGAGCCACAAAGTGTATAGAAGTGCTTGCTGTTAAGAGAAAATGACCCTAGGTACATTGGAGTCCAGTCTAGGATACCATGACACTCATGTTTCTCCAACTCCTTGCCTCACAAGATTTAAAAAAAAAAAAAATCCATCTACCCAGAAGAGACTGACCCATAAAGGACTCACACTAAGGAATAACAAGATCTCCTTAACATTCTCTCATCAAAGATCCCTTTGTTCCTATCAAGGCACAGCCAGTATGCCTTAAGATCCCAGAAGCACCAAACAGCACAGTGTTCATCAAATACAAATGTTTTCAGAAACAGTTAATGTTTCAAGTTCATTCACCCATAGGCTAATAAATAGAACAGATAAAAGGAAAAGGCAGGTTACAAGAAGCTAGTGAGAGGTCTTCAAGAAATGAAAAAGCTGGAGAGATGAGAGTAATATGAAATAAGCAATGGAAACTAACCAAGGTAAGCCCATAATGTGGACTCTTCTCAGACGTGACAGGGGTCAGGACCTCTTGGCAGGCACCCCCTTCATCACTTACCCCATTCCCTGCTTAAATGCTTCGATCAGTTCATTTTTCTTGTTCTGGTCTTCAACCCAGTACACACTTGGAATGACAAACTCAGATATCACCCGGCATTCTGGACAGGACCTGTAACAAGCACAAGAAAGTCAACATCAATGAGCTGCCCCATGCAGTAAATGGATTGGTATTTGGGGTTACTTTACTCACTCCAAGCAACCAAACCAGGATATGTTACTGCAACAAGAACCAGGGGAAAATTGCTTGGTGAGAATGTTAAAGCCATGTGAATTCAATCCAATGACCTCAATTCAAAATTTACACAGTACTCTGCAAGGATGTACAACTGAGCAGATGTGTTTACCTACTGTCCAGGTATGCTTACAGTCTAGCAGGGGAGGCAAGATACCAAAGCATAAGACAAACTCTTGACAAACCTTGACCATTCCAAGGCAAAGCCCCCTATCAAAAACATCTCCCTTGATGGCTTCTGTCAGTGCCTAGCTTCCTCCCTCCACAGGATTCCTGACCAATGGCTGTCTCTAAGGAACAAGGACTCACTCTGCTTTGTCACAGCTATACCCTGCCTCCATGTTGCCCCTATTCACAGGGCTCAGAGAACTGGAGTTGAAAGAGCCCTTTCAACCCCTCAAGTCTCATTTCTCCTCTTACAGGTAAGGAGAGCTGCTGGAGCCACTTCCTCTGTAACGTCAGCCCTTCAAGTTACATCCTCTCTTCCCCAAGTGTCTTCTCCTTTGGACTAAAGACCCCTTTCCTGCCTTCAGTAATCCATCCCCCTGGATCCTCTAGCCTTCCATTAAAGGATGCAGATACTCTTGAGAAAGGGAGTCTGTCAGAGCTGTTGCTATGATATTACCAATTCACACTGACATAGTATTTTCCTCACAGCAATCCTATGAGGCAGGTAAGCAGTACACAAGGTTTGTCATTTCCATTTCATAGAGGAGGAAACAGATTCAGAGAAAGTAGGACTCTTGGAGTCCCCTGGCCATTAAGTGTCAGGCCTGCCCCCTCACTTATTCTTTCAACTATCTGAGGAAAAAAACATGGACAACAGGATAGGGAGGAACCTGGAGGATAGGGAAGAAAAACACTTGGAAAAAGGAAGTACAATCCTAAAACAAAACTTTTTCAGGCAAGGACCCCTAAATATGTACATTTATTTATTATAACTGCATACTCAAATTTCTTCATCTGTACAATGGGAATGGATAACAGCATCCACCTTGCAGTGTAATTGGGAGGGATCATATGAGATAACAATTATAGGGCACTGAGCACGTGCCTGGCACTCAATAAATGTTAGCTCTTGTTACCATATTAACTACGGTGCTGTTCTATTTGTGTATTATAAAATTTACACAGAATGTATTAACAGCTTCTACTTATCTAGAGCTTGAAGGTTTGCAAAACGCTTTCTAAACATTTTATCCTCATAACAACCCTGTCAAGTAGGCATTATTACTCCTATTTTACAGATGAGGAAACTAAGGCAGCCAGACCAAACAGCTTGTCCAGGATCACACAGCTGGCAGTCGTCTGAGGCAGGATTTGAGCTTGTGTCCACCTAACTCCAAGCGTAGTGCTCTCTCCCCACTTGGGGGCCACCTGGCTGCAGGGACGCTTCTAAGTCTTTAAAGTTGCCTGCTGTGGGGTAGTACTTACTTGATGATGGGATTCTCAAACTGCTTGGCGCACCTCCACTGTCGGATGCAGGACAGACAGTATGTGTGGCTGCAGTTGGAGAGGATCCCAAACCTCCTCTCTGAGGCTGATGGTTTCTCATAGACCACCTCCATGCAGATGCTACATACTTTCTCCTGACTTGCCTGGAAAGCAAAGGCTTTCTCCATGTCATGTTCAAAGGTTGCCATGCAGAGCTGTATTGCCGACAAAGGAAGAGATGGGTTTTTAGAATCCTCTGCAGCAAGGAGATTAAGACAACACAGGGTCCATCCCAGGCTGCAGGGCTGAACCTCAGCAGGGCTGGGGATGAGGGTCACTTGACTAGCCAGCTGCTGACTAGGGGACAGAGCTCTGGTCCCCACTCCTCTGGCTGCAGTCTTTCCAGTATACTAAAGGCTGTTGCCAGAAGGGCCGAAGACTCATCAGTTCGAACTGTGAGAGAGCAGAACTTTTGATCAGGCTCAGACCAACGGCTGAGAGCCCAGGGCTCTCCTTGGTGCCACCTCCTCCTACATTCAAGCCTCAGAGCAGCCCCGACAGACACACAGACTGAAAGAGCACTGGGGTAGAATTATTACAAGGAGCTACAAAGTTTCCCATCACAAGACTTAAGATTCTCTGGATCCAAAGTCACTTTAGCATTGTCTTGACTACCTCTTTCCAATCTCCTTTCCTTATCTGTACATGAGTTGGCAAGGGCACCTTGAGCACTTCTCCCTAAGCCCTGCCCAGTGCCCCCGCCCCAGGCTACAACTAAAAGAGAGGGAGGGGGAACTTTGCATGCCCCACAGACATGAATCTAGCTGCATTCCAGAGCTGGGTAAAAACACATTTTTAAAAAATCAACATCATTTTGCCCAAGTCCTAGAGCTTTCATCGATTTTCTAGGCAAATGCTTGTTCCTAGAACAGGTCCACATCACCACTCTCCTGTTCTACTTAAGCATCATTGTCTCCTGCAGTGTCCTGGATGGGCATGGGGAAAATCGACAATTTTACATTACTTTATGCAGTTTGAATTGTCTTTAAAAAATTTTTACAAGATCACAGGGGATTTTGCTCTTTACCTTCTCATGCGTCTTTCTCTGCTCTGAGTCAAAAGGATGCAGGACTTGTAATCTACAGATCTCACAAACATCCCCGTGGAGATAGACACAAGCGTCTCCAAAGTGGCACTCGCCAGCGGCTGCGTAGGGGCACAGTTGCTGCTCGTTGCTGTCTGAGCTCCCAGCTTCCAGCCCATCCAGGCCACTCCGGATGGCGTCTAAGTAGGAATGAGGCTTCATCTCCACACTATCATTTGAATCACTGCAACCTCCCAGGTCACTCACTGCACAGGGCCTGGTCTTTTCTTCAGTTAAGCCACACAGATCTTAACATACAAAAAACACACCAAGGCACAGGCATATAAAAAAAAGCAGAAAATAGCCCACAAAACTGAAGGAAGCCCTCTGGATCCCATTCCCTGAAGCTAATCTGCAAGAATGCCCTATTCAATAAACCTTAACTTTTGCACACCCACCATACATGCACTTCAGTGCCCCTGTCAAAAACAGAACACTGGGATGGATAAAAAACATTGGGCAAACCCACTATAGCATTTTATGTTCTACTCTCCATTTCCAAGAAAAAGTTTGTTCCATTTTGTTCCAGAAACCCCTTGAACTGCTAAGGGCTACCCATTAAAAATACTTTATATAATTCCTTTCCCTCTAAGGATCCCAAACTATTCAATAGAGACTACCTTCAAATAGCCCCCAAACATGTGACTATATATGCCAACCGTAAAACTATAGAATACGAGCTCAATAGAAGAATTAAACAAGGACAGTGTATCTGTAAAGAGTTAGAAGATGAGATGTTATATTTATCCCAAGTATTTAGCACTGAAACCCAGATATGACTACTCACCTAAGGAGAAGGCAGATGACAGTCAAGTGACATGACAACTTTTCTAAGGTCACGACTTTATTTTATGGAGATGATAAAATCAGAGGGAGGCAATTCAAACTCAAGCTGTGCTACTGCACTTGAGGCAGAATGCCAGGCAGGAATGACTTACTGACCACTCAGCTACACTTTCCTAGTCATACCAGTTTTTCTATCTAAAGAAGCTAGAAGGAGACACAGAGGAGAATTCGGTCCCTGGGCAAAACACAGTTCCTCAGTCTCTTCCATAAAAGATGCCCAACTCGGAACAAGCAGGCGTGCAGAAAGCCAATGACAAAGGGGAGGTGGTGCAGAGAGGGGAGAAAAAGAGAGTGCAAGGACAGACGCTGGCTCTGCCACTCACTCCGGTCTCTCAGCACCAGCGTTCTCTTCTCACGCTTGCCAGGTTCATGGGAACTGCTTTTCATTATAGATGCAGTCACATCAGGATGAGGGTGTGGACTGTGGAATATCGGTGAAGGCAGACTGTGAGGTCCAGCACCTGCTGCGCCACTGCTGGCTGCTGCTGCCGGCCTCATGTGATCATATCTGAAACGGGCAACAGAGAGGGACACTGACATTTGGCACTCTGTCACTCTCCATCACACACCCAAGCAGCCTGGACGAAGTCTTTTCTGGAATTTCTGTGTACTCTTGTCGAGGAGCCAAAGGCTCAAGTATATCTAGGGATTGGATGGTGGTCAACACCTGTAACTGGCTTCTGCTGCCCTCCGACAATTCATTCTTACTCAAGAGTTCCCTCATTTGTACCAGAGGATCTGGAAAGTCAAACATTATGGGAGATGAGGTAAAAACAATGGTGAACAGGGTATAGAAAGAGGCCCACTTAGCAACAAAAGTCTAAAACCAAAAGAAAAAATTCTTGAAGGTGACATACATCTAAAAATAAAAACACTTCTGAACTAGGAAGAGAATCCCTTCAAAAACAGCTATGGTTTCCAGGTGCACTCATTCATTCATCGCCAGTAATTTAATCATAAGTCTGTGGTGCTGGAATAGAGAGAGCAGAGGAGTCACGAGACATGGCTCAAATGCCAGCCGAACCACCAGCTTCCCATGTGATTCTCAGAAATTCACTCATCAGCTTCTCTGAGGCTGTTTCCCCATTTATAAAATGGGTGTGATAACACACATACTACCTTCCTAGCTAGAGGGCTAAAGTGAAAGAGTGAAAAGCTTTGTACATCTCCAGAGTGAGTCTGGATCCAGGGAACCTGAGATTAAATCTGGCCTCTGATTTCTGTGTCCCCCTGGGCAAGTCCCCATTTCCTCATCTGTTGGATTAGATGATCTCTAAGGCCTCTTCCAGTTCTAACACTCATCAGTCCAACCCCAAGACATACAGGACTCCACTACTTCAGAGAGGCTGCCTTGGGCACTGTCACTCCATGCTTGTCCCCTCCTCCCATATTCCCTCCCTCCTTTCTCCCCTCAGCCTCACAGAATTCCTCTCTTCCTTTAAAAAAGGCAGACCCAAAGCTTTTCCTGATTCCCCTCCCCCCAATGCCAGTGTCCTCCTTATGAGCCACCTTGTCTTTACTGTTTTGTATTCAGATACACACAGAATGGAAGCTCTTGAAGAACAGGGACTGCTGTAGTACTTGGAACCCAGTAGGTGCTTAATAAATGTTTGTTAACTGACTGAAGACATAAATGTTCTGGAGCTCTCAGCACTAGAGGAACACCCATTACTCAGCACTGACTCATAAGCTGTCCCTGTAATATAATGGAAAAAAAGATTTGACCTGGAGTTGAGTTCTGAACCAGGCCAGGGCTGTGCATATCTTGACTAGGTTACCTTTCAGCTTCCTCATTGTAAATTACAAATCATCTCTGTCTCTCTTGTGGATATTTATAAATGTAAAATAATACATACCTAAAACCACTTTGGAAATGAAGGTGCTTTTTAAACTTAGAAATAAGAGATGTAGAGAGTATATATACCCTGGTTTTGCTTAATTTTTATAAAACACTAAATCTGCTGAGTCAATTTGAAGATGCCTCTCCACGATAAAAAAAATTCTTGTAAACTCAATTTAATTATCATTGCACTATTTAAATAGTTATTAAACAGAGCTCACTTGGGTTTTTAATCCCCTGGGAAGTCCCAAACTGTTAGGAATTTTCTTTCTCAGTTCCAAGATTATATTTCCAAAATAATGGTTAATATTTGGTCTGGAAAGTAACAATTGCAGTTGTTTAAGATGTTCGGAGAAATGGGTTCTCACAATAGGACGACTGTAATCAGCCATACCCTCTTAAAGGGTAGAGGGGGAGGGGAATTCTGCTTAAAAGGCAGAAAGCTGTCAGTACTTGCTCAGGAGGACCCCTCCCCCCCATCCATTACCTCTACCGCCCCAACTCAGATCCACTATGAGGATTCAAGTGATTGTAGCTCCTTTCTCCTTCTTTGGGCACTTTCATACTTAAAGGCTTTATGAGCCCCAGTCCCAGAGGTGCTCTTGCCTGCAACGAGATCCATAGGCACAGTAGCCTTTCTGGTAGAATTTGCAGATTGAAGATGGCTTGCTTGTTGATAAGTCATGTGAAAACAAGCACTGACTCCCTTCACGACACACACCATGCATGAAATACCTGCAGAGAAGAACAAAAGGAGCAACTATTAGAGACACTGCACATATCACCTTATCTTCAACTCTCTTGTGTAAAACAGGAAGTTACATATGACAAGAGTCCCAAAGACCCGGTTCCAGTCCAGTCTCTGACACTAACTAGGTGGCTGTGGGTAAATCACTTAATTCTCCAAACCTTTGTTTCTTCATCTGTAAAAATGGGGGTAACAAGAAGTGTGATGTACCCATTTCACAGGGTTGTTATATCCCCCCAGTGACAGAATATAAGTAAAGGTGCCCGGTAAATCTGGAGACGTTATATAAGTGTCACCTATTATTGACTTAAATCTAATCATAGTTGTTGCTCTTCAGTTGTTTCAGTCATGTCCATGGCCCCATTTGACGTTTTCTTGGCAAAGATACTAGAGGGGTTTGCCATTTCCTTCTCCAGCTCATTTTACAAATGAGGAAACCGAGGCAAAGAGAATGACGTAACGACCAAAGTCACGAAGCTGCTAAGTGCCTAAGGCCAGATTCGAACTCAGGTTCAGTTTCCATCCCTGCTCCTCCACGAGTTCTTCCCTGACTACCCCCCCCCCCCCACCAAGATCCCTTTTCATCTACTCTGTAGCTCCCAAGTGCTTTGGAGGAGGTTCTCATGTGTCTCCCCATTAGCAAGTGAAGTTCCCTTAGGGCAAGTGCTTGCCTTACTGGTGGCCCAAGCCATCTCTGGAGAGATTCATCTCTCCAGAACTTATAGCACTCATTAAGCAGCTTAGTGACTGTCTTTGTAAAATGATGCTAAAGCAGCATGTAGATTACAATAAGAAACTTCTGTTTTTACTGTCTCTCCAATTATCTTGAAGTCCACAACTGGACAAGGCAATGTTCCTTGTGAATTTGCTGAGGGTCAGGCTCACTGCCTCACAGCACCGAGCACAGCACCTTGCCTGTTCCTAGGCACATCCCTTGTTGGGTGACTGAATACAAGTAGGCAGAATCTACTAAAAGAAAAAGATATGGCCAGGGGCCGGCTCACGCAGGAAAATGACTGCTGCTGTGACAGTCAAAAAAGGATACAGACTAGAACAAAAACGGCTGAAGTCCAAGCCTCTACAATAATGTTCACAGGAGCGTGGAACCAAAGGAAACCTCAAAAGTCATCCCATTCAATCTTCTCGTTTTACATATAAGGAACACAAGTCGGGAGAGGGAGTTACTGAGCCTTAGGCCTCCTTCCTCTACAGTCTTTCTGACTAGAAATCACCTCCAGAAGTGACGCGGAAGTCTCTCATGTTCTTTTTTGTCAGGGTAAAACGTTTACCAAATCCTAATCTATCAAAATAAGGCCACCCCCTCTGGAAAGTGAAAAAGCTTAAAAATCTTGAGATAAAGAGCTTCTTTACACAGAAGGAAAGAGAGTGAGACTTAAGACTAGACACCCTGCCAAAAGGAAGACTAAGAATAGCAAAAAATCAAAAAAGATGTAAGGTCCTCTCACCCATCCCATTTTTCTGATCGTTTATTAAGGGAAGCAAGGACTACACAAGGAATGGGGTGTATAGTCCCAACCTTTTGTGAATAGGAAAGTCAGGAAAGGACAACCATGATCCCTTCTTCCCATAAAAAATATTTTAGCACCAGATAAAGACTGGAATAAGTGGATAGTCTCTCATAGTTAACTTCTTTGACAGGGACAATACCAAGGTCTAAATTCTGAGTTGTCAGTTTTACAATGCTTAGTAATTCAATCAAAACAAACATTTATTAAGTACCTACTGAATGCAAGGTACTGTGCAGATATATAAAAACAACAGTCTTCTCAAGCAACTTACATTCTACTTGGGAATCACCTAAGTATGGTGTACCACAAAGTAAGCAGAGGACCTGAACTAAGCCCTGAAGGAACCCAAGGATTCTAAGGACTGAGGCGTGCAAGCCAAGTATGAGGGCCAGCTTCCCCAGATGCAATGCCCCATTTAGAAAAGAACAGATACACAGTGTTCCAAAAACCTTGTATAATGTATAAAAGGAGAATAGTGTGAAATAAGGAAAAAAGGTGGGAGGCAGGCTACGGACGCCTCTAACAGCCAAATGCCCTTTCGGTTTTATCCTGGAGTTGTTGAAGTATTTGGGTGGGAGAGAACTCAAAATATCACCTCAGGATATACACCCCTTTATAACATATATACATCCATGATACACACGTATATGTACACATATAAATGTGTATGTGCATATATGTATACACATATAAAAAAATTTTTTAAATAATGTATTATACTTAGTACTAAAAGTGACTGAAGAAAATTTCCAGGAAGTGCCAGGTATAATCTGTGGTAAACCCAGGGCACAAATGTTTTGAATATAACCACTATTAGGAAGGTTTTAGTTTGGCCCAGACTGTGCTTCCCAGTCTCTGAGTATGAGAACCCATTTTTAACATCGAAAAATGCTGCAGACTCTCACATGTGGGAGACAGTCTTCAGACGATAGATTTGCTTACTTATAAATTCACAGACCACTTGCAAATGACACAAATTGGAAACCCCTGGACTAGAGCAGGGATCAGCAAACTTTCTGTAAAGGGTCAGATAATAAATGTTTTAGACTTTGCAGGCCAAGAGGCAAAACCGAGGATATTATGCAGGTACTAATACAACAAGAGAACAAATTCCCACAATTTTTTTTAATTGATGAAATTCAGAATACAATGATATTAGCTGAGCACAAATTTTTATAATACAAGATTAAACGTGATTTAATTAACTCAACACCAGCTTTCTTTACTTGGCTTTGTAATGAGCCACTTGGACACTTGCTTTGATTGCAACCTTATTACTTTAAAAAAAAAGTTTTGTCAAGAAATGCAACTGTGATATTCTTTTAAATTTTGGATTTTTCTGTTGTTGGTTTCCTATGAGTCAGGAATAAGGTAACAAATACTTGCTGAGTTGGCTGATGTCATGTAAGTTGTATTTCTGTAGCACCACTACAGCAGCACTGCATCAGAAACACAATGCCCAGCCATGTAATTCAATAACAAAATAACTCACACTCCACTGTGTCTTAGAAATATAATATCCAATTCACCTTTCTTTTCTTGTTTCAATAAAATGGGCATGCACTAGCAACAGAAAATAAAATGCTCACTGAAATTTGTGGTGGTTGAGCAGCAGCGCAAGGTAACGACAGCACCACAGACCACCTCTGCTGCAAAAGCAGACGTATACAATGTGCAGTATTGTACAGTAAAGGTAACATAGCTGTCTTTTGGGACTGCAGATTTCTTTCAGAATTCTTTACATACAGTGGAATTTATGTCCCAGCAAGAACTACCTGTAATCACGCAAGAGGAGGGCCTGTGACTAAGAGGATAAAAAGCAAGGCTGGGGGGGCCAACTGGGGAATCACTGGGTAGAGACAATTCATTCAAGAAATGAGATGGCCAAGGCTGCCAAAAGAGAGTATATATAGAAAAGGGGGGAGGAGTCAAGGGGGGGCAAGAGAACCTAAAGTGAAACTGTGGCAAGGCAGATAGAACAAAAGCGCAAACATTTTGCATACAGAGGATAAGTTGTGGAAGTGAAGCACAGAGGGAACTGAGTAGGCTAACGTATGCCTTCTCGGAAAAATCAGTCAAGGTCATGGTGGAGGCAGGGCAGTAAAAGGTCTGAGGGGACTGGAAATATATGGTGAATGGCAGAGGGAATAAATAAGTGACAACTAGAAAGGTTACTGTTGAAAACACGTCTGCTATGGCCCTAGCCAGGGAACCGCAAAATGGTCAGGGCCCCGCAGAGCTGGAAAGGAGCAAGGGGGACATTCCCTGCTGCAGCCCGGCATGCTGCTTCACTAGCTTCTGCCCCTCTATCAGACTCCTCAGAAGGAAGGAGAGAAGGGAGAACATCTCAACACTACACCCTAGTCCCAGGCTGACCTTCCAAGTGCCTCCTGAGCCTCCAAGAGTGCTGTCCCCCCAACAGGTCTTTCATCCATTGTTTAAATTGTCCAATGGCAGACACCTGAGAGGAACCTTTACAAGCACATTCTCTTGGTGGCTTCTTCTGGCATCACTGTTGTATTTCACAAACCTTCCTCCTGCCCTTACTCCTAAAGTTTACCTCTCAAAACTTGTAAATCTAACAAACTGATTACTTCTCCCCATCGTCCTGTGCAGTATATGGCAACCTATGGTCCTGACAGAGGTGAACTGATTTCATCCCCAGCACAAATGACCCAAGCATCAGTCTCCTTTATTCTTCCTTAACCTGAGACCTAATGGATGAACGAAGCCTGGGTCACAACTGAGACTATGGAGGGTCACAGGGTCCTGACAGAGAATTCGCTGCATTTTTCAGTCCCAGGACAGTCTAGATTGGGAAATGTTGCTCTAGACGGTTATTATAGAATTTCACAGCCCTCTAAAGCTGAAAAATCTAGTCTCTCCTCCTTCACTTTACAGACAAGGCCAGGGAAGGGAAAGGATCCTGACTCCTAGGCCCAGTGGTCATTCCCCTGCACCTTATGAGCTCCCCACCAAAATTAGGCCTGTGAGAGCTAGGCAAAGTATCTCATCTACCTTAGATTCCCCCTTCTACTCTCCAGAAATCAACAATGCATTTTTCTCTGAAAACCATCCTTCTCCCTCATTTTCAAGAAAGATATTAGAAAATTAGACAACAGGGAATCCCCACATCTTCACAAGAGGGGAACATAGGGCAACATGACAACTTAAAATGGCCCAAGTACTTTTTAAGAACCAAAACTCTAAGACTTCACACAGCTCTTCCTTTGTTTTCCCTTTATTTCACATACTATCATAGTATCACATAAAATATGACACAGAAATGTAAGCAATCTGTTATATAATACATTCCCTCTGGACTCCTAAGATCCATGGGTTATACAAAAATGACAGAATTTCCAAGTAGAAGGACCTGTCAAGAGCCACACAGTCGGTCCCTCACGCACGCAGAAACACACCCCTAAATAAGGATGCACCCCACCAAAGGATCACCCAGCTTTTGCTGACATGAGGGTCTGCTGCTTCTCCAGTCAGCACTCTCTACTTTAGGAGACTTCCCATGGTTATAAAGTTTTTCTTCTCATGAAGGCTAAATTGTCCACTTTTCAACTTCTACTCACCCATCCTCCTGGTTTCTGCACTCAGAGGTCAGCCAAAACAAAGCTAATCAATCCTTTCTCAAGAAGACAGCCCGCTTCAAACACTCGAAAACAATTATCATTTCCCCCCTCCATGCAGACACTAAGTCTTCTTTTCAGGCTAAGTATTTCCATTTCGTTCAACAGATCCTCATGGCACGATCTTACGATCCCTGACCATCTTGGCTGCCTTCCTCAGGACACTCTCCTGATAATGACTATCCTTAAAATGTGATGTGCAGACCTGAATGCAATACCACAGATGGAGGGCAAGACCATTACCTCCCTCCCTCTCTCATCCTGGACACTAGGCCTCTCTATAACAGTCTCATCACAACTGTGGAATCACACTGAGTTTGCCCAGTTCATATCAACAGCCAGATGTCCTAACGCCTATCTATCCATGCTTTTGCCCATACTATAAAAGTTCAAAAAAAAATCATATTCACAACTATCCCTATTAAATTTCATCTTATTAGCTATAGCCCAGTATTTTAGCTGATCCGAGTATTTTCAAATTCTGATCATCATGTATCCCTCCCCAGCTGTAAATCTGATAAGCCAGTTTATATCTTTATCCCTTACTGCTAAAAAGCTAAAACAGCACACTGCCAGGCCAAGTGAAGATCCCTGTGGCACTCCAACAGGGACCTCCTCCTAAGGGGACACTGAGCCAGTAACTTAACACCTCTTCGGATTTGGTCACCAACCACAGTTCCAAGTTCACCTAAAGTAAAGATCTAGCCCACAAGAGTAAACTAGGAGGCTGTCAAATGATGTGATAAAATCTAGGCAAACTCCATCCTCTTCAGCATCACACTGGAATACTACTGGTCAAAAAAGGGAATCAGGTTAGCAGAGCACACCGGCTCTTTGGGATCACTGCCCTCCTTGTCTAGATATTCACCTACCCACTCTGTCGTAGAAAAGTACTGACTTGGAATCAGAAAGCCCTGGGTCCAAATCCTGTCTCATACCCTTACTAGCTGTGCAACTCTAAGCAAGGTGCTTAACCTCTTCGTTTCGGTTTCCTCATCTGAAAAATGGGGATAATAACAGCAGCTGCCTTAAAGGGCAGGGGTCAGCTGACACACGTCAAGCCCTACATAAATGTCAGAATTTTGCCATGAACCAAAGTCAAGTTCACTGACCTGGAGTTTTTAATTTTACTCTCCTGTCTCTTTAAAAAATCAGGCCCCCCAGGCTAGCCCCAGAGTACCCTCAGCTGGTTCCCCACTAGGTGGCTGCGGATGTCTCAGTAACCCCATCTGCTAGTTTTTTCAGCACCCAGGGCATGTGATCCGTCTGTGCCTGGAAAGCTGGACTCCTCAAGAGCAGTCAGCTCTTATTCCCTTCTTGTTGATCATGGCTATCAACTCCCTTTTTCTAGACATTTTTGCTAAATCCGCTTTAGCCCAAAGATTATTCTCCTTGGCAGAAAAAACAGAAGCCAGATCTGAGCTGCACAGACAGCCCACAAGCCCCAGATGCATCATTTCCCTCACTCCAGCTTTCTTGGCTTTCCTCCTCATTTGGAGCCTTATCATTCCTGATCGTATTCTTCTGTACATGTCTGTACTGCATCCCCACTGGTCTCTTCAGAGTAGTCTCCCCCTTCCTCTTCACTGAATCTCTTTCTTTTTGTGTCTTCAGAATTTCCTTCTTCCCAGCCCTACTGAGAAGACTTTGTATAAATTTCATTTACAGGATCCAACCCATCCTCTGAAAGATGCTCAAGGTTTCCAAGTCAGATTATGCACATCTTTCCTTTTCTCTTATCTCAAATTCTAAAATAGAGTTATGTTGTATAGGACAGAAGCCCTCATCACCTATCAAGGCCCATACAGATCATCTAAGCCTGCATGGTTCTTTTCATGGTAGAAAAAATACTCTGCAGGTAAAACATCTCCTGGACCAGGGTGAGCTTGAATCCACTCCCAATAACATGGAATCCTTGATCTAAAATTCTTCTTTAGTCACATACACATACACTCCCACCTCCCCAAGGCAGGCTCCTTTCAGTTGCATCAAGAAGTCCTGACCAACTGCCATTTCAGGGTCAAGTCATTTGCATGGTCAGAGGAGCCATGTAGCACAGCTTGCTGTTGCTGCTATTGAGGGACTCTAAGAGACTCCTCATCCATCTATAGATGTGTCCTTTCAGTCCTGCAGATGTCTGATGATTCTAGTTGACCACAATTAATACTCTATGTTCACACCTTGATGCTAGGCTCAGGATCTGCTTCCTGAACTTCTCATCTATGTCCTTTTTATTTCCAGATCTCCTGACAATATTATTCCCAATATTATGATGTCCCTGATGACAAAATTCTTTATCTTAACCCAAATGCTAGTCTCTGCTATGCTTCCTCACTCATAATCCCTGCATCTCCTCACAAACATACCTTACCATGCTCCCTCTTTCCATTCCCACATTATACTCTGTTCCTTTTGAATAAGTTAAATCATTCCACAGCTGTACTTCAGTCAGGGATTTCTTCTTACCCTTCCTACCCCTACTTCTACTTATGAAGTCAAATTTGTTTCTTTGCATTAGGATCTCTCTACCTTGTCTGCTGTGCATGAAAACAGGCTGAATATTATCTAGTCTCTTTTTCTTTCTTAAATGTTTGTTAAACTTTGGTAAGCCCAGAGAAAAATGTCTCTGAAAGATGCAAAGCTGAATTCTGCAAAATAGGTCAAACCAAGCCTACAGACAAAAGGAGAGGTCTACTATGTAGGTAAATGGCTCAACAATTTTCAGTACAAGGACACCTCTGTGGATGGTCAGAGGCAGCCCAATATGATCACCAATCCATCAAAGAAATTCAGCACAGTGCTGTAAGGAAAGAGTAGGACTGAATGTCAGAAAGACCTGAGTTGAGCTCCAGCCTCACTATTTACTAGCTGGCTCAAATCACTTAATCGGATTCTCAATTACTTACTTCATCTGTAAAATGCGGATAATTCTGGTCTCTTTTAGCCCCTGGTTTCTGAAAGATCAGGACAGATATGAAGATGGAAGGTGTGTCAGAGACCATCTCATCCAACTCATTTTACAGAGAAGGAAACTGAGGCCCAGGTCACAGAAGCAGTAAAGTAGCAGTTGCTGTTGTTCAGTCATGTCCAACTCTTCGTGACCTTTACTATGGTCCACAGGGACCACAGTACACCAATGCTGTCGATGGAGCTTTCTGGGCAAGGATACTGGAGCAGTTTGTCAATTCCTTCTCTAGTGAATTAAGGCAAACAGAGGTTAAGGCTAGTAACTTGCCCAGGGTCAAATTTTAGTGTCTGAGGACACATCTGAACTCAGATCTTCCTCGATTCAGGCCCAGTGCCCTATCCACTGGGTCATTATGGTGTTTATACTGACTATTAATACCATGGAAAGCAATAACAAATTATTTAAAATAACAAATACACATTTTCTAGCACATTAGTGCCATTTTCGATATCACTTAGGAAGTCTCCAAGAACTCTCCACCTATTAACTGTTCTCCAGCTTCAAGTCTTAGGAGTTGCCGCTGGCACTGAAAGGTTAAGCTGCCTGGACCTGCCTAAGGTCAAATAACCAAAGCATCAGAAGTCACACTAGAAAGAACCCACACAGGTCTGGCTAACCTAAAGGCCCACTCTCTATCCTCCCCACCACCTGACTAAATAAAAATTGTTTTACTTAGGTTAAAATGAAAACAAAATTATAGGACTCCTAGAAAGTAGCTAATTGATACCCAGAATAAACAACAAGCTAGTAAGAAACAACTTTGATGTTTTTCCCAAGCACTAGACAGAGGGGCCTACATTATCACACAACAGATGGCTGGCAAAGTGCTGGACTAGACACTCACTTTTTCAGCCTCCCTAGAGGATTGTCAGGCCCCTTACCTGGGAATGGAGAGAGCAGCTCTAGACTCTTAGCTCCACAAGCAAGCTAACGATGCTGACAATGAAATGAAATTAATTTCTTGCTCCAAGCTGAAAGTTCCAATTTGAGCCCCCAAAGTCTACACTCAGAATGAACAGACCCATATAATCAATCTTTGAACTCAATACAATGAGGAGTTCTATAAAATAAATCTATTCTGATTTTCTGAAGTCCTTCCAGTGTTTGGGTTAATCTTGAATCCTCATTAAATCCCTTATACCAAGTTACTGATATAAGAAAAACCTTCTCCATATATTTTCTAACACTGAGTTTAGTTTCTATTCCTTAACCGTATGGAAAAGTTTATGAATAGTTTCTATTTCTCTAAATCTATAATCCTATTATCAAACAGTGATGTACAAGATGTTGGTTCACTGGCCATCTTCTCAATTTCTTCTCTCTATATTCTCTGGGGGACCTTATCCATCCCTTTGGTTCAACTATGATCTTTATGCAGATGATTCACAGATCATCTCTCTTGTTGGCTCTAACTTCATATCACAAATTGACTAGAGGTACACTAGACTCAACGTTTTTGGAAAACTCATTTATACTCCTGACTGACTCACTGTTAATTTCCCTACATCTATTCATAATCCCACCACCCTTCTAAAATCACCTGTTTCACATCCTTGCCTCTTCCCTCCCCCAACCTGTCAATTCTCCCTCAACCCCATCGCCTGCACATGGCCCATGGCACCTCATTCCCCAGTTACAATCCTGCTCTTTACCATGATGTACCTCTCTCCTCAAATACTTCCTCACCAGGACTATCCCAATGGCCTCCTAAATGCTCTCCCTATCTCCAATCTCTCACCCCAACCCAGCTACCGCATGGTATTTCTTCTGTTTTTTAAATTTAGTTTTAAATGTTCACTTTCATACAATTTTGAGTTTTACATTTTCTCCCCTCTCCCCAAGATGGCATGCAATCTGATATAGGTTACATATGTACAAACATATTTAAACATATTTCCACATTGGTCATGTTGTAAAGAAGTATTAGAATCAAAGGGCAAAACCAAGAAAAAAAGAAAGAGGGAGAGGCTTTGATCTGCATTCAGACACCATAGTTCTTTCTCTGAATACGAACAGCATTTTCCATCATGAGTCTTTTGGAATTGTCTTAGATCATTGCAGTCATAGCACAACATAGCTTGTTACTCTTATAATGTTCTCCTGGTTCTGCTGACTTCACTCAGTATCGATTCATCCAAGTCTGTCCATGTTTTTCTGAAGCCTGCTTTCTCATCATTTCTTATGGAAAAATAGTACTCCATTACATTCGTATACCACAACTTGTTCAGTCATTCCTCTGGATTTCCAGTTTGTGGCCACACCACAAAATGAGCTGCTATAAATATTTTTGTACATGTGGGTCCTTTTCCCATTTTTATGATCTCTTTGGGATACAGACCTAGAAGTGATATTGCTGGGTCAAAGGGTCACATGGTATTTCTAAAACAAGGGCTTTTTTTTTTTTACTAGGTCTGTCTCCATCCTTCCTGTGTAGGCTTAGTGAACATCACTCTCCTCTTCATTTACCTGACTGTTTCAGCCACTCTGGCTTATTTGCTGATCCCTGCGGACAACACTACATCTCCCCTTGTCCGTCCCTTTATACTTATACCCCTTGCCTGAAATGCACTGCCCTGCTCACTCAACCCTCATCTGTGGAATTCCTACTTTCCTCAAGGCTCAAATCAGATGTCACCTCCTACAGGGGGGGCCTGGCCCCTTCCTCTCACTAGCTAATGCCTTAACTCAGAAATGACTTTATATTTATTTTGCCTTTACCTATCTGTGTTTATGCTTTCCCCTCCAGTAGAAAGCCAGCTCCTTGGGGACAAAAATGTGTTTTTCTTCTTTTTTATCCCCAGGGCCTATGGTTTACCAAAGGTTCATTGCATGAAAACAGATGAAAATGTTTGTCCCAGAAACACTGATGTATATCCAAAGTCAGGTCACTTTATCACTTCAGTCTTTGGTCTCCGCGTTTATAAAATATGCATAACACTAATTACAATCATCTATGCAGATAAGCATTTTTATCCCTAATTCTCATCCCCTTTCAATTCAACAAACATTTATTAAGTACCTACTTTAGTACACAGAAACGTGGTTGAACCAACAGCCTTGGAATCCAGAAGACCTGGCCCCAGGCTGGCCTTCCTCACATAAGCCCTCAGCGTCTGAAGACCAGAAAGTAAAGACCAGTTGCTTGTTGTGCACATGGAATGTGTGATCTCGGACGAGGACACAATACCCACACGTCTCCACACAGATGAGAACACGGGGCCTGGAGTCGGGAGGATCTAAGTTCCAGTGCAGCCTCTGGGTCTGGCTCAGTGCTACCATCTGTAAATGGAGATAACCGCACCTCCCTCCCAGGGGTACTGTGAGGCTCCCGTGAAACAATCCCCTAAGGTGCTCCGCAGCCCTTAAACTGCCGCACAAACCCCAGGCCCTGGTGAGTGTCAGGCCACCGGGCCCAGACGGCTCAGGAGAGGCAAGCAGGGCTGGTGATCTTACACAGCCCTCGCTCACTCAAGTCAGCGACCACCACGAGTCACGACCTCACCTGAACGTCATGGTCCTCTTCGGGAAGGAAGGACAGACACAACAACTGTACAGACCCCAGCTATGGTTAGTAACCGCCACCGCCACCGCCACCTGCGCAGGGTTAGCTAGGTGGCACGGGGGCCAGGCCAAGCCTGGGGTCAGAGATGGCCTGGGACACTCACCAGGCACGGGGCCTCTGGCAGGGCACTTCACCCCCTCCCCTCAGTCTTCTCGCCTGTGAAAGCTGGACAAGGAAACGGGCAAATCCCTTCAGCCTCTTCGCCGAGAAAAGCCCCAACGGGGTCACAAAGAACCGGACACAAGTGAAAAACGCAACGAAAGCACTTGCGGTCCGTAACAGGACAGGCCCGGTACAAAATAACGGATCTGATCACCATCCCCAGGCCTTATGTCCACAAGGAGGGCTCCCCTGCGGCCCAAGCCCCCTGTCCGCGGCGGAGGTCTGTCCGGGGGCAGCCTGCTCCCCTCCGGCCTGGCTCTCGTTAATGCGCCCCCCACGTGAGGCCTCAGACGCCTTCTTTCTGCCCCCGGAGCCTAACTCTTCTTTCAGCTGAGCCCAGGGCAGTGAGCACTAACCCGCCTGTGGGCGAGTTCGGAACGCGACCCAAAGGTCGACAGGGGGAGTCAGCAAGGCGGCCGGAGGGAGGGGACGGGAGCCAGGCCTGGCCACGTGCTTTTCACAAAAATTACCTCGAGGGAAGAAGGACGAGCAAGGGCCGCGGAGGGGGGCCCCCCCGCACCGGAGGGGGACCCCCCGCCCAAGGCTCCACGCCGCCGAGGAAGAGGCGGCAGCTTCTCCCCCCCAAAGCCACGACGGAGCGACAGGAGACTACTGGTCAATCACAACCAAGGAACGCCCCCGCCCCGCCCCGGGAGGACCCAAACTGCCTCCGGCCCCGCCCCGCCCCGCGGAGCCTCTCCCCCTCTCCGGGTCTCAGTCTCCCCACCTGTAAAAGGGCCGGGGCTGAGACCGCCCCCTACCTCACAAAGTTGCGGGAGGCCCCGAGGAGACAGGCCACCGTCCCCCGCTCCGACGCAGCGCTTTCAAGCGCGGCTCGGAGTCGCTCCACGGGATCACGTGATCCCAAAGCAGGCTGGGGGGGCTCCTCACGGCGGGCTCAGCTCCAACTCGATCGTCCCACCCCCAACTAGCACTTCAATAACACTTTAAAGCTCCGGTCCCGGGTGGTCGCACGTGAGCCCCGAGCCGGCCCTCGAGAGGGGGGAGGGGAGCGCCAAACTTTGAGGGAGCCATCGCTTTACGGGCGCCTCCCGGGTCGGTGTGACCTCAGCTGACCTTTGACCTGCGAAATGGGGAAAAGCAGCGCTCGCCCGGCTCCCCCGAGCTTCAACTACTCAACAAGCGCTCGGGGACAAGGAAGCGCCGGGGCCGGGAAGCGCTCGGGAAGGAGGCGGCTCCCCTCCCCCTTTCTCCCAGGTCCCCCTCCCTCGGACCCCTCCCCCAGGACTGACCGGCACGTGACCTGCTTGGTGCTCATGATGGAGGGTGAGTGACTTTAGGACGGACGGCTGGATGGAGAGGCGGCCGCTCGCGCACCCCCGCCGCCGCCGCCTCCGCTCCCGAGCGCTTGGCCTCTTCCGCCCGGGGCGCCGCTGCTCTGTCCCGTCCCTCTGCCCCGTCCCTCCGCCCCGCCCCGCGGAGCCGCTGCGTCACCGGGCCCTCAGCTCCGCCCTCTCGGGCCTCACCTTGGTAGCGCCGGCCGGAAACTCCGCCGCCGTCACAATTGGTTCCGCCTCCCGGACGGAGGACCCGCCCCCGGGTGCCGCGCGTGCGCACAGCCTGGCTCCTCCATGTGCGCCTAGGCTTGCCTGGTCGCGCCTCCTGTTGCCTCGTGCTCCCTCCTGCAGCTTCGACTTCACTGCGGCCCTTGCTCTGCCCTGGCCAGGCGTCTAGTCCCATCCCCTACCCCTGCTATCCCATCTCCCCTTCCTCAGCCCCCTTGGGCTCCAGCCATAGCCCCTCTAACTGTGGCTCCACGATCCCCCAGGGAGCCTCGGCCGCCCCGGCCCCCTCCTTCCTGTGTTTCAGCAGGCCCTGCTGAGCCCGCTCCCCCTGCCCTCTGTGACCCTCCCCAGACAAAGGCTTCTCCACCACCCTGTTTGTCCCACTGGAAAACCCCCCGTGGACAGATGCTTTCCACGGGTCCCTCCCGGAGCCCCTGTCCCGACCGTCCTCTTTCAGCTTCCCTGCCCTGCCCCCGTGGCTCATTTTCTGCCTTTTCCCATCTTCCTCATCTGCGTCCCTCCCATGATTGCCTTCTCTTGGCTCCGGCTCCCACTCCAGCCACTCCTTGTCCCAAACGACATTTTGCGTCCTCATTCTTTCCCAGTTGTCTCTTCCCCGATACCGTCTGTTCAGATAACCCCTGCCCAATCTCCAGGGCTGGGGGCACTGGCTCAAGTCACAGGTCCACCTGCCCCCTTCCAGCTCCCACACCCTGCCCAGGTTGTCCCTCCGAAGCCATCTCACTTTACCCTTCCTTCTGGCATTGTCATCGTCACTATACTCTTCCCCATCCAAATAGTCCCTCTTTAGCCTTCTCCCCCTGTCCCAGTTGTCTTTGGGGCTCCCAGTTAGCCCAGTTTCCCAGTTAGCCCTCCTCACGTACCTCCCCTTGTCCCGATTTTCCCTCCCAAGCCTATCCTTTTCCAAATTCTCCCTCCCTGTTCTTGCACCTCTACCCAAGCTATGATTCCTCTTCCCTCTTACCCTTCTCAGGTCCTTTCTTAGCCCTGTCACCCCATCCCAGCTCTCCCTGGTTGGGCACCTGTGCGTGTCCTTCAGTCTCCTCCCCCTGTCCCAAGAGCCCTTCCTTAGCCCTGTCACTCCATCCCAACTCTCCCTTGACAGGTACCTCCTTCTAGCTAAATTATCCCTCTTCAGGCTTCTCCCCCTGTCCCTAGAGCCCTTTCTTAGTCCTGTCACCCCATCCCAACTCTCCCTTGACAGGTACCTCTTTCTAGCTAAATTATCCCTCTTCAGGCTCCTCCCTTTGTCCCAAGAGCCCTTTCTTAGCCCTGTCACCCCATCCCAGCTCTCCCTTGACAGGTACCTCCTTCTAGCTAAATTGTCCTTTGGGCTCCTCCCCCTCTCCCAAGGGTCCTTTCTTAGCCCTATTACCTTATCCCAACTTTCCTTTATCAGATACCTCCTCCCATCTAAACCATCCCTCTTTGGTCTCCTCCCTCTGTCCCAACTGTCTTCCAATCCTCTCCTTTTGCTTAAATTGTCTCTCTTTAGCCTCCTACCTCTTTCCCAGTTATCCATAGGAAACCTTCCCAAATCCACATTGTCTTTCCTTAGTGTTTTCCTTTTATTCCAATTGTTTTTCCTCATCGTCCTGTCCCAGTTGTCTGTTCCCAGAGACCTTTTCTTTTCCCAACTGTCTTTCCTCATTCCCCTGTAATTGTCACAACTGCCCTTTGCCACCCTTCCCCTGTCCCAACTGTCCCTTCTGAGCCTTCTCTTGAGAGTGTCCTTACTCTGTCTTCTGTCTTTGTCCCAATTTTCCTTTTTCAGTCTCTTCCCCCTTTCCTGAGTGTCCCTCCCCAGCCCAAAGTCCCTTTCCGAACTGTCATTCCCCAAATACATCCCCCTTTTCCACTTATTTCTTGACGGCACCTTCCTATCCAAACTGCGCCTCTCCAGGCCCCTGACTCTGTCCGGACTGGCAGTCCCCAGTTCCTTGTTCATATATGTATTATCCATACCATTCAGCCGTCTCATTGCAATTTCCACACTATCCCTCCTGAGTCCATTTCTCCAAAAGAAAAAATCCTTCTTAAGTTCTCTATCTCTGCCCGACATATCTCCATCCAAATTATTCTCTAATAGCATCGTTCTTCCATTGTGACTTGACCTAAGTAACCCTCTATCTGTTTCCCAAAATGCCTTTTTGAGGCTCTCTTCATCCCAACTGACCCTTCCTGGGGTCCTTTTCCCCCAACTGTCTCTATTGGTACCATCCCAACTGTCCCTCTCGTTCCCATTCCACTTGTTCCTTTTCATCCCCTTCTGTCCAAGCTTTTCTTCCTCATTCCTTTGTCTCTGTGCCAGGTGTCCCACCCCAATCCTCTCCTCCTGTCCAGACTATTTTTTCCCAGCCCCTGCTACCCTCCCAACTATCCCTCCCCACACCCCTCCCTTTCCCAACTGTCCCCATTTATAAAATGAAGGGATTAGCCTGGCTGATCTCTCAGCTTCCTTCTAGCTCTAGAATTCTATGTTCCATGATCTTTACTCAGCTTTCTTGAACCTAGTATGGCAGCATGGCATAATGGAAAGCACTGGGTTTGGAGTCAAAGAACCTGGGTGCAAATCCTGATTCTGCCACCTGTGTCCTTGAATAAGTCACTTAATCCTTCATGGGCCTCAGTTTCCTCATCTGTAAAATTAAGGATTTGAACCAGGTGACTGCTAAGGTCTCTTTTAGCTCAAAAGGTATGAAACTATGAATCCCTTCTACCTACTCCCTTCCCTTCCTCCCCCACCAAAAAAAAGGGAAAGGAAATGGAATGAAGAGAAGTAGCTTTGAAAACTGGATAGAAAGCCCCCCAATTATCTCCCATTCTCTCTTCTCTTTCGAAATACCCTCTTTTATCTTTCTCAAATCTTCCCTTAACCCTGTAACCCCATCCTAGCTCTCCCTTGCCAGGTACCTTTACCTCTGCAAATTAGCCTACCTCTTCCCTGTGTCCCAAGAGAGTCCTTCTTTAGCCCTGTGACCCCATCCCAACCCTATTTAGGTGCCTTTCCAGCCAGTTTCAAATCTAGTCCTCTTCATCCCATTTCTTCTCATTGTCCTTTTTAAATTTATTTTTGGCAAGGCATTGTGGGGGAGTAGGTGAAAGGGATTCATAATCTCAGATTTATAGCTAAAAGAGACCTCAGGAGTCACTTAGACTTATCATACAGATAAAGAAAAGAATGACAGATAATTATATGGGCCACATCCCTGAAATATTTCATTCTTTCTACCTGTCCCCATTCTTTTAAATCTATCTGTAATGCATGTAGCACTTAATTCCAATATTCTCATGTTTTTTATCTCTTTTTACTTGTTTATTATGTAGGACAGGTTAAATTGGTTTGTCAGGGCTTTTTGGGAAATCATGCATCCTGCAACTTCCCTGGGTGTTTGCAAGCACTCCGGAGATGTGGTAGGTAATTCAGCACTTGGGCTTGGGGATGGTGGTGAAGGCAATGACTTAACTTCCTGGATCCTCTGGACCATATGGTATCATGGTACTTAAAGGACTCATCACGATGGTATGATCCGAAAAACCCTTCCTCTGGGGTCTTTTTCCCCCAACTGTCTCTATTGGTACCATCTCAATCATCTCTTGACATGGGCAGAGGGGCAGGATGCCATTCCCATTTAAAAGAGAGACAGCTTCTAGCTCTACCTCTTCCTTTGACTTTCCCTGTGGCCTCCTGTAAATCTAAGCCTTCTATTGAGTGAGAAAGCATATCACATCATGGTCTCATCATAAGCCACATTGTAGCGCCAGTGCGATATTCACAGAGCCTCTGCTAGGCCTCCCACAAACCAGCTCCCTTATACAAAATCACAAGCAAGCTCTTTCACTCATGCTAGCCATGTTTCCCTGTATCCTTCCTAGCTCTGACTAGACTCTAACTCACTTCCTCTCAGCTCTGCTCTAGCTCTACCTCTTCCTCTTTCACCCTTCCTGTTTTACCTGTTCAGCAAGCTCCTCCCACCACAGGCTTCATGTGACTCAGACCTCTGTGTGATCCAGGCAGGTCACGTGGGCCTGTTAATGAATGGGAAAGATCTCCCCGTTTTAGTTATCATTGAGTGGGATAGGTTTAGTGAAGACTTCTCAGATTGTAATTCTTCTCCCAGGGGTGAGGTAAGACTGAGAGGCTCAAGGTTACTATATTTTTAGAACAGAATAATTCCATATAAGGATATAAAACTGTGTAGTACATTAGAGTCTCAATGATTGGGTAAAGTTTACCTAATTCTTCAATGTCTTCATTTCAAAAGGGATTGGTTAAATTTCATGTCTAGAATGTAAGATCATATTCTCAGCTAATGAGAATAATGGTCGGGGGGGGGGAGGGACTTGCGTTAGGGTCTATATAAATCACTGCCTTTTCTTTGTCTTCGACTTTCCTACTCCAGGTGAACTGCTGTAGGATTGTCCCGCTTCTCGAGAATCTAGTAAATCAACTTTCTGTCATCACTTTGAGAGGGCTCTGAGTAATTGATTTATGTAGGGACCTGAGCCATCCCACACACCATTACATCCAGCCCCAAGATCTTTCACATCCATTACATAAGTCAGGCCAGTGGGACAACTGTTATCAATAGAACTTTAACAGGGATAACAGAAAAATAAGCACATAAAACAATATCTTAGGGTGGGTCTTAAGCACAAGCACCTTGTCATTCCCTCATTGAACAAATGGGGCCCAGAATCTTGGAATAAAAGGCAAAGGTCTCTTCTTCCATAGCCACTGAGACTGGATGTAGAGCTGTCCCTGTCCCAAGAGGTCCCTTTCAAAATGTCAGTTCTTTAGCTGGCATCCAGAGCTTGGTCAACACCAGGTCCAGGGGTGACATCTGACTTAAGTGATCAGACATCAACGGGTGGAGGGTACTAAACCTGGAGAAAACAAATCTGACAAACAAGGTGAACAGACAAAAAGCCAAAAAGAAACGAAGAGACAATAACCAGCAGCAGGGTAGATATGGGGTCAGCCATGCTTCGGTAGCCCATGAACCCGCTGTGGTAACCTCATTCACTGTTGTTTACTGTTTTCTAACTTGCAGTTTTGGGGGTCATCATTCTGGCTAGAGGCATACTTTGTTTAATCTGAGCTGGGGCCTGGCCAACCTCACATTCTCCCTGCAGCTGTGATGAACCTGGATACAATGTTTCGGGAGGATCTGCAGGGGCAGTTCTCATCTCCTGGCTCAGTCTAAAATCAAGCCTCTCTCAATACATTTTATGTAGTTCATTAGTTGGAATGCCATCTATTCTTCTAAAATCTACCCCTTCTCTTAATAGAGAAGTAAACAATTCTTGTCAGTCTATTCTGATTGTGAATCTGCTGACTATTTACTCTTCTCTCTCGAGGAAATTTGTCTTTTTCTGATTCCCACCACCCAAGATACCAAAGATTCTCCCATGCTTTGGGTGAACCAACTCAAATTATCTGTGACCTTTTGCTAAGTAAAATCCTGTTACCTCCCTAAACACTGTGGGGGCCCCTGATTCTCCTGCTTTCTTCTTAGTGCTGTCTAAACCTCAGGCTCCTCATTTGTTTCATTCTCCTCCCACACATCCTCCTGGCCTGTGTTTAGGCTCCAGTCAAGTCCAGCCTGTGCCAGGCCTGCAATAACTTTCCTCCTCCTCCTGTGAGCCAAATCAACAACCGCTTTTTCTCCTAAAGGACGGTTTGAATGCTGCAGCATAAAAAGCCTGTTATGCAAACTAGCCATTCCCTCTCCTTCTGAGCTTTCTCTTCCAGCAGCTTGTCTCTGCTTTTACATATAATTTGATAGCTTGTTAGCAAGGCCCAGACTCTCCTACACACCCCTGCCTTTTCTTTCCCTGGTTCTATTGATGTTCCCTGCAAACATCTTTCCAAGTCTCTGGATTCTCCCCTTTATTCCCAATTTTCACAGAACCCTGTGCTTTTATTTCATTCTCTTGCTAGGAAGGAATAAGGCAAATCCTCCCACCCTGGGACATCCATTTCTTCCTTTGTCTCCTCTGCCTTTCTGTCTCCAAATAGAGGTCTGATATTTCCCAGTCTTATCCCTGTCACCATTTGTAACCCCAATGCAATATTCACAGCACCCACACTGGCCACTGCTGGTGCAATTCTGAATCACAGAATACAACAGACTGCACATGGAAGACAGAAGAACCAAAACATTTATTCAGACATCAGAAAGCCAAATCCATCATAGTAACAAAAGTCTAGACGCAGTAACAATGCAGAGGACAACTCCAGCCCCAAGCCTTCCCCCTGCTAGGCTTCCCACAAACCAGTTCCATTAAACAAATCACAAGAACACTCTTTCACTCATGCTAGCCAGCAGCCTAGCTCTCACCAGACTCTGACTCACTTCCTGTCAGCTCTGCTCTAGCTCCACCTCTTCCTACTCCACCCTTGCTGTTCTACCCATTCAGCAAGCTCCTTCCACCACAGGCTTCATGTGACTCAGACTTCCATGTGATCCACGCAGGTCACATGGGTCTATTAATGAATGGAAAAGACCATTTCAATGGCCATTACATACATCTAAATGCTAGCTAGAGTAGGGGAGACATCAGTGAGAATGGAACAGAATAATCATTTATTGAGCATCTATGTGTGCCAGACACTTTACAAATATTATCTCTAAGTTATTATCTGCTTGTCTTTCTGTTTTGTATTTCTTGAATACCATCTTCCTCAAAGTGGACATATTCAATACTTAAATAATCCTATTTTAGAAAAAAGAAATTGCATAAGCTCCCTAGGAAAAAAATCCCAGGATCCATGGATTCACAAATGAATTCTACCAAACATTTAAGGAACAATTAATTCCAATATTATATAAACTATTTGGAAAAATAGGCAAAGAAGAAGTCCTACCAAATTCCTTTTATGACACAGATTATGACACACTTAAACCAGGAAGAACAAATACAGAAAAAAAACTACAGACGAATTTCCTAATGAATATTGATGCAAAAATTTAAAATAAAATACTAGCAAGGAGATTACAGCAATTTATCACAAAGATCATACATTATGGGCATGTGGCATTTACACCGGAAGTGCAAGGCTAATTCAATATTAGGAAAAATAACAAAACAAGCAAAAATCTTATGATTATCTCCATAGATGCAGATAAAGCTTTTGATAAGATCACAATACTCATTCCTACTAAAAATCATAGGAATAAATGGAGCTTTGCTTAAAATAATAAGTAGCATTTATGTAAAACCAATGGCAAGTATTTGTTATAATGGTGATAAACTAGAAGCTTTCCCAGTAAAATCTAGGGTGAAGCAAGGATGCTCATTATCACCGCTATTATTCAATATTGTACTAGAAATGCCAGCTTTAGTGGTAAGAGAGGAAAAAGAAACTGAAGGAATTAGAATAGGCAATGAGGAAACAAAACTCTCACTCCTTGAAAATGATATGGTGGTGTACTTGGAGAATCCTAGAGAGTCAACTAAAAACTAGTCAAAATGATTAATAACTTTAGCAGAGTTGCAGAATATAAAATAAACCTACAAAAATCATCAACCTTTCTGTATATTACCAACAAGGTCCAGGAGCAAGAGATGAGAGATTCCATTTAAAATAACTGTAGTCAATATAAAATCCTTATGAGTCTATCTGCCAAACAATCCCAGGAACCATATGAACATAGTTACAAAACACTTCACACAAATAAAGTCAGATTTCAACAATCGAAAAAATATTAATTACTCATGGGTAGGCCAACCCAATATAACAAAAATGACAATTCTGCCTAAATTAATATTCTTTATTCAGCGCCATACCAACCAAAAATTATTTTATACAGCCAGAAAAAATAAAACCAATTTACACGGAAGAACAAAAGGTCAAGAATTTAAAAGGAATTTATGAAAAAAAAGAGGTGAAGGAAGCTATAGCAGATCTCAAAGCATATTACAAAGTGGTAATTATCAAAACAAAACAATCTAGTACTTGCTAAGAAATAGAGTGGTGGATCCATGGAATAGATTAGTTCCATGGTACACAGTAAGAAGCCCATAGTTATCTTGTGTTTGATAAATGTAAAGATCCAGACTTTTAAGAAAAGAGCTCACTATTTGACAAAAACTGCTGGGAAAACTGGAAAGCAGTTTGACAAAAGGTAAGTATAGATAGACCAACACCTTGCACTGTATAACAAGATAAGGTCAAAATGGTTACATGATTCAGACATGAAGGGTGATACCATAAGCAAATTAGGAGGGCAAGGAATAGTTTACCTGTCAGATCTATGGAAAAGGGAAGAATTTATGACCAAAACAGATAGAAAGCATTACGGGATATAAAGTGGATAATTTTGATGACCTTAAATTAAAAATTTAAAATAAAAAAAAACCAATACAGTCAAGTTTAGAAGGAAAGCAGAAAACTGAGGGGGTGGGGAGGGGGAAGAGAGGGAAATGTTTACAGCAAATTTCTCTGATAAAGGTCTCATCTCTCAAATATATAGAGAACTAAATCAAATTGATAAGAATGAGTCCTTCCCTAATTGATAAATGGTCAAAGGATATGAACAGGCAGTTTACAGATGAAATTAAAACTATCTATAGTCATATGAAAAAATGCTCTAAATCACTACTTATTAGAGAAATGCAAATTAAAACAACACTGAGGTACCATCTCACACCTATCAGACTGGCCAGGATGATAGAAAAGGAATTCTGAAATCTCCTTATCTGATAATCTATTGGTTTTCCACACCTCCCTCTGCCTTCCCTTACCAAACTCTGCACTTTATCCATACTGTGACCTTTAATCCCTTAACCCCTCACTTCTCTCCTAAGCCATTTTCCTTGGTTTAGCTACTTTTTCTTCTTTTCTCCATCTTGACCCCTCAACTTGAACTTAGTGAATTAGTTCAAACCTACCCTATCCTCTTCTTTTTAGTCTGTAACCCCCTTATATTAGCCATTGCACCCTGCCAAGTATCAGCTTTGTTATCACTCCCATCATCTGTTGCCTTTACTCCTACACATGAGCTAGTCAATGCAAGGGGAGAAAATCATGAAATTGTTCTCACACTACAAATTTATGTTACACAGCCTTAACTTAGCTTTCACTGCTGCTAAGCAATCCTACTCTACTTCCTTTATCAACTCACTATCCCACCCTCCACAGTGACTATTCTAAACCCCTTTTCATCCCTCTTCCACTCCTCCCTTGCCTCCCTCCCCTCCCCACTTAGTTGAGAACTTTGCCTTAGATTTTGCAGAAAAAAAATTGAAGCCATTCACCCTGAGATCCATCTTTTCCCTCCTCACCTCACATCACCAGGATCCCTTTTTCCACTTTCTCCTCCTTCACCCCTAACTTGAATGAAGAAATGGCTTTACTCCTTACCTTGACTAACCCCTTCTTTTGTTCAAGTGATCCCATCCCATCCCATTTTCTCCAACAGATTGTCCTCTGTGTTATCCCTACTCTCACTTGTTCTCTTGGTATCCCTACTCTCACTTGTTCTCTTATCTCTCCCTGCCAATTGGCTCCTTCCCAACTGCCTACAAGCATATCTATGTTTTCTGTGTTCTCAAAAAAATCCTCAACTGATCTGTCCATGTTAATTAATGTCCTATTTCTCTTCTGATGTTTGTGACTAAACTCTGTGAAAAAGCCATCTACAACAGTGCCTTCCATATTTTCTCTTCTGAACCCCTTACAATCTGACTTTCTACGGTATTATTCCACCCAGTCGACTCTCCAAAGTTAGCAATTATCTCTTGATTGCTGAATCCAGTGGCCTTTGCTTATCCTCATTCTCCTTGACCCCTCTGTGTCCTTTGACACTGTTGATCACTCTGTCCTCCTTGATATACTCTCTTCTTTCTAGGTTTTCAGGACACCCTCTCTCCCAGTTTTCCTCCTACCTATCTGACCACTCCTTCTCTGTCTTCTTTGCGGAATTCTCCTCCAGATCACACCCTCTAATATAGGTGACCCACAGGGTTCTGTCCTGGGCTCTCTTCTTTTCCCTCTTTGTAGTACTTCACTTGGTGTAATCATCCGTTCCCATAGATTTAATGACCATTTCTATGCTGATGATTCTAAAATCTGCCTATCCTTCCCCATCCTCTGCTGACCTCCAGTCTTGCATTTCTTTCACAGCTGTCTTTCAGAAATCTCTAACTGGATGTCCCATAGATGTCTTAAACTCAATATGCCCCAAGCAGAACTCATTGTCTTTCTTTTTAAACCCTCCCTACTTCTTGCCTTCCCTCTTACTGTAGCGGGCAACACCATCCTCCCAGTCCCTCAGACTTACACCCTTGCATCCTGGACTCAGGAGTCATCCTGGACTCCTCCCTATCTTTCAACCCCCCACCCCCATCCAATCTGTTGCAAGGTCTGCTGATTTCACCATTGCCACATCTCTTGAATACACCCCCTTCTCTCTTCTGACAGTGCTACCACTCTAATGCAGGCCCTGAATCTCTTCTATTTTTTTTTATAATTGTATTTATTTATTTTTAGATTTCGACATTTATTTCCACAAATTTGAGTTCCAATTTTTTTCCCCATCTCTCCCCTCCCCCTACCTTGCATTCTGATTACCTCTTCCCTCAATGTACCCTCCCTTCTATCACACTCCACCCTTCCCTTTTCCCCATCTTCTCTCTTTTCTTCTAGGGCAAGATAAATTTCTATACCCCATTACCTATGTTTCTTATTTCCCAGTTATATGCAATAATAATTCTCAACATTTGTTTCTAATACTTTGAATTCCAACTTTTTGCCCTCCTTCCCTACCCATCCCCACTGAGAAAGCAAACAATTCAATACAGGCCATATATGTGTCGTTTTGCAAAAGACTTCCATAGTAATCATATTGTGTAATACTAACTATATTGCCCTCCATCCTACCCTGTCCCCCCCTTTTTTTAATTCTCTCATTTGACCTTGTCCCTTCCCAAAAGTGTTTACATCTAGTTACTCCCTCCTCCCATTTGCCCTCCCTTCTATCATCCCCCTCACCCCACTTGTCCCCTCCTCCTCTACTTTCCTGTAGTGTAAGATAGATTTTCATACCAAATTGAGTGAGCATGTTATTCCTTCCTTAATCCATATGTGAAGAGGGCAAGCTTCACTTTTCCCCTCTCACCTCCCTTTTCTCCTCCATTGAACAAGATTTTTCTTATCTTTTATGAGTTATAATCTGCCCCATTCCATTTCTCCCTTTCTCCTCCCAGTATTTTCTTCCCTCACCCCTTAATTTTTATTTTATTTTTTTAAAGGATATCATCTCTTCTGATTCAACTCAACCTGTACTCTCTGTTTATATATGTGTGTGTGTGTGTGTGTGTGTGTGTGTGTGTGTGTGTGTGTGTGTGTGTATAATCCCTCTACCTACCCAAATACTGAGAAAAGTCTGAAGAGTTACAAATATTATCTTTCCATGTAGGAATGTAAACAGTTCAGCTTTAGAAAGTCTTTTATGATTTCTCTTTCCTGTTTACTTTTTCATGCTCTTGATTCTTGTGTTTGAAAGTAATTTTCTGTTCAGTTCTTGTCTTTTCATCATGAATGCTTGAAAATCTTCTATATTATTGAATGACCATTTATTCCCTTGAAGTATTATACTCAGTTTTGCTGGTCAGGTGATTCTTGGTTTTAATCCCAGTTCCTTTGACTTCTGGAATATCCTGTTCCAGGCCCTTTGATCCCTTAATATAGAAGCTGCCAGATCCTGTGTTATCCTGATTGTATTTCCGCAATACTCGAATTGTTTCTTTTTAGCTGCTTGCAATATTTTCTCCTTGATCTGGGAACTCTGAAATTTGACCACAATATTCCTAGGAGTTTCTCTTTTCGGGACTCTTTTAGGAGGTGATTGGCGTATTCTTTCAGTATTTATTTTGCCCACTGGTTCTAGAATATCAAGGCCCTAAATCTCTTGATGAGGACAACCTTACACCTAGATTATTGCAGTAGCTACTGGTGGATCTGCCCACATTATTAAGTCTCTACCCATTCCAGTCTGTCTTCCAGCCACCAAAGTACTTTTCCTAAAATGCAGGTCTTACCATGTCACCAACCCTCTTACTCAATAAACTCCAGTGGCTCCCTATTGCCCCCAGGATCAAACACAAAATCCCCTGTGTTTAGAGTATATAATCGAGCCCCCTCTTACCTTTCCAGTCTTCTTACACCTTACTTCTCTCTATGTACTCTTTACTCCAGAGTCATTGGCCTCCTGGCTGTTCCATGAAGACGCTTTATCTCCCTGCTTCAGTATTTTCTCTGATTGTCTCCCATGCCTACAACATTCTCTCCTCATCTCTGCCTACAGACCTGCCTGGCTTCCTGTAAGCCCCAACTAAAATCCTGTCTTTTACTGTGGTCTTCCCTCTGTTAATTATTCCCTATTTATCCTGTCTATAGCTTGCTTTGTATATATTTGTTTGCCTGTTATACCCCCTTTAACTGTGAGCTCCTTGAGGGCAGGGACTGTCTTTTGCCCCTTTTTGTATCCCCAGCCTTTAGGCACAGGGCCTGGCACATAGTAGGCACTTCACAGATTTTTATTGATTTGATTGATGATATGTAAGCCCCCAGTGAATAGGGATGTATTGCACAATGCCTGGCACATGTTGTTACTGAGTTGTTTCAGGCATGTCCAACTCTTCATGACCCCATTTGAGGTTTTCTTGGCAAAGATACTGCAGTGGTTTGCTGTTTCCTTCTCCTGCTCATTTTACAGATGAGGAAACTGAGGCAAACAGGGTGAAATGACTTGCCAAGGGTCATGCAACTATTAAATGTCTGAGGTTGGATTTGAACTCAGGTTCTCCTGATTCCATGGTCAATGCTTTATCCACTATGCCCCCTGACTGCCCTACATCCTAACACATAGTAGGTGCTTAATGAATATTTGTGTCGATTGCTTTATATTCATATAGCCTCCCAAAGTAGAGAGCTAAAGGACCAAGATTCCATGGCGACAAATGAATCTGAGTCTAGCAGTTCTAGTGGAGGAAAGCAAGAAAGCCACTCTAGAGATGATTGCTTTAGGCCTTTTGATTTGTTCATTGTTCTACCTGGGGTCACTTTAAAGAAACCCCTCCCCTGTGGGGTGGACAAGGGCCTGGCCAACGGTGCAAGTCCTGCTTGAAGCAAAGAACTGGGAACCAAAAGACCCAGCCCCCCTTGAAAGTGTGGGCCTGTGTAAAAGAGCCACCTAGTTCTCACTAAGCTTCTACTTTATAGTCCATACAACTGCCAGGCTTTTATCCCCAGCACCTCCAGATTCTTTTGTTGGTGAATTACATTGTAAAATTGTACCAAGCCCGAGTATGTTACAAAGGCACCTAAATCAGATCCAGGATGACTCAAAATAAATCAGCCTAAAAAGCCGCAGAGGAAAAACCAGGTGGATGAAAACTATTATTGTGCAAATGGCTGACTACTGCAGTGTCTCTGCCTAGAAAACTCCAAATGGGATCACGAAGAGTCAGGCATGACCGAAACAACTGAACAACAATGACATGACATGTGATTAGACAGGTTGTTCATTGAGTTAGTGCATCAGTTAGCTCGTGAGTCTTGATCAAGCATAGACAATGGAAAAACAGCTGGTCCCAGTCAGTCAATAAGCATTTGTTGAAGTCAGTAAGCATATATTAACCACTTACTATGTGCTACATACTTGTGCTAAACACTGGGGATTAGCGCAAGAGAAAAGCAAAAATTAGTTCCAGCCTGGTCTCAAGGAACTTGCAGTCTAATGGGGGAGACAACGTTCAGACAACTGCTCACAGACAAGCTAGTGACAGGATAAATGAGAGAACCACAGAGAGAAGATGAGCATCAAAGGTGATCTGGAAAGGCTTGCTATCGAAGATGAGATTTTACCAGAGATGCCAGTTCAAGATGTCTAGGAGAGAGAGATATGAAACTGAATGATAGGCCTTGAGAAATAGATCTGGGAATCATCCACATAGAGATAATGATTGAGTCCAAGAGAACTGCTAAGATAGCCAAGTGAAATAATGCAGACGAAGAAGATAAAAGGTCCTAGGACAGAGACTTGGGTGGGGGGCACCCATGATTAATGGGCCAGATTAATCTCCAGCAGAGGAGACTGAGAAGTGGTCAGGTAGGAGGAGAACCAAGAGAGAGTAATGTCATGAAAACTTAACCTCCAGAAGTCATCAGCAGTGTCAAAGTTGGCAGAGAGTTGAAGAACAATGAGGACTGAGAAAAGACCATCAGATTTGGCAGCTTGTGATTTTGGTTTTTAGTTGAACGATGGGGTTGGAAGCCAAACAGTAGAGAGTTAAGAGACTGAGAGAAAAGGATTGCAGCCAAACTTCTTAAGGAGTGTGGCCATAAAAGGGAAGAGAGACGTGTGATAGTAGCTGGTAGGGATGGATGGATCAAGTAAGGGCTTTTTGTGAGGGTGGGAAAGAAATGGAGATGTTGGTGGAGAAGAGAGATTGAAGATGAGAAGGAGGATGATAGGATAATCTGCAAGAGAGGATGGGAAAGAATAGGATCACTTGTGGATACAAAGGGGTTTGCCTTGTCAAGGAGAAAGGCCACCTCTTCAGGTGAGACAGGAGTGAATCAGGATACAATGGCAGAAGGCATCCGGGTGATGGGGAGATGAAGAACCAAGGAAAAGAGGGAGGGGGAGGTGTGGGAGATTTGAGGAGGGATGAAAGGTCTGGAGAAACCACTGTCATGAGTGGGCTTGTGAGTCAATGGGGATTGCTTTGCCATAGTGAGGACCCAGTTGAGATGATGCAACATAAATTTAGAGTGGACCTAGTCAGCAGTTTCCTTGTTTTTCTCTGTTTAGCAGCATGTGAGGAGTGAAAGATGTGGATCACTGACACTTTAGAGCAAGATTGGTGTTGGAATATGGAGACTAGGGATAAGGATAGGGCAGAGTGGAGCTTGTTTACCATGGGGATCAGAATGGGGAAAGGAGGAGAGTAGCCAGAGCAAGGGTGATTGCCTGGAAAAGAATGGAAGGGGGCCCGGAATTGGAAGCTATGATGAGGGAAAAGAGCAGAGTTGAGAGAGAGGGTGGAATTACAGCAGACTGTGATCTGAGAAGAGAATGTCAGAGTCCATGAAGATGGACATGATGGCAAGATCAAGGGTAAGCCTGAAGGCTGAGTAGTAAGACAAGAATGACCTAGGCTGCCTTTGTGGAGTTATACAGTATTTTTAAGGCTCCCCAACTGCTCTCTGACACAAAACCCTTTATTTCTGACATTGGCATTCTCTCAGTGACGCAACGCAATGTGAATTAACAGAGTAACACAATCTTTGGTGTGTTGGGGGTGTAAACTCAGTTCCATGTGGACAGTCTCGGGCAGGTAAAAGTGAGGACTTCTAAACCTTAGAGTTCTCATGAGGCCCCCCAGGGAACAGCAGGGAATTGAGGTGTGAGACCGAGCTATCTCGTGCATTTCCGCCTCTTCCCATGGGAAACGCTGGGAGAGAGCATCCCCGCCCTCGAGATTGGCCCGGATCTGAGCACACCTATTGTTGTCTAACAGGCACGGTATTCAGGTGCAAACTATGCGGCAGGAGAGCTTAAGTAGGGTCAGGAAAGCCTGAAGGCGCTCTTAGCGCTGAGGGGCCCTTACAGGACAGAAGGCCCCTCTTCCTTCTCTCCTCTCTTCTTTCTTCCCTCTCCCCTCTCTCCCCACTTCCACTTCTGCTTTCATTCTCTTACTGTAAGATCTTTGCCTCCTTGGGAGATTTCTCTTTCTCTCCTAAGGAAGAATTCCCCCTGCACATGTAACCAAGACCCTGAATAAAGCCTAACCCTTGTTCGACTCCAGAAAGTCTCTTCTCTCATACGTTTATCCAGTTTGGCCAGCCGAAGACCTGCGATAGGTAAGGTAAGACTCGGGTAGCCCTCAGGCCTCTAGGCCTGGCATTTGGTGAATCACAATAAGTGACCAGAAAGGCAGTGGAGAGCTGTATGATGGGCATATGCAGGCTGAAAAATGTTACCAATAAATCATGGCTTACATTTGAGAAGGGACATGAAAGATATCATCCAGGAACAGCGTGATCAGAACAGGGGGTGGGCCAGGAATAGATTATTTATCTGCCTTCTCCTGCTATTGTCTCCTGTACCCCAGCTGTCTCACATGAAGAAGTAACCCCCTTGCCAAGGCACCCTCTTTATATATAAGGGAGAAGGAACTAGGGAAGGGGGCTTTGTTTTGGAATGGTGGAAATGGGGTGGGGGGAAGATGTCCACAGAGGTGGGCTTGGGTGGAGGACTAGATGTGCACCTGAAGCACAGTCAGGCAGTAGGGACCAGTTGGCACATACCGAGTCACCAGTCAACTGGGCTTGATCCTTCCCTAAGGAATAGAGTGTGAATTCAGGAAAACTGTGATCAAGTAGGGAGGTCTGGGTCCCAGGTCCAGTATAGAGGGTGCTGGTCCAATTGGGGAGGAGCATGTCAGTGGTGCGAGGCAGATGGTGAAATGGACTGAGTGGATGGCTTGATAGTAGGAGATGGTAGGATGTGAGACTGACAGTAATGAGATCATTAACTGAACAATAATGGTTAGCATTCATGCAGTATTTTAATGCTGGCAGAGAGCTTTACAGATGTTATTTCACTTGATATTCACAACACTGTAGATCCTATTATCTCCATTTTACAGATGAAGAAACTGAGGCTTAGAGAGGGTGAGTGACTTACCCAAGCTCACACAACAGAATTTGAACTCAGGACTTCCTAATTGTAAATGTCCTTCTCTTCTGCACTGCCATTTCTTTGTATGGCACCACTGTTTGGGTGGTCCAGCCATTAGGTGTCAGAGGCAGGCTTGAAGCCAGTTCCTCCTGATTTCAAGGCCACCAGACTACCCACCACAGCCTGCTATCTGTCCCTTAGTCTTGCTATTTATCGTTACCAATTTGAGTGTGACTATTTGTTGTTAGTGCTGCTTCTGTCACCCCTGTGGATAAAGATGTGGAACTTTGAATCTACTAGGATCCGTTCTAAGCTTTAGAACCAAAGCATTTTAGAGATAGAAAGGGACCTTCAAGATCCTCATTATACAGAAGAGGCAACCGAGGAAGGGAAAGGTAACAAGATTTTCCCAAGGTCACACCGCTGCCTCACAACAGATTTGGAATAGGACTCTGGATCTCCTTTCTCCTCTTCCAATGTTCTTTCCACTTACTTTTCCTAAATAATTTTGAAAAATGATGACTAATGAACTAAACTAAAATGCAGCTGCAGTAAGTGAGGTCCCGTACTTGGGTACAGAAGGGACAGGCTTCCTGAGGAGGGCCCAAGAAGGCTGGCTCTTTAAGAACAGGGTTTGTGGGGCCTCGCAGTTCCTGGGTGCTCTGAGCTGTTTGGCTCCCAGGACTGTCCATCTGCATGAAGTCACAGTGGATCAGGTTACCTAGACCGCAGGGGCCAGTACCAGGTATTCGGAGAAGGGCAGGAGGAAGCTGGGCATTGGATGCAAAGAGGTTGCAGCTGCAGGCAATGCAGCCTCCCGAAGCTGGCCGAGCAGTTATCCAATTCCGCCACTGTGGAAAGGACATCTACTGCTTCAGGGTGCCTGACCTTTGCCCTGTGTGCCAGCAGCCCATGAGGTTCAGGAAGCTGGACGAGGCCCCAGTCAGCATGGCTACCCCACTGATCCATGGGCACCGAGAGCAGTGCGTCTTCCTGCTCAGGCCAACCCGAGGGACCTTCCTTAGGTACAGTCATTTCCAGAGGTATTCTGGGGAGTGAGTTTCTTCTGTGGTTTTCCTCTTCACTTTCTCACTTAAATGGGACAGTCTTTTGGTTTTCCTCTTATAATGTTGGATGTTGCTTCCTCCCTCTGTTGAGAAGCATGCTTTAAATTTCTTTGCACAAAATAATTAAGTAACATTTTTGGTATTAAGTAATGTTATTAAATAATATTTTGAGCTAGAAAAAGGAGCTCCAAGTGAGGAAATGCAAGTTGGTGCCTTCTCTGTACCTTATATTTTTTTTCATTTTTATATTTTTTTTTCAATTACATTTAAAAACAATTTTCAACATTCATTTCTTAAAATTTTAAATTCTCTCCTTCCCTCTTCTCTCACTGAGAAAGTAAACCATTTGAGACATGCACCTCGTAGTCTTGAGGAGATGCCTGACCTGATTTGAGTGACTTGCCCAGGGTCACCTAGCCAGTACATGTCAGAGTTGTGATTTGAACCCAGGGCTTTCTGCTTCTGATGCCTAACCTTCATCCTCTCCACCTCTGTTGTTGCCTGTCGTTCCTAGTTCTTAGCACAGTGCCTTTAACCCCAAATCACTCTGCGACTCCCTTTGATTGGCCAACAATAGGTCGCAGGCCAAACCCTACTTGGTCTTTATTTGGGCCCTGACTGGCTCAGAGTGTAAATACCAGTTGTTTTCATTTTGACCAGAAACTCAGAGGATCTTTCCCTCCCAGATCTTTTTTTTTTAAAGAGGCCGTTCTTTGCCATATTTTTTACTAAGCCTTAATCACTGAATGGGCACTTCTCAGTTGAACTGAGATCTGTTAAAGATCTTAGCTTGAAAAGGCCAACATAATCTCATTGCATCCTGGGCCAATTGTCTTGATCCATATCTGACCCCTGGACCCAGATGCTCCAGAGGAGAAAGTGAAGCTGGTGACTTTGCATAGCCTTGCCTCACTTAAATCCAGTTCACTTGCCTGTCATGGTCTTCTTTCCAAACAAAGAACAAACAGCAGCGGCAGACACATAGATGCTTAATACATGCTTACTGATTGATCGATCCTAGCTCTCATCTATGTAGCACTTTTAAGGTTTGCGAAGTGTTTTACTCACACTGTCCTATTTGAGCCTTACATATCCTTCAGAGATAGATGGTCCTATTATGATCACCATTTTGCAAATGGGAAACAGGCTTAGAAAGAAAGGTTAAATGAACCTGGGAAAGTGGCTTTGGAATCAGATTTGGGGTCAGATCTCATCCCTGTTGCAGATTCCCCAGACAAATCCCTTCATGGGCCTGGATCTGTTTCCTTATCCATAAAAGGAAGGAGTCAGACTTAGCTTCTGAGGTGGGCCAGCTCTCCATTTTTGGTCCTTTCTGAAAGGGGCCCCAGAGCCAAGGGGTATTACAGGGAGGGATTCGAACTCCTGACTCCAAGGCCAGTGCTCCTTCCTCTTCCCCAAAGTCCCTCTCAAGCCCTCCTTTCCTCTCTCCAGCTGGCAAACACACGCACAGCTCCTTCTGACTGGCTGGGCAGGAACAAGGCACCTTTGAAGGGCAAACATTTGAAGATAACTGTCTAGGCTGGTCTCTCACACTAACATTGTATTCCAGTGATTGGGCATGACTGGGCAGTCAAGCAGCTTTAGCTTGATGGTGATAGACAAAATCCCCAGCTCTGGCATTTCTTAGTCATGGGCCCTCTGTTAAACAGGAACAAAGACCCACGAACTGCTTCCCTCACAGGAAGGCACTTCTTAACTCAGATTTCGGCCCCTGCAGAAGGGGTACATCCAGCCTCATTGTAAGACCAAAATGGATCCGTTGAGTGCAGCTTTGAAGGTTGATTTCAACAACAGCGCACCATGTAGAAATGTACCCCATCCTCACTGGCCGCTGTCTTACACGTGTGCTTGGATTTGTCTCTGTAAGTTCTGATGAAGCCCAAGAACAATAATGAAATAGCTAACATTTGTGAAGCACGTTTTCCAGAAGCTGTCTCAGTTGATCTTCACAACTCTGTAAGGTAGGAGCTATGATTTCCATTTTACAGATGGGGACACTGAGTCTGACAGGCTGGTTAGTGACTGGGTCAGGATGCCCTGACCCTCAGTTCCCTCATTTGTAACATGGGAATGGTTGTACCTCCCTTACAACATTGGTGTAAGGCTCACATGAGACAAAGTAAGCAGGGACTCTACAACTTTCTAAGTGCTATGGAAATGCCACCATTATTAATGAGTCCTTCAGATACAATTTCTTGAGAGTCACAGAACGCACTTTGGCATAATAGAGGGCTAGAATTGGGGCAATTGGCTCCATCTCTCCTAGCCTCAATTTCCTCATCTGTAAAATTATGTTTTATGTCAAGAAATGTCTTCTTAGGGCTGAAATTCTAACCACTAAAATCATATTAATGTGTCAATAACTAATAGTCTCAACTGTCCCATAGATATTAAATATGTGTTTATCCAAAGATATCTTGAATTGTTAAAATTAAACTCCTACCTTCCTCCTCTCCCCCCCACCCCTACCCCCCTGCCCCTTCCTCCTTGCTTTATCACGGTCTGGGTTCTTGAAGGCCATGCATATAAACTCCAAGAGGTCTGACCAAGCTGGAAAGGCTTTGAGTATGGGTCCAGGCTGGGGAGAGGCATCCCCCTTCTGGGAGAAATGGGTGAGGTCCAAATTGGAATTTAAATAAGTGTGAAGCAAATCTAGACTAGGCCAATATGAGTGCTTCTTCAGAGAGCCAAAAATCTAAGGGTTTGAGGCAGAAATGAGAAACCAGTTGCAGGCATTCAAGGCCTCAGGAATCATAACTGTCACCCAGAGGCAAGATATAGGAGTGGTGGAATACGTAAGGATATAGGAGTCTGACTCTCTGCCCTTCTCCTGTACTAAAGTGATGGCATCATGTCTGGGTCTGCCATGTCCGGTCCTGATTCTACTGCACTCATAAGAACTTTGCTTCCCCCAGGAAGCTTACTGAGCCCTACAGCCATGGATTGGCAGTAGAAGGCGCCATCCTGTGCTGGCTCCTTTGAAATGTCCTCCCTCCCATACCTTGCATGATCCCTTAGGTATTTAAGGGGAAACTCACTATTAACGTGAATAAACAAGCCCACAAGCATTATTAAGCACTTACTTTGTATCACACATTGTGCTAGGCACTGGTTATTCTGAATAATACATTCTTCTTGATCACTCTAATTTAGGACGTTCTATGTATGTCAGCAGTTTTTCAAGTGAAAAGAAATGATATATAGGAGATTCTAAAAACTGATTTTTTTTTCAGGGACTATGATGGAAATGCTGATCTCCATGTTGGAATAACCAATACACTTGGTAAAACAATTTCCTTACCTCTTCATTCCTGTTCTCCCAGGTTGTTAGGTTCAAGTCTCCAAATGTTTATTTAACAAGGTCTCACAGGACCAAGCATATTTTTGCACCAATTAATGTACCTGGTGTTAAGCCCCTACTGTGCACAAGGTATGTGGGTGCTAGGTTTGTAGGATACACTCCCTACTGAGAGAAAGGGGTGAGGTGAGGGGGCTCCCCAACCCTAAGCAGCTGACATTCTCCCTGGGAGGAGGTAAGAAGAAATTTATAACCCTTAAATCAATAAGTTATACACATGACAACTAGAGGAGGAGGAGGACAGTGATAACTAGGGGGAATCAGGAAGGTTTTCCCATAGAAGTCTGCACATGAAATGAGTCTAGAAGGAAGCTGGAGACCTCTCTACCAGCTGTGTAGTTTTGGGCATTGGAACCTTAGTTGTTGTCCATAAAATGGTTCAGTCACATCTGACTCTTCGTGTGACCCCATTTCGGGTTTTCTTGTCCAAGCTAGAGTGGTAGTTTATGATTTCCTTCTCCAGTTCATTTTACAGACAAAGAAACTAAGACAAACAGGGTGAAGTGACTTGCCCAGGCTTACACAGCTAGGGAGTGTCTGAGGCTGGATTTGAACCCAGGAAGATGAGTCTTTCTGACTTCAGGCTCCTCACTCTATCCATTGTGCCACCCAGCTGCCTACAAAATGGAGAATTACCTAATGTGTTTGAAGGGTTGTAATGAAGCTCAAGTGAGATAATATATGTGTAGCTCATGTTCCCCTCAAATGTGGGTCTGCTGAAAGCTACCTCAGATTCAAGCTGTGTCTTGTGTCACCATATTTATTCAAAACTGTCTCATGAGTCCTGATTAATGTTAGTTAAGAGTAAAAGATAAATATCTTGCATAAAACAACAAATGACAAAAAAAAATCTCATACAGACAAGGAATACCATCCCACATATTCTTATAACTAGTGGGAGAGGGAATATATATACATATATATATATGTGTATATGTATAAATGTTATTAAAGCTTAAAACTGCATAAAGACTTTTGGGTCTCTATGTGTGGTTGAGGGCACATGTACTGTGGAATACATATGGACAGGATGGCTCAGACTTCTGGGCTAGTGCCCCAGCCTGGGTATCAGCTGCATCCTCGCAGAGCTGCTGAGGTCATCTACGGGTCTGGTGCTGCCACTGAGCTGCACCTGTGTTTCCAACTGCTGAAGCTTTTTGCTGGTTCTCCATAGAACTGCAAATGCTCTGACTTCTCCAGGGAAGGGTTTGGAGCTCTTTTTAGCCCATGGCCCCACTGCCTTTTTCCCCTATTTTGTGAATCATGCCCATAGCCACATTATAGACACAACCAGCTAAGCTGGAAAAGCCCTTCGACTGAAGTGCTCTGTCTTTTTGGAGCTCCTTTGCTTCTGCCTGAATGGTTTAGATTATTTGATTTTGCGTGGTCACGTTCCTATCAAGTCACATTCTGTGCCTGGTCACTAGCCTGAGTCCATCCAAATTCCTCCAGGACCTCACCTGACCGGCCTGTAGGGGTGAGGTAGAACTGTAAATCTGTGTTCTCTTCGTCACTGATATTAAACTCACCTCTCTTAAATATATGACAGCTTTTCTTTGTAAAGCTTTTTTTTTTTTTGGCAAAAGGTTTTAATCAATCAACCATTCAATATTTATTAAGCACCTACTATGTGCCAGACACTGGATTTATAGTTCCATATTCTCACTGTAGTAGATTTGGGGGTCTTTTAATCATTGGGTTTTATTTTGGTGCAGACTCTACTAATTTCTTAAAATATGATTCACCATTCTGCCTTTACCATATTCATATATTCAGCTCCAGTGAATGCAAACACAAGGATTAAATATTTTATGTCAGAAGGTAGGCAAGCATAAAGTCTACCCACACGAATAGCCAATCAGACCACAGACTTTTAATAGTTTAAATTTGTTGTAGATTTTTTCTTTAGGGAAACAAACTTATCTACAAAGTAGAACTTTATTCCAACTAAAGAATTTGGAGAGTTTTCCTTAAGCTCATTGCAAAGTTGCGTGCTCCTGGGGGAAAGCAGGAGCCAGAATTGTTGGGATGTTCTCTTGTGCTTTTAGCCACAGGAAGGGCTTCTGGAGTTTCTCCTTGCCTCCACTCAAGAACCCGGGACCCACTGATACCAGACCAGTCTTTATTTGGGAAGATTTTGTTTACATATTAGGAAGTCTGATTATGTGTGAAGTAATGATTTTGTAGATGCTTTTCCATGTTTCCCTTAAGGCAGAATTCATAAACATGTTACTAGACCAGTTTGATTTTTTTTTAAAATAGGAATTGTATATAATTACAATGAGCAAGGTGTCCACAGAGATGAAGCTGGGTGGGAAGAGAGTATAAGTGTTCCACTCTTAGAGCCCAACATGTTTGGACTGATGGACCAATGGGATAAGCATCTGGAAGAGTTCTCTGCAACAGATACCTGGTCTCCAAACAGGTATGCAGTTCCATAGAACCTAATAGGGTCACAAAAGTATCCCCAAGTTATAAGGATCCCCATTAATACTTTTTGTGAGACTTCAGAGATTTCCCCAGGATTAGCAGACTTCTCAGTGATATCAGTGAAATGGGTCTTTATTCAGTGAGTTTTAACTGACACAAGGAAGGCTTGTGACAGGGTTGTGAGGAAGTGGAGACCAGCTATTCTGAGGCACAAGCTGTGCCTGTAAGTTATCCAACATGGGGTGGTCTGGGCCTTGGGAAAGATGGTTTTCAGACCAGGTAGGAAGAAGAGGGGTGGTGATCCTGTAACAGGCCCCCTCCTGATCTGACATCTGGATTCTTGTCTCTCCTCTTAGTTGGGTGCAGGGCAAGTAAGCTTGCCCAGGGTTCTGTCACACACAACGGGTCTGTTCCCAGTGTAGGAGAAGAAGAGAGACCTTAAGGAAGAGGTGGGGTCGTTCACAGGCATGTCTGATAGATTTCTCATTAGGCAGGGAGGAGACATTTAGTGAGGCTAGAAGTTTCTAGTATGGAAGATTCTAGACACTGGGTATTCCAGAAAAGGAGCAGGGCAGGCACTGTAACATGACAGTCCGTATCTAGGCGAGACACCCACAAAACAGGATCTTTAGGCTACCATAGTATATAACAAAATTCCAACTGGGGCTGCATAATTTGGGCTGGTGAATTTTCCGCAAAGCTAGTCAACATGAAAGCAGCATAGATTCTTTAACATGAGCAAAACCACAACCAGGGCATTTCAGATTGAATTAACCTTGCGGGGTGGGGTGGGGTGTGTGTGTGTGGAACTTCACAAAGATCAAAATCAGAGAAATTACTGTTTTCTTCTCTTTTCATATATTTCCCAGCAAATTTCTCAAGTAGTGATCTTCACACTTGCACACACCAGTATTAACCTCATGACCACCACCCCTGCTACCTTCCTTTCATCTTTTAAAACTTACCATGAATTCAGAGCCTGGTACAGAGGAAAGAGCAAGCTCAGAAGTCACAGCCCTGGGTTCAAAACCCACCTCTGAACCCACCCGTGTGAACTTAATCACCCTCATCCACAAAAGGGGGGGTGTCAGACCAGAAGGTATTTGAGGTCCTTTCCAGTTCCAGACCTTTGAAATCCCTTGGAATAAATGGGACCACTCTAGATAATCACCAAAACAGGAGAGGGAATGGAAAGGGCATTGCTTTGAGGGCTCCAAGTCCTTCCAATAACTGTATGACCTTGGATAAGTCCCTATGTCTTCCTGAGTCTGTTTCCTTAACTCTTAAAAACTAAATTATTTCCAGCGTCCCTCCAAGTTCTAAAATTCCATGGTTAGCTTGTGTAAATGATTACTATAATTTAGGCTAGGTACTACAATCTGGAATTGAATTATCAAGTTAAAACAATTCTAGTTTCTACCACATGGGGCCTTGAAGGTTTGCAAAGCATTTTCCATACATTGGCTCCCATTAGTCTCATAATGACCCTGTGGATCAGTGCTCTTGTTGTATTTTAGAGGTGAGGAAACTGAAGCTCGGGGAAATTTAGCTCAGGGTCACACAGCTAAGAAGTGTCCAGAGTGGGACTGAAGCCCACCCAGCTCTTCTGACTCCAGGTCCAGCACTCTGTCCATTATGCTATCCTATCTACCAGAAGTGTAGTTTACATGCCTGCTCTCCAAATTTCAACTTTTTATCCCCTTTAATTGTCCACTTCTAAGCATGGAGAAACAAATGGAAGTCAGTCAGTGCTCTTCTGATCACCCTGAATGGGTTTAACTTCAACACATCCCCCAAGCACTTGGGAATGGAGTAGGAAGGAGGCACCCCCTCATCACCTATAAAATTCCTTCTGAGCCCTTTTTAAATGATTGAATTTGTTTTCAAAGGTATGAAGAACATTGCCACAACTGTTACACTTATGCCCTGACATTCATTAATTATATACTGAGTGCAGAAGGGAAGCATCCATTGGACAAAGATATATTCACTGAGAAATTTGTGGTACCAAGGACAAGGAGAGCTTCTAAGTATATCACTGTTTATCGAGCAATAGAAGAACATGGTTTCTACATTATTGATCGCCTTGCTTCAGATACAAAGCTTCCTTAGGGGAACAAATTATGGATGAAATTTTAAAATGCACTTTACGTCAAGAAAGGCAATGAAATTTGGAGAGCTGCTATCCATGGGATTGATTTGATGAGTTGTTGTGAAGAATTCACTACGTGGTGGCCAGCTTGTTGGTGATGGGCCTTCTCACAATGAGTCCTCAGATATAGTCCATCACCAGCACCACACCGAAAATGTTTTCTGCATCACATGGCTTGGCATAACCTGCCAGAAATCTTACGTCTTTGGTCTATCCTTCAAGAATCTAGAATCACTTCCCTCCCATGATGGGGTTATTAGAATTTAATGTTTATTTTAAATTGTATTGATGATTTTTATACTTATATCACAATCATTCCTGGATATATTGCCCCTCCATAGCACTGACCCTTACTTTAAAAAAAGTGTTTTATATTTTTGTTTCTTACTTCACTATAGTATCCCATGTATTCCTCCTCCACCCACTCCCAGAGCACCATCCCATATGATGAAGTATTTTTTAAGAGAAAGCACAACTGACTGACACATCAAAAAAGTCCAAAAGCAGGTGCAATGTGTAACACCTGTGGACCTCCCACCTTCACAAATCAGTAGTTTGGGGGTGGCTTCTCTTATCTCTTCATCTGAATCTTTTAATAAATAAAAAGTTAAGCAAAAAAAATATATATAGAATATTCTTATCTGAAAGTGTATGTATCATTCTTTTCCCATGGTCTCTATACCTTTCCACCATGAGGAGAAACAGTGGAATTTTTTACATGACTGGAAATCATGTTATACCACAATCTCCAAGGAATCAAAATTATAAGGGAAAGTCACATAGAAGGCATAAATATCCTACAACGTATTATCAACACTAAATTGCTCAGAAGTGGCCTGAAAGATTATCACAGCGATGTGTAACTGGTGAAGAAGCAGGGCTGCTTATGGAGCAAGAGGAGGGCGTAATGGAAAACCATGTTATGTTGGTATCTATGTAGTATTGAGAGATCTAAAGGAAGTCCATGTTGGCTGGGGTCCCTGTGGGGCATTTATAGGACATGCACAAGTTGGAAAGGAGTAGATAGGCACCCAGTGGGATGCCCTCAGAATATTAATTTAATTGAATTTGTTTCTACAAGTCTCACATCTGAAAAGAGACACTCACCATAACAAAATACTTCAGCTAGATAGGGAATGAAAGTGCCAAAGTTAACAACTTCTTTAATTTCCTTGTCAGCCAGAAAAGTTGGCAGAGCACTCTCACAGTTTTTCTAGATTTGTATGGGAATAAACAGTCCAAAGAAGTTGCAGCAGTATAAAATAGCCAAGTGTCTCTCTGAGTTCCTCTAAGGAATCATAAATGACATAGGCTTTAATTCTGATGGTGAGGATGGTAGGAAAGTTGGGCAGCAGACATAGATTTAGTGGAGAAGATAATGAGTTAAGGGTAGGACATGTTGAGATAACAGTACCAGAGCAGCATTCCAATAGAGATGCTCAGACAATTAGAGATTTAGGACAGGTGCTCTAGGGGAGATTAGGGCTGGCTAGAGTCTGTAATTCAGTAGTAATCTACATAAACATAACAGTAAAACCACTGTCATAGGAGGAATGAAGGAGATTGAATGGACAGAGTCCTGGTGAGGACTTGGGGATGAGGGAATGAAAAAGTACTTTGTGAGTCTGTGCACTGAAACTAATTAAATATCAGTAGTTACTATGCAAGTGTGTTTGTATTTGTTAGAAACTTTAGGGTAGTAAAGTACAGGAGGAAAAGAGGTGATGGTGATCATTGAGAGAATTTATTCTGGGTTATGTGAACTGAAAAATGTGTTCTGGTATTTGGGACATTTTCATTAGCAACAATGCCCATAAGTACTGCAAGACATCAGTGAATCTGTGACATCAGGGATGTGGTGCAGACCCCAAGAGCTTTTACTTTTTAATTAATGATTATGACATTATTTTGACCTTGCCCAGGCCTGGGCACACAGTTGGTATGCAGTAAATACTTGTTAGTGAATTAAGAATTTGGATTTTTGGCTTGTGTGTTAAATATCCTCTTGGTCACTTCGCTCACGAGAAGAAACCCAGCGACTCAGGATTACTTCCTGAAATAAAAATAAACCAAAAAACCTCCATCAATTAATCAATCAACAAGCGCCTCCCCTGTTCCAGGTGCTGGGAATACAAAAACAAAATGAAATAGTCCTTTTCCTAAAGTTTACATTCTAGGAGAAGGAGGAAGGGGACATGTACATTTATAAGCCTGCACAAAATATAAATACACAAGGTAAATTTTTAGGGAAGAGAGCACTGGCAGCTGGGGAATTATGAGAAGCAAAGATGTTGAAATCATCAGCTATGTAGTTTGGGAGGAAACATGGGATTTTAAGAGGCCCTGGGAGGCGACAGTGCCTTCTGGGCATAGGAGAGAACTAGTGAACAGCAGAGGGGATGTGGACCAACTGGATGAGGAAGGGCAAGGTCAGTCTGACTGGGCTAGGGGAGTGACAGGCAATGATGCAGGAGGGATTGTGAGGGGGCTTCAAAATGAAATCTGAGAGCTGATCCTGGAGGTAAAGGGAACCATTCAAATTCACAGAGCCAGGGAGAGTGATATGGTCAGCTGCCACTTGGGCAGGGAGGAAAATCAGGAGACTGTTGCAACAGTCTAGGCAAAAAGGGACAACAGCTAGAAACAGGGTGGGGCTGGACTCCAGAGAAGACATGCCTGTGGGAATGTCAAGATTTGGCAAATGATAAGATATGTGGGGTGAGGGAAGGTGGGGAATCAAGGATAACATGGACATTATGAACCTGGGAAGTTAGAAAGCTAGTGGTGCCCTTGAGTCTGGAGGGGGGTGGAGTTTGTGTATAAATATAATGAGTTTAATTTTGGACATGATGAGTTTGATATGACAATGGTACATCCAGTTTAAAACATCCAACAGGCGATCAGATATAGCTGACTGTAAATCAGTCAACTATTAACCTCCCTTCCCCCCACTAAAAAATAATTATGATCAAAAAACCCCCAAAATAACACTACAAATATTTTACATGTTCTTATCTTTAGTTTTACTTTCGCTAGATTGAGACCAGTTTATACCGTCAAATGTTGACAATCTGGTGTTTTTTAAACAATGGCCTTTATGAGACTAGGAAATGATTTCATGAGCTTCAATTTACACTTGAAGGAAATGAAAGAATGCTTCCATTTGTTTATATTCCTTGAATGGGAACATGTGACAAAACAGAATTGAATAAAAAAGAGTGTTCACTGCAGTAAACTTCTGTTGCTAATTCAGCCTTGATATGGGGAGCTCCGCCTTTTCGGAAAGAGCACTGGTAGTATGACAGCCAGTACTCAATTCTTTCGTTTGTTTGTTTGTTTTTGTAGAGGGGGGGAAGGCAAAGGAAGGCCATTGGGGTTAAGGAACTTGCCCTTGTCAAGTGAGTGTCAAGTTTCTGATCGGAACTCAGGTCTTCCTGAGTCCAGGGCCCTTACTCTAGTCACTGTGCCACCTAGCTGCCCCCAGGACTCAATCCTTTTAACCAGAAATAATAGTGTGTGTACAAAAATAGATACATTATGTAATACAGAGTTAACTTTAAAATATTAGAGCCAAAATATGGGAGCATTAAAGTAGAGAATATAACATGGTAGAGAACCTTGCAGGAGTTTTACTGTTCCCATGGAACTGTTTAAGTGCAATAAAGAAGATACTTCCTACTTCATCCTCAGTTTACAATACCAACAGGGAGAAAAAAAGGAATGTATGTGAAATAACCAGAAGACAGTTCAAGGTAGGACATAACAAAGTTGGAAATCATTCTGCGCAGAGAAAGGGACCCAGCAAAGGTCACAGAGAAGAAAAAACAGATGCAGCCCAATGATGTAATATCAAAGGAGTCAAAAGAAAACAAATATCAAGGAAAACAGAGTGGTTCAACACGGCTAACATAGCAAAAAGTCAGTGGGAGAGAGAGCTTATGAAAAGGCTGCTGGGTTTGACAGGAAGTTGATTTGTTATTAGTGATAATATTTAATGTAAAGTTTGGACTTTAATAAGGGCCAAAGCTTGAATTAAGAAGAGTCTGGACCTAACAGTCTCTTTTTTTATCTTAAGTAAACTCAGAGAATGCCTTTTGGTGTGTCAGTGAAGCAAATGGGGCTGACTTAGTAATTTCTTTAGGAGACCTTTTTATGGCATGCTAATGATAAGAAAAAAACACAGATGTCCTGGGTTGTAATTTCAATTGAAACTTTGTTAAAGGTACCTTTTTTTGTGTCAGCAACTTCAAGTACCTGCTTAGGACTGGATGCCTGCTACCAAAATGGTGGGATTTTCTCCTTATCGTATGTCACAGAGACATATGCTGCAGGGAGGAAGTTTACACAGCCTGGAATCATAAAACCCAACAGACACTACTTTGTTAATTGTCTTGTCTTACTAAATTTACAATTTGTTCAACTAAGAGCATTCCTTTCTCACGGTAAAATATATTTAAGCCAGATGATTTCTGTACTGGGTCACCCAGGTCTTGATCCTGGCTCTGTAGTACTATGTTACGGTTTTCTTTAAGAGGGAATTAATAAATAATATTTGCTTTTAGTCTGTTGCCTTTTCTTTAACCAACTTTCAGGTCAACATTAGGCAACCTTCAAAAGAGCAGCTTCAGGAGAAGGAGGGGCATGGCTGGGAGGCCAATTTCAGAATGTTAATGCAGAAAAGTATGATGATGAAATCTAGACAGCAGAAAGAGAGACACTACCCGTTCAGTGAGTCTGGCAAAGGAAAAGAGTGTAAAAAGATAGCCAGGAAGGCCTGAAGTTGGGGAAGATCCATGTAAGATGAAGGCAGAAGGGAAAGAACCGCTGGAGAGAGATAGAAGGCTGGGCTTCTGTTTTGCAGCAGATGTCAAGGCTAATATCCTACAAGAGACAGAGATAATCTGAATCAGGATCAACTCACCTGAACTTTAATTCTTCTCAGACATTCTGGTGATTCCATTTCCTGGTCAGTCATATTCGATGGTCTAATCAAATAGCATAACAGAAGCTCCTGTCGAGAAACAAAACAAACTCCACAACTTAAAAAGAACTGAATTTATTACAAACTTAGATGATTCTGTTACAAATACAGGAAGTCTCTCCTTTTCACCATAATGTGTCATAAAAGGGAACATTCTACAATGACTCATAGGAACAATGGTAAACTGGGGAAATTTGTTCCTGGCCAAGAACCTGACATCAAATAAACTATACCCATGACTCAAGCAGCATGTCACAGAACCAAAGATATAACAACTGTAAATATCCATGATAATTGGAAATAGCAAAATTGTGCTCCAAATACTTAAAAAAAAAAAATACTATATGCAGTGATTTCCCTATACCAAGCATACTTCCATAGACCCATGACCTCCCTGTTGTACAGATCACCACCCATCCATACTGTTTAAATCCTGTACAATGTTAGTCCATGTCCACCTATACATTCTTTTGTAAACTTCTGTTAGGTTTTTGACAAACATCATCAAATAGGAGTATTTCCATATACAAAGACCAGAAAAAAAGGATTGTATATGAAAGTATCACATTCAGATTGAATTTTTAAAAAATACCTTAAAAATCAAGGTTAGTTTCAAAGCTGTCCTGCCTGTCTATGCTTCCTTCTGTTCTCTTTGATGCATTTTAAAATGCAACAGTGACCCTTTTCGTGGCATTCCAGTCGCTAAGCTTTTCCTTCCCTTCCCTTCATTGTCCCAGTTCATCATCCATGATTTGTCTGTCACTGTCTGATTTCTGTAGATATGGACTGACCAAATGGGCTACCATTCAACTTCTTGTCACACAGTCCAGAGAAGAGGGATTCCTCATCCACGTCATTTTTCCTGTAGCGACCGTTCAGTCAATCTCTTTTTGATCGGTCATGAATCTCAGAGATGGCATTATAGACTTCTGGGGCTTGATGCAAACAACAAAATGCCATCTAAAAACATGAACATACGAAGAACTTCACTACCAACAGGGAATTCTTCGGTTAAGCCTCTATGTAGAGAATTCCTCCATGACCATGATAAAATGGTACTTCTATGGATATGTCCCTTTGTTTTATGCTTAGTTTGATTCTGGCAATCTATGTATCACTGAACAAAGTCCTTGGTCATTAAGTCTATCCAGGAATCTCCCATGATCTTAACATACTCAAGAATTACTTTATTGGAAGAAAGTCTTTTAAAGTTGTATACTTTGCTCAAGTCAAGTGCTTTTTTATAAATCAATAAACAATTAATGGGATATTATTTCCTTTTTACTTCAGTTAATAATGTGCTTGTGAAGATGGAGTCTGCTGCAGAACATTATTTGTAACCTGCCTGTTTTCTTTTCAGGTTTTCATCATGAATACTTTTGTTATAGTTTATGCTGAATGTTGTTTTTTTTTTTTTAAGAGAAAATAGACGTGTTTGTTTTTCAGGGCATGTTCAACTACAATTACTATACTTCATTTTATAGTGTGTGTGTTTGCTGTAACCCTTCTTATGATATATAGGATCATTTCTAATGCTTCTTAATTGCCTGTTTCTTAGAATTTTCATAATAAGAGCTATCCTTCCTCCAATAATGTAAACTAATTTATATTGCTACAGAATGTAAAATATATATATATATACACACATGGATTTTATAATATACCTTGTTATATTAAGAGATGAAACTATTTCTACCCCCTAGAAAATCTGATTAAGCATTCATATTTAGAATCTGAAAAGTTTCAGTCCTGAGTCCTCTTTTCTCTATATATTCTCACTTTGGTGACCTCATCAAATCTCATGGATTTAGTTATTATTTATGCAGATGACTTCAAGCCCTACTATCACCATTGAGCTTTAGTCCCGTATCACCAACTGCCTACTGGACATTTTCAACTGGATATATCCCAGAGGCATCTCAAATTTAACATGCCCACAAAAGAACTTACTATCTTTTCCCCAGAATCTATGTTTCTTCTGAATTTCCCTATTACTATAGAAGAGGGCATCTTCATCCTTTTAACCACCTAGATTTAAAACCTTCGTATCATTCTCAACTTGTCATTCCAACTTATTCCAAATCTTATCTCCACAATCTCAACACCTCTCACTTCCTATTTAAGTCTCCCTGAATCCCTCTCCATTCAAATCCATTCTACACACTGATTTCTTTAAAGCTTGGCTCCTGACTACACCACCACTTTCCACCCCATTCAATAAACTCCAGTGGCTCATTCCTACCTCTAGGATCAAACACCAATTCCTCCTGTTTGGCATTTAAAACTCTTCACTATCTGAGCCCTTCCTCCCTCTCCAGTCTCCTCACAAATTACTCCCCTTCCTTGTACTTTATGGTCCAGTGATAGTGGCCCACTTACTCCTCCTGATACAATGGACTCCTTTCTCTGTGTAGGTCTCCCATACTCTCCCTCCCATCTTGTAATTTCTAGATTTCTTCAAAACTCTTTTTAAAGCACCACACTGTGCAGGAGCCTTTCTGGTCTTGCCCTTTTCATTTTCTCATTCAAGGTTAACTTGTGTCTGCTTTGAATGTGTCATATATTCCTATGTACATGTCTCTTTAGTTGGAATGTAAGGCCCTTGAGGTCATGGAATTTTTCCACTTTTGTCTTTGCATTGTTAATGCTTAGAATGGTGACTTTAATATAAAAAACTTAATCATAAATGCTTCCAGATTATTCACTGATTGAAAAGTTGTAAAAAAGCTCTATTAAAAAGACTTTGATCTCTCAGTTGAGAAAATACCTCAAGGTCATTTCTTCTGGCATTAGTAAGTAGTGTAGAGATAGAACTCCCTGGGCATATTCATGGCCACACAAATGCTTCCAATTCTATGCTTCTCATTCCTCTCAACCAATTATAATGCTCAAAAATCTCAAAGCATAGTAAGGAAATGGAGGTAAATAAGTATTACCTTGCTTCCCCATCCATCAGACCATCTTTTTCAGCTCAATTTAAAAACAAGAGCCTAACTAAGATACATCAGAGATGGGAAGTTATTTTGGGCTTGCAACTGAGAAGAACAGTTGAAGACTGAAGCATTCCTCTAATCCTAGCTGGCTATAAACAATATCCTTAAAAATTTTTATTTGCATTTGTAAGTTTTGTGCATGTATTTTTTTTCCTTTTCAATTATGTATTTTAAATGCTAACTTACTACATAACCACTCACCTGAAGTGATCTTTGTCACCAAAGAAAGGAATAAAATAAAAATAAAGGTGATAAAAGCTGATCAAATATCCCCCATTTAAAATTCTCTGAACTCAATGGAAATAGCTCCGATTCAGCTGCATTAAACTGAAATGGCTACATTAAGTATTTAGTTGGTAGTTACTGATATTCTCTTAAGTGCCTCTGATACCACTGCCTATGATTTTTCCAATTTTCAGTACCTTCCCTCTGCAAATAGTTTGAAAAAAAAATTGTCAGTGTTTTCAAAATTGTGAACTTCTAAAGACTTGAAAAGAAATAGTTCTAATGCACAGGAAAAAAGAACTGCCTAAACATATGGAAGTATATGCATGTGGAACTCATTGATACAATAGAATGTAAGCTCCTTGAGGGAGGGGACTGATTTTAGATTTCTGTCTTCATATCTCTAGTATTAAGTACAGCACCTTGAACATTTTATATCATTAATAAATGTTTTTGTAATGAAAAAGAAATGCATAGAGGATGGTTTGTGATCATTGAGAGGGAAGCAATGATTACTAAAACCCAGAACAGGGGGTGCCAGGCTGAGGCCATATTGTGCTTATCAATGGCACAAGTCCATCTTGGAGGAAGGTTCTCATGGCACCCCCAGGAAGCTGTTCTTGGCTTGTGCAATGTGACCTTTTTATCAGTGACTTGGGTGAAGGTGTAGAAGGCATGCTTGTCAAATCTACAGATAACACAATACCTGTGCGGGCAATTCATAACTGTGTAACAGAGTTCAGATCCAAAAAGGCTAAAACGATGGGCTGAATAAAATAAGATTTAACAGGAATTAGTATAAAGTTCTATACTTGCATTAAAAAAATTTAGCCTCACAACTGTAAGAGAGAAGACGTAAGTGGATATGATCAATGTCTTCAAATGTTTGAAGCACTGCTACATGGAAGATGCCCCAAACCTGTTCAATTCTGGCTCCTGAAAAAGAACTGGAGAGAATGACTGGAAGCTGCAGAAAAGCAGACTTGGGTGTGACATAAGGAAAACCTACTTGTCCAAGGGACTGCTCCCCTTCCCTAAAGGTCTTCAAGAAGGAGCTGGATGATGGCTTAGGGAAGTGGTCAAAGGAATTCTCAGCCATGCATAGGCTTTATTATGTGGACATGGAAATCCCTTCCAATTTTTCTGTTCTGTGATGGAACAGGGCAAGGACCAATCACAAAATCTGAGCTTGTGATTCTTTGTCTAAGAAGCAAGGAGCTTGTTTTTTTTTTCCCCCTCTTTCAACAAAATAATTTTTATTGGGTATAGGCCCTCCAAAAAAAAAAAAAAAAGGCACGTCAATAGCAGGATAAAGAGAAAAGCCAAGATTACATTTTGCTTCTTCCAAGGTCTGTAGGATGCAATGTCCCATCATAACTTCTGGTAAAGCCTGTCAGAGAGTTACAACCACCAAATAGAAATCATCATCACATTTTTAGCCCTTCAGTTCCTTTGGTCGTTCAGAGAATGGATGGGCTCCTAAGATGGGGCAACCTTAGCCACCTTCTCCTCAGCAAAGCTCCCACAGTCTTCTCATTGGTGCATTTTGGTTCATCATGGCTTCCCAGCTTCTTCTTTAGCAGGTTTTACATCTTTCGGGTTCCCCTCAACTTCCTTGTCCTTTGAGATCTTTGCCTCTCCAGGATTGGTCTTCTGCCCTTCCTAGTTCTCCTAGTGGTTGTGCCTCAGTAGGTTCCCCCTCATTCTTCTTCCCTTCAAGGTTCTCCTCTGTTTGCTTTGGTCTGCATCTTCATGCAGCCTCCCAGACAAAGATCCTGTAGAAATTTTAGCTTGCTTAATAGGTTCTTCTAGCTTTTTCTGGATGTCCACCAGGGCAGTCATATTTCCATAAAGCCCTGCTTGCCATGAAACAGGCACAGTATCACATCAGAAATATGTTCCAGCTTCTCACCTATATCCAGAGTGGACATTTTTTATAAAGTGGATTTCCAAGGAAGCATCTCTTGTTTCCAGTATAAGGGACCTGAACTCTTATTACTTTAATTGTGAATGTATTTGGAACACTGATACATTCAATTAAGGAATCTTGGCTTATTTTTGAAGAAAGAAACAATACCATCAGGACTTAGGTAATGTCTTTCATCACACTCTGAAAGACTAACCTTCTAGAAGGCACTCCTGAGAAAGAAGTTTATTAAAGATGCAAATTCCTTTAAGAATCCAAATGACAGGACACTGTGAAATTACCTTTAGTTAACAAACATAATACTCCTTTGGTTAAGAGCACACATTTAAATCAGACAAGAATGGCATCATTAACATTTCATTACCTTGGAGACATTAGCTGTAATTCTGTTTAACCCAGCCAATGACTTCCAGCTGAAAGGTCTCCGAAGTGATCCTTCAAAACTGTCATTAACCAATTCAATAATGACAGAATAACTGGAAAACACAAAAAGGAGTCTTTTACTCAAGGAAATTATATTTCCAAATAAAAAGCATGAAATGAGTCTGCTGAAAATGGTATTGCTTTTCCTGACAAATGAAATAAAATTTATATCATATAACCTTCAATTGTGTTAAGATTGTCAGTGAAAGCACCAACTTTTATCAACTTTGAGAGATAATCTTTCACACTGAGTTTAACATTTTCTTTCTTAGAAAAAACTAATAGTTTATTTTTTCCTACATAAAACAAGAGAATGTGACTTCATTTAACTGTTTAGAAAATGGTACTGGGCAAAGTTAAGATAAACAATTGCTAAGCAGATTAATGTTCAAATCTAAAATATTAATTTTAACACCAAAGGAGTAACTGAAATAAGGTGAAGTCATTTGGTATCTGTACCAATCCAAACAAAAAAGACAGACAACATCAACTGTCAAAGAAGAATTCCTCTGACAAAGTTTAAAAGTGCTGTTATTTCCTTGTCATGTAATCCCAAAATGCAGCTTTTTCAAAATTGTGAACTCCAAACCTTGCATGGTAAAATGGTGGGCCTTTTCGGTAGAGCACTACAAAAAGAAAAAGAAACATATTGCCATTAACATGTTATTCAACAAAATAACAACCTAATTTTTCAGGATTATACACTGCTTTCAAATGTAAAGTCAAAAATACTTTGTTTTGTTTTCTTTCTCTCTTCATAAATCAGGGGTCAACTCAAGCATTTACTGATGGATTACTGACTTTGTCGATTAACTACAACCCAATTCTGATAGTGTGGGCACCCATGGAAGGCTTTACAGTCACAAAGACCCAGGTTCAACTCCTGCCTCTGACACAAAGTAGATGTGGGACTAGAAGCAAGTCACTGAATCTTTACTATACATTACAGAACAGGGGAGGCAGTTTCCATTCTTTTCAGTCCCTATGCTAATAAAACCAAAGGGCCTAATTCTCCCTCTGCATATGTAAAATTACTAATATATAATTATTAAAAATATATTAACAAGTATATAAACATTATTATATGTACACACACACCCAGAAAAGTTCTACTGAAGCACTACTCCAATGCTTCAGCCTGATACAGAGGTGACTGCGCACTTCAGGGCTATAAAAGTCCTAACTAAAGGTGGAAACACTTTGACCAAGAACCTGGAGACAGACTACTGCCTGATGTCTCAGACTACAAAAGGGAGAAAGAAAAAAAGGGGGAGGGAAGAGGGAGCAAAAAAGGGAGTTGGGGGAGGAGAGAGAGAGACAGAGACAGAGAAAGACAGAGAGAGAGAGATCTGGAAAGTATACCCACACATAGGAAATGAAAGAGCCTCAAAATATCAAAAAACAACATTTTCAAAAAAGCAACCCGTGGGACATTAAATATCAACTATTTGTATTGTTCAAACACTTTTCTGGTTTTTTTGTTATTGTTATTTTCTTGCATTGAGTAGTAGGCAGTCAAATGTCTGTTGAATGGGACCATGTATTTTTACACTGTAATCAGTATGCTCTACTTGTTTCACTTAACATTACTTCACATACATATTTCCAGGTCAAGTCACAGTTGTTAAGCATGTCACTGTCACAGTATTTTTTGGTGTTAATAAATCAGACTTCACTTAGCCATTCTCTTAATTCAGGGTATGTTAGTTACGTACATTTCCCTCCACCATTATGAATAGTGCCACTATAGGCATTTTTGTAAAAATTAGTGCTTTCAAGGTTGTGAAGTGCTTTACATATATATTATTCTATTTGAGTTTTACAATAACCCCATGAAGTAAGTACTATTGTTATATCTATTTTACAGATGAAGAAACTGAGGCTAAAGAAGTTTAAGTGACTTCCGCAGGGTCACACAGCTGCCAGGGGTCTGAGGCAGGATTTGAAAGACTGAGGCAGGCCAGTCTTTAAAGGCAAGTGCCACACAGCTGCCATCTTGTTTTTTGAGGTATGAAGCATTACTTCCTTGAATTACATTCCACAGAGTAGAACTACCTGGTCAAAAGCTATGAACAATCTGAACAGTCTGGTTACATATTATCAGGCTGTTTTACCTTATAAACAAAATGCTTTGAATCACAAAATCACAGAGTACTTCATTACAATCATATGCCATAACTTGTTCATCCATCCCCCAAATAATGAGCATTCCCTCAATTTCTAATTCTTTGCCACCACAAAAAGAGCTGCTATAAATATTTTTGTACATATAGGTCCCTTTAATTTTTTTTTTTTATCTCTTTGGGATACAGACCTTGTAGTGGTCAAAGGGTATGCATAGTTTTATAGCTCATTGGGTAGAGTTTCAGTTTATTCTCCACATTGGCTAGACCAGTTTACTACTCAACAACAGTTCAATAATGGACCTTTTCCCCTTATCAGCTCAACACTTGTCATTTCGGATAGGTGTGAGGTGATACCTGAGTTGTTTCAATTTGCCTTGCTCTAATCAACAGTGATTTAGAACATTTTTATATGACTATAGGTAGCTTTGATTTCTTCTTCTACAAATTGCCTGTTTATATCCTGTAACTATTTAAAAATTAGGGAATAACTTATTTTTAAAAATTTAACTCGGTTCCCTAGTATATATTTGAGAAATGCGACCTTTATCACATTTGCTGTAAAAATTTTTGATATTACTTCATTGTCCATGATACCTTTTAGCAAAATGTAGTTTCCCTGATTATCTCTTTGAATTAGGTCTATTTTTGCTTTTGTTTTCTCTGAGATTGTTATTCTTGCCTTTTTTTCCTTCAGCTGAAGCATATTAGATTCTTCTCCAGCCCAAATTTTAACTCTGTGTTTGTCTTTTTATTTCAAGCGTGTTTCCATTCAGCTATCCATTTCCATTTTATGGGTGAGCTCATCTCATTCGTATTCACGGTTATAATTACTGTGTATTTCCCTTCATCCCCTTTTCTTCTGTTTATTCTTCCCTTTTTATCCTCTCCCTCCTCAAAAGTCTGTTTCACTTATGACCACTGCCTCTCTTAAAAATACTCTCTCCTCCTTTTCTTATTTCCTTCCCCTCCTATTTCTCTATTGGGTAAGACAGATTTCTATGCACAACTGAATGTGTATATATACTTTTCCCTCTGAACCAACTCTGGTGAGAGTGAGGTTCAAACCTTTCTTTCTCCCTTCTCCCATTTTTCCCTTCCACTTTAAAGCTCTTCCTTGCACACCTCTTTTTTTTTTTTAATAATTATTTTGTTTTCAGTGTTCTATAATCACTTCCACATATCTTAGATTTTTTTCCCTTCATTCTCCTCCTTCCCCCTCCCTCCCAACTCCCTCCCTGAGATGGCTTGCAATCTTATATAGGTTCTACATGTACATTTCTATTGAATACAATTTCACAATTCATGTTGAATAGAAGAATTAAAATGAATGGGAGAAACCATAAAACAAAACAAAACTTAACACAAAAGAAAATGGTCTGCTTCATTCTGCGATCCAGTTCCATAGTTCTTTCTCTGGATGTGGAAGGCATTTTGCCTTAAGAGACCATTGAAAATTTTTTAAGTCCTTGCATTGCAATGAAGTTCTAAGTCTACCAGAAAAATTCCTCATACACTGTGTTTGTTACTGTGCACAATGCTCTCCTGGTTCTGCTCCTTTCACTCAGCATCAGTTCATGTACGTCTTTCCAGGACTCTCTGAAGTCTTCCTGTTCATCACTTCTTACAGCACAATAGTATTCCGTTACATTCATATACCACAACTTGTTCAGCCATTCCCCAATTGATGGGCATTCCTTTGGTTTCCAGTTTTTGGCCACCGCAAAGAGAGCTGCTAGAAATATTTTTGTATATGTGGGACCATTTCCCATTTCTATGATCTCTTTGGGATACAGTCCTAGACGCGATATTGCTGGGTCAAAGGGTATGCATGTTTTTGTAGCCCTTTGGGCATAGTTCCAGATTGCTCTCCAGAATGGTTGGATCAGATCACAGCTCCACCAACAACGAATTACTATTCCAATTCTCCCACATCTTCTCCAACATTTATCATCTTACCGTTGTGTCATGTTAGCCAATCTGATAGGTGTAATGTGGTACCTCAGAGTTGTTTTGATTTGCATCTCTCTAATCAATAGTGATTTAGAGTATTTTTTCATATGACTATAGATAGCTTTAATTTCATCCTCTGAAAACTGCCTGTTCATATCCTTTGACTATTTCTCAGTTGGGGAATGACTTGTATGCTTATACATTTGACTCAGTTGTCTATATATTTTAGAAATGAGGCCTTTATCACAGACACTAGTTGCAAAAATTCTTTCCCAGTTTTCTGCTTCCCTCCTCATCTTAGTTGCATTGGGTTTGTTTGTGCAAAAACTTTTCAATTTAATGAAATCAAAATTATCCATTTTGCATTTTACAATGTTTTTTTATCTCTTTTTTAGTTAAAAATTTCTCCATTCTCCAAAAATCTGACAAATACACTATTCCTTGCTCTACTAATTTGTTTATAATATCAATCTTTATATCTAGATCATGTACCCATTTGGACTTTAATCTTGTACGGTGTCAGGCATTGGTCTATGCCCAGTTTCCACCACACTGTTATCCAGTTTTACCAGCAATTTTTGTCATACAGTGAGTTCTTATCCCAGAAGCTGGGGTCCGTGGGGTTTATCATCAGCTGATTGCTATATGATTGACTAACCTATTCCACAGGTCTACCTCTATGTTTCTTAGCCAGTACCAAGTGGCTTTAATGACTGCTGCTTTATAATACAATTTGAGATCTGGTAGGGCTAGGCTACCTTCCCTAGCATTTCTTTTCATTAGTTCCCTTGATATTCTGGACCTTTTGTTCTTCCAGATGAATTCTGATATTTTTTTCTAGCTCTAGAAAATAATTATCTGGTAGTTTGATTGATATGGTACTGAATAAGTAAATTAATTTTAGAAATTAGAATTGTCATTTTTATTATATTGGCTCCATATCCATGAGCAACTGATGCTTTTACACTTACTTAGATCTGACTTTATTTATGCAAAAAGTGTTTTGTAATTGTGTTCATATAGTCCCTGGGTTTGTTTTGGCAGGTAAACTCCCAAATATTTTATTTTGTCTACTGTAGCTTTAAATGGAATTTCTCTATCTCTTGTTGTTGGACTTTGTTAGTAATATATAGAAATGCAGATGATTTATGTGGGTTTATTTTGTAACCTGCATCTTTGCCAAAGTTGTTTATTATTTCAAGTAGTTTTTTACTTGATTCTCTGGGATTCTCTAAGTATATCATCATATCATCTGCAAAGAGTGATAACTTAGTTTCTTCTTTATCTATTCTAATTCTTTCAATTTCTTTTTCTTCTCTTATTGCTACAGCTAAAATTTCTAGTACCATACTGAATAATAGTGGTGATAATAGGCATCCTTGTTTCACCCCTGTATCTAGCTTATCCCCATTGCATATAATGCTTGCTGAAGATTTTAGGTAGATACTGCTTATTATTTTATGGAAAGTTCCATTTATTCCTATGTTCTCCAGTGTTTTCAATACGAATGAATATTGTATTTTGTCAAAAGTTTTTCTGCATCTATTGATATAATCATTGTTTCTGTTAGTTTTGTTGTAGATATGATCAATAATGCTAACAGTTTTCCTAATATTGAATCAGCCCTGTATTCCTGGTATAAATCCTACCTGATCATAATGTATTATTCTCATGATAAGTTGCTGTATGCTTTTTGCTAATATCTTATTTAAAATTTTTGCATCTATATTCATTAGAGAAATTGGTCTATAATTTTTGTTCCCTGTTTTGGTTCTTCCTTGCTTAGGTATCAAAACCATATCTGTATCATAAAAAGAACTTGGTAGGACTCCTTTCTCAATTTTCCCGAATAGTTATATAGCATTGGAATTAGCTGTTCTTTAAACGTTTGACAGAATTAACTTGTAAATCCATCTGGCCCTGGAGATTTTTTCCTAGGGAGTACATTGATGGCTTATTCAATTTCTTTTTCTGAGACGGGGTTATTTAAGTATTCAACTTTCTCTTCTGTTAATCTGGGCAATTTATATTTTTTAAAATAATCATCCATCTCATTTAGATTGTTGAATTTATGGGCATACAGTTGGGCAAAGTAATTTCTAATTATTTTATAATTTCCTCCTCATTGGAGGTCAGCTCTTCCTTTTCATTTTTGATATTGGTAATTTGGTTTTCTTCTTTCTTTTTTTAAATCAAATTGACCAAAAGTTTACCAATTTTACTGGTTTTTTCATAAAACCAACCTTTAGTTTTATTTACTAGTTCAACAGTTTTCTTAATTTCAATTTTATTAATCTATCCTTTGGTTTTCAGTATTTCTAATTTGGTATTTACTTGGGGATTTTCAATTTGTTCTTTTTTGAGCTTTTTCAGCTGCATGCCCAATTCATTGATCTCATCTTTCTCTATTTTATTCATGTAGGCATTCAAGGATAAAAAACTTCCCCTAAGAACTGCTTTTGCAGTATCCCATAAGATTTACTAGGTTGTCTCATTATTGTCATTCTCTTGAATGAAGTTATTGATTGTTTCTATGATTTGTTGTTTAACTCCCTAATTCTTTAGGATTATTTAGTTTCCAATTAATTTTTGGTCTATCTTTCCATGGCTTTTTATTACATATAATTTTTACTGCATTATGATCTGAGAAGGATACACTGACTATCTCTGCCTTTCTGCTCTGGACTGTGAGGTTTTTATGCCCTGGTACATGGTCAATTTTTGTATATGTGCCATCGCACACCTCTTCTGTGGGAGGAAAGTTTCCTCCATTCTGCCTCTCCCTTCTCATCCCTTCATTTTCTTGTGTGAGATTATTCCAACATTATCAACTCATACCCATGCCTTCTGTCTCTGTAAACTCCTTTTCAGCCCTAATGATGATAAAAGTTCTTAGTAGTTTTATATATATCATCTTCCCATATAGGAATATGGGAAGTTTAGTTTTACTGAGTCCCATATGATTATTTTTTCATGTTTACATTTTTATGTTTCTTTAGAGTCTTCTATTTGAATGTCAAATTTTCTATTCAATTCTGGTCTTTTCATCAGGAATGCCTGAAAGTCCTCAATTTCATTAAAGATTCATTCCCCCTGAAGGATTATACTCAGTTTTGCTGGGTAGATGATTCTCAGTTGTAATCCTAGCTCCCTTGCTTGCGATGCTTGCAATATTTTCTCCTTGATCTAAGAGGTCTGGAATTTGGCTATAATATTACTGGGAATTTTCACATTGAGATATTTTTCTGGAGGTGATTGGTGGCATCTTTTAATTTCTATTTTATCCTCTGCATCTAAGATACTGGAGCAGTTTTCCTCAAGAATTTCTTGAAATACGATGTCTGGGTTCTTTTTTTTGATTAGAGATTTTAGGTAGTCCAAGAATTCATAAATTATCTCTCCTGTATATGTTTTCCAAGGCATCTGTTTTTTGATGAAATTATTTCACATTTTCTTCTATTTTTTTTCATTTGTTTAACTTTATTTTGTTTCATTTCTTGATGCCTCTTGGAATCATTAGCTTCCACTTGTCAAATTCTAATTTTTAAGGAATTATTTTCTTCAGGGAATTTCTGTACCTCTTTTACTAATTCTGTTTTGAAAGATGTTATTTTCTTCAGGATTTTTTTGCACCCCCCCCCTTTTTTTTTACTAAGCTGTTAACTCTCTGTTCATACTTTTTTTTTTTTTTGCATCACTCTCATTTCTTTTCCCTTTTTTTTTCTTTCCCATTCTTACCCCTCTCTTTAACTCTTCCAGGAATTCTTGTTGAATTTGTGTCCAATTAGAATTTTTCCCTTTGAGGTTTTGCTTGTAGTTTACACTGTTGTCTTCTGAGCTTGTGTCTTGATCTTCCCAGTCACCAGAGTAACTTTTTCTTGTCGAATTATTTTTTTGTTGTTTGATCATTTCCCCAGCCTATTTCTTGACTTTGAACTTTATGTTAAAGTTGGGCTCTGCTCACTTGGGGGGTGGGGAGGCAGTATCCCAAGATTCAGGTTTTTTCACACTGCTGTTTTCAGAACTAATTCTGGCAGTCTGCAAGTTTTTGGTGCTTCCAAGGTGGTATGATTAGGGGAGACTGGCATTATGGTCACTGCTCTCTTGTTCTACTCTGGTCATTACCCAAGAAGGGTCCCTGGATCCCCTGAAGTTACAAGCACTAACACTACTCTTGGCCCTGGCCTTGCAAACCACAACTGCTATAGACTACAGAGTTGCCAATCAGTGAGGGCTGTGCCTAACACCAGAAAAAGGGCTCCTGGAATTCCTTTCTGACCAGCTATCCAAACTCCTTCCTGTGTCTGGGCTGAGAGCCCCCCAGACTGCTGCAGCTGTCACTGGCTGCATGGGGGTATACTCTGAATGGGCCTCCACCTCAGTGTCACAGACCTCTCCTACTGACCCTCTAAGTTTTCTTAGGCTAGAAAAAGACCTCATCCTGACCTGACCTTTTGTTGGCTCTGCTCTCCAAAATAACTGGGGCATTGTTATACAGTCGTTTGGAGGGGAATATTGAGAGAGTTCAGCTGTGTGGCAGCCATCCTGGCTCCACCTTTCCAGTGATTTCTTTTCTACAGCTCGTTTTAAATTGGTTTCTACTTACTATTCAGGCAAAATGCAGTTATATATGCAAACCAAATTCCAAAAACACATAAAAATATTTACCTGCAATTGGTTAAAAATCATTTGCAAGTGGAATGTATCTATTGTTTTTAATTAGCCATATTTTTGTTATTGAAAATAACAAAGAGCTGACTATACTAGGAAACAAACTCATGGAGTTAATGATTGGTCGCTATATCTGTTACAACTTGCTTACGTGACACAATATGGCTGGGGAGTAGAGTGTTCTTGTTAACTGAAGATATATACTAAATAAAAGTTTCCCTTGAGTAAATCTTGCCAATCAAATTCCAATATAGAAAAGGTACCTGGGAAAAAGTCATAATATCCATCATCACAGCATTTTAGCACCAGACAGGACCAGGGCAACATCAGTTAGCTAAAATGTACCAATGGAGCCCAATCTGGAAGATCAACAATAGCCTATTCTGTAAGACTGCCTAAGTTTATTTGGCTAATTAAGAGATTAAGAGGCAACTAGAGATTTATGTATTTATTACCAATAACTTCAACAGATAGAGTAATAGCTCATAAGCACTGGAATATTTATTGATTAGACTTTATCTGGGGGGTCTGACAACATTCTCAGGAAAACAGTTGAAAGGCACTTGAAAAGGCTACCAATAAAAGTCTATTCTTCACTAAAGCCATTAGGAAAGCCATAATTAGAGACAAGATCATCTGTGTTATTTGATATGCAGTATACAGTAAAAAATGTGCTTCCTAAATTAAGTTCCCCACATACTCCTTTAGCCTATATATCATCCACAAAGAGGCTAGATATTGCATCTCAACATTTCCAAGCTCCTGATACATTATGTTTCTCTGTTAGCTGGAAAGATCTCTTTTAAAGTTTACCAGTTCAATGAAAAAACTAGAGAATGACTGACTATTGAAAAGACTAAGACATGTAAGTATAGCACAGAGGGGTTTACTATTGCAGGAGAATATGGAAGAGAATGGGCACTAAACCAGTGAAGGCCAGTGACACCATCCCATCAACTATTTAAAGTCAGGCAGCTTGCAGCCAACATAATTATTTGGAAAGGTGATGAACAAATCTCAAGCTAAATATGCTCAATCCTGTGGTGAAAACCAAAGGCAGTCTTAGATCAGCTAGGTAATTCTAAATCCAAGCAAGGAAACCAAAAGAATAATAAGCTCATGAAACAATCTTATTTCAAAACCAGACAACCAAAAGGAGCATTTCACTATTCCCATGGGGAGAATCAAGAATTTTTTAAAGTCTTTAACAAAAAGCAGAACCATGTGACAGAGCTGGGAGGCTCCTCAAGAAACTTTCATGCTTTACATTCGTGGAATGTTTGAAGCATTTTCACATTCATTAGCTATCTGACCCACACAAATAACTCTGTGAATTAAGTCAGGCATTATTACCTCCATTTGACAGACGACACCTAAGACCTAGACAGCTTCAATGACTTATCAAAGACTCCTCAGTCTCAGAACTATAAGAAATAGAATCCCCATTTGAAAGACTAGTCAGTGAAAGATGACTGATGGATCTGATGCCAAAGAACCTGGGTCTGAATCCTAACTCACTTAATACCTGTATGACTTGGGCAAGTCATAATCTCTTTGGGCCTCAGTTTTCTCATATGTAAAAATTAAGGGGATGGGCTATATGGTCTTTAAAATCTCTTCTAGCTCCACATCTCTGACTTCATCACTCTATCAGTAGAGTGAGTAAGAGATTTGAGATACATGTGAAGATTTAAGGTTTAAAGAGAACTTTTCATAGAATAATTCTGTGACCTGTAGTGTAACTATTATTTTACAAAAGTGGAAAATGAGTCTTGGAGAGTTGAAAGTGACTTGCTTCAAGACATAGTTAGTAAATGTCAAAGCTGGGTCTACAATTCAGGTCTCTAGACCCCAAGTCCTGAGCACTTTGCTCTAGAGCACACTGCTTCTTTGATCCCTCCCTCCATTTCACATCTAGGCAAATCCAGATGGTGCTGTTTATATCTTAACCAAGCTAGGGAAAGAGGGTGGTGGGAGAAAGGCTGTCTATGTTTGTACACTATAGAAATCAAATTCCCTAAGCTACTCTGGTTTTAAAGTTCGATGATAACCATTATTTGGTAAGAAATTCTTTCTTATAAAAGTCAAGCCAAAAGTACTCACAGAGATCTGTTCCATACTTGAGTCCCACTTTGGGCACCCATCCCTTACTTCGGAAATGGTGGTATGCCATATATGTTGTTCTGAATGTGGGCTGAACTAGATGAAAAGCCTTCCAGAGTTTTAATATTGTTAAAGGCTCCTAAGGTCATAAGAAAGAGTATTAATATAATTTCCCCATAATATTAATAACTCAATATCCTTAGTCTAAAATATGCTATTGCTTGTTTATAAAAATATTATAGTTGTTTTAAAAAAAAGTTCATAAGAACAAAATGCTTACCTAAAAAATGCATGCATACTTAAAATGAGGTCATTTGAGATCAGACTCACCAGAATGCTGTATTTAGTTTCAGTTTTGTAATGGTTTATTTACTCAAACCCTTAGTATGGACCTACGATGTACAATGCTCTGTATACTTGTGGTTCAATAGTTTTAGAAAACGTGTACATTCAGTAGGTGGTTTTACTACCAACAGCAAAACAAATACAAATAAATATACAGTGCCTGGCACACAGTAGGTGCTTAACAAATGTTTATTGAAATCCATCAGGCATAATATTATTGACAATATGAAACACTGTCATTATAAACTCCAACAGGAAACATCATGAAAGTTTGCTAAAATGTTGCTACCATTAGGATGTTGTTGAACAGGACTAAATGATTCTATTTAATGCAATATTTTCACAGAACCAACTACTTACAGTACTCAGGATAAGCCTGTAATGTCTAAGTTTACTTTGGGATTCATTTGCTTTATGGTTTAGATCTTAACTCTAATACCAGAAGTATGAATCCACTGGGAGGCACAAAATTCCATCTGTGTATTACTACTGTATTTTTTTTAAAAAGATTCATAAAATAAAATTTTTTAGAAATAAGGTAACTTCTTTCCTGGTCTACTATCTTAATTACTTTTCTTTCTGAAAAACTTTAAATACCCTCTTCGGAGGCCATCCTCAGGACTGCTAGGTAAGAAAAAGCTCTTTCAATTTTGGGGAGTAAGGAATAGCCTGAAATACCAACAGTAGCTTCTGGCACCAAAGTTTACTTTTCAGACCAAAGGTGCCTGGAGAGGGAATGCCAAGTCAAACAGATGGCTGTGTAAAACCAAAACAGAAGATCAACAATGCACTGGTTTTATCATTATGAAAATGGTAAGAGTAATGGGACTAAAAAAAACCTTACCTCCTCATAGTAAATATTTAAACAGCCCAAAGCATAGACCAAGAAAAATGCCTGAAAACATAGAAGATAAAAGGTATTGATTAAAATATAATATTAAGTTCATGGAAATTAATTATTTTATAGATTCTTCTTTTCCCTTTGAGTCCAAACACAATATAAAGCCCCAAATCATCGTCAAAAGTACTGTATATTTGTAAATTAAAAATGTTCATAGTTTTCAAGTCATTTTTTAAAATAACAGTTCTAAATTATATGTGTTAGATACCAAGTATAAAACAGTTGTATGACTTTATATTGTTTTTCATTAGAAATCTTTTAAAAAATCAGACCAGAAAGAGCAATTCATGGAAGATAAGCCAACTTCTATAGAGAAAAGAATGTACACTAGTTTCTTTCCCCAACAGTCTACAAATCAGTATATATAAACACTACTTTTCACATCAAATATATAGAAAGTTACATGAAATGTCCAAGAAGATAATAGAGGAAAATATTCAAGTCATTTTTCTTTTTTACACCTTCTATACTTGGACTTAGGATTTCCTCTTCAGTCCTCCTGCTCCTATTCTGAGAAGCTTTTGGAACCATATCAGTATAATTCCCAAATGGTTTCAGAAATAACTACAGGTAAATCAATACAGCTAGCCAGGGGTAACTTATATTGCTGGCCATAATGGCTCCCAAGATTTAAACCTGACATTTCGGGAAACTCTACGCTGTACAAATAGTACTATGCAAGTAATTAATAGACTAGAAATCTGCCAAAACAAAATTGAAAACTAGAGTAGAGATAAGGATTTAGCATAGACTGCTGTACGACTAATGTTAGTGGAATACCATCAAAAGACATATTGCTTCCAGAAATGTGGGCCAATTTAAATCTTTAGTATTCGAACAACAGGAGAAAACAGTTGTTCCCATCATTCCAGATGCTTATTAGAACAAAAGCAGCAGCTACTGCTGCTCACACACATCATCATACCCCCAAGTGAAATACGGACTGTGCTTTGCCATCACGCAGAAATATCATCACCTACTCTCAGGTTACTACAGTAGCTTTCAAAGAGATCAGAACTGGTGATAGAAGAATGAACTGAGCCAGTAAACCTAGGTTTTATTTTCCACTCTATGTGACCTTTGTTAAGTAGTTTAGCATTTCCAGAACTTAAGTCAGACAGCTAAGTGGCAAAGAGGATAAAGTGTCAGGCCTGGAGTCAGGCAGACCTGAGTTCAAATCTGGCCACAGACACTTGCCAGCTATGTGACCCTGGGCAAGTCACTTTACCCTGTTTGCCTTATCTGTAAAAAGAGCTGGAGAAGAAATGGTAAACACCTCCTATATCTCTGCCAAGAAAACTCCAGATGGGGCCACAAAGAGACTGACAGGACTGAAATGACTGAGCAGCAACAGCAGAGCTTAGTCCCTGGTACTTTTACAAAAGGAAGGGGTTACACTGGATCATCCCTAAGGTACCTTCAGTTTAATACTCAGCTTGTTTACTGGCACCAGGAAAGCCTACAACTGGGAACTGTTTAGGGCTACAATTTTTTTCCCTCTATGGAAAGACCACTAATGAAAATTAATTCAATGAGTATTTACTAAATGCTAATTATGTGTCCAGAACTGTAGGGGACAAGTGTAAGTCTTGCTCTATGTATTCAAGAAGCTTATAATATATCTAGAGAGTAAAGGTATTATGTATATGGATAATAATAATATATTATCTATATATCTAAATATTCACAGGAATAACAAAATGAGGCACTACAAATGGTTATGAAATGCTAAGTGCTAGAGCACTTCAGTTAGAAGGATTATCACCCTGGGCTAGAACAGCTGAGGAAAACTAGGAGACTGGAATGGAATCAAACCTTGAAGAATGGGCAAGATTTGGATTGGCAGAGAAGGGGGGCACGAGAGAAAAGGCACATATATGTTCAACATGAGCGAGGGTGGCAATGAGCACATGACTGATCATAAGAGTGAGAGAACCAGCCAGGAAAATACAATGCAGTTTACAGAAAAACGCTGTACAGTTAGTTTGTTAGAATGAAATTGTTATACAGAGTAAACAAGACTATTTAGTTAATTGTAGGAGTCAATAATCCATAAACCTTTGTTAAGAGCTTGCTATGTGCCTGGCACTGGGCTAAGTGCTTGGGATACAAATTTTTACAAAGAGAGACAGCCCAGAAAGCTGAAAAATCCTTATGGATTAGAAGGGGTGTGTGAAGGGACACAGAGGAGAAATTCGAGCGCAGGTGGGTGGGAAATGATGAGATGTATTAAAGGAGCACTGTTGTGGGGCCACCCATCCAGCATGGATGCTGAACACAGCCTTTCACTGAGGGCCCAATACAGAATAGCAAAATGTTTACTGTCATAAAAAAAATTACCTCTTCTAGGCTGAGTTGTAAGTACTCAAAGATCCTGTATGGATTTCTTCTGCACACCAGCGTTTCTCTTTTGATGACCTGAAGATGATGAAATAAAATAAATCATATACTGACCACATTTAAACACATCATCACATAAGAGGAACTAGCTTCACTTCAGTATTTTTCTCTTAAACTTTCAGCGTTTTGTTACCACCTTACAAATGAGTTTTTAAAATGCATTTGTGAAAACAACATAAAAGTAATCCAAATATATACTTTATTCTGGTGTTGTGCTACACCACATCTCCTACACGGTGACTATATGATATACCAACTATCTTTTTATACTGGAATAGTGAAGAAAAATGGTACAGCAGACTGATGAGGTCAGGAAGCTGTAGGATTGAGTCCTGCCTTTGACACTGACTAGGTCTGGGGCCTTGAGAAAGCTCCTTAACCTCTGAGACAAATGCAGAATCACAGATTTAGAGCAGGAAGGCACTGTGGAGGTCATTCAATTCAACAGATGAGGGAGGACACTGAGGCCCAGACAAGGAAAGGCTCACTCAGGGTTTCCCAACTTCCAAGGCCTGTCCCCTGTTCAATGCACCAAGCTTCACTTGTAAAACTGGAATATTATGCCATGCACCACTACAGGTCACTCAAAAGCATGTATGTGAACTATAAAGTACCCTATTATCAATGGGAGCTCTTTACTACTAAAGGGAGATATTGCATTTTTATCACTGAACCTGTGCTATCATCAATGGAGGGAGCACTTCCTAATTTGAGGGACTTCCTCTATCAAGGCACACTCGTACCTTCTCTGCTTCCTAGAGATACTAGGGAGCACAAGATAAAGAGCAGAGCCTGGAGTCAGGAAGATCTGAGTTCAAATTCAGCCCCAGAAGCTTTCTACCTGTGTGACCCTGGGCAAGTCACTTAACCTCTGTCTGCCTCGGTCTCTTCATCTATAAGATGGGGATAATAATAGCACCTATCTCCCAGGGTCATTTGGAAAACAAAATGAGATACTTATAAAGCACTTTGTAGACTGTACTCTATGGATGCTAGCTATTATTAACTTACGGTCTCAGAGAATTGCCTGGGGACGTGAAAGGCTAAATGACTTGCCCAGGGCCACACAGTCAGTATGTGTCAGAAGTGAGACTTGAATCGGGGTCTTCCTGATTCTGAGAGCAGTTTTCAACCAGAGATATCAAATACTAGCCTACAACATTCATGAGTACAGCAGGAACCAAATGATAATGAAATTGGGAAGCATTTAACAAAATAAAGACAAACACAACAGAACACAGACAATGTTAAATGTGTTTTTCTAAGTCAATCAACGCTGGCAGAAATCCTTGTGTGTCTTAATGGCCCAATGGCCCCATGTCTATTTGAAGTTGACATCACTGGTCTAAACTACCTCATACTGCCTCTTATCACTGTTACACTAAAATTTAAATAGGCTTAAAATATTTAATTGGTTTAAATTGGTAACAGAAAAACTCAAAGGAAAAACCTTTTCTTCTCACACTTACTTTCTCACCTTCTGTTTCCTCTTCATCATCTAAACAACTTGTTGTTTCCTGAACAAGCACATACTCATGGTCACATTCTCCATCTGTAGCTGATACAAGATGCTTCCACTGGACACAACCTTCGGGCTGACAGTCCAGCGTGACGAAGTCTCCGTGTGTGAGATAGTGTGTTTGACCCAAAGCCTCGCTGTCCCTTGTCTGTTCATCAGAGCCATGATTAACTGATGGGTCCCGTACAGAGCACTCTTTTAAGTCCGTGCTCTCGTCTTCCAAGTGAGGTGTGACAGAGTCTCCATTTGTGACTAAAATTTCTGCTTTCTGTTCTACATTTTCTATTTCTGGATCCAAATTATGGCTAAGTTCATTATTTTCTTGATCTTCTTCATTCCTTTTCACAAAAGGAAACTCAAGTGGTTTTGTGTAATCCTCAAGAATTTTGCGGACTGAGCGTTCCTCCTGCCCTTGCCTTTGCATGAGATTTGCTGCCCATGTTACCCCACGCTGGTACCTGGATGATGGAAATGTCATTAGTATGACATCACCAAAAGAGACAACACTGCTGCCACCGTTGCTCACGAGTCAGCAGGCTGCCTTCTCACTTGTATTACGTGAGCTTACAATAAAGCTTACAATTAAATGGTGACAGTTGTTACAGTGACTCGTAACCTGGATACTACACAAAGATGGAATTTAGCTCTTTAGGAGAAGTTGTTGAATTATGACATAAAAGTTAAAGTATAACGTAAAATCTCTGATCTAAGTTAAGAGTTCTATAATAACTCCAACCCGAGCTGAGGATTTAGTATCCAAGATAAAGTACACCAGAGATTGTGCTCCCTATGTAATTGAAAAGGAATAATGCAATTTTTAAATTGCCTTAAATATTTAATTGGTTTAAATTGGTAACAGAAAGGCTGTTAAAATAATTTGATTCAATGCAGTTAATGTCTATTAACTGTTGTAAAAAGAGAAGAACAGTGTGGTATGGTGGAAAGAGAACTGGACCAGAAGACCTGGCTTCTCTTCTGACCTTGCCACTGCAGCTTTGGGCAATTACTTAATCCTTCTTTAAGGACAAATAACAACACCTGTCCTTCCTACCCTCCTTCCATCTCCCCCCTTATAAAAATAAAATGAGATCACATTTGCAAAAAATGCTTTGAAAAATTAAAAAAAAGCCATACATTGTAATCATATGCAGTTGGATGGTGAGTTCCTAACAACTAACCCCAGAACTGAAGAGGTAGAAGACAGAGGGTTGGAATGCAAAAGGCTTTGGATGATCTTCAAGAATCTCCCTGAAACAACCCCTGCCTGCCTTCTCCTGTTGACATCAGTGTTATTCTAATAATGTAACATGGCTGCAAAAAACTCAACACAGATTCCTCCAAAGGCCATGGAGAAGCAGATGGAGGGTGTAAATAGACTGTAGCACACTACAAAGATCTTACAGAAGCCGTGTAAAAGGTAACATCAGTTCTCAAAGAAAAAAATATAAGCTATCAAGGACCACTTGAAAAAATTCTCCAAATCAGTAACAGACAAAAGTGAATTAAAAAAACTCCAAGGTTCTACCCCACACCCACTAGGTTGGCAAAGGAAAATGACAGCTGTTGGAGGTGATGCTGAAAACCGGCACATTAAAAGATATTACTCCACTTGTGTTGTGAGAGCAAGCAGTAATGGACAGCTAGTCTTTGTGCTCCACTTAACTGTGCTACCTACTTAACTCCCAGAGGAAGTTTTGGAGAAAATTCCCAGCTCACTGGGTATACTTCAATGGAAGATTTATGGGAACGTATGGACAGGGAACACATGAGGATGAGTTGGCACAGATCGGCTGCAGTCTGTACCACTGGAAGGCACATTCACATTAATGAGGTCACAGAGCCCTTCATGTAGTGAAGCGGTATTACATATTTTACAGCCTCTGACAACATACACTCGCACTTACAGAGCATCTCATCCAATCCCTTCAGGCTCACAGAGACTAAGTGATGATGAGCTCAAGTCACAATAAAAACGTGGAGCCAGAGTCCAAACCCAGTTCTCTTCCTACTGCCCCACAGTGCCTCTAACACATGATAACAAGCAAAATGGATCAACCAAACTGTACTAACTGAAGTCTGATAGACTGAGTCTGTCTAGAGCTCTTTATAAATGGCCATGCTACCTTTTTATTCTTTTTTTAATCCTTTCTTCCCTCCCCCCCAATTACAAGGACAAAAACTTTTTAACATTCACTTTTTAAAATTCTCTTCTACTCTCCCTTCCCTTCACTCTCACTGAGAAGGCAAAATGTTATGAAACAAAATACAGACCAAAAAAAGAAAAGAAAGTAAGCTAAAAAAGTATGCTTTGATCTACATCAAGACTCTATCAGTTCTTTCTCTGGAAGCAGACAGCATTTTCATTATGAGTCCTTCAGAATTGTCTTGGATCATTGTATTGCGAACAGCTAAGTCATTCACAATTGATCATCGCACAATACTGCTGTTACTGTGTACAATGTTCTCCTGGTTCTTCTCACTTCACTTTGCATCAGTTCATCTAAGTCTTTCCAGGTTTTTCTGAGACCATCCTGCTTGTCCTTTCTTATAGCACAAGAGTATTCCAACACAATCATATACTATAACTTGTTTAGCCTTTTCCCAATTGATGGGCATGTCCTTAATTTCCAATGCTTTGCCACCCCAAAAAGAGCTACTATAAAATATCAGGTCTTTTTCCTTTTTCTTGAGATCTCTTTGGGATACAAACCTAGTAGTGGTATTGAGGGTCAAATGTTAGGCACAGTTTTTATAGCCCTGCCATATTATTTTTATATCAATTTCTCCAGATATCTGTGGCAGAAGAAGGTTAGGGTTTGATGTCCTGAGAGAATACACAGAGTGATTTTTCCCTTTTTCCACCTCTTCTCCAGAAGTATTCATATTCAATCAAACCACCAGAAAACAATTTCTACTCTCTGGCTACTGATGCCATAAGATAAGAATGAATCAGCTCTGAGTCAGTCAATACTTATCCTCTGTAGCACACTACATAAGCAGTGTGTGTGTGTTCGTCCTTCACTGCCGAAGAAGACCATGCCATCAGAGAATTGATGACATGACTTGCACTTGACTTTGCTTTGAGTGAGTGAGGGCTGTGCATGTCACCAGCCTCACTTCTCCTACAGATCCATCTGAATCCAGTGACCAGATATTTATCAGGATGACTGGAGATGACCCAGGATGAGGCAATTGGGATTAAGTGACTTGCCCAAGGTCACAAAGCTAGTGAGTATCAAATGTCTGAGGTGAGATTTGAACTCAGGTCCTCCTGACTCCTGCATTAGTACTCTATCCACTGCACCCCCTAGCTGCCCCATAAGAAGTAAAGGGCATACAAAAGAAGAGATTCTATGTTCTAAGGCCCTGACGAACTGGAGGTGCTACATGAGCATTCCCTACTTAGCACTCAATCACATATGGAGGATGGAAAAAATATTCCCCAATAACTTTTAGTGTTGATCTGGTCTTCACCTAGTTCAATTAGACCCATCACCTAGTCCAATTAGACCCATCACCTAGTCCAATTAGACCCATCACCCAACATTTCAGAAGTCAGCCTCAGGGCCCTTCATCTTGCCTGGGCCCCACAATGAAAAAGCATCAGTTACACCACCTTTGCCTCTTGGATGTCCAGTCTTCACTTACTTTTGCTTGGCCATAATGGGAGTCTGACTCTCCACTTTTTCAGTTCTGACCAGAAAGCCCTGAACTTTATCTCATACCATGGGGTTACCACTTCTAGAATGCATAGTAACATCACCCTGTGATGGTTTCTCCCTCAAGGTGGTGAGTCACATAGGAACAGGACCTGATCCACTGGAGCAATGCTCTTTAGGATGCCACATGTGTCTTGATCTAGGTGATGATCTCCTCCTGCCTTATCACCCAGAGGGTATGCAGGACTTAAGTACAGATGTTCAGTTGCTTAGTGGCCTCATAGATACACTTGTTCTAATCTCTCCACAGTGAAGACAGAGGCCAGAAAGAGTATTACAACTTTCTAGTCAATTATAACTGTCTGGTCAATTGAAAAATATTCTACTGAGCTCCTAATATATGTCAAGCATTGTATTAAGTTAACAGAAGAAAAGGAAAAGGCAACAGCCATTACCAAGTGAGGAAACTTAAATTTTGCTTGGGTGGATCAGACTAATACATACAAACAATGAGAACAATGGAATGCAATACAGTAAAATCCTCACACAATGGCCATTGGAAATCCAGTCATTTCAATGATTTTGGAGGTAACCAAAGATGACTTTGCACAGAGCTTCAATGATGGAAATGTGTGTACGTGTTCATCCTTCGTTGTCACAGAAGACCATGCCATCAGAGAACTGATGACATGACTTGCACTTGACTTTGTTTTGAGTGAGGGAGGGTTGTGCAGGTCACCAGCCTCACTTCTCCTCCAGAGCCATCTGAATCCAGTGACCAGATATTCATCAGGATGACTGGAGGTGACCCAGGATGAGGCAACTGGGATTAAGTGACTTGCCCAAGGTCACACAGTTAGTGAATGTCAAGTGTCTGACGTGAGATTTGAACTGAGGTCCTCCTGACTCCTGCACTGGTGCTCTATCCACTGTACCACCTAGCTGCCCCAACCATGAAAACAGCTGAAACGAGCAAGAACATGACAAAAGATGTGCTGAAAGCAGAAGAAAGGAATGCTCTTACTGTCTGGGGATGACTGTAAAAAAACTAAGGCCTTCCATCTCCAAATGATGAGAAGTGCTGAAAGAGCAAAAAGATACAAAAGACACTGGAAAAGGAGGGAAGAGTGTCATTTAGAAGTCACAGAGAGGGGTGATGAGAAGCAAGCTCATTCAAAGGCTCATGAACTACAAGTCAGAAGATCAGGGTTCAAATCCTGACTCAGTCAATTAGTAAGTATGTGAGTGGCCAAATGACTTCACTTTCCTAGAAACGTAAAATGAGGGAGGCTGGACTGTATGATTTCTAAGGGCCCTTTCAGCTTTAAATCCCATGAGTCTATGAATGAAGGTGGCCACAGGTAAAGAGAGGGAAAAAAATCAAGGCAGAAAAACAGGGGCATTTTTGTAAGAGCATCTAGCCCATAAATCCCAGTATCCTCAGAGGACATTGTAACCATCCAAACCTATAAATAATGAGCACAGCTATCATCCTATGTCATTAAGAAAAAGTTATATTATGATTAGTAATACTATTCATTAAGGCAAGCAAGTGTGTGACATATTTTAAGAAAGATTTCAACAAAACTGTTAAAATCTTAAGTCAATGTCTTCAGTTATCTATCAGTCTTTTGTTCAATAAGCTTCATTCCCCCAAATATGGCAGTTAACCAAGGTGTTACTAAAGATAATAAAGGATGAAGCTATATGGTTTTGGCTATGAATACCATGGGAATTCTGAGAAGGGGAAACCCAGTGTCAGATGAAATTCTCTGAGGTTTCATGAAGAAGATGGGACTTGAATTGAGCCTAGAAGGTGAATCAGGATTTGGATGGGCTGAAAGTAAAAGAGAAGTTGTTCTAGGCAGAGAAAACTGCAAGAGTACAGGTAGAAAAGAAAGAATAAATACGTATCTGAGGCAGACAGTAAGTAAACCACCTAAGAGGCAGCCAGGTGGTGCAGCAGATAGAGTGCTGGGCTTGCAGCCAGGAAGATCTGAGCTCAAATCCAGCCTCATATACTTATCAACAAGGCACTTAACTTATGTTTTGCCTCATTTTCCTCAAATGTATATAAATATAAATGTTAGTTATTATTATTGTTAATAACCTGGTGAAGATAAAAGGTCATTGATGATGAGCAGGGAAAACATCTGTACCTTCATACTTTAGAAGTGGCAGAGGGAGAAGAAAGAGATGGTAGGACTATTTCTGCCTAAAAAGGGAGGTTTGCCAGTTTAGTGGGTTCAGATTTGTAGAACTTACAAAAACAAGTTAGAAGGTTAAAATAAAAATCATGGTTTACTAAAGGATTTACCATAGGGTTATTATATACAGTGCCAGGGCATTTAAAACAGATTTAAACCAAATGATTTCAAGTTAGACATTTTTTCAAAAACATATTTGCTGCTACCCTCCTTTCCACTTCAATTTAAAAAAAATAACTAAAACTACATTTAAACCATCAATATGATGGAATTAAAACACTGACTTACCTCTTTGATGTAACTACAGGCATGCCCAGCTTAGCATCTGTAACAACATGGTAAATTAATAATTAGATGCAGTTTTTAAAAATATTAAATGACTTAAAAAGGTAAGAAAGATAAACTTCATAGGTTTTTAGCTTCTGTTTGACAAATCACACAACTGGAAATAATCATGAAGTTCACTTGATGAATTCCCTTCTCTTAGAGAGTGATGAATGTTTTCCTGTGCCCAGCTTCTTCTGTTGGATTCCTACCCATCTTTTCTCCCAAAGACCTAAGCACTTTGTTTTCCACCTTTCTAATAAATTTTTATTATTTGTTATTGTAGCTATCTATGTCATAGTCTCTCAGGTGGTAAGCTCCATGAGGGCAGGCACTTGTCACTTAGATCTCTTCCTATTCTGCATACAGTTTGCACTTATTGTTAGGTGAATTTAATTGAATTATAGAAGTAAACTGAGACATACAAGCTAAGTGATTTAATGAAGGTTACAGATCTGGCAGAATTTGGATTAGAATCTAAGAGAGGCAGGAGACTTGGGTTCAAATCTCAGTCTTGCTAAATACTCTTTCACCTTGAGCAAATCACTTCACCTTTATAGTCTCTGTATCTGTAAAATGAGATTGAACTAGACAGTGGGAAAGCCTCTTTTATCTCTAAATCCTACTGCTGCTTCCCTGTGTCTCCTGACTTCTAATTCAACGTTCCTTCACTGTACCATGTCATATCAACACTACTGTATTGTTGGTCGAAGTTTATAATATTTACACATGTTAAAGCACGAAACAGTAATCTGATATGCAAGCAGAAAAAGCAAAGGTCTGGCAGTCAAGAGACAGTAGTTCCACCCCCAGTTTCTCACTAACTGAATTGGGTAAGACCTTTCACTTCTCTCATCTGCATAATAAGGGCTTGGAACAGATCAGGAGGTGAGGCCAAATAGCCCACAGCCTGTTTTTATACAACCCTGGAACTATGAAGGGTTTTTACATTTTTAACTACAATAAAACTTTATTAAAAACTGTAAAAACTCTCCTTGCCTCATCAGCCATACAAGAACAAGTGGCAGGCTGTGGCCTGTGGGTTGCTACCCTTTGGAATAGAAGATTTCTAAGGTCCCTTCCAGCCCAAAGATTCTATAGGAGGGAGTCTTCATCATCCCAATGGGGAATACTAACTTCTTCATGCTACAACTTCCTTGCGCTGGGAAGCTACAGCATCAGTTGCTTACTATGAAAAAATATGGTATAGTTCATTAGACAACACAACAACCTTAATTTTTTCTTTCTTGGCATAAACTGACTCTAAATGCAATTTTCTCAAAGTTTAAAACTGAGGGAACTCCATAGGCCAAAGAAGTATTTACAATTATTGCAAAGATCACTGCAGTGAGAACACAGAATCTTCTGTATATAATCGTTAATGTGTTTGTGTACTTCTCCAAAGGCATTCCCATGCATTTTCTCCTATGAAATAGACACTCTATGTCACCCTGGCCTCCCCCTCACTTTCCAGACATCCACCTCAACTCCACCAGAAACCTAGGACTCTGGCTAGCCCGAGTTCTCCAGCACTGACCTCATCATGCCAAGGTGCTAGCTTGCCTCCATCTCCTCACTATGCCCTTTGTGGGTACCTCCATCTTCCTTTCCTCCAGACCCTTTCACGTGTGTCTTCCTGCCTGAGAATACAAGGTAGGGACTGTCTTGTTTGCTTGTATGTATATCCCCAGTACTTAGCTTAGAGCTTGGCACACAATTGGCAGTTAGTAAATGTTCTATCTATGTCTATCTATTTTGCATTTTAAAAAAAAGGATATCAGAGAGTGAATAACAACATATAATATAAATATATTCGTTTTAACGAGTTTCTGTCTCTTATCACTGCTTACATGTAAGCCTATATCTTATGTACAAATTACTAGAAGGGACAATAGGGACATTATCCAACTCCTCTTAAACACATCACAATTAATTAACTACTTATTGTGTGTCAATTATGTGCACGTGCACTGTGATTAAAACTGTAAAGGATTTTTTTTTAATGATAATTCTAGAATGAAAAGGACACACTCAGTCCTACGACCACAAACACCTATCTTCTGTAGCAAAACTGTCCTACAGTCAACTTTTTTTGGGCAGTAAAACTGCAACTAACATCTTATAAACATACTTCTAAGTACAAAAGTCAAAAGAACCCAAGCATGAACAACTTACCTTTCCATTTGGCAACCAGTGCAGAATCTGAAATACTAAAGTCTGGTCGACTTCTTGACAGAACGCCTTTTCCAAAATAACCCTTCCAGGAAATAAACATTAATTCCTAGTCAATGATTTGTTATTTAGCTAAAATAGAACAACTGACACACACTTTCACAACAGTTTCTAACTTGTGTTGCTTCATTCATTTAACATTTCTGAATACTTCGCTACATGTTACATTAATCCACTTTTTCAATGGTTCTGCTAAAATCCAAACAAACATGGGCAACAGCAAATGAACGCCCAGGATTTCACCATCAGGCAATATGCTTTGGATGAGCTACAAGAACACACTTCATCTAGGGAACATCTGTATAGGTATGAGCATTTTGTAATCTTACATGCCTTAGAAATAGGTTGCCAACTCTGTTTACATACTGATTCTTCTTCTCTGAAAAGACCAGCTAGTTTATGCATGTTTTCAATTTCTATTACATCACATCAGTGACAAGTCAATATTTGGGTAAACACTATATGTGAAAATTTAAATCTAAACTTTGGAATGATAAGCTACTATTTTGGTTAAAGCCTATAAAAATAAGCTTTCAAAGGAGATGAACATCTACTTGTGACATCCTTGTATCTTTATGGCTATTTATTTCTCATGGGTAAGCAAAGAGCATTCCCTTGAACACAGCTGATTACCAGAGTACTAATGAGAACAAGATCAGTTTCAATTCCCATACAGACCCAATTAGTTTTCCTGATAAAAGCTTTACTTTATATAACCATATCATCTACTTCTAGAAATAGGGAGATGATGACAACCCACTGGTCACAATGGAAGAGGAGACTGAGCATGTATGATGTGGCCCAAGCTCACCACTACAACTAAGAAAACATCCAAAAAGAATTGTATATGCTTCCCTACCAAGTAGCTCTTTAAGCCTTTACAAGGTAAATTTCTAAACTGGTAATGGTCACCAGATGCCTAGGTTACAAAGGAACTAAAACACTTAACACTTACCTTACCATACAACTGTTTAATAGCCTCTGCATTCCTTACAACGACATTATTGTTGATAATTTCAGCCCGGTATACTTTGAAATCTTTTTGAAGTGTAACGTCCTGACTGAAAGGGATGGGGAATGGTGATTCATAACTCTCATAAACTCTTCTTTTTCTTTTTGGGGCATGGAATACTGCTTCTGCCATTTTGGATAACTAGAAGCAAAGAACAGACAATAATGCTTACTTCTCGGCATCAGTGCACAAAATGCTGGGCTGATCTGATACAGTACTGAACATGATGACGGCATTCAGATTATTTTATCACTACTCTTTGGCACGCTATCTTCTGTCCTGGGGAAATGTATATACAGTAAGTACCACATGGATGAGCACTGAAACCTGGAGAGAAAATACAAAATAATAACAACCCTGCGTATGCAGTGCCTATGACTAACAACAGCCCTGTGTGGGAGGTAGTACTGAGGCTAACAGAACTTAAGTGATTTGCCCATTCACAGTCACATAGCTGACAAAGGACTCAGTTCTGACTCAGATTCAGCCTTTGACTTCAAGTCCCTATGATGACTTTTCTACTAAATGCTGTCTTGATATGAACTGAAATTAGACTAGGAACGTTTACTTTATGAAGGATGTGAATCTTGTGGTTGGCTATGAAAGAAATACAAGTTTTGAAGAGAGAAAGGTGAAAGCATTCCAGGCACAGGTAAAAACACTGGTAGAAAGCCTGGCTTTTTGTCAGGGGAGAGACAGAGTTGAGATGAAGATTTGTTCCAAATGGAATAGAGGTATTATATTGGAGAGTAATAGGAGAAAAGGCTAAATATTTAAGAGTGAAATAATTACTGAAGAGCACTGAATGAAAGGCTGAATTTGGGTGTGATTGGATAAGGCGCCACTCTAAGTTCTTAAGCAGATAAGGGCTATAGTGAGGTCCATTTTCTAATGGACTAAGTGGCTAATAAAGGTCCCCAATATTTTTTAAGTGTAAATTTTGTCCTGAACTTAATAGCAAATAAAATGCACATTTCCATGTGCAAAGTAAAACAGAAATAGATTGTGCCTGACACCACAACCACTATCACACATGCATCCTGCTTTTCCTTTTAAGTATAAACTCATTGTGCCAAACTTTTAAAGTTGCCCTGCTGGTCTATTTTCTCCTTTTCACTTCTGTGTATTTAAAAAAATGGTTCGATAATATATATTCCAACTCTTCTCCCCCTATTGAAAACAAAAAAACCCAGAACCTCTGTGACAAATACGCAGAATGAAAGAAACCAAATTATGCACCTTGAGTCCATCATATCTCTGTCAGGAAGGAAACAGCAAGCTTCATCAGGTTTTTGATAACCTGATGGCTATGAGGTAGAACCACAGTGTTTCAACGTGAATTTCTCCAACTATTAGTGATTTCGAATATTTTCGACATGATGTCAATAGCTTTATTTATTTGACAACTACCAATTCATGTCTCTTGACCATTTGTTATTGGGGGAATGTCTCTTATCTGTATTTCAATAAGTTTGTTATGCATCCCGGATAGTGGACCTTTATCAGAAAGACTTACTGCAAAGTCCACTCCTCCCACCCTCTGCCTCAACTCTTTTCTTTCTAATTTTAACCATTTAAATTTTAACTTTCTTTTATTTTTCTCTTGGATCTTTTGGTTAATACTAACCTCAACTGACCAAAACCTGTCCCAAGGGATATGAAAATTTACTTACATGACTCATATAAGAAGCCAGAAGAATATCAACTGTCCCCAACTCCTGGGCAAGCTGTAAATCCTCCTCCTTAATGCTCGACTAATTGTGATTCCCTATAAGTAGTTTAATCTGTAACCTAATTTGGTTTACCTACTGTTTCATGAAGTTTGTTTCCCTAGGACATGTATGAAATTACGACTCTGCTTAACTAAATTTGTTCAACCTTTATGATACTGAAGGAAGTATGGGATTATGGATCTATCTTCTCTTTAACTTTTATGGTCTTTTATGGCCAATATTCCTCTTACGGAATATACAAAATTGCAATATGTAGGTGAATTATTTCTCTGTCACTTTAATGTAATATTTCCTATAAGAAACCTTGTCAGAATCCTGCGTCTGAGTCTGTGATGCCATTTAGGATTTTCTTCACAAAGATACTGAAGTAGTTTGCTATCTGCTTCTCCAATTCATCTGATAGATGAGGAAACTGAGGCAAACAAGGTTAAGTGACACAACCAGTAAGTATCTGAGGCCAGATTTGAACTCAAGATGAGTCTTCCTGACTCCAGGCCTGTACTCTATCCACCAAGCCACCTAACTGCCCATAATTTTTGCATTGTGGTAAATATATATTTGGCAGCAGTTACTAACTACATGAACTTAGGAGATATTTCTCCCATAACAACTACATTGGTTTTGTCTGTCCAAAAATTTTAAAATTTTATGTAATGAAAATTGTCCATTTTATCTTCTGCGAGCCTCTCCATCCCTTGTTCAAAACATCATTTTCCAGAATCTGATTCCAACCTTCAGGGCAGCAAACCAAACTCTGGCATTTTTAGCTTACAAATAGAAAAAATGGTGACTACTGAATTTTTGAATACTTGTTGGGAGGGAGGAGCAGTTCTTGGACAGAAGGGTCTGTGCAGTTTTTTCACTTTGGTATTCCAGTCATTTCACATAGTGCTTTGCATATGATAAGCACTGAACTTTCAATGCCTGAAGTGATGGCTGACTGGCAAAAATGCCTTAGGCCACAGGTTTCCCGATCAGGCTAGCATTCTTTCTACTTTACCTAAGAGCCACTAAGAGCTGTTGAATTAGTGACTCAAGTTATCCATGCCTGAAGAGCCTCCATAGTTAAAACATTCTTAGTCAGGTTCAGATGGAGCTGGTGGCCACAACATTAATATTAATTTTGCATACATCTTTAACAGGCTCACAGACATTGTGTTGTTTTATCTATGTAACAACCCTGTGAGGTAGACTCCTTCCCCAAAAGTCTTTCATGATACTGACTTTCATCCAATCTTATCCAACACTAAAATCACAGATTTCTACATTTAGGTAGTATGCTATATAGCTCATTTACAATGGAGGTGACAAACTCAAATAGAAGCCATCTCCTTGTGGTCCCACAAATTAGCATCATCTATGTTTTATTGTATTTTTATGTTAAACATTTCCCATTACATCAGGTTCTAGCAGCTTCAGGAGAGCCCAAGTTTGATACCTGTGCTTTACACCCCTAGTATCTTGAGATCTGCTTTGGTTAAATTCTTTAAGACCAAGTTCAAATACTTTCTCCTCCAAGAAGCTTTTCCTAATATCCTTAACTAGAAGTAAAGCCTTCCTCACTTGATCTGAGTATTTTATACCTTTTTCATCACTTAATGATATTCTAATATGTATTAGATGGATGTGTGTATATCTTGTCCTTAGGAATAAATGGAGCAAGAGAAGACTGGACGTGGAGTCCAAGAAAATTCCAAACCCTACTTCAGATACTCACTAGTGAGTGGAATAGGTTTAGTGAAGACTTCTCAGATTGTAATTCTTCTCCCAGGGGTGAGGTAAGACCTAGAGGCTCAAGGTTACAATATTTTTAGAATAGAATAATTCCATATAAGGATATAAAACTGTGTAGTGTCTTAGGGTCTCAAGGATTGGATAAAACTTACATAATTCCTCGATATCTTCATTTCAAAAGGGATTGGTTAGATTTCATGTCTAGAATGTAAGATCATATTCTCAGCTAATGAGGATAATGGTCAGTGTGGGGGGAGGGACTTGCGTTAGGGTCTATATAAATCACTGCCTTTTCTTTGTCTTCGACTTTCCTACTCCAGGTGAACTGCTGTAGGATTGTCCCGCTTCTCGAGAATCGAATAAATAAACTTTCTGTCATCACTTTGAGAGGCCTCTGAGTAATTAATTTAAGTAGGGACCTGAGCCATCCCACACACTAGCTATATGATTCTAGGGAAATTACCTATGTCACTCTGACCTCAGTTTCCTCATTTATAAAATGGGATCATACTGAGCCTACAACACTTATATCACAGAGCTTTGAGAAGCTTGTATAAGATAATGTATGGGAAGTGCTTTGCAGACTTCAAGACATTATACAAGTATTGTTATTTCTCCACAGGAAGCCACCTGTGGGCAGCAACTTTGGATGATTCATCCTTGGGTCTCCCCCAATGTCTCACACAAGTTTCTGCACAAAGCAGGGGTTTATTATGGGTTTGTTCAGTGAACAAAGGGACTGTCTGCTACTGCATCAGTTTTTCAACTCCTCCCACACTAAAGTCCCATGCTTCTTCTCAGTATGCTAACTGAACTCTAGTGCTTAGCAAACCTTAAAACACGATGCCAATGTGAGCTATGATTCTGCTAAAGGAGGATGCTGAGACAAAGCTTGGCATGGGATGGAGAACCTCAGAATGTGGAAGACTTATGCTCAAGCATTGCATCCTCTGACCCACACTAGCTTGGTGACCTGGGCCAGTCACTTAAATTCTTGGTGCCCTGGGAAGCTCTACTTTGCAAAGTGGATGCTGATCTGGACTGGTAAAGCGAATGCCTTTGACCTTTGTAATAGAGTCAGATACAAAGCAACAGGAGGATCATAAGCCTCAGACTGTAAGGGACCTAAGAGTGACCTCATTTTGCAAGAGAAACTAAGACTCAAAGCAGTGAAGTGTGATATTTCCTCATTATTAGATGAATTCTGACACCAAGAGATGGGTAGACAAGGGGAGATGCTCTGAGCAAAGACACGTGGGACTGTGGCTGCCATGAGAGGGAAGGCTTTAGGAAAGGCTTTTAGGAAAGTCAGTTTGACTGCTGAGTGAAGGATAAATTGGAGTGAGGAGAAACAAGGAGACCAACCAGTGGGCTATTGCAGTAATCCAGATGTGATGTGATGAGACCTGGCCACGAGGTAGTTACAGTGTCAGAGGAGAGAAGGGAGCATATATGGGAGATGGGATGTCAGGGGAAAGCCATTAGGGTCGTGTGACTACAAGTAAAGTGCAAGAGAAGGAGCAACATCTGTCTAAAAGACAGGGTGAAGGCGAATGTAAAGGATTTTACATGTCACACCCCAAAGCTTTTTGAGCAGGGGAGCCACATGGCCATATTTGTGTTTAAGCATTTTATATTATATATATTATAAATTTTATACATTATATTATATTATAATATGTATAACTATATATTATACCTTAATATAAAATGTCTAAAGGTAGAGAGGCAGGAAGTAACAGTTGGCACTTGTCCTCCTCTTCTTCCTCATTTCACCATGGATCCCTTACATTCCAGCCAAGCTGTGGTTCCATTCTCCTTCTCCTCAGCCCTCTCTTACCATGGCCTTTTCCTTCTATCGGCCCTGGCCTGGAACTGCCTCCTTCCTGTATCTGTCAATTGAAGTCTTTCCTTTCTTCAAGGTCCTGAGAACTCAGATGCCTCCTCAAACTTCTCAAAGCAGGGTCACAGAGCTGGAGCAAAGGCATCTCAGACGCTAGGCCAACATGTAAGTAAAGACTACCCTGTGCATCCTAAGGGGTAAAGCACTCTGTAGCCTCTGCTTGGTATCAGGAAGAGCCTGGTTCAAATCTCACCTCAGACATTATCTGGGTGACCCCGGGGAAGTCATTCAACCTCTAGGTGCTTCAGTTGGTTCATCTGTAGAGACACTGGACTACACATCCTTTAAGGCTCCTTCCACCACAAGGTCTTGAGATTTCTTCCTTTTCCTCTCTAATCAACAAACATTTATCAAGGTTCTACTATATGTCAGACACTGTGCTGGCGATATAAAAAAAACCTCTCTGCCTTCAAGGAGCTTAGATTCTAACGGGGGAGATAAAGGTATACAAAGCAATCTACACATAGGACGAAATCTGGAGAGGGAAGGCTTTAGAATTAAGAGGAGTTGGGGAGGGCTTCTGATGGGAGGTGGGGTTGTAGTGTGGACTTGGAAGCCAGGAGGGAAGAAAGAGTGTTCCAGGTAGGGTGGATGGCTCCTGAGATAGCCAGGAGGCCGGGTGTCCCTGTGGGAGAGGACGGTGGAAAGACCAGGAGAAGGGCTTTGAATCGTTTGTATTAGATCCCGGAGGGGTTTGGGGGGGCTGAATGACGGGTCACGTCCGCCTCCTGCAAGAAGCCCGATCCCCGCTTTATCCCGGGCACACGCGGGCCCCATCACTCAGCAGGCACCAGCGCCCCGCACACAGTGGGCGCTTCACAAGTGCCCGCTGCCCAAGCCCCTCCTCTGAGGAGGGGGAGCCCCGTGGGTCCGCCCGAGAACAAGGAAGTTCGGGGTCACGGACTGCGGGCCTCAGTTTCCCCATTTGTAAAGTGGGTCACCAGGGCACCTCCACCTCCAGGGGAGGTTGGGGGGGGCGGGACGACGTACAGGAAGCGCTCTAAGAGTCCCAGGCGCTGTGCGGGAGCCGGGATGACGTTATCCCCACGTGCGGGACCTCATCGATCGGTGCTTGGACAGAACTTCCCACTGCCCGCCCGGGCGCCTCCGCAGAGACCAGCCTCTGACCACCCCTGGGGGCCGCGAGCCCCCTCGACCCCCTCCTTACCCCTCCACCAAGAGACCGCCCGGCCGTCAAGCACTCTCTCGTCACCACGGCAACCTGCTGTCAGCGTGTGACGACGTCCTGCTGCGCAGGCGCAGACCCAGCGAACGGCACGTAACCACTCCACGTATCTGCGTCACTGAAATCCCTTCAGCCCAGCCACTTCCCTGCGCACGCGCAGTGCTTCCATCCTAAGCCCCGCCCACTCACCCTTACGTCAGAAGCTGAGAGCGGCGTGCTCTGTCACGTGGCTAAGTCTGGAGCATTTCCTGGGGACCAGACTTGGGCATAGAGCCGGAAGCAGGCCTCACCCCGGGGGCTCTGGGACTTAATCCTTTGTTTCTTTTCTAAAGTTTTTATTGATATTACCCCCCCTAAATAACCATAGTTATCCCGAGTCTCCCCCCTCTCCTCAGGACAAATAATTTTTTAGAGGAAAAAATAGTTATCACAAATGATCAATATATTGAAAATATTCTAACCCCGCCCCTGGGGACTTCCCACCCCCAAGAAGGTGTCTTATCTCTCTTCGATGCTGCTACTTCTGGTTAGCGCCTGTTCCCGAAGCTCTCCTCAGCTACAGCTTCGGCTCGTCGACCAATCGATAAATATCTATCAAGAGGGGCACTGTGCTTGGTATTGATGACCCAAAAGGCAAAAGGCAGGCCCTGCCCTCCGGGAGAACCCAAATGCAGGAGAACCTGGGTCTACGAGTAACCTGGCTTACCTGTGCTTCCTCCAGGAGGAGAAGTTGTTCGCAAAATTGGTCTTGTAGGAACCACAAAATTCACAGTAAGAACGTCTCTTTGGACTTGAACGAGGGATGATGCTCAGCGAGGGCAATGGGTTGTTTTTGTCTGTTTTTTAGCTTTCATATGTCAAACAAAGGAACCTCGGGTCGATATAGGCCTAAGGGCCTCATTGGGTGTTGACCCTTGGTGGAGGCAGCATCGTTGGCTCTCAATGGCACCATTACAAGGTGGTCATGTGTGTTTGCCTAGGTACCTAAAAGTGTTCTACAACAATGTTTGTGACAATGGCCCCCATGAAGACTGTGGAGAAGGAAGGTGCAAGAAGGAGATCATGACCTTTACATCAGCAGCGCTTCAAGGTGACGGAAGGTACCCTCCTTAAGGACCATGTCAACAATCCTTGGCTTCTTCAAGATCGTCCACAAAGCTTGAGATGGAGTCACCAGGAGAACCTTCAGTTCTACTTGGTGAAAACTGTGACCCAGCGGTATGCCCCAACGTGAATTTGAGGGCTTCATTCCAAAAAGGAACCAGTGGTCAATGAAAATCATGTTTTGGGCAAGACGTTGGGACTGGAGGTGGATGCTGAAGACGTTCAAGAATGAGTAGAGGGTCATAGCCAGGAGCTGACCATGAATGAAATGATGGATCTGCATAAGGAGCAGCAGGGAGAGGTTGTGGAGGATATCTCATCTGAGGAGGAGGTTGAGAGGTCAGAGGAATCCCTCATGTCAAGTGAGATTACAGGGGTTTATCAGATGTGGGAAAAAGTGCAAAATTTTGTTGAAAACCATCACCCAAATAAGGCTGTAGCAATGAGAGCCACGAATATTTTTAATGGTAATGCAATGTCACATTTGGGTAACATGATGAAAAAAACATCAAAAGCGAGTGTCCTTAGACAGATGCCTAGTCAGAAGCAAATATAAAGAAAAAAAATCAGTGAGTCGAAACATGAAAGTGATTCTAAAAAATGAGGACAGTAGTGTTAGTTTACTTTTAGTGAAAATAGCATGAGAGAACACTCCTGACATTGAAATTCCTAGAAGGAGATTCTCCTTCCAAGCAATAATCCTTCCTCCTCCTCCTCCCTCTCATCTCCCTCATGCCAGCCATGGCTCTTCTCAAAGGAAAAGTGCAGGTTAATTTATTTTATTTTCGGTTTATTTTGTGTACGAATCATTGCTATTGTGTGTTAGGCGCCTTAGGGATAAAAAACTTAAATTATAATTAATTATTTTTCTGTGAATATTTTTGGGGATGTGGTACCAGTCATCTGATTTTCCATTATTTCCTATAGGAAAATTCGCTTTTCAATATGAACAAATTGCATGACAAACAGCATCTCGGAACAAATTAAATTGGTAAAATGAGGTTCTACTGTATATGCAAACAAGCTATAAATAGAGGATAAATAGGAGATAATTAAGAGAGGGAAGAAAGAGGGGGGGAAAAGTATTTAGTTCAGCAAAACTAACATTAATCAAGCTTGATTTCATTTGCTGCATTCCTACTTCTGTAGAAAGGGAAGGGAAATTCACTCTCATATCTCTTCTTCAGGGTCATGTGTGATCATTATAATTATATAGTGTTTGACAACCTGGTTTTCTAAAAGTAGCAGAAAGTAGGAGAATGAACCAGACATAGATTGTTACTGCTTCTATGGCAGCCAACCCATACTACCCATCACATCATAGTCCTTTCTTTGGACCTCCACTTATCAATTAAGTACATTTTCCCTCACGTCAGTGTTGTGTTTATATATCTCTACCCCCATTGGATTATAAACTTTGAAAGCAGGTTTTCTGTGGTTTTTTACCTTTGTATTTAACACAATTATTAAATGTTTATCAAACTACTCAACTGTCCTGTACTAACTCTAATTACCACAGGACTTCAAGGAAGAGGAGCATCTTAATGAGATATGGAGTAGTCTTAGAGGAGATGGAATTTGGTCCCCAAAAGGAGGGAGAGAAAAGTTATCTAACTGGAATTTGGGAGGGCATGTGGTATAGTAAGTAGAGTTCTGGACTTGGAGTCAGGAAGACCTGAGTTCAAATCTTGCCTGTGACACTATGTGACCAAGGGCAAGTCCCTTTAGCCTCACCTCAAGGATGTGTACCCATGTGGGTGGTGGATTAAAATAATAATAATGTGGTTCAGTCATGTCTGACTCTCTATGATCCTCTTTGGGATTTTCTTGGCAAAAGAAGTGGTTTGCCATTTGATTCTCCAGCTCATTTTACAGGTGAGGAAACTGACACAGACAGGTTAAGTGACTTGCCCAGGATCACACAGCTAATAAGTGTCTGAGACTAGATTTGAACTCAGGTCTTCTTGACTCCAGGCCTGTACTCTGTGCACTATGGTACCACCTAGCTGCTCTGTAATAGTAATAGCTAGCATTTATGTAGTGCTTACTGTGTGCTAGTGTTGTATAATCATTATTTCATTAGCTTCTTACAACGATCCTGAGAGGTAGGTGCTACTATTATCCCTCTTTTACACATGAGGAAACTGAGGCAAACAGGTTAAGTGACTTGCCCAGGGTCACACAGCTAGTACGTGAATAAGGCCAGATTTGAACCTGAGCCCAATTGCCCCATTGTACTTGGACTCAAGAGAGACAGGAGTTTGAATCCTCCCTCTACTTAGCTCATTATTGGCTTAATTTAATATTGTAATACTTACATTATCTACTTCATTATGATGAGGGCTGGCCTTACATTTTTCTAAAGACTTGGTTTCAAACTCTCCTCTAATATGTACTAGGTATGTGACTATTGCTTCAGGCAACATGGTAAGACAGTAAATTGCAGATGAGTTCCTGATCTGCATTAGTGGAAGGAGTTTCTAAGCTGGGAATTTCCCCCAATAGGATGGATTAAATAAAATTTAAAAAAAATTCCTACCTCACAGAGTTGATGTGAGAGTCAGATGGTATAAAATGTAAAGACACTTTTTCATCTTGGAGATGCCAGTTATTATTGTTTTGGGGAACATTTTTGAGAGTGAAGGCTTGATAAGTGATTCCAAGGCTAAAATGAGATCATGTAAGTTAGAGCTTTACAAATATGCCTATACAAGGGTCTGGCTGCTAGGCGGGGCCATAGTGCACAGAGGACTGGGCCTGGAGTCAGGAAGACTCATTTTCCTGATTTTAAACATGGCCCCCACACACACATATATATGTCCATTATGTTTTTCTGACTAAGATACAAAAAATGAAGTGCACACAAAATGGTCTATAGGAATCGGTACAATTGGTACTATTGGTACAATACTTAGCAGGGAATCCATCTACTTTTGGACTCTATCTACTAGAAGTTCAGTAACTTCTAGTAAAACCTGTCTCCAGGTAAGAGGATTCATCAGTCTGCTTTCCTTGTGCTTTGAATTTAGATTGGTTTTTCAAAAAGCAAAGGAAGATCTCTTTAACCACATGAATCAAAAAAAGCAGGAATTTTTAGTATTTTTCTTGCTGGGGGGTGGGTGGAGGGAAGCCTTTGGCCATGAATATGCTGTTAAATGTTTAACAACTGGCTGTCTAGGAAGAAAAAGTGCCTATGATACACTTTTAAGTTAAATTTGCATTATTAGCATTTTCTCCATGGTTTCTTAAGTCTTGGCAATCAACAGAACAGTAAATCAAGCCCTGATTTGTAGTGTTTACTGCTTTCCAATGCATGATTGTTCGTACTGAAAATTTAACAATTAGCCCATGGCTTCCTCTTGCAAAAGAAAAATACACCTCTTAAAGTAAAATTTCATATAGTTATATATGCAAACAATATATACATACATTTGGGTAGCATCATCACTGAATTATAAAAATTTGGATAATGCCAGTATGTATTTTAACCAACATTCCTGTTCAGTTTCTTACTGAAGAGAGTGATTTCAGTTTCACAATGAAAGCAGCTGCTCCCTGTCATTCATTGTCTTAGAAAGGGAGTGGGGAGATGATGCTTGGCTATTTCTTAGTCTTAGGGTCCAAGAAAGGTATGGTTTATTATCTATCTTGTTCAGCTTAAAACTTAGTATGAAAAAGAGAAAAGAATCAAAAAGTTTTTTGCTTCTTTTAAGAAAGATGGGACAGGGATCTGTAATATAAAAGGTGGGTATTATCTTGAGGGCACATCTGATAACCGGCACCCATTTTCATACCCTTAAGTGGTACCTCCTGTGTTGAGAACTCAGAGTCGTATTATCGTTCAGTTGTTTTCAGTCATGTCCAACTCTTTGTGACTCCATTTGGGCTTTTCCTGGCAAAAATACTGTAGTGGTTTGCCATTTCCTTCTTTAGCTCATTTTTACAGATGAGGAAACTAAGGCAGACAAGGTTAAGTGATTCATCCAGAGTCACACAGGTAGGAAATGTCTGAGACCAGATTTGAATTCAGGAAGATGTCTTCTTGACTCCAGGCCCAGTGCTCTGTGCTCTATGATGCCACCTGGCTGCCCCTCAGAGCCATATGGGACCCATTTTCCTGCTTCATATGTTAGGAATTCCTACATCCATGATATGAATCATCAAAGAAGTTAAAGAACTAGGAAAAGTCCCAAACTACCAAACATATCAGTGCATATCCAAGTCTGAGTCTAGCTGGTCAGCATTGTCCATTTGTCACACAAGCAGTGCGTGCATGCGTGTGTGTGTGTGTGTGTGTGTGTGTGTGTGTGTGTGTGTGTTTGGACAGGAGGGAGGGTAATAATAGCTTCGTAGTTCCTGAAGGAAATATTTTTTGCCCCCCCCAAAGAGTATTAAAATTGCAAATCCAAATTTTTTTATGAAGATGTTAACTTGTACTAGGACTATTTTATATTATATTTCAATAAGGTACAACTGAAAATGAATATAGACTTAGTAATATGTACCTTTCTAGGCTCCACCAACTAAAGGATTCCTACTTTTATACTAAATCCTCTCTAATTTGCCCTTATTTGAAAATTCAGTGCCCAAATCTGTGTTTGCCTTGTGTAAACAGATTGGGATTGTTTAACCGCCAGGTGGTGCTACTACACAGCAGCATTACCCTTTTCCACAGGCAGGATCAGTCACTGGGGAATCCCATATTTAACCTGATGGTTATGTTTCACCCTAGGGGAAATACCAATGGTTCAGTGGTTCTCAGGGAATGGATGAACTTTTATCGGTCTAGTTCTGCCTCTCTCTGGGTGGCCCTACCATCTTAAAAGTCTAGAGCAAGAGTTTTTAACCTTGTGTCCATGGATCCCCAAGCGATCCCTGAATAGGTTCCAAGGGGTCTAGGTTGCTGAAGAAAGCACAAATCAGGCCAGGTAAGAAATGGAACAGTTTAAAAGCTTCCATGCTCCTCAGAGTAGGACCCAACTCTGGTTGGTACCCATGTTTGCTCCCCACCATGATAGGAGATTATGTCTAAGAGGACTGGTCACTTGGTAGAAGAGCCTTTCATTCAGGAGACTTTGAAAGGAGAGACAATCTCTCCTTTCTTCAGAATATGTGGGTTGGAATTCCAGTAGCTTTCCTTGAATTTCCTCTGAGGGAAAGGAAGAGGTATTTCTTCTCTCTCTTCCTTCCCCTTCCCCTGTCAGTGACAGTGGGCAGACAGGCTGGCCTATATCACCCTAGAGACTGGACCATGGGGTACCAGCTATTTGCGAGACTACGTAACTGACCTGCAATTCCACAATGGTGTTTCCAACCTTGGTGGGTACCCCTTGAGTTTGACAGTTTAGGATTTCTGGATCTGGATGCCAGGTGCCCAGTAGGAGATGATCTTTGAACAAAACTGCTCAGAAGAGAATCTTTGCTAGGAAGAGAAACCAAACCATGCCTCGGTTTGGCAGAATATATGATCCTTGAGAGAGCTGCTTAGATAGTATACAGAGTGAAGGTGAAGGCAATACAGAGTGAAGGTGAAGGCTTGTTCAGCAGTCCAACATGTTTCATATTTTAGTCTTTACAGTATTCATCTTCTAGAAGGATATTTTGAGAGTCATAGAGTTATGGGATACTGTTTCATGTTTTAAGTGTTTGCCAAAGTATGCTTAGGAATCTTTTGTATTTTGAGCATTTCTTTTGTAGTAGAACAAATAAATATCTGCCTTTCTCCTGAGCTATTTTGTAACATTGAGTATCTTTTTAGAATGGATCCTGTCAGTCTCTTCTGCTGAGACCTAGATATGAGCCATATGGGTTTTGGGGTAGGGGGCAAGCACACTCAACCAGGGTCCAAGGCCAAGGCTCCTTATTAGGAGAGAGTGTTCTCATTCACCATGGCCAGAGTTCTTTACAGCTAGAATGCATTTCTTTCTTTCTTTTTTTTTTTTTTTTTGGAGGTGGAAACCAAGGCAATTGGGGATTGGATGACTTGACCAAGCTCATGCAGCTAGTAAGTGGGTCAAGTGTCTGAAGTTGCATTTGAACCCAGGTCCTCCTGATTCTAGGGCTGGTACTCTCCTCACTGTGCCACCTAGCTGTCCCCTAGAATGCATTTCTTATATCCTCCCAGACGATCTTTCTCTTGCTTCAAGGCCAGATGAGCTGTCACCTTTTCCTTGAAGCGTTCTCTGATCTCCTTATTGTCCAGTCGTTTCAGATTCTTTGTGACCCGACCCCCATTTAAGGTTTTCTTGGCAAAGATACTGGAGTGGTTTGCCATTTCCTTCTCTATCTCATTTTACAGATGAGGAAACTGAGGCAAGGAGGATTAAATGATTTGCTCAGGGTCACATGGCTAGTAAGAGTCTGAAGCCAGATTTGAACTCAGGAAGATGAGTCTTCCTGATTCCAAGTCTACCATACCCCCTAGCTTGATCTCCTCTGCTGAGAACTTTGTCTAGACCTCATGTCTGCTCCCATTTACTTATCCCTCTACCCCTGTAGGATGCAAAGAAGACAGAGACTATCTGGTTTTTGTCTTTGAATGCCCAGTGCCTTGTGATTAGTCAGTTGTTCAGGGTTTGTGATTTCCCCTTGCCTTCCTCCCTCCTCCATCCCCCAGCCCCAGGCCATCTCAGAATCTATGCCAGATGCCTGGCTGGCAGGAAGAACTGCCACCATTGGGGGCATCCTCTTCCCTTGCATTCTCCATTTGCCTTAGCTGCTTGATTGCTCCCAGAGCTTTGATGAAATAGAAATGAACAAGACCCAGGCCTTGAAATCTCCCCTAAACTTCTAAGTCTTGTGGTCCCCTGTGCTGTCATCTTAACTACTCCCATAAACTCAAGGACCTCTGGGTTTTGCTAGAACTATCCTTTCACACTTAAGACTTCTGGGTTTTTCCAGCTGATCTGCCTCTAACTTTTCTTTTATATGTTATTTCCCCTAATTAGAGTATGAACTTTTTGAAATCAGAGACTCTTTTTTTTTTTTTTTGGTATCCCCAGCCCCTGGCATAGTGCTCAGAACATAGTGAGCTCTTCATGAATGCTTTTTCATTCATTTGCTAGTTTCTGGGGGTCGTTAACCCAGCTCCCCCCCCCCCCTTCCGAATCAGAAGGTAGGGAAGACTTGGATGAGCGAGATTAAGCCAAATTTCAGAGATGGTAAGGAGTATATGTAGAGTATGGATGGTAATATGGAGACAAGCCAGCTGGAACCTATGGGGGAGTAGTAGTAGAAGATAAAGTCAGATAAGTTGGGTGGGGCCTGATTGTGGAAGGGGCTGAATGGCCGATTGAGAAGTTGGACTTTATCCTGCAGACACGGAGGAGCCACTGGAAATTTCTGTTCAAGGCTGCCTGAGCTGATGGCTCACACAATTGGCTTTTGGAACCAGGCACCTGAAATTTTCAGTGACTCGTTGCTGCCAGTAGATGTCAATGTTTCAGTAAATTTCAAAGGTCTTTCATGTTCTCAGTTTGGTTTCTACTAGCTGGCTTGGTCCACGGAGGAAGAAAACGGCTAGAAATCCTATCTTGTGTCCTCATCTCTTCTCTCTCCGCTGTCTTTTAATAATCTTATCCGAGTCCATGGTTTCAGTTATCATCTGTAGACTGATGTCCTAATCTCCCTCCTGAGTTCCATTTCCACAGCGCAAATTGCCTGCTGGACATCTCCACCAGGATGTCCCATTTTGTGTCTCAAATTCAGTATGTCCAAAGTCTAAAATATCCTCATCCTCTTTTCCCTGCAAACCTTCCTGTTCCCACAACTTTCTTATTTCTGTTGATTGCCCTCAGTTATATCCTAGTCACCAAGCTTGACATTTGGGAATCATCTTTGACTCTTCTGTCTTCTTAACCTTCTATATACAATTATCTGTCAAATCATATCCACTTCTCTCAGATCACACATTGGCTATCCTAACTCAGGCTTTTATGACAATAAACTTGGACTCTTGTAATAGCTTCCTAAATCTTCTCTCTGCTTCCAATCTCTCTGGCTTTGAACAAAAGAGCATTGCAGAGCCCTTTCTTCTGATGAGGATGAAATAACTATGGCCAAGGACTTCAGTTGAGGACAGCAACTGAAAACAGAGGGAATCTCCCTAAACTCATATCCTGTAGGGTCATGGCTGAATAATAATAACTTCTATAATAATATAGATAATATATATTATATAATATATAACATATCTATATAATAATGTAGATAATAATAATAATTTCTATAGTACTTTGGGGTTTGCAAAGCACTTGGCACTTGTCATCTCATCTGATGCTCACAAGAACCTTGTGAAATAAGTGCTATTATTATCCCCATTTTACAGATGAAGAAATTCAGGCTGAGATAGGTTAAATGGCCCAACTAGTATGTACTTGCCAAAGAGAATATGAGTTCAGTACACAGCATCCAGTGAACAGCTTCAAGGAGAGACTGTATGTCCAGTGAAGACCACTGGAGAGCAGGCCCTGTGGGAGCAGTGTGGTATCTATCACTGGGAAACCTTAGTGGTGCTGTAGAGGTACCCGTCTACATGGGTCTCCTTTTTATATGTGTTCCCCACATGTATAACACTGTCCATTGACCCTGAACATGTGAGTTTCTCTCCACATACGTTGCATACATGTGTACACTTCCCACTGATAATGTGGATATTTGTGGTCAGGCTTCCCAGGTTTATGGGGGGAGTACTTTGATGCTGCTTTTCTTACTATGAAGTTTCATGAAATGCCTTTACTTTAAATTAATTGTGACCTTTGACTGACTCTCAAAGGAAAATACCTTAGTGGGGGCTTCTGAGTTATACTTTTAATGAATGCAGACCCACAGAATGTCCCTGGGATTGGGGTAGCCTTCTCAGGGAGACCCATCCTGGGAGTTGCGAAGGGCCCACAAGTTCTATAGTCAACAAAAAGGAAACAGTACTTGACCTCAAGTTGGTTGACTGGAGCTAGAATGTAATGAACAGTATATATAATAATAAGTACTTTAGGACCTCAGAGAAGGAAATATTACAGTGGATTATACCAATAAAAAAGAAGACAGGACTTAAGTTGAGCCTTAGAATGGTATGATTTATATAGAGGGAAAATAGCTTCATAAAGATAGAAGGGTTCTTACAGGCTATTTCAATCCTTTCATTTTATAGATGAGGAAATGGAGACATAAAGAGTTTAAGTGACTTGCCCAGGATCACACAACTACTAAGTATTTGAGGTAGAATTTTAACTCAGATCTTCCCAACTCCAAGTTCAGGACGGCCCATTGCACCCAAAGGGGGAAAATGATAAGAAAAGATCGGTCCCTTTAGGCTCCAACATTCTATGTTTCAATGGATATACAAGTAGTCTGTGTAAATGGTGAGGGATCCTTATCTCCCTAATATTCACAGGGCCTTCAGAGGAGAGGTTTGTAAAAATCTTACCCTAGAGGGGTAATAAAAGGTGTAATTAAGGAGAAAAATATTCATCAGGTGTTGACAAAGTTCTCCCAAAGGTATTGCCAGGCCACAAGGGCAGTAAATTAAAAGGAAAGAAAAGAGCAAAGTCCTGTGGGAGAGAGAAACTAGAGAGAAAAGGGGACCTCTGTAGGACTGAGAGAAGCCCAGAGACCTTAACCGTGGCCTGAGATGAGAGAATGGTCAAAGGAATGAAGAAGACCAGAACTGCCAGTAGCAGCTAACCCAGAGAGTTATCAATAAAGGACTGAAAGGAGTGGAGAACATCTCAAAGTAAAGGCATTTCCTATGATGGTGTACAGTAAGAGCAATAGCTCCGATACATTTCCCTTCTCCCCTCAGTGAACCTGGACCATAACCTCCCACAAATACACAGTGGCCATGAGGAGAGTAGGTAGATTCTTAGAGGACAGGGGTAGTGAGGCAAACCACGTGGCTGTGACAGCTCTTGCCTCAGGTCCTATGGGGTGGGGCTCTGGTGTCATTTGTCTTTTTGAGGTGTACTAATGTTGCTTCACCATGAATGCAGTATCTCCCTTGGGTGGCTTGCTCAGCTGGCCTCTCTGACACCTTCTCTCTGAAACTCAACTCTTGACTGCCAGGGTTAGTCCTCTCTTGAATCTATAGTCTGCTCTCTTCTCTGCTGCCAGAGGTCAAGCTTGAAGCTACTTCCTGCTCCTTAATCTCTGTGTGGCTGTGTCTCAATCTGTTTCCTGCTTGAAGTGACGTCTTCCTCAGGTTCTGCCTCCCATCCAGATGCCATGGCTGATGGCATGGGGAAGAGAAAAAGTACCCTTCATTTCCTCCATCATCTGGTGGGGGAACTTAGGGTACAAAGTTGATCCCTGCCGGCAACAGCCTCACCTTCAATTCAGTATTAACAGACTTGTCTTTTAAAGGACTATGCGGTGTGGTCCTTCTAATTCCTTTAGGGAAATTTCTTCATACTCTGTAAAGGAATAAAAGGGTTAGATGCACTCAGTCACTCAGTCCAAAATGTTCAGTAAGAGCCTATCATATGCTAGATGCTGGGGATACAAGTAAAATGAATGAAGCAATCCCTATCACACTTTGTTTTTTCTAACACTTAATACCTTATCTATTACCAGTCACTTCTGTGATTTCTTGAACTGGCCTAGGAGGCAGGAAGGAAATCAATTGGTCTGGGAACTTCCCCTATCCCCATCAAATACATGTGTATGCAGAGGCAAATTCTCAATTCTTAGAACCAGCATTTAAAGCTAGTTTCCAGTGTCCTTGTGGTATGAGAGGAAGGTGACAAAGATTACTAAAAAACTTAGATGACAGTCTTCTACTTATTTTATAGAGGAGGAAAATCAGAGATTGACTCTGAGGGTGAAGATCTTGATAGGCTAATCAGAACACTGTGCTGAGTTGAAAAAGATGAAATTTAATAGAAATAAATGTATGTTTTACACTTGGGTTCAAAAAATTGACTTTGCAAGTACAAAATGAGGTGTAGGCATTGCTAAATAGCAATTTGTCTAAAATAGCAATCTGAATGGCCATCAGTTGGGGAATGGCTGAACAAATTATGGTATTGTTAATATGAGTGTAATGAAGCCTTATTGTACCATAAGAAATGATGAAAGAGATGGTTTCAGAGAAACCTGGGAGGACTTGGATAGCCTGAAGCAGAATGAGGTGAGCAGGACCAGAACAACTGATACAATAAAAACAAACATTGTAGAGACAAACAACTTTGAAACAACTCAAGAAGTTATCAAAGAAGTGACCAACCTTCATTCCAGAGGACCAGTGCAGACACACCTTTTTGGACATGGTCATAGTGGACATTTTGCTCTTGGAGATCCATTCTTGCCTTAGATCTCTGATAATGACTAAGTGTTTAAAGGACCATCTCATGGAAGAGGGAAGATAGTTTTATTCTGCTTGGATCCGTGTGGGAAGAATTAGGAATAATTTGTAGAAATTGTAAACAAGATGCCAGGGAAATCTTCCTAATGGCCAGTTCTTCTGAAGAAGGATGGATTGCTGAGAGAGGGTCATGGATTTTGTCCCTTTTGAAGTCTTGAAGCAGACATCAAATGTTCACTTTTCAGGTATATTGTGGAAGGAGTGATTGTTTAGGTGCAGGTTGGAGCAGGGAGGTCACTTCCAACTCTGTGATTCTAAGAAGCATGTTGCCCATGATCACATAGCCAGGAAATGAGACAGTGAGGATTAGACCCAGATGGCCTGGTTTCCAGGTCAATGCCCTTGCTCCACACAGACAGACTGGTTGAATTGGATTAAATTGAATTCAATTGAAATAAATGAAATTGGGCTAGATAGAACTGTATTTTTAAAAGGGGTCTCTCTAGAAGGGATTTCAGGACCTTGCCACCCCAAGATTAGCATCAGCCACCCCAAGATTAGCATCAGCCTTCAGAGGACTGAACTCATTGGAGATTTGGATAAACATTTTAATAATGTGAGCTAGGAGGAGAAGAGGGACCAGAGAGCAGGAAGCAGGCTAGGGAGCTCCTGTGGTAGGAAGGAATGACTTCCTCTGGGTGGGGGAAGTTTTGTCCAATAGCCATGGCAGATAACCCCTTCCTGAAAGGACCTAAGGCACAGCCGTATTGATCGAATAATTCAGTTCAATCCAACCACCATATATTAAACACTATGTGCAAAGCACTGTGCTTGGTACCGGGTATACAAAGAATTCTCTCCTTCTCTCCTCCATTCCCACTAAAGTGAGATAATCCTAGACTTTAAGGAGTTTAAATTCTAATGGAGAAAAAAACCATATACAGGCAGACCTCAGAGATATTGCTTGTTTGGTTCCAGACCACTACAATAAAGTAAATATCGCAAGAGTGAATCACACACATTTTTTTTGGTTTCCCAGTGCATATAAAAATATTTACACCATACTGCAGTCTATTAAGTGTGCAATAGTGTTACGTCTAAAAAAAAGCATACCTTAATTTAAAAATACTTTATTACTAAAAAAAAATGCTAACCATCATCTGTGTCTTAAGTAATTTGTAATCTTTTTGCTGGTGGAAAGTCTTGTCTTGATTCTGATGGCTGCTGACTGCTCAGGGTGGTGGCTATTGAAGGTTGGAGTGGCAGTGGCAATTTCCTAACATAAGATAACAATGAAGTTTGCCCCGTCCACTGACTCTTTACTTGAATACTTAGAGGCCATTCTAGGGTTATTAATTGGCCTAATTTCAATATTGCTGTGTCTTAGGGAATAGGGAGGCCCAAGAGATGGGGAATGGCATGTGGATGGGTGTCAGAACACACACAACCTTTATCGATTAAGTTCACCATCTTATATGGGCACGCTTCATGGTGCTGCTCCCCTCCCCCAATTACAATAGTAACATCAAAGATCACTGATCATCATAACAGAGAAATAATAATGAAAAGGTTTGAAATATTGCAAGAATTATCAAAATGTGACACAGAGACGTGATGTAAACACGTGCTTTTGGAAAAATGGCTTGATAGGCTTGCTCTCCACAAACCTTCAACTTATAAAAAAATGCAATATCTACAAACTACAATAAAGCAAAGCACAATAAAATGAGGTATGTCTGTACACCGACAGGTAAATACAACATATATACAAAGCAAACACAGGGAAGAGCCCAGATAACTCAGGCCTCACCTCTTAAGTGGCAATTCAGCTGAGTCTGGAAAAAAAGTTGGGATTCCATTTTTTCTCTCATGAAAAGTAGAGAAAGAACATTCTAGGGCAAAGACAAGGGGAGGGGAGATGGCCTGAGGGCTGGTCTACATCATCTGGACCTTGGCCTTACCTCTTTCATCATGGCTGCAGAAGCTTGACCCAAATCTTCTCACTTAGGAAATAGCCTTGCTGGTTATCTTTTAATAATGACTGACATTTGAAAATTGCTTTATATTTTGCAATATACAATGTTTCTTGTTTCCTCACAGCAATCCTGGGGTAGGTAATAAATGATTTTACTTATTTTATGGCTATAAGAAATAGGTTTTAAGGGTTAGGTAAGTGACCTGTCCATCTCACCCAGTTAGTAAGTGTCTTACTTAAACAAAGATCTTCTGATTCCAAGTCTGGTATTCTGTCCATTACCTCACGTTGCCTTTCTCAAACACCCATTTTCAAATTCTTTTTGAATGAGGATAAACTGTTAGAGCAATATACAGTGCAGCCTGGAACCCCAATTTTCCTTGAATTATTCTGTATTACTGCTGATTTTTCCTACAAGCATGGCAGGACCCACAGAACATTTGTATGCTGGCAGATTAGGGATGGAGTTCTTGATTTGTTAACTTTATCTAGACTGATTAGAGCAGAGGGAGGTATCTTATGGTACTTGGACTAGACTTGACCTTCGGTGTAATTCCATCTGGCTTCTGGGAAATTTTATAAAATGAAATATCTGGTGGTGGTGACCTCTGCTCTTCATGATCAAGTTGAACAGAAACGATTAATTGCATTGTTGCACTCCCTGAGGGGCCACTTCCTCATTTGGGATCCCCAGATTGTACATCTGGCTACTCCCCTCCATGTTCTAGGAGTAACTCTTAGGACTTGGGTTTCTAATATTGTTTCTCATGACTGCCCCTGCTAAACCTTGTATTGATAATCAACCTGACTTAATTAGTTTTTACAAAAAAGTATTTACTGAGAAGGTATAGGAAGAACAATCGTCACAAAAGCATTTTTCCCAAACCAGGGGTGCACAAGGATCAAGCTGAGAATAAAATGGTGATGTGCATAGAGAGCACAGGTGGCAAAGCGTGCCTCACAGCTCTTGGTCACTACAAGACCTGCTCCCCCTTGGCAGAGTCCTCATGAGTTCCCCACAAGCGTAGCTCCATGAAGTGGTGTCTTTGTAGGATCATAGTTGGGCCTTCTCTTACTTCTCTCCATCACAAGGGATTGTGATTCCTCCAACCGCTGCCCTTTTTGGGTGACTGTCTTTTCTCATTCATCTGTAGATACTTCCTCTCTCATTGGCTACTACCCCTCACTGGTCAGTGCTATTGGTTCCAGTACCAATTCTTACTATCAATAGAATGTCTTAAAGCTCTGATGGATCATTCAAGCTCACACAATTGGGAGCTCTTCTGTAGGCTGGTCTGCTTCTAGAATACCTGCTTCCAAACTGTCTTGCTATTTTATCCATAGGTCCAAAGGCACATCTGATTTTTTCAGCCAGGCACAACCTATTTACTGCATGGTGCCATCTCTATTAATACAACTATCAAAGCATTTTATTCTTTTTCAAATTAATTAAAGACTTTTTCAAAGCTAGTTTACATTTTGATTGATTGATCAATTCACCTGAGCTGTCTAGGCCTTCTGTGATTACATTAATTTGAGAGGGGATAGGAACCTCTTAGTTAAACATTTTGGCAGTTAGGTGATGCTGGTCCTGGCGTCCAAATGTGCCCTCAGATACTATCTCATCGCTTAACCCTGTTTGCCTCAGTTTCCTCATCTGTAAAATGAGCTAGAGAAGGAAATGGCAAACCACTCCAGTATCTTTGCCAGGAAAACCCCAAAAGGGGTCATGAAAAATTGGATACAACTGAAATGACTGAACAAAACAATGTGCCAGGCACTGTGTTAAGCGCTAAGGATACAAAGAAAGGCAAAAAGAGCACCAATGACAACCAGTCCCTGCCTCTCAAGGAACAAATAGTCTAATGCAGACATATATCATGTGATTTTTACAAGTGTTGCTGTGGACCAACAGCAGGGGCCAACAGGAACCGACATTTTAAAGTTGCTTTATACTTTTGTTGACCCCTCAATAAGCTATCCCCCCCCCCCCCAACTCCCCACCCCAGCCCACTGGACCTTAAGAGGAAAAAGGAAGGTTCTCCACCCCACCCTGGTTAGACTTTGAGATACAGCAAGTACAGCCATAAGAGAACTCGCCTTTGAATCTCTGAATTCTGCTGCTTACTACTCACAAAACACTTACATTCTTGGGCCCTCCATTTCCTCTTCTGGAAAACGAGGAGGGTTGGCCTAGATGACCTGTAAAGTCATTCCAGCTCTAAAGCTGTGATTTTACAAGCTGAGATGTGCTGGGTTGTTGAGAAAGCCAGGTGCAGGCCAGGATGCACCCAGGTCCACTCAGACTGTGGAGCAGAGGGAAAAGGAGCCACAACCGCCCCGAAATCTGTGTTTCCTGCATATCTGAGATTATGTACCTCAGTGTCAAAAGGCCTGAATTCCAGGCAAACCAAGAATAATGCCTCAGTCATCAAATTAGAAACCAAAATTCAGCCAAGAAATGTATTTGCTGCCAGAATGAGCATTGCCTTTTCTTCTCTCTCTCTCTTTTGCCCAAACTAAACATCCTCTTGTGAAATGTGTCCAATTTGCAATATTTACTTTCCGTTTATTTAATAACAGGAAAAGGTTTGCATGCCTTTTGTTGATTTTTACATTTCTTATTAAAATTCTTAAGGGGGTTTTGGGGAACTTAATCAGCAAAAAAAAAGAGGAGGGAAAAAAAAAAGATCTGCATTCCACAGCCTGTAGTAATATAGGAAACAGAGTGTTTATTTGGAGAGCATTTCCAAGTGGGGGAAGGCAAACAATCCCATCTAACAGTCTCCACTCTGCCTCCGTGCCTCCCTTCCCCGGCTCTGCGGGCTCCTGGGACATCTCCTTTGCATTGCTGTGTCCACTGTAACTAGCCAGTTAGCTTGGATGGGGTTTCAGAGGATCTTGGGGTGTTTGCATTGGAAAAGAACTTGAGAAACCGCTGAGTGCAACCCATAGAATCTCTTATTCCATGTACGCCACAAATGGCCATCCAACCTTACTGCCTCCTAAGGCGGCCTATTCCACTTTCAGACAGCTCTTATTGTTAGTTGGTATTTCTATACATCACTTTTATTCCTGCCTTTCTACAACTGCCAACCATAACTCCTGCTCTTGCCCTCTGGGGGAAGGATCAATCATTCCTCCACTTCCACCTAGGCTTCCTTCAGATACTTGCAACAGTGGTCATGTCTTGTCTAAGTCTTCTTTGGACTAAACATTCACAAGTCATTCAATCCACACTCATGCAGTATATATAATCCCAGAGCCCTTCACCATCCTGGTGACCTCTTGGGGTCCTCTCAGGACCCCAAGGGTAGGGAACCTGTAGCCTGGAGGCCACATGTGGCCCTCTAGGTCCTCAAGTGTGGCCCTTTGATGGAATCTAAACTTCACAGAAGAGTTTAGATTCGCTCAAAGAGTCACACTTGAGGACCTAGAGGTCTACATGTGGCCTCAAGGCTGCAGGTGCCCCACCTTTGCTCCAGGTTATCAGAATCCTTCCCTGACTATGGTACTTAGAGATGAACCCAATGTTCTTGATGTGGACTGCCCAGGGCAGACTGTTACCTCCCTAGTTTTGGACACTGTACCTCTTAATATAATCAAAGATCACATTGACTTTTTGGATTGTAGATCACATACTGTCTATGCATATTTGGGCATTAGACCATTAAAATTTACAGAACTGTAGGGTAGCTAGGTGGCACAGACTATTAAAATCTACAGAACTTTAGTGCAGTTAGTGTTAGACCTGGAATCAGGAAGACTTTAGTTCTTTTTATTTTTTTTGTTTTCATGTTTGTTTTCAGTGTTCTACAATCACTTCCATATATCTTAGATTTTTCTCCCTCCCCCTTCTTCCTCCCTCCCTTTCCACTCCCTCCCTGAGACAGAATACAATTTTGTATAGATTCTACACATACATGCCTATTAAATACATTTTTACCTTAGGCATGTTGCATAGAAGAATTTAAATGAATGGGAGAAATCATAAAGCTAACCAAAACATTGCCCTTAGTTCTAATCTGGTCTCAGATACTTCTTAGTTGAGTAACTCTGGTCAAGTCACTTAATCCCTATCCATCTCAGTTTCCATATTTGGAAAAATGGGGATAATAATAGCACCTACCTCCCACAGTGGTTGTGAGAAACAGGTGAATTAATAATTGTAAAGCACCTAGCACAGTGCCTGGCACATAGTAAATATAAATGTTAGCTATTTTCATTATTATCATTCAAATGGACTGCTATTTAGTCATGCCTCACATATCTTAAACTTGTGAAACTGATTTTTTGGATCCAAGTGTAAGACTTTACATTTCTGATTATTAAAACTCATTTTGTCTGTGAATTCAGTAGAGAAATGGGAGATAATGTAAACAAAAGCATGTCTGATTCTTTCAGCCATGCCCAAACTATTTACTGTGTAGTGTCATCTCTATTAATACAATTATCAAAGCACTTTATTCCTTCTCAAATTGATTCATCTGCTCTTAGGTGAAGTCATTTTGCCCTTTGTTTTTTGCTTAATTTTTTTTCTTTGTTACAATGGAAGGTTCAAGGGCAAGGAGTCAATTAAAAGGAAGTGATTTTGATGCAAAAGACAACAATAAAAACTTTTCAAAATGGATTTTGTCTTTCTAGGAACCCATCTCTAGTATAGCTAGGTCCTAATGAGTATGAATAATGAATCCCCTGAAGTGGTCACATGATTCAGATTTGCACTGCACATTTCCATGGGACTGGAACCACTTACCATATTTCACATAATTATAACTTCATGTAGTGTGAATTCTAAAACAGGTGACCACGTCAGGAGATTTATTATTCCCATTCATCAAGGATTAGCTGCATTAGATTCCACCCAACATTTCATCCACTGAGCCTATCCATGTCTTTGGATCCTTACAACACATCACAGTATGTTAACTATCCCTCCTAGCTTTTCATCATCTGTGAATTTAAGAAGCATGTAAATCAGTATAATCAACAGGAACATTAAACAACACAGAGACAAGAAAGATCTCTGGGGCACTCCACAGACCTCCTTCTACATTCACATCGAACTCTTAATGACTATTCTTTGGGAGAGCTCCTATTGGTCTGATCAGCCATAGTAAGACATACTGTACCTTGACTCCAACATAGTGATGTCATTTTGGTCTTTGAGAATGAAGGACAACAATCAACCAACTGTTCAACCAGTTTTGAATCCGCTTACTTGGACTATTGACTAGCCCATATTCCTTCATCTTTTCCACAGAAATGGTATGGGAAGCTTGTCAAATGCTTCTCTGAAATCTAGATACACTCATCCATAGCATTCTCCTGATCTACCAGACTAGTAACCCAACTGAGGTTAGTCTGGAGAAAGTTATTCTGAGTGAACTCATTGTGACTCCTTGTGACCATGCTTCCTTTTTGAGATTTCTACATGCCATGTAGCCAAGGATAAAGAACACATTGTCTAACATATTCTAGAATTTTGCCAGGAATAGAAGTCAAACTCACTGGTCTATAGTTAGCAGTTCCCACCATTTTTGCTTTTTATGAAAATCTGGAGAATATTTGCTCTTCTCCCATCCAGGGCTCCATCTCCCATTCTATAAGATCACAGACAGTGACTCAGCAATCTTTCATTACCTTGGAAGGAAGGAAGGAAGGTAAGGGAAGGAGGGAAGGAAAGAAGAGGAGGGAGGAAGAGAGAAAAAGGGAGGGAGGAAGGCAGGAAGAAAGGAAGCATGAAGGGAAAGGAAGGAGGGAAACAAGGATCTATTAAATGCATACATGTGCCAGGCACTCTGAGCTTGGTAATTTGAACTCATGGGCAGCATGGGGCTCTGTTTGTACCTCTTTAGTGACTTCAAAGTTTTGGCTGCTTATAGGTCATCTTCCTTTTATCCTTTTTAATCCAAAGATCATTCTCCTTGGAAGAGAAAACAGAAGCAAAAGAAGAATCAAGCTATTCTGGCTTCTTTCATTAAATAAGCATCACCATCACCACCATCATCATATAGGTACCTTTTATTAAGCACCTACTATGTGTCAAGCATCATGCTAAGTGCTTTACAAATATTATCTCATTTGATCCTCGTAACAACCCCTGGAGGCAGGTGCTGTAATTATCCCTTCAGAGAAGAGGAAACTGAAGCAGACAGAGGTTAAGTAATTTGCCTAGGGTCACACAGCTAGTAAGAGTCTAAGATCAGATTTGAACTCAAGTCTAGTGTTCTATCCACTTCATCTCCTAGCCATCCCAATTTATCATCATCATCATCATCATCATCATCATCATCATCATCATCATCATCCCTCTCCTCTTCTACCTGTCTACCCTGATCAACTGTGCTCTTCCTTATTTGATCCCCCCTTTCCCTCAATGTAGCTTTTACTTTATTTTTTTACCAAAGTATTTTTTTTAAGACCTTTACTGTTGTTTTTAGCTTTCCTCAGCATTCTTGGCTCATTCTGGTCTTTCATACTCTTGACACTAAAAGGTCTTAGAGATCATCTACTTTAGCCTCCTCATCTTTACTAAGGAGGAAACCGAGGGTTGGAGAGGTATTATGACTTACCCTTGGTCACTAAGCTTGGAATAAAATACCTAGGACCCCAATCTTGGTCCTCTAATTCCTCAAAGGCAGCTGGGTGATACAATGGATAGAAAACTGGGCCTGAGTTGAAATCCAGCCTTAGACACTTACTATCTGTGAGATCTGAGCAAGTCACTTCATCTTGGTTTGTCTCAATTTCCTCATCTGTAAAATGGGGGGAATAATAGTACTTCCCAGAACGGTTGTGAGGTTCACTTAAATAATTATTTGTAAAACACTTAGCACAGAGACTGGCATATAGTAAGTGCTTCATCATTGCTTCTTTTCTTTCTTCTCAGTCTAGTACTCTCAGTTATACCATGTTGCCTCCGCAAACTCACTCAAGATCACACAATTAGTCAGTACAAATGCTACTGCTATTGCTAAAACGCCAGCTGTTATTATTATGATTATTAGCATTATTAATAGCAGAACTAGGATGAGAACTGGACAATCAGTACAATATTTGCTCTTCCCATCCCAGTGATGCTTCTCCCTTTCCACAAGGTCACTGACAATGACTCAGCAGTCTCATCCGCTACTTTTCTCACCACCTTGGAAAGAAGTAAGGATGAAAGGAAACAAAAATTTATTAAATGCATACTTTGCATACACTTCAAGTCTCAGTTTCCTCATCTATAAATTGTGGGATAATAATAAATAAAATAACAAATTATTAATTATTATAAAATAAATATAAATAATAATCAATACTCATTGGGCTGTGGTGAGGACCAAATGAGGTTATGTGTGCAATGTGTTCTACAAACTTCAAAGTGCTCTAGAGGTGGCAGTGCTTTTTATGGTATTAATCAGGATTATTTTCTCATCTTTCTGGATGGAGTTCAGCTAGGGGTGGCCAAGACACTGTCCTACTTTTATTCTTTTGTGCTTAACACTGGCTACCGTTGCATATGTACATAAAATGACTATCTTTTATAATTAAAGAAATATTATCAGGATGTGAATGTTTATAGATTGCTCTGAATGAAACTGAAGACTCTATATGGGATGCTTAAATACCTCATTGGCCTCTCTTTGAAGGAGCCATTGTTTTTGGTTTTTTTTTATCTTTCGTGATAATTCCATGATGTTTTCTGTCAAAAAAGATGGGATCAACCTTACATCAGATGGGATACCAGGAAAATACTTAGTTATTTAATTATGTGCAACTGGGAAGCATTTAGGCCAATAATTATGGCTGTTATTCAGACCCACCATTTTCCAGTTTTATAGAGAACTTAGAGTTGAATTCACCTCTCTTGTAACTGTTGCTGCCATTTATTCTATTAATAATAGTATGGAAGCTTTCAGTTTGATTTTCAATTCAATTTGTTCTTCTATTGTGGTGGACTTCTTTCCACCAGAGAGGCAAATCCACATCTCCTTTGGGGGCTTCTTTTGTTAATTGTTGGTTTGTGAATGCCTCATTTTGTTCCAACATTGAACCTGAGCTAAGAGAGTGACGGTATTAGAGCTTCCTTTGACAGTGGTCATGGTGATAACGATTCATATAAAGAACTTGGATTGTGAGTTAAAGTCCTGAATTTAATGAAAGTTTGTGCAAACTTCTTGATATCTCCGAACATTAGTTTACCTATTTGTGAATATATATGTATATATATATTATATATTTATACAGCTAGATCTGTATATTTCAATCCATATCTCTTTCCACGTCTTTCTCTCTATATCAAATAATTCCTTGCATTTCTAGAATGCTTTGCAGTGTTCAAAGCCTTTTGATAAAAGTTAACTCATTTGACTGTAACATCCTGGAGACACAGGCAGGACTGTGTGAGAAATGATTATTTCTCTCTTGTATTTAATAACTAATTATTGTATTAGAACCAAGTTTTTTCCCTTTTCCTACTTCCTCATTTAGAAATTAACCAGTATGGGAAATCTTTCTAAAAGATTTACCCAGCTAGGATGGCTGAGATCTAATCAAAGACAGCAAAAGAAATTCTATGTTTAGGCTAATAGGTGCATTCCTGCTTGTTATGTTTGCTCAGACAGATCTGGGAAAATGTGGGTCCTTCCTTTTGTCAGACAGGTGTTATGGAAATTGATAAGTTTCTTTGATTTAAGTCACATACTTCAAGACCCTTATAGTAATATAGCCCAGCCTCTCACTGTAATATTCTTTTTCTCATTAATTTTTAACCCATCAGAGTTGATTGTCACCCTCAGGAACACCTGCTCTTCATAAGGGCATATAAACTGTGAACCCACTGCCATGAGGGGCCCTTGGTTTAAGAGAGATGGCCAAATGACCATCCTTTTATTAATAAATATGCTGGTCTTATTAGTAAAATGAATAAATTGTTCAAAACTATGTCTCTCAAACCTTTTAAAATGCCAGAGCAGGGATTTTTATCCCCATTTTACAGGGGAGTAACTTATACAAAATCATAAGGCTAGTGAGTGGTACATCCAAGATTAGAACTTACCTCTTCTGGTTTAGTGTTCTTTCTTTTAAAAATAAGTCAATGTTTTATGGATGCTTGTGTATTTTTATTGCTTTCCCTATTCAATGTCACCCTCTCCCCCTTCCCTGTCCTATACAACCCTCCATTATAGCAAAGAAGCGCGATTTAGATCATTCCTCCCCTAGGGTCTACTCACATCTTACCAAGAGGCAAAAGGCAGGCTTCACCATCTGTCCTCCTTAGTCAAGACTGGTCATTGCATTGATACGAGTCTTTTTGTTTTTAAGAATGGTTTTCCTTTACATTCAAGTGGTCGTTGTGTAAACCATTCTCCTGGATTGACTTACTTCACTCCATATTGATCAGCTCATACACATTTCTCCAAGTTTCTCTGAATTCTTCATATTTTTTGCTTTTTACAGTGTAATAAGGAAGCTAGATGGCTCAGTGGATAGAATGCTGGACCTAGAGTCAAGAAGAACTGAGTTCAAATTTGGCCTTGGACGTTTACCAGCAGTATGACTTCGGGCAAGTCACTTATCCTCTGTGCCTTAATTTCCTGGAGAAGGAAATGGCAAGCCCTTCCAGTATCTTTGCCACGAAAATTCCATGGACAGTATTGGTATGATTTGGTCCATGGGGTCACAATGACTCAGACACTATTGAATAATAAGGGCACCACAATATTCTTTTCATTTATGCTTTGTAATTCACCAGGTGATGAGGATTTCCCTGATTTCTAGTTCTTTGCTGTAACAAAAATATGTTCAGCATTCTTTCTACTTCATTCAGTTACCTGCCATGCCTTGGAATGCGTTTGTGCTCTAGCCCCTCCTGGTGATTATTGTGAAACTCCTCTGGATAGATCTTCCGTCATTCTCAAACTGCAAATTCTTACCCCATCATAGAATTTCTTCTCCCTTGCCTCTGGTTGCTTTTAAATCTGGACCCATTCTCTCCTCAGTCCCTTGCTGTCTGACTTGGATTCCTTCCGTTTTCCTGCAAATACTCTCTCTAAAATCATCTGCCATCTTATAACTACCAAACCTTCCCCTCTTGCCTTTATACTCCTTGATCTCTGCAGAATTTACACCAGTGATGTCTTCTCTGGTGATTTACACGGGTGATGTTGTTCAGCTGTTATTTAGTCGTGTTTGACTCTTGATGACCCCATTTGGGGTTTTCTTGGCAAAGATATTGGAGTGATTTGCTGTTTCCTTCTCCAGCTCATTTTCCAGATGAGAAAACGGAGACAAAGAGGGTTAAGTGACTTGCTCAAGGTCACACAGCTAGTAAGTGTCTGAGGCCAGATTTGAACTCAGAAAGATGAGTCTTCCTGACTCCACTGTGCTCCCTAACTGGCTTAAGATAATATGGTAAAATGAAAATTTTCCTTCACATCAGGAGAAGCATCTCCGTGAATTTTGACTCTGATGCTTTTATAAAAATTTAATATTTTTTCAAATAAGGAAAAAAAATTTGTGTTTTATCCCCTTCCCTTCATTGAAAAAAGAAAAAGGAAAACAAAACTCATAAAAAATATTCAGTCAAGCAAAACATATTCCTACACTGGCCACCTCCAAAAAAGTCTGTGTCTCATTCTATACCCCAAGTCCATCACCTCTCTGACATTATTTCTCTGACTGTGAATAAGCCATTTAATCTCTATGAAGTTCCTCACCTGTAAAATGGAGATAATAATACCTCTAATACTAACCACACAGGGTAGTTGTTGAACTTGGCTATTCTTGGGGCCAATGTGCAAGAGAGGGCTACTCCAGGTGCTACGCTTTTTTCTTTGTCTTTTCCTCTAACTAGGTTATCAGCTAGAATCAAGATAAAAACCATCACAGCTAGTACAATACTCATCACACGACGGCTGCTTAATAAAGGATTGGAAAAAAATCTGCAAACTCTGTCATAGGAAACTTATATTGCCTAATGTATAATAGAGACAATAATCAATTTCTCTATTACATTTCAAGAATTGTTTAATATAATCTAATTTTATTACCTTAATAGTAAAATCAATATATGTATATTATACACATATAATATAATGAGATAATGTGTATAAAGAGCTTCAAGCATTTTACAAATGCTAGGTATTATTATTAAAGATAGTATCAAAAATATTATTGTATAGGCTACTTCTATTACATAATTAAACTGTAAGACTATTTTTTTTTTAAAAGAAGGATTAGGTTAGATGATCTCCAAGCTCTAACAGTCTATGAATTTACAAGTGTTTAAATTCATTTAGTTGTGTGCCTATTATATGCAAAGTACCAGACCAGGAGCTGAAGAAAGAAAAGGCCAAATCAAGACAGTTGTTACCCTGGAGAAGCAGTGTGTAGACAGATACATAAGTTATTGGAGGAGGCACAGGCACTAACGATTGATTGGGGAGATGAGGGAAGGCTTCTAACTAGAGGTGGTACTTGAACCTTGAAGCCTTGAAGGAAGCGGAGGATTCTGAGAGGAAGTGAGGAGAAGGGAGTACATTCCAAGCATGTGGAACAGCTGAGCAGAAGCCTGGAGGTCATCCAATTTGGCTGGAATGTAGAATGTGTGAAAGACTAAGGAAGATAAAGATTGGCAGGAGAGGCAGTACACATTCTGTGGCTTACAACTGCAACAAGGCTTTTGGGAGGCTCTGTATGAAGCTTACATTTGCTCCTTTTAACTACCCATCACTCCTAGTTCTGACCTCTGTGACCAAGAAGAACAAGCCTAAATCCTCCTTCACATTCAGATATTCAAAGGTGGTTACGGTATTCTTCTCCACTCTCTCTTCCGATGTCACCAAGTCTTCTCTTCTGTAGATAAATTTGTTTTATTTTTTTATTCAATTGTGATTTATTTATTCAGATTCTTTATTTTTATTTATTTATTTACTGTTTATTTATTCAGATTCATCATGACCCCATTTGGGGTTTTCTTGGCAAAGATACTGGAGTGGTTTGCTATTTCCTTCCCCAGGTCATTTTACAGAAGAGGAAACTGAGGCAAACAGGGCTAAGTGACTTGCCCAGGGTCACCCAGATAGATAGCAAGTGTCTGAGGGCCAGAGTTGAACTCAGAAAGATAACAAGTCTCACACTGTATCCACTGTGCCAACCTAGCTGCCTCTGTAGGTCACATATCCGTCTTAAATGATAGGAGCTCGTTTCCCTTTACCATTCTGGATCCTCTCAAGTTTATCAACATACTTGTAAGAACAAGAAGTGTAGAACTGAACGTAGCAATACATCACACATGCCCTGACCAGGGCCGTTTTATTGCTTCTTTATCTTTGGATTCTCTACCTCTCCCAGTGCAGCCTGAGATTGCATTCACTTTCTCAACTACCCAACATGCTTTGGACTCCTATTGAGCTTTCAGATGATCTCAGGTCCTTTCTCAGATACACTGCTGTCTAACTATACCAGTGCCATTTTGTACTTGAGAAGTGAGCCTAAGTGGAAATTTATTCCTATTAAATGTCTTTGTTAATAGTAAAGGACCAAGCAAAGATCCATCGAGTGCTCCACTGTAAAATGCCTTCCAGGATGACATGGAACCATAGACTTTGAATGCTTTGGACATGATCACTCAACTAATTCTGAATCCATCTCACTATATCCTTGTCTAGTTCACATCTCTCTACCTTTTCCTTAAGAATTACATGAGAGAAAATGGTCAAAGGATATGAACAGGCAATTTTCAGAGAAAGAAATTAAAGCTATCTATAGTCATATGAAAAAATGCTCTAAATCACTATTGATTAGAGAGATGCAAATCAAAACAACTCTGAGGTACCACATCACACCTATAAGATTGGCAAACATGACAGAACAAAAAAATGATAAATGCTGGAGAGGATGTGGGAGAGTTGGAACGCTAATTCGTTGTTGGTAGAGCTGTGAGCTCATCCAACCATTCTGGAGAGCAATTTGGAACTATGCCCAAAGGGCTACAAAAATATGCATACCCTTTGACCCAGCAATATCACTACTAGGACTGTATCCCCAAGAGATCATAAAAATGGGAAAGGGTCCCACATGTACAAAAATATTTATAGCAGTTCTCTTTGTAGTTGCCAAAAACTGGAAGTCAAGGGGATGCCCATCAATTGGGGAATGGCTGAATAAATTATGGTATATGATGTAATAGAGTACTATTGTGCCATAAGAAATGATGAACAAGAAGACTTCAGAGAGGCCTGGAAGGACTTATATGATGTGATGCTGAGCGAAAGGAGCAGAACCAGGAGAACTTTGTGCACAGCAACGACCACAGTGTGCGAGAGTTTTTTCTAGTAGACTTGGAATTTCGTAATAACGCAAGAACTTATTTAAAAAAAAAATCCCAATGGTGGTTTTCTAACGCAAAATGCCTTCCACACTCAGAGAAAGAAATATGGAAGTCATTCGCAGAATGTAGCAGATCATGTTTGTGTGTGTGTGTGTTTTTGTGTATAATGTTTTGATTTGTTATATGATTTCTTCCATTTATCTTAGTTCGACTACATAGCATGACTATAGTGAAAACGTACTCAACAGGAAAGTATATGTAGAACCTATACAGAATTGTATGCTGTCGTGGGGAGGGAGGAGGCAGTGGGGGGTATGTGTGGGGGGGATAAAATCTTAATTTTATGGCAGTGATTGTAAAACATTAAAAAATAATAATAATAAAATTAAAAAAATAATTACATGAGAGACTTTATTAAATGCATTGCTAGACTCTAGATAAACTTGGTATGATTTTCTTGATCTACCAGTTTTGTAACCCTGTCAAAAAAGGAAATAAAATCAGTCTAGGGTGACCAGTTCTCAATGAAGCTATCCTGGCTTTGCATTATCATGGCTTCTTTTTCCATGTGTTTACCAAGCCATCTGTAATAATATAGTTTAGGAGTTTTACTGGCAATTGAAGTCAACAAGACCCTGTGACTCATAGGGGGTTATGGGAGAAGTTGGGGGTGACTCCCAAGTTTCTAGTTGGGTTTGTTTGGGAGGAGTGTGATGCCAAATTATGAGATGCCATTTTAGGGGAGAAGATGAACTCTGTTTGGGATATTCTGAGTTTGTGATGTTAAGGGAACATTCAAGCAAAGGTGTCCAAAAGGCAATCGAAGATGTGGGTCTGGAGTGTTGGTGAGAGATTAGCATTGGATATATGGATCTACATGGAACTGAACTGTATGACTGTGGACTTTTATTTTCAGCTTTTAGACCCAGTGGTCCAGGGAAAGCAGAACATAAATGGAACCTACTGGGGCTGAGGTGTGAATGGGAATGTAACCCTTTCTCTCTCTTCTTTCCCTTTTCCCATTTGTTAATCTTTTCTCCTATTTTCAGTTCTTCTTTCTTGATGTCATTGAAATTGTAGATTCAGATCTGGAAGAGACCTTAGGGACCATCTGGCCTAATCTCTGAATTTTATTGAGGAGGAAATTGAGGCTGTGGGATATGAATGTCTTCTTACCCAGCGTCATGTATCAAGTAAATGACATAGTTGGAATGATAATCTAGGGTGTTTTTTGAGCCCTATCATGTATATAATATAAAATTATATATAATATATAAAATTACATATCTACATTATATTGATATAATATGTCAATAAAATTTACACATTATGTTGCTATCCAATTGAAGGACTTGAAAAAATTATCTTTTAGAGTTATTGAATGAAGTTTTGTATGGCTTGTTCTCAATAACAGTTTAAAAATAACAGTGGTAGATGGTGCATTAAGAAAGAAATATTTTAAATACTTTATAGTCAGTAGCTAAACCTGTAAATTCATCTATCTATCCATCTATCCATCCACTCAAAGTCTGTTTATTAAAGATTGACTGTATTCTAGGCACCATGGGAACATAAAAAGATGCATTGGACACAGTCTCTGCTGTGAGGTTACAGCCTCCTCCAGTGCCCTTTCCCCAACATCATGCTGTCTCTTTTTAGCGGAAAAATGTCAAAAATGTAGTAATCAGACAGCTCTTTGGTGCATTGGCATTTGAGGCTTGTTTGCCTTTTTTCAGCAAATATCTAGAATAATGTAAAGTCTATAAAGTCAGTGGCTCCTTTCTACCCACTCTTCCAGCTTTGAGTTTTTAGCCAGGTCAGGTTTTAAGAGTAGATTGAATGGGAGATTGGCTGGAAAGAAGCAAATTCCCCTGGAGGAAAAAACTTGACCCTCTACCTGTCTTCTTATCAGCCACTGGCAACTAGCATTATAGGACAAATTTTAATTTTTCATTGATTTCATTTAATTTTTTAAAAAATTTAAAAAATTTTTGCCCTTAGTTCTTACAATACAGCTAGTTCCCAGTATTCCTAACTCCCCTTTCTCTCCCTCCCCTACCATATACATCTTGAACAAAGGAAAAAGCCAGCTGGTACAAATATCCTATCTACTAAGTAGCATGTGCAGCTTTCTACATTCAGGTCTCTCACCTCTTAGGAGAAAAGGGAAATGTGTTTCATCATTGGTTCTCTGGCACCAAGATTGGTCCTTTCAATTAAGTCAAGTTGACTTTCAGCGTTGTCTTTGTTTATATTATAGTAGGCATTGTATATATTGTTCTTCTGGTTCTACTTTCTCTGAATTCACTTTTTTCTTTCCTTATGGCTCTAAAATATTCCATGACTTTCATATGAAAATCATTTCTTTGTTCAGTAGAAAAAGCACTCGCCCTATAGTCAGAAGTCCTGGGTTCAAATCCTACTGTACATGCCTATGACCTGTGTGATTTAGGCAAGTCCCTTAACCTCCCTGGGTCTCAGTTTCCTCATCAAAATGAGGACCTTGGATAAGATGGCTTTTGAGGTTCCCCCAATAGCTCTACGTCTGTTTCTATGACCCTATGATTCCTTATACCATAAGGTTCTACCCCAAATGATGGACACTCACTTTGTTTTCAGTTCTTTTTGCTCCAAGAAAGTGAACATTTTGACATATGTGAATTCAGGATTGAAAGTGCTCCTAAAACTAATTTAGTCCATCTAAAAACCACTGTCTTTTTTCTCCAACCATTCTTTGCCTCCTTCATTTTACAGGGATGAAAATTGAGGCTTGAAGGTTGAAGTGACATGACTGTTCAATATGAATGAAAGAGCTGAGAGTAGGTTTAGTTTTGGAAAGGGGATGGAAGGAGAATTGGGAAGTTGGAATAGGGAGGGAGAGGGACTACAAAGGTAGCTGAAAGCAGGCTTTGATAGCAAGGTGGTGGGAGGGAAGAAAAATGGGGGTGACTCAGAAAGAAAATCTTTGCTTTCTTCTAAATTTTGGAATCAAAAGGCCCTTTTGTAGCCATAATAAATTCATAACCTTTGGAATCTCACCTGTAAAGCCTTTATTTCCCTCTATTTAGCCTTCTTCACTTACAGAGATGCGGGCTTCTTAAGAAGTTGTCAAGACTGCCCTGGCCAGGCTATGTGACCCCCCATAAGTTTGAAAATACCATTTGTCTCTAGTTAGCGTAACCTTATTTACTATACTGCCCAAACAATTTCCCCTCCCACATGCTTTGGTTTTTTTCAGACTCTGATTTGACTCAAACACTAAATAAGTATATTATTTACAAAATATCTCTATCACCCACAAGATATCTCACTGAAAGGAATTAAACAGTTACACATTAAAACTTTTACATATGGGATACGCATCAGTAAACATCAGTATATGCCATTCCAAACCCATTTCTATTTTCTCTGTGGGAAAAACAAGTTACTGAAGCCGAAAGGTGAAGTCTGTCCTTTTTGAAGGAGCCCTTGGCCAAAGCCTGAGCCACGAGGCACAGTCCTCTCTCTGAAGGCCTTGATCGACACAACCCAGCTTAGAGGCCAGAGTTCTGAGGGAGATAAAGAAGCAGCTTTGTGTAAAACACTTCAGTGAAGTAGTGTATTAACATGGTGGCTGTATAATTTTGGGCAGTTCATTTCCCTGTCCTGGGCCTCAATCTGTAGATCTGTAAAACGAGGAGGTTGGATGAGATGGGAGGACCCTTCTAATTCTAACATTTTATGAATCTATGTATTGAGCACCTACTATATGACCATATATCTTGGTGGTGGGAGAAAGAATGCAAAGGATGACTTTGAAAACTAAAGGGCAGGAAGGTTCCATAGGAAAAGAGTAAGTAAAGGCCTAGTGGTGGGGAAAGTGTGAGGGGGTGTTGGCAGAACAGCCCAATGGAATCATAGAATGTTAGACTGGAGTGACACTTAGAAATCACTTTATCCAAGCCCCTCGTTTTGACAAAGGATATAATGAGACCTGAAGGGGGAAATGTTTGCTCTGGGCCCAAGTTAGTGGCAAAAGCTACAACAAAAGTAGAGGATTCCTGCTAGGAATAATAGGAGGTAAGTTGGATGGGTAGGGTGGGGTCAGACAGTGGAAGGTCTGGAATGTTGGGTGGATTAATCTCAATCAATGTCCTAATGGAAGAAGGATTCTTGAGTATAGGTAAAAAGAGGTGACATGAAAAAACTGGGAATCTGGAAAGGAGGGGGAGGAGTGGATAGCACAATGGATAGCGTACTGAGCCTGAAGTAAGGAAGACTCATCTTTGTGAGTCCAAATCTGGCCTCAGACAATTACTAGCTGGGTAACCCTGGCTTAACCCTATTTGCCTCAGTTTCCTCATTTGTAAAATGAGCTGGAGAAGGAAATGACAAACTTCTCCAGTATTTTTGCCAAGAAAACTCCAAATGGGGTCATGAAGAGTCAGACATGACAGAAACAACTATGACTTGGGTTCGAATACCTGTTCTGCAACTTACTCCCCATGAGACCATGCACAAATTATTTAGCCTCAACCTCTCTGGGTTTCACTTTTCTCATCCTTAAAATGAGGAGGGGATGGGCTACATCAGAGGTTTCAAACTGGGCTGCACTGGGGCTGACAACACTCCCCAGTTCATCTGAATCAGATTAAAATGTAATTGGGGAGTATTTAACAAAATTAATAAAAAATACAACCAAACATAGATGATGTGAATGTGTAGTTTTCTAAGTCAATATGTAGCCCTTATATACAGTTCAGTTTCTATTTGAGTTTGACACCCCTGGACAAGATGGCCAACCCTAAATCTATGATCACATGTCTCTGTAAGAATAGTTAGTATAAATATTATCATGTCCATTTTAAAAAGGAGGAAAATAAGGGTCAAAAGAGCAGTGACTTTTCTAAAGTCTTAGAGGTACCAAGTTTTTTTTTAATTTTTAGTTTTCAACAGTCACTTCCATGAGATTTGAGACAGCAAGTTTTAAAGCAGGCCTTTGACTCCAAGTTGAGTTCTCTTTTCATTCTACTAGGAGGGACTTCTACAGGAGGTCTGGGGATGGAGCCCAGAAGGGCAAAGTCAGGGCTGTGTTTACAATTGACTAAGTGCATGCCATGGGCATTTGGTCAATGTAGAAATGTGGATTCAGTCATTGCTTGGGAATTGGCGGGGGTTCAGGGGGTGGCACTCCTGAAGCAAGCTTGGAATCCGGTAGAGACACAGGGCAAAAGGGTTTCTATGCCCATGGCAGACCCCGCCCCAGCAACCAGACTTTTGCTTACTTATTCACCACTGGAAAACATAAACATTTCTCTTCTCTTGGGGCCAGACTCTAGAACAAAAGGAGTTCACTGCAATGGAATAGCTCTGTCTCCAGTATGGAGAAATATCAGCTATTCAGACAATATTGCAACATGGCCCCATGGCCCATGAACTCTCTGAGAAGAGAGAGATTTCATTCTGCTCAAATAGCCACATGACTGTTGTTTTTCCTTCCACAGAAGTAATAGGGCCTTCCATGTATCCTTTTACAGAAGGCAAAGCTGCTCCGCTCATAGCCTCTCAGAGGATCCTCATAATAATGTCGGGAGAACTAACCCTAACGGAGCCCTAAACCTTGTCCTCCTCATACTTAGATGGATCTCTGATTTCCTCTCTGTAGAGGGGCTCCCTCCAACAGTACAGACTGCTTTCACATTCCTCTTATCCACATCCCAGAAAAATTCTACACAGCTGTGGTAGAAGCAGTGATTTAGAATCAGAGGACCCAGTCCAAATCTTAGTTCTATTATCTACTACCTAGGTCATATCGGGCAAATCATTTCACTTCTCTGGGTCTTCTCTTCTGTAAAGTGAGGGGTGGATGGGATGATCTCCAAGAACCGTTGCAACTCTAAACCCAGTGGTCTTCTAGGTCTCTTGACATTACTTGGCGACCCATTGGTTATCTCTTGTTCTTGACACATGACCAGCCCAATTTCTCTTGTTGTCATACATCTTTCTGTAGAAACCCTTTATCCCACTTCTCTTGTGCAATATTCTGTTGGTAATGTATTATGATCTTGTGTCCTTTGGAAGAAAATGAGAGTTAGAGAGGTGAAGGTCACCAACAGAGTAAGGCCTAGAGCCCAGGTGTTGCCTGTTTCAATAATCAGAAAAATCCACACATTCATAGGATTTTGTGCTGAAATAGGTTTGGGTTCTTTTTGCCCCTGCTCTCTATGACTAATTTGCTAAGGGTTTTCCTTCCTCTCTCCTCACAGGCTTGTTCATATGATCATGAGATTATAAATTTAGAGCCAGAAAGGACTTTAAAGGTTGTCAAACCCAAAGCCCCAGTTTGCAGATGGGCACAGAAAAGTCAAGTGATTTGTCCTATGTCACAACGATTAAGGATCTAAGGTGAAAGTTGAACCCACTTCCTCCTGATGCCAAATATAGTTTCCTATCCAGTATGCCAAGCTCTGAATGGGAGCTTCCATCCTGGGTAGCTCTTAGAGTGGGATGTAAAAGCCTCACCAGCTTCCTTGGCTTCCACACTGAAAGTCTTCTCACCTCGAAGATCCCTCTGCCCCTGCAACCTCACCTGTGTTTGGTGACATCCTTCCCAGCACCCCTCCTTTAGGAAGAGCCCAAGCCGTCCATCTTCACTTCTGTTCCTGCTCTGCTCATGACTCTCTCTTGTACCATCCCCCTTCCACCACCTTACAACTTCCTTTCATGTGTTAGCTTTTGCCATTAGAAGGTAAGCTTCTTGAAGGTAGAAACTTTTGGGCTTCGATTTGTATCACCAGTATTTAGAACATTGCTTGGCATGTAGTAATCTCTTAATAAATGCTCTGTCTTCTATGTATCTATCAGCCTATAATCTACCTATCTGTGACCTAACATCCATGTATCTATCCACCCCATCTCTCTCTCTCTCTCTCTTTCTCTCTCTCTCTCATCTTCCTCCATCTCTATATCTATCTGTTAGCTATGTCTATATAGAAAATTGAGGTATATTATTTGAGTGATGCAATGGATAGAGTTCTGGTCCTGGAGTCAGAATACCTGAGTTCAAATATGGCCTCAGACACTTCCTAGGTATGTGACCTAAGGTCAGTCATTTTTAACCTCTATTTGTCTCATTTTCCTTAACTGTAAAATGAAAATACTAAAAGCACTTAACTCACTGGGTTATTGAGGCAGCTAGGTAGCACAGTAGATAGAGCCTGTAGTCAGGAAGACTCATCTTCCTGAATTCAAATCCAGCCTCAGATACTTATTAGCTGTGTGACTCTGGGCAAGTCATTTAACTCTGTTTGCCTCAGTTTTCTCATATGTAATATGAACTGGAAAAGGAAATGACAAACCACTCTTGCCAAGAAAACCCCTCATGAAGAGTCTGATACAAGTGAAAAACAACTTGACAATACTGAATTGTTATGAAGATCAGAAGAAATAACATTTGTAACATGCCTGGAACATAGTAGGTGCTATATTAATGGTAGCCATTCTTAGTTGTTAAACGAGTACTCCTTTTTAGAGAGTATTTTCTTCAGTGACATAAGGAATGATTTTCAAGTTTTTTATTGCCTCAGTAACTTTCATAGTCTACTTGTGACTTTGTAGAAACTCGAGAGTTCCATGATTTTTTTTTTTCTGAATCATTCACTTGACTTTGCAAGTGTAGGAACAGCCCAAGGGAAAGTTGTCTCTGTACCCACCCTCTGCCCCAGGTTCATACATTTCCTTCTACCTTGAGGGTTATGGGGAATGAACCCTGATTGATATCACTGGGGACAGCACACAGTGGGTGACTGAGAATCCTAGCTCCCAGGGCCCTGCCCCAGGTATTTCTTGCTGTTTCAAAGTTTGTTTTATGGATGGGTCTGCCGTGAGTCAATATGATAATGTTTCCTGTGAGAGTTTTATTCCCAGCCTTCTTTGTGGTCTGTGTGTGTCTGAGCACGTACTTCTAATCGGCAGAAAGTTTGCTCTGGCCTTGTTAATGTGCCCACCCCCCAGAAAGGTACCAAAGAGGAGTTTCTAGGGAGAGCTACTCCTTGTCTTCTTTATGATTTAAACTGTCAAGGAGGGTGACAAGCATGGGGTCTTGTCCCATGTACTAGACACAACTGGATTTTTAGTCCTTTCAGGATTTGTTCCAGTCTCTCCTTCTGAAGCTTATTTCCATCTTGGACAAAGACACCCAGTTCCTCAAGTGAGTTTGCCTATGGGAATATCTGTTTCTGGACAGCTAAGGTGAAGATCGACCTAGTCCAGTCAGGTTAGAGAAATGAGGAACTTCCCAGGCCTTGTGAGCAAGGTGGAAAGATGACTGCACTATGAGTCAAGAGATTGAGTGACTTTGGATCAGACGTTAACCTTGCCTGAGCCTTACTGTCCTCTATAAAATGAAGGGGTTATCCTGTTAAGTTATCCTGCAGTTCTAACTGATGAAATGTGAGGTGTTGTTTAATGTAATCATAAGATCAAAAATGTAGAAAGACTTTTGTTATTTTCTAGTCCAACCAAAGTGGACCAGGATGCTAAAAGGTCTGGAAATGATTCCTGATGATGATGAGGATGACAAAGTCCTTCAAGGTTTGCCAAGCTCTGTACAGATGTTTCTTTGTTTGATCCTCACCAGTACCCTGGGAAGTAGGTGTTATTACTATTTCTATTTTGCAGATGGGGAAATGGAGGCTGAAAGAGGTTAAATGACTTGCCCAGGGTCACCCAGCCCTTAAGAGTCTGAGGCAGGATTTGAATTCAGATCTTCCACGTGCTAAGTCTAGTACTCTTACTCACTGTGTTAACCTAGATGCCTGTGGATGAAGACAAATGAAAGGAGGTAGGGATGTTTTGTCTGGAGCAGAGATGTGAAAGCCATCTTCGGGTATTTAAAGGACTGTCCTTTGGAAGAAGGATGAGACATTCTACTTAGCCCTAGTGGACAGAAGGAAGAGTAATTGGGTGAAAGCTTCTGCAGTTGGGGGGGAGTTAAGAAGCAAGGACAAACTTCTTGGCATCTAGAGTTGTCCCAAAGCCTCAGCTATGGGAGATTGTGGCCTTACTTGCCTGGCAAGTTTGTAAGCAGCATCGTTTGTACAAGAGGTAGAAGGGATTCTTGGTCAGGCATGGCTTGGACTGGCTGGCCTGTGAGCCTCCCCCCAGTTCTGAAATCCTCTCGGATTTGCTTGGAGACAACTGAGATCTAGAGTTAGGAAGTTACCCAAGGCAACAGAGGCTTTAAATAACAAAGCCAGTTTTGAACCCATACCCTATCTCCAAATCCAATCTTCTTTGAATTGCACAGTGCTAAAAATGAATGTTTATTCAACAAATGCCCACTGAATGTACTGCATTGGATAAGGTGATACTAGGATTTTCCATAACAGAGAGAAAGTAGTCCTTATTCTTAGGGATTGTCATTATTTAAAATTAGAGATATGTTTTTAAAAAAGGAGATTATTCCTCATTCTTCCATATCCTTCCTCAGCTTGAGAGATTTTTCCACTAAATTCCTTTCTGTCTCTTCTGAGTGTCTGTAACATTTCTCCTAAGGTCTCAGTTCCATTTAATTACTTAAAATCAATTAGTTTTAACAAATGGATATTCTAGAGCAGCTAGGTGACAAAGTGAATAGAACACAGATCCTTGAGTTAGGGAGACCTGAGTTCAAATCCAGCCTCAGAGATTTACTAGTTGTGTGACCCTGGGCAAGTCACTTACCCCCGATTGCCTCCAAATTAAACAAACAAAAACAAAACCAAATGGGTATTTCTTTGAAGATATCGTAAGAACAGATGGATGAACATTTCATCCCCTAGTATACTAGAGGCGCACTCTTTCTTATCCCATTTCTTTCTCTGCTCAAATTTTGACATTTTCCACATAATAAGTTCACTTCCAAATGCAGCATAGATGCTGACTTGTCCTCTCTCAGCTATCTGAAAATTGTGACTCTCTTTGGATCTAGACGCTGGACTGCTTGCCTGCAAAACCTGGCATGAATTCTACTCTTGGTGTCTTTTTCTCCTGACCTTCCAAAGTTCCCAAGGTCATAGCCATTTCCTATCTCCATCTGGAAGCAGGAAAGAATGGGCGTAGCAAGACCGTGAATTCCTGGCTTCATGTTGGCTCCAGGTGAGAGAGAGCCAGAGATCTTTCCCAGACCTGCAAGTCCTTGGCATCTCATCCTGCTTCAATGCCAGCAAGTCCAGGAAAAAAAACACACACCAAGAGAATTGACTCTGGCTTGCTATGGTGCCTTTTGGATGTGTTACATACTGCCATGGTTTTTCCAGAGGCAAGCTCCCTAGACTCTTCCACAAGGGAGATTGCATTCACTAAGCAGACCAATACCTGCTCACCAGGTGCTTCTTTTTCTCTGTGAGGTCTTGCCTCTTCAAGGATGCTGGGAACTCCCATAGGGTCAGAGACTGTATTCCTCATCATTTTCTCTCTCATAATTCCTAATTTCCTTCAAAACTAGGTTTAAATTCTGCCTTTCTCACAAAGCCTTTACCAATCTCCTCAGCTCTTCAATGTTTTCCCCAAACCCCAAATCACTTGGTATTTATTTTGTTTGTGCTTTTACATATGTTAGTTACCTCATTGGTTCCAAGCTGAATCTAAACTCCTTGATGGCAGGAGTTGTGGCTTGTTTTTTCTTTGCATCACTGACATTTTGCACAGTGTTGAGCAGGTAGTAGATGCGATAAATGCTTGTTGTTTGGTTGATAGATAGATTTCACTGGCTAAGCTCAAGCAGGAGCTCATTCAACACTTCTGGTTTCAATTGGATTTGATTTCTTCTACTTCCCAGAGCAGTGATGGTTTTGAGTAGGACCAAAGTTGACTGCTTGTTTTTCCTTTTAATGATGAAATTTTTCATTTGAATCAGCTTGATTTCTTCTGAAGCTGGTCAGATTTTTGTCTGGTTGGGGGATGATTTCTTTGTATGGCAATTTCACATTTCTCAGGAAAACAGGAGAAATGGGACTATCCCTCTCTTGGACCAGGCATTGATTTGATGGGCTGACCAGTGGAGGTACATCAGGACCTTATATCCTCCCTCCTTCTACTCTAGGTCCCTCCAACTACATCCGCTTAAACTTTTGTTGGCCTCTTGACCATTTCTAGGGCCTGATGTTTACAAGATTCCTGACTGAATTCGAGACACAAACTCGGACTATATATTGGGGGTTGGGTGTAAATCTGGGGTCATAGCCCCAGGCTTTGCCCAGGAGAATTAACACAAAGTAATTCCATACCAGAATAGGAGGAATGAGGGAAGATGGAGACAATGAGAGGGTGTTGTAGCAGAATCCATTGCCAGGTTCCATATTTGTGAAAGTTGCTTGCCACAGTGTCTGGAGTCTGGAAACCATGAGTTCAGATTTCATTTTTAATGTTTACAGCTTTGTAGCTGTGAGCATATCACTTAACCTTTCTGAGGCTGTTTCCTTGTCTATAAAATGGGAGTAACAACAATGCCTGTAGAACCTAACAGAGAACTATTCTGAGTATCCAGAGAGATGATCTATGGATAATACTTCTCAAGGCTTGATGAGAGGTAGGAATGTGAGCTATTATCATCATAGAGGTTTATAGTTTTCAAAATACTGTTACACATCTCATGTTGACTGTCTCTCATAACACTACTGTTGTTGGTTTTCTATTATTGTAGTTTTAGAACGGGGAGGGACCACAGAGGTCACCCAATATAACCCAAATGTCTCATCTAATGGAAAAGGAAACTGAGACCCAGAGAAGCTAAGGGATTTCTCAAGGTAACTTGAGAGATAAATCTCAATGTTAGGATTGGAGCCGCAGTCCTTTGATTTCAAATCCTGCATTCTTCCCCCTTAAAAGGAATAGGGGGCTATTATTCCCATTTGATGGATGGATAAAATTGAGGCTCTGAGCTATTTGATGGCTTGCCTATACCATGCAGTTCATTGGTAGCTGAAGTGGGATGCACACTTAAGTCTCCTATCTTAGTCCAGGTCTCCTTTCCTATACCATATTGCCTTTGATGATGTAGGGCCCAAATATCCAGATCATTGGCCAATCTGCTCAGATATGCTAGTATTATGAAGCTAAGGAGGGTTATAGAAGAATAGATTCAGATCAGGAAAGTAGTTTATAGGCTATCTAGCCTGTAAATTATCTTTTATCTCAGTGGAAGAACCTGATGTTCAGAGATATTAAGGGACTGACCCAAAGTCAGTCAGGTAGGTTATAGGGGTGGCTTTTGAATTCAGTGTTCTTTTCACTGTGCTACACTTTACCTTAGCAAATAGACTTTCAGATCTCAAAATCTTCTCCTCAACCAACAGTAACTTCACAGAAGCAGCTAGATGCCGTAAATGAGTCTTAAAAATTAAATAACTGAATATAGTTAAGCCTCCCAAAGGGACCGTTTTCACAAATGCCAGCCTTGTAAGACCATGGTGCAAGGCCTCATTCCATGATATTCTCTGGACTCCAGGGCATCATAAAATAAAGCCTTATCCTATTTGGTGGCAATCTACTGGGAATTGCCCAAGCAATTTTGGATTCATTATTAGGAAAGTGACTGGTGCTGTTCCATCCTTCTGTGTCTCAGCATTTCCAAATGTGCAGCAGACTCCAGTCTATGTTTCTCAGCCCATGAACCACCCACAGCAGACAAATCTCAGTGCTACTCAGTGGGGTGGGGGGGGGGGCCCTGTTTCATGGTGATAAATAACTTCTGTATCCTTACTTCTTGCCTCCAAGTTAGGTAGCCTGCTGTTCTGCTGGTTTTTCAGATGAGGAAACCCAGGTTAAGGAAGGCTGAATTACTCAAGGTTGCCCAGCTAATAAATGAACTCAGATCCTCTGATTTCAAGTCTGGCACTTTTCCTACTATTCCATGGTGTGAGAGAAAGAGCATAGACCTAGGAGTCAAGAGATACTGATCCTGGTGCTAGCTGTAGAGTTGATTCACTGAATAACCTTGGGTGCATCACTATACCTTTCCTTGCTTTGGCCAGGGAGAAGTTATGGATTTGGTGAATAAAACATGCTGTTGTTGTAGACTTTGCCTATGATATTTTTCTTGGCAAAGATACTAGAATGCTTCGCCATTTCCTTCTCCATTGGGTCCCCATTTTACAGATGAGGAGTTAAGGCAAGTAGGGGTTAAGTGACTTGCCCAGGGTCACACAGCAAGTAAGTATCTGAGACCACATTTGAACTTCGATCTCTCTGATTCCAGGGCCTGTGCTCTTATCCACTGAGCCACCTTGGAGTTGAATAAAACATGGGGGAGGTTAATAGCCAGTCCTTTAGTGCCTCCTTTAGGAAACATTAGGAGAAGTAGAAGGAAAGGGTGGGGTCACCAGGGAACCCCATATACTTATGGAATCTGAATGTCAGAAATAAGACCAAGCAGTTCTTGCCATAGAACCAAGAAGGATTATAAGCCCTATGGCTGTATGAGTTTATTAGGTAGAAGGCAGGGATCAGTCCTTTTGGGATCTATTGGATATGGGAAATAAGTTGACTAAATCCCTAGGGAATCCCTGGGGTTAGACATAAAAACCCAATGAAGGTGGGAGGTTTGGGTAGTCTTCCCACATAGGCAAAGTACCACTATTTGGATAAAGGTTGGAGGATGTGTTCTTGTCAGTTTTATATCAGCCCAAATTTATGGTGGGATGGATTTGTTTGGTTTAGGGGTAGTGGTCCCGGTTCTGACTGTTGTTTCATCAGCCTAGCCCATTATAATGGAGAAAGTTCATTAGGAGTCCCAAACCATCCAGAATAATTAACAACAAGTAATGCTATATCCATGGAGGTCTAGCTGAGATTTCTACCTTCAATTCTAAGCCTCCTTCATGAAAAAGGCCCACGGATCCCTTTGAGGGGAATATGCCCAATAAATGTCTTCCCTTGCCATTCTCTATTTATAGTCCACCATTTTTCATCGAAAATACGTGGTTTTTTTTTTTCTGCAGCAGAAGATGCACCATTCTAATACATATATTTTGAGAGAAGCTGGGGAGTAGAAAAGGCACTAGATTTGGTGTTAACCTGGATTAAAGTTCCAGCTCTCACACTTACCACCTGGATAACTGTAAGCAAGCCTCATTAGCTTCTCCTAGCCTCAGTTTCCCTCTCTGTAAAATGAAGATAATAATACTGGCCTAATGTTCCTCTCAGGGGTTGTTAAGAAAATACCTTTAAAACTATGTAAATGCAAACTGTTATAATTGTTATTCTTATGAATAACAATGAACACAATCCATTTGGAAAGTGGTATTCTCATCAATCTATAGCTGATGTCTCAGATGTGACAGCCATTTGCTTTTTTTCCCCTCTTTTTTTTAGTCAGTTTAGTTGACATTTATTATTTTCATATTATAATAATTTCCGGATACAGTATCTCACTCCCCTTGTAGCAAGGAAAAACAATTTAAAATAACCAGATGCCATGATCGCATACATACATATGACCCCACTTTTCTCTTAAGGGGAAGGAGAGAAGTCTCATTATTTGTTCTTAAGGACCAAAATTCACTCACTTAAGTCCTGGGAAAGGAATGAGGCAGACAAAGAGAAAGAACATGTCAACATGTGTCACTGTGAGTAGCAATAAAAATCACAAAGAAAAAGACTCTTTGGTGTTTGCCTAGTAGAGGCAGCAACACGATTCCATATATTGGAACAACCACACATCAATAACAATTGGAGATGGCAAGGACCTGGTCTGTTGCAAAATCTGGATTGCCATCACGTGGCTATTTGCAACACAGGCTCGTCTCTCTGGAGTCTCCATAGTCTGATTAAAAAATGGCAGTCCCTCTCCCCACAATAGGCATGTAGCAACGGCTCTCTATGTGATGGCTGGTTTCATCCCTGTAGACTGGAATATGGATGTGGCCAAGAGATTACCAGGTTATTGCCCTACGTCTGAGCTGGCACGCTTCTCCTGTCAATGTCTGCCCTGTTACAAATGAGGAACTTGCTAAGGGTGAGGCCACATGTTCTGAGGTGCACATTGTAAGACAAATCTGATCAGCAGCCAGAAACCCTCTTTTTCTCTAATAGAAATATACTGTTATAAAATCTTAGGGCTGGAAAAAGGCTTTTGAGTCGTGTAATAACTTCTGACCGTGTTCTGACCATTGTGAGAAGCCAGAGAGATACAAAGTTCAGATCAGATGCAGCCTCTGCCTGTAAGGATCATGGGATCATAGATTTGGAGCTGAACAGGACCAGCTTTATAAATGGGGAAACTGAGGCCATGAGCCCAATGTTCATGGTGGTAGAGGTCAGGATTAGAACCAGGCTCTTTGCCTCCAGACCCTGAGCTCTTTCCCCTTGCATCCTGACTTTACAAGGACAAGGCTTGCAGACCAATAGGGGGATAAGATATCAACAGAAATCTATAACATAGAATTTTAAATATAATTAATATATACCAAATAAATTAAATACATTAAACAAAATATTAAACATAATAAGTAATCAATGATAAATGCATTCCAAGTCCAGGCCAACTTCATTATTTTACACAAGAAAATTGAGGTGGATTATAGAATGGGAAGGAATTTTTTAAAATGTAAATAGTATTTTATTTTTTCCAACTACATGTAAAAACAATTTTTAACATCCATTTTTAATATGATTTTGAGTTCAAAATTTTTCTTTCTTTCTCTCTCCCCTAACCACTCCCCAAGATGACAAACAATCTGATATAAATTATACATAAGCAATTGTGTAAAATATATTTTATGGAAAGGAATTTTAGATGTCATCTAAGTTTGATTAGTGAATCCAGCTTCCCCCATGAGAGGTCAAATACTGCCTAAGCACCTATAATTTCTCTCATGGCTTGATCCAAAGAGACATTGATGGTTTGATATCACTTTGGAAGGAGGGATCCATTGGGGTGACCGAGATTTCTGTGCTTGGCCATGTATGGTTGGACAGTTTATAGCTATGATTTGGATGAAAGCATATATGGTATGCTTTCTAAACTGGTAGATGATAGCAATTGGTAGCTCCCAAAGATGTTTCTAAAGCTGGAAATACTTTGGGTGACAGAATTAGGATCCAAAAAGATCTCCATAAACTAAAACAAATAAGATGAAATTGAATAGGGCTAATTATAAGGTTGTACATTTGGGTTAAAAAATCAATTTTATAAGTACTTATGTCAACAGATATTTTTAAAGTACCTACTATGTGCCGGGTACTGTGTGCTAAGTGAATAATCAATGAAAAGCATTGATTAAATTCTTACTATATGCCAAGCACTATGCTAAACTTTGGGACTATATATCCAGAATCAAGATAGTCCCTGCTCACAAGGAACTTACATTTAAATTGGGGAGACTACCACATGAGGGGATGGGGGCACACTCCCAGGGACAGCAGAATTGAGCCAACTTAGCTCCTCTCAGGCTTGATCTCTGGTGGTAATGATGAAGGAGGCTGGTTAGATAGCAGTTGTGTGGAAGAGATGTGGGGTGGAGTTTGGGTGAGTTGCAAGGTCATTATGAGTCAACAGTGCATTATGGAAGGCAAAAAAGGAGGGGGTATTCAATTTTAGGTTGCTTTAAGAAAGGCATAATGAACTACATTTTTTTTTTTTTTTGCACAGTGGCCTGATGCAGGAATCTGTTTTGCTTGGCTATGCATATTTTTGTCGCAAGATTTTTTTTTTTCTTTTTCAATGGGGGAGAGGAGAAGAAAACAAATGCTTGTCAATTGAAAACAATAAAATTATGTCTAAAAAAGCGTTATATGACCTCCAGAAAGAGGGAGATGACTTCCAAGTTTCCTTCCAGGTCTAAATCTATGACCTTGAACCTGTCCCACTGGGCTGTTCTGTGGTCAGACCACACCTGGTGCATTATCTTCACTTTTTTGTGCCACATTACAGGAAGGATGTTGATAAACTAGAAGTCAGTAAAAGGAAACATGCTAGAGTGGAAGGAATGTTGGCTTTGGAGTCATCAAATCTGGGTTCAAATGCTGCCCAAGACATTAACCAACAGCTATGAGACTTTGGACATATCATTAAATGCTTGAGCTTTTCATTGTCACCCTTGTGTGTAATAAGGAGCAGGACCGGAAGACTTCTGAAATCCTTTCCAACTAAATCTATAAGCTCTGATTTGAGGATGCTGACTGGGGTTGTGGAGGGTCTTAAGATCATGCCACGGGAGGATGAGTTGAAAGAACTAGGGATGGACAGCCTAAAGAGAGGCCTCATGAGACACATGAGAGCTGTCTTCAAATATGGGAAGAGTTGGCATGTGAAAGAGGTTTTAGATATGTTCTGCTTGGTTCTGAAAGGTCAAACTAGGACTGCTAACTGGACATGATAAAGAGGCAGACTTAGGATTTGGGGGAAGGAGAAGCTTCCGAATGACTGGGGCCTTCTCAAAGTGGAGTGGGCTATTCCAAGAGGGAGTAGGCTTCACCTCACTGCTGGTCTCCATTGGAAGGCTGGACAACCACTTGTCATGGATGTAGTGGAGGGTATACCTGAGCAGGCCTCAGATCCCCTGTGATTTTTGTAAGGATAGTCCATCTAACCTAATGCGGTTTCTGTTAGGCTCAGTATGTGTGATTTCATACTCTTCAAAGTGCTTTCACGAGATCATAGACATAGGTCATCAAATTCAGCCTCCTTGTTTTATAGATCCTCTAAAGATGACAAATTTTTGGGGCAGAGACATGCTACATAGGGTGTCACTGAAAGAGTAATGGACTGAGTCAGAAGACCCAGATTTGAGCCTCTGCTCTATTATTTACTATCCAGGTAACCTTGGCCAACCCATGTCAACTGATCCTCAGTTTCCTCATCTATAAAATGGGCATAGTCTCATTAGTACTGCTGTCTTGGGGGAGAAAAGGTTGTGAGGCTACAGTGAGAAGCGCAGAACCTTTGTAAACAAGGATCTCTTGAAATTGGTAGAGGGAGGTCTCTATATCACTGAAATCACAGTTATTTCCCACCCTCCATCCCCCCAAAATACCACTGTAACCATAGGATTTGTTCTGAAGGAGACCTCAGAGATGACCTTGTTCTTTCTCCTCTGAGGGCAGATTTGAACTCAGGAAGATGAGTCTTCCTGACTCCAGGTCCAGTTCTCTACCTCACTGCTGTTAGCCAGATTAGACTGGATTAAAATAAAGCATCAATAGCTTCCAAGATGTTTCCAGCCTTGGTGGTATAGTGGACAGAGCACTGTCTCTGGAGTGGGAAAAACTTGAGTTCAAAATACTTCCTGGCTGTGTCCCCCTGGGGCAGATCATTTAACCTCTAGTTTCCTCATCTGTAAAATGGGGATAATAACAGCCCGTATCTCCCAGGATTATTGTGAAGATCAATGTGAGATAATAATGAGAAATCTTAGCACAGTGCCTGATACACTGTAGGTGCCATGTTAATATTAGCTATTGTTATTTCTCCTTATTTCTGTGGATGCTTCAAGAATCATTCAAGGCATTAGTGGGCCCTCAAAGCTGACTTTGGACTCTGCCTTTGAAAGCATTAATGTTTTATTGGCTTCAATAGCTGTGATAGCATCATCCTAATTGGACAGGCTGAGGTCAAGTCCTGCTCTTTTTGATTTACTGCCTAAGTTTGGAAAATCTGACCTTCCTTCCTTTTCCCCCAGCCTCCTTCCAAGTGATAGTTCTCAGCAGCTTTTGCAAACCATGACTCAGCGCTTAGCCAGGGGCAGAGCAAGGGCAGTTCTTCTGTAGGCTCAGAACAAGAGAATACAGTTGAACTGATGAAGGGCAGAGGAGGTGGTCCTCTACACAGTTTTGAGGCGACTGGTCTTGGGGGATATCTATCGCCTAATACAGCATCCTCTTTGGTGCCTATAATTCCACCAACAGGGCATCATTCTTTTGGTTTAAGCATTGACCTTTCACTCCAGTGAGAAGGCAGATCCATCTAAAGAGTGGAATGCACATTAAGTCTTAGCATGACTTCAGAAGAGACTTCTGGAAATGTACCTAATAACTTTCTAGGGAGGTGATTGAGTAGAAACAGCACTGGTTTTGCAGTAAGAGAAGGTGATATCGTCTTGCCTCTGATGTGTAAGACTCACATAAACTGAAGCAAGCCATTTAGCTTCAGTTTCCTCATCTGTAAAATGAGAAGGTTCTTTCTTCCAGAAAAGAAAAAAGGGATTTATACACAAAAATATTCTCAGCTGATCTTTTTGTCAATTGGTACATGGCGGAACAAATTTTTGGGTGGTAAGAAATCATGAAAAGGATGGTTTCAAGGAAACTTTGGAAGGCTTCTATGAGCCAATGCAGAGTGAAGTAAGCAGAACCAGAAGAACAATTTATACAGTAACAACATTGTAAAGACAAACAATTCTGAAAGACTTTAAAACTGTGATCAGTGAAGTGAGCCACCATGTGATGAAGGACCAGGGATGAAGCATCCTTAACCACCTCCTGACAGAGAAGACAGACTCAAGGTGCAGAATGACAGACACTTTTGAACATGGTGAATGTGGGGATTTGTTTTGCTTGACTATGAATATTTGTTGCAACGGTTTTATTTTTATTTTATTTTTTCTTTTTCTCAAAGGGAATTGAGGAACGGGTTGCAAAAAGAGAAAAAGAAAAGAAAGATAGTCACTGAAGCATTAAAAAACCCCCCAAACTCCACAACATATAGATGAAAACAAGAGGCAGGCCAGACGGAAACAGACAAGCAGGAAAGCTTTGCAAGTTACATGCTGAAGTCTTATGCTTAAAAAAAAATGCAAACTATGTAATAAAGATTTGCTGTGCTGTGTATAATACTCTTTTTGCTGTATTTTGCATTAAAATGCTCATTTTATTTTCTTTGTAACTTATCATCTTAGAGAGTGGCCTAGGGCATTGAGAGGTAAAGTAGTAGCCAGGGTTGCATGACCAGGATGTATCAGAAGTAGGATTGGAACCCAAGTCTTCTTGACTTGAAGGCTACCTTTCTATCCATTACCACAGACGGCCACTCAACTTGTACCTAGTACACTTAATGTTTGTTGAATTGAATTGACTTGAATTGAGGAAAGTTATGTTTTGCTCCTTTTTTAATCAGTCAATGACCAATTTATCCATCTAGACATAGGTTTACGGACTTAGGAGCAGACAATGCTTTATTCTCCCAGGTAGTCTTTGTGTCTGAATTTTATTCTAGAATAAGAGTAAACAGCTGATTATCTCTCCGCTTTCATCCTTCCCGTTGGGATGAGCAGAGCAACCCTCTCGTCCCACCACAGGCAGGGGGAAAAAAAAAATCCATTGCTTCCTCAGTTTCCCCCATGGTGCATATTCAGGGACTTTAAATAAATTAGTTAGATTCTCTCCCTTCTCAGAGTCCAGTCCTGGATTAGGTCTCTTTGTGGAGGTGGACGAGGCTTGGAGCCCAAATCTGAGACCTCAGCTGTGGAAGCCCAGTCCACAGGATCTTCTCTGAGGCCCCAGCCAGTGGAGTGTAGAACAGGTGTAGAAAGGGAATGGGGCAGGGGGACAAGGCTTTCATTTTGCCCGGGGCTTTGGTGAAGAAGGTTTAGTTCATGACTTTTATGGGGGGAGTAAATGGGGTGGGGGGAAGGGCAGGTCCTGATGTGTGAGTCTGGTTCCCACCTCCTGGAGTGTCTCCGCACAGGACTTGCGTGACTTGGGCACAGGCTCAGCCAGGGTGTGGGAACAAGCAAACTCCATTAGCCGTTATCAGCGATCTCTCCCAGCCCCGAGATAGTAAAGTTTGAGGACTAGCTTTACCTGACTGTAAAGCCCAGTGATTGAGGTGGGTCATGTGGAGGTGGAGGTGAACTCTGAGGCTAACTTCCTGCCCAGCAGGTAGAAACAGCCCAGGAGCCACAGGATGGGATATTACTCATAGGATAAAGCCATAGCCCTGAGCTTGTAAAAAGTGGGCCAGAGAGTTGGCTCCAGCAGCCCTTATAGCTCTTGGGGTAAAACTTTATTCCCTCCTGGGAGGGTTATATGGTCTGAGGAAATCGGTGCTAACTGTGTGTCCTCCCAGGCCCAGGCCCAGGCCCAGGCCCAATCTGGGGCTCAGGTTACCTCCTCCTCTGCATCTGCCTCTCAGGCATCAGGAGGCCCAGGGATGCAGGCCCAGAGACAGAGGAGGGGGCGCTTAGAGAGGACCCAGGGAAGGGAAAAGGGGTGTCACGTTTTAATTAAAAAATGAAAATCTATTTCCTGGGCCCGACAGAAGGTCTTCTGTGGGCTGCTTCTCCTCCCATGCAGGAACGAGCTAGGGCCAGCAGAACTTTCCTAGCCTGGGGGATTAGGGGTAAATATCCATAGGGGATAAGCACCCCTCTGTGAGAGAAGCCTGATGCTACATGCTGGGGTTACAGAGACAAACATGAGATAGCCACGTCCCCTACAAGCTACTATGGGGGGGGGGGGGGGCTGGTGGAAGACAATAGGTGCACACAGTGCAGACACAGTGAAGGAGGTATTCTGGTGGAGGAGATTCAGAGCTGGCCCAGAGAGAACTGAAGGCCAGCCTCAGTGCCTTGGGACAAGTCACTTCTTGGGTCTCCTCACCCCCACTCCAACGCAACTTTCTGAAACACCAAATGACTAGAGGAAGTTTCTCCCCAGAAGTTCTCTGTACAGATGAAATCACTGGTCCAGTTGAAAAAAAAAGGAAGAAAGAAATACAAGTTAATTGGGGGTGGAAGTGGGGGTGGAGGCAGCAGCAGCTGAGGGGATCAGCCCAGGTCTATAGTAGTTTGGGTACAAAGATCCAATCGAAACAGTCCCTGTCCTCAAGGAACTTATAATCTGTAGAGGAGACAGCATGTATAGGAAAATACACACCAAATCAGTGAGAGGTAATGGGGGTGGGGGGAACACCCCACTGCATAAAAAAGAAAGAAACATAAAGGGAAGCCTTCTGGAACAGAGTCAGCACTCGATAAATATGTGTCCACCAAGCTGGCTCCCCAGAGGCTGCTGGGGAGGGGTCCTGTGGAGACTTTCCTAAGTCCGGATGCTGGCCCCTTCCCCCTCCCACACCCCCTCCCACGTGGTATGGTATGTCTGACTAATAACCCTGAATGATGAAACCCTTCCTCTTCACCCCTCTCTTGGAGGCTAACCCTCAGCACTTTAGACTTTCACTTCTTGTGTCTCATCCACACATGGCCCATTCTCCAAATCTCCCGCCCCCTCACCCTGGCCAGTGGGGTGGGGATGCTCCTTTTCACTCCAGGCTCCGGCTACCTCTTTTTGGAGCTCTAGGTTGGCCTAGGTGTTCACTGAATTTGATTTGATCCGGATAAACACCGGGGAGACTGGGAGACTGGCTCTGGGCCCCTCCTGACAGCCGGCCCTCCCGGTTTCATGGGAATCTTATTCATAAACTCCACCCAGGGCAGCCTAGTGTTGAACCTGAGGCCAGGGGATAGGTGGTAGAGAAGGAAGGAAGGAGGGAGGCCTACAGGCAGGTTTTCTGGCGTCTGTCTGTCTGTGGGCCTGGTAAATAAATGGCCCTGATAGGATGATAGGAATTAGAGTGAGGAGGAATTTGAGAGACAGGCCCACATTTTAAAGTTCACATATTACAGAGATTTTAGATGACCTGTTTGGGGGCCACACATATGTTATTAGCCTCATTTTCACTGATGAGTTCACAGGAGAGAGAATCAAGATTTTAACCCAGATTTCTGGACTCCAAACTAAGAGGTTTTTTTTTGGGGGGGGGGATTACATCACAAATATGAGACAGTCTCCGGAGTCAAAGGCTCAAACACCTAGCTTCTTCAGAGGGTCTTAACCTGGGGTCTGTCTGTCAGCTTGTTTAAAAACATTCTTTGCTACTTCTGTTTCAGTATAAATGGCTGCCTTTGTAATCAGTTGTATTTGGTTGTGGAGGCTTTACCAGATTGCTGTAGGGGTCGGTAACACAAAACAATTTCAGGCTCGCTTCTGTCTTTGTACCCCAAGTGTTGACACTGAGTTAGTCAGGATCCCTCATCTATGAAGGATGTTTATATCTGATGTCCAGGGAGACCGTGAGACTGACCCGAGGTGGTAAGGGGCAGGGGCAGGATTTATACCCAGGTTTTTCTGGTTACAAATCTAGAGCTTTTCCCATTATGCCATGCTGCCTCCCCAAGAGACACATAATAGGTGCTTCATGCAGACTTGATCTATTGCTCTAACTCTACATCTGTGATTCGATAATAACCTTGCCATGTTTGGGGAAGGGGAGTCAGAAAGAAAATGCCATGGGGATAGTAGGAGGACTTGAGTCAGAATGGGTACTTCCCCTGCCAGTGGCCTCAAACTTTTTGGCAAAGTTGCAGAAAATGGCCATTAGGCCCCCTGCTTGTTTCAGGTCAGGGCAGTTCAGCTCAATCTCAGAGGGAGCTCCTCCCCTTCTTCCTTCCCTCCCCTCCTCTTGTCGTTTCCCCAGTCTCCCCACCCTGCCTTGGTTAATGAGTGATGGCCCACACCTGTACCAATGGTACAGTGCCCACACCCAAGGCCGACTTGGGGGCAGTGGCAAAGGGAAGTAAGGGGTTGACTCATTCTCTGTTTCCCCTTTCTCCCCTCTCCATCCCACCCTTCCCTTTACCCCTAACTTCTGTGGGGCAGGAGAGTGGCTTCCCATGGCTCCCCTGGCTAATCTTTTTGGCATTTATTAGTTCTGGGACCCTCTGCTCCTTGTCAATCACTCCTGGGTTTCCCCCTCCCCCAGCTCCTGGGAATTTTCTAGCTCAGTCATGCCAGCCAACTCAGGGCATCTTCCCAGAGCATCAGTTGGTTTCTAGGAGAGAAAAAGAAAATCCAAGAGCAGCAGTAACTGGGAAAAATCTGTTTCCAATATATTGAGGGTGAAATGCTTACCCAGGCTCATCCATCATAGAGAGAGAAGAAAGTCCTGGGCTTGTTTAGAACCCCACTTTGTGACTCCCCTCCCTCCTCCCCCTCCCACCCCTATTAAACTGATGAGAAACAGGAAATTAAATTCATTTTTTTCACCTGCCTTTTCCCATTATCCAGCTGGCCACTGGAGGGAGGCAGGTTCCCTGATACTTAAGCGATGGTGATTGGGGGATCAGCAAAGTCCTCTCAGAGGAGGTGAATGATGTCATCACCACATTGGCACCTGAATTTCTGAAATGACAGTTTGATGGAAAGATAAACCTTTATGAATGGCAAATTCCTTTCTCTAAGGTCACTAAAGTCCAGCCACAGTCTGGCCTGACTGGCATACCTTAGCAGGTTTTCAGCCCCAGCTCCTACTTTTTGCTTCAGTCCTGTTTGGGTTGGATCCCCAGCATGAACTAGATTTGGCCTGCCTTGGCCTCTAGGTCTCTTCTTTCACAACCTGCTTTAGAGTCTTAACTGTAGTCCGCTCTGGTCTGGGGCTTCCTTAGACTTTGGCTCAATATCCACTCTGTTTCTTGGGCCCCTGCATAGAAGGTACTTTTTCATTAGGCACTAAGTATCCTCCCATAGGCTTCAGGCTACCCAGTACTAACTACTGCTTTTTTTTTACCCCAGACTCACAAAGTATTACAACTGGAAGGAACCTTTGAGATCATTTGGTTTCAGCCCCTTTGTTTTACAAATAAAGAAACTGAGGTTTTGAGAAATGATGTGAGTAGCTCAAGGTGGCAGATCTGAGACTGGAGCTTGGATGTTCTTTTTAATTCTGTCTTCTCACTTGGAATTTATGTATGGATCCATTTTCTGGAAATCCTACTCTCTACCCAGACCCATTTCTGTCTGTCCAGTTTGAAATTTCAATCTGTGCAGAGAATCATGGAATTATTAGAAGGAGCCTTCACTTTATATTTGAATAAAACTGAGTGACAAATAGTTGAAATGCCTTGCCCAGTTGTTATGGTGGCTACTACTTTCAATACACACTTCAGTGTTTCCCCATAAGGCCTGATCCCGAACCTCGACTTGCTCTTCCTGGCAGCCTTTAGATGGTGGTGGATCTGATCATTCTCTGGGCATATCTGCAAGTCATCAGCTCCTTCCAATAGTCAGCATTAAGCTGCTATCGCAAGAAGTAGTGGGCATAGAGGATAGAGCGCTTGCTGAATCTGAAGTTGTACAGGCCTGGGATGACAATGGGGATGATACTGATGGTACCTAACTCATAAGGTTGTTGGGTTTCTCAAATAAGATTTCTATAAAAATATATGCAGAGTGCTTTGCAAACCCTAAAAATTAGTAAATATTAAAATATTAAGATAATTAATATTAAGATAATATATTATATAATATATAAAATGTTAATTATATAAATGTCAATAATAGTAATAATTACATTATTATTTTGTCCTGTTTCAAAATTCCTAGCCTTTCTTGGCCTGTTTCTTGTCTGAGGAAGACAGGGCAAAGATGACCGACCGGTGATCAAGTTCTTCTTGGATCAGGTGACCATCTCTGTACTCATGTTCTCTTTGATGCAGGTGCACTGTCTTCATGGGAGAATGAAAGAGGAGGGGAGGGGCTGGAAAGAGATTGATGGGGAAGGATCAATAGGCCTTGTACCCTGAATGTGCAAGGTGAGGGAGAAGGAGTCAGAGAGAATTCTAAGCTTTAGGGCCACAGGAACAGGAAGGATGGCACTCTCCTATGAACAGAAGTAGGGATGTCAGGGAAAGAAGATGAGTTTGGGCTTAGATGTGCCACCAGAAAGATACCAAGAAAGGATTATTGAGGCAGTGACCACTGGATTTGTAGTCAGAAGACCTGGGTTCAAATCTCAGCTCTGTCACTTATTAGCTGGGTGATCTTGGGCAAGTCATTTCATTTTTGGGCCTCAGTTTCCCCTAGAGGTTGTCTCTGAATTCCTTCCAGCTTTAAATCTATAAGGCTATGTTCAGTAGGCAGGAAAATGGTGAAGGCTAGAGATTCATACACTTGGAGGCCAGCTGTAAAAAGGTGATAGTTTAAACCCTCCTTCAAATTTTCTTGAGCACTTCCATTGGATCTCTCATTCCATTCAATTGATCAACCCATGAGCCTTTATTAAGCACCTACTATGTGCCAAGCACAAATATAAAAATGAGAAATTCCAGATCTTAAGGAGTTTACAAGCTGCTGGGAAGATAAAACCTGTTCATAGATAAATAAATATTCAGTAAACTGGAGTCGAGAGTGGGTGGGCACCAACAACCAGGGAAATCAGGAAAGCTTTCTTGAAAGAGCTAGTTAAATGAAAAAAGTATTTATTAAGTGTTTACTGAGTCAGGCACTGTGCTAGTCCCTAAAGTGAGCCATGGATTTCAAGAACTGGAAATGAGATGGGAGAGTGGATGTAGGGGCCAGTATGTGAGAAGAAACAGAAGTGGGAGACAGAGGGGAATAGCCCTCATCACATACTAAGCTGGTATCATGTTCATATGCATGCCATATCCTCCATATTGTACTTTGGGCAAGGACTCTGCTATTTTTCATTTTTGTGTCCTCAGTGCCTAGTCCAGTGCCTTTCACTTAATAAATCTTTGTTGCATTGAAATAATGAATGATGGCCCATAGATCGCCAAGGGAGAGAACAGAGAGAGGAAAGAGAAGACTGAGGACAGAACCTTGGCCAGCACCTCCATGTATGTGTGGGAAGAGTCAAGAGTTAGCAGAGGAGATAGAGAAAGAGTGGTAGGAAATAAGAGGACAATGAGGCAAGTGCAATGTCATGGAAACCAAGGCAAGTGTCATGCTAAAAAGAGGTCAAGGGCTGGGAAAGGGTCACTGGGCAGGATCGTCAGGAGGTCATTGTTGACCTTTAGGCAATAGGAGGCAAGCATTTATTAAGTACCTACCATGTGTGCCAGGAATAGTGCTAAGTATTTTACAAACATTATCTCATTTCATCTTTACAACAACCCTGGGAGGCTTTCATGATCTCCATTTTGCTGTTGAAGGAAACTGAGACAAACCTAGGTTCAAGTGACATGCCAAAGGTCACACAGCTAGTTTGTGAGGATGGATTTAAAGTCAGGTCTTAATTCCAATCATAGTTCTCCATCCACTGGACCACCTAGGTAGGTATTTCTATTTAATAATTATATAATATTGGGAACATTAACCTGTAAGCAGGCATTCTCAACTGGAGTTTGTAAACTTGTTTTAAGAATATTTTGACAACTGAATTTCAGTAGTATTGGCATCTTTTATAATGAACATATTTCTTTTTATCCATTTAACATCATGATTCTGAGAGAGAGGTCTATAGGCTTAACCAGGCTTCCAAATGAGTCCTTTATACATAAAAAAGTGAAGAACCAACTGCTGGATTAAGGAGTGACTGAGGGGTGGAGCAATTAATGGATCTAGATTACTCTTTGGAGCAAATTGGCAGTTGTAACAGCAAAGCTTCTGCTCAGTCAAAGAGATTATAAAAAAAATGCTTCTCTCAGGAAGGGGTGTCTCAATTCCGGACACACATGGACCAGGTTCAGTCCTGGGGGAGCCTGACTTCCAAAAAGAGGAATCAGGTTCTTTTTTGCTGTCTCTGGACCATTTATACCACTACCCTGGAGTTCTAGGGAAAATCATGTAAAGCTTAGATTCAGGTCTTATCTAATGTCTTTCAGAAGGGGCTAGTAGGAAGGAACTCAGTGGATAATATAATTCAGATACAGGACAGCTATTTATTTCCTCCACATAAAGTAAGTGTTTAAACCACAAAACACTCAGAAGCATGTATTAACAAAGACTTAAATAGGAAACAGTAATCCATAACTGCTATTATACTCTTTCAGGAGCTTGATAATTAAATCATCAAAACATGAAACATTTTTACAGTACTGCTGAACACCATTTCACGTTGACCTTGGCTCTGTGTGTCCGAATAGCCCTCTCAAGATCCCTATCTTCCAGAAAGTCAAGCTATGGTTTGAGGCTCATCCTCCTGTCAGTAACCATCTCCTTCAAAAAGGGTTTAAGTATGTAAAACTTCTCCTGCTGCCAGCCGGTTTCAACTGAGGGACCCAGAAGTTCCTGAAATCTGCAACTCAAGAGGTTACCTCCAAGGCTAGAAACATCCATCTCAGGATGGCTCTTTGGTCACCTCTACTCAGGAAAGTAGAACAGATAGCCAGAGGTCATAGGTTCAGGCCCAGGCTCCCACTTCCATGTATGAACAGTTTCTGTGTCTTTTTTGGCAGAAGGCAGAGAGTTTCCCCCTCACAGAAGTTCTAGGAGAGTCTTCACAGAGATCGACAGACAAGAAGAAAGAGGACCCGAACAAGAATTACTTCTTTAAGGTCCATTGAGTGAGCGGCTCTTCCTGGTTCAATGCTCTGTCCCCTCTTCCCTTTGCTGTATGGACAGGGAACAAGGGATTGTTGAATCATCCCAATATCCTCCAGTGTCCATGAGTACCTTGTCTGCAGAAGTGGCCAGTGGGAGCTCTGCTCTGCTCTGCTCAGCTGTCCATGGAGTGGGTTCTACCTTCATTACACAGTAAAAACAAAGAAAAGTAATTCACTTCTAGGGAATCTAGTTTTTGTTTAGGTGTCTTCAGGAGACAGTGATTCTGATGGGGAAGGGCTAAAAGAGTTTGGGGGCCATGGAATGGTGAGGTTAGAAAGCTGAAGAGTGAAGTAATGGGAGAACTGGAATTAACCATGGTGTCTGGGAAAGATTCTCTCCCATTGTGCAGTAGAAAAAACCCCTAACTAGGATTGCTGAACTCGGGTTCTGAGTTCAAGTTCCTCCTCTGCTCTAGGGATCTCACCTCTTTGCCTGGACTTCAGTTTCTCCTTCTGTAAAATAAAAGGGTTGAATGAGGTGGTCGTTAAGGATCTTTCCAGCATGAAAGCTGTGATCTTTTCCAGCCCCTCAGTGCATCCCTAGGAACCACACATTTCACCTTCTCCACTCCCCTTGAGTGATAATCCTAAATCTTTAGTCCTTTCCTGTCCTTACTCTCCTCCAGCTGCCCCCACACCCTTCATCTCCACCAAGGACCCTCTGGTAGAACAGTGCTTCTGTACTTAGCCCCCAGTGTGGGGGGAGAGTGAGCAGGGTTAGGCCTGGAGGAGCTGAGAGACATTGGGATCTTGCTGGTGTCCCTCCCCATGCAGTCCCTCCCCTCTTATACCCCTCCCCCTCATCTTTGCCAAAGGAAAAAAACCCTCCTGGGGAGGGAACTGAGAGACTTGATTGGAGAAAAGGCTTTTTCAGGAAACATTTCAAAGTATGGCATCATTTGTGATGTCCCAAGATTGGGCTCTTCTGAGGCCTTCCTGGCTCAGGCTCATTTGGCAGGAGGGCCAGGCAGGCAGGGGAGCCCCAGGGCTGAGCTTGGCCAAAGTGCTGACTCAGTACAATGTGCTCTAAGTAGCAGCAAGGTCTGTGGGCCAGCTTAGCTCCCCCAGCCAGGAGCCAATGGAACTGGGGGTTGGCCTCTCCTCCCTCCCCTCCCCTCTCTCTGGAGAGGGAGGTGGCTCTCCCAGGCTGCTCTCTCCTCCTTTCCCTTTCCCCCATCCCTTCTTCCTCTGAGGCCCTGGCCTGGTTGGGTAAGACTGTTTCATTTAATGAGTCTTGGCTGCTGCCTGGCCCTGGACAGCTCAGAGAGAGAGGGAGAGAAAACTGTCAGGGGCTTCCAAGTCAGGCTTCTCAACCAGCTGGCCACGTGGGGGGGGGGGGGTCAGGTTGGGCCAGGAATGGGGCGGGGGAAGCTATTACTGAGGGGGGGCACCACCTTTGCCTTCACTCTGGGATCCATGAATTTTAATGCTAGAAAAGATCTTAAAGGTCATCTAATCCAACCCCACATTTTATAGGTGGGGAAACTGAGTCCCAGGTCAGGTCCAAGGTCCCATGGCAAGTGAGCAGATGAAGGTGCTTGAACACTAGAGTAGATAGGGTTAGGCTAAGGTCCCCTTGCCTCTCCCCAGTGTCCAGGAACCAAGTGTCCTTCTGTTCCTCATTTATACTGCGTAAGCAGGGAATTCAATAGGTCACCCTTTGCAGGGGTTTTTGAATTGACAAAGATGAGCTAGCTGCAGCAGTGCCTAAAGTTAATTTGTTTCCACTCAACAGGAGACGAAGGTGGTTAGGTGGACTACTCTACTGGGAATCAGGAGGTCTGGCTCCCAAGGGAACAAGGTGGGAGGGCAGAGTGGAAGAAGAAAACATTGGTTTTGGTATCAGAGAGTCAAGGTTCTGATACTGGCTTCTTATTAGCAGTGGCCTCCTGGGTAAATTCCATGATCTCACTGGGCCTCAGAGTGTAAAAAGAGGGCGTCAGACTAGATGATTTCTACTGTCTCTTCCAATGCTAACTTCCAGGATCCAGGTTCTACCAATAATTCACCGTAGGACTAGGGACAACACCGAGAACTATTCACAAATTCTCTTTGTTTCTTCCTCCTACCTTTCAGGCTCTCTTCTTGTCTGATACCTTCTGGTTGAGGTTGCCATATTCAAGACCCACAGGTCTCTCTTTTCTAGGCAGTGCCCTACTGACCCTTCTAAGGCCTCTCTTCCTCCCAAGATGAACCTATCTGGTGTCCCACGTCCTAGGTTATACCTGCTGCCAAGTTATAGGATCACAAGATACTAGAGTCAGAGAGGACCTGAGACATCATCCCAATCCAATGTCCTTGTTTTTACAGAGAGGGGATACTGAGTCCCAGAGAAGGGAAATGACTTGCTTCACTTTTACTGATCAGCAACTAGTTAGGTGCTTAATACATCACAAGTGTGTACTAAATATTTGTTGATGGACTGATTGATGACAGGCAGAGCAGGAAACAGAATGCAAGTCTCCTGGTTCCTATTCCAGTGCTCTGTCCATAGGCTGGGCAAATTTTTATATATACTAGTGTATACTAAAGTGCTGATGAGTTACTGTGTTAACACCTAAGTAACACATTGACGTTTTAAGATAGTGGTGTTGAAAGGAATATGGAATCCATTCTGTCACTACAGCCAATGAGATCATAAACAGTTAAGCGTTTTTACAAACTTGAAGGTACAATATTAATGTCATCTATTATAATGACTAAATCTTTTTGTTTCCTTTGGAGGGAAAAAGGAATATGGTATTATGAGGGGGAAAAGCATTTATTAAGCCCCTACTGTGTGCCAAATACTTTACAGATCTTATTCCCATTTGTTTTTCCTAACAACCCTGTGAGGTAGGTGCTATCATGATCCCTACTTTAAAGCTGAGTAAATGGAGGCAGGTAGAAGTTAAGTGATTTGCCTAAGGTCCCTTAGCTAGTAAATGTCTAAGGCTGCATTTGAACTTATAGCTTCCTGATTGTAAGCCCAGTGCTCTATCCGTTTGGATATCTAACTGCCTCTGGAAGTTGGTGGTTTCTAGTTCGAGCTCCCCTGTTAACTCAGTATGACTTTGGGCAAGACCACTTCCTCTCTCTGGGCCTCAGTTTCCTTATCTTTAGACAAAGACTATATGGCCTCTGAGGTCCCTTCCAGCTCTAGAATTACAATGGCTCCAGAACTCTGTAAGTATAAGGCATCATAAACTGTGCTTATAATCTAGTTGGGGAATAAAATGAACCTTCATGGAGAATAAGTAAGTGCCAAGATCTGCAGCCCTGATGACCCAGGTAAGACAGCTTGGGCTTCATGGTACTGTCTCTTGGATGGAGCTGTTGGCCACAGATTGAGAAGTGGTCTTAGGAGCTGGTATTCTTTGGCTCTCCCAGAAGACCACAAAGTCTTCTCAGAGAGTGCAGTCTCACATATGACTGAATCCTAGGGTTGAAACCCTTTGAAGGATCAATGGGCCTGAAAGCTAATTTTTTAAAACACAGAGTCCTGAGGGTTGTTGGGGGTGGGAAAAGAGAGATTGGAAATAACCCAGTCCACTACAAACCAAAATTAGCAAGTTTCCTATTTTTTCATAACTTCCATCCCCTCCCTTGTCCACCGGAAACCCGAAATATGTCAAATTAACCTAAAATTAGGAACATAAGTCACAAGAGAATTAAAAAACCCCCATGCTTTGGAGAAAATATTTTCATATCCTTGTGCTGATCATTTATTCTAAATCAGGACACGGTGATTACTCTTGAAATGAGGATTTTTTTGTTAAGACTCATGCCTGGAGAGGAAATGCTTTGAACTCTATTCAGTTCAAAGGAGGTTGAGATCTACGAGTAGGACCTAGCCCAGAATTGGAGAAGTTCTCATCCTGCTATCCTGAAAGCTTGGTCCTCAGTTCTGTGATCTAATCCTCAGCAAACTCAGGGCATAATTGCTTTATGCCTAGAAGAGTTGCCCAGCACACAGTAGGTGCTTCATAAGTGCTCTATTCTTCTATCCATCACCAAGTTACTTTTATTTGAAGGCGCCACCAAGGTGTTCCTTCTGGACCCCAGAGACCTCCTTCAGCCAGTCAGAGTGCCGGAAATCCCACCATTGGCTAGATTGAAGACTTACCTTCAGGATTTCCTCATTACAGTTTAGATCAGCCTAAGACAGTATAAATTCATTTATAAAAGGACTGCACTAACCTCAAGCAAGTGTCTTCCTTTCTCTGGTTTCAGTTTCTTCTCTAGCTCTAATCCTTGAATTCTGGGATTCAAGGATTTGATGCTAAGGGCAACATCCTTTGGGGAACGACATGTACAGTGTGAGAGTTTTTTTAGGGGAAGAGTGGAAGGATGGAGTCAGAGTTAAAGTACTGCTGAGAATGGTTGGCTCAATCCATTCTTTTCACCATCACAGCTGAGTACTGACTATGTGCAAGATACCCTGTGAGGACTGGGGCATACAAAGGTGATTGTAACTGTTTCCAACCTCAGGGAACTGATAGTCCAGTACTGGAGGTGACATAACTATAATACAATTTGAGTACAATCTAAACTCTTTGGGGTCAAGAACCTTTGCTTCTTTATATGTTCATCATTTAGTATAGTTCTTTATATATAGTAGGTCCTTAATAAATGCTTGTTGAATGAAATATAAGGCAGAATGTAATAAGTACTTAAGAGAATGCAAAGTTGTATAGGACTTCAGAGGAAGGAGAATTTTATATTTGGCTGGGAGGATCAGGGAAGACTTTGTGGAGGAGGTGGCATTTGTTTTGGATCTGAAAGGCTGGTTAACATTTCAGTAGACAGTTGGCACCCCATGTGGAGAGAATGAACTGATTAAAAGCAGGCAGATAACACCAAGTGTGTTTGTGGAACAGAGTCATCCTGCTTGGCTAGAGCATTGTGTGTAAAGCCAGCTAGTGGAAGATCAAACTGGAAAGGTAAATTGGGACCAGATTATGAAGAACTTTGAATGCCAGTCTAAGGGGATATTATTTGCTTAGAGACTGAAGGATTTTGAGAAGGGGAATGATGGGATAAGAGGTGCACATGAAGATGATTTTGGCTGTGGCATTTAGAATGGATTCGAGATAGAGAGAAAGTGGAGAGAACTATTAAGAAGCTGCTAAGATGATCTTTGTTTTGTTATTTCAGCTGTGTCTGATTCTGTGATCCCATTTGGATTTTCTTGACAAAGATACTGGAGTGATTTGCCATTTCTTTCTTCAGCTCATTTTACAGATAAGGAAACGGAGGGAAATGGGGTTAAATGACTTGCCCAGGGTCATAGCTAGTAAGTGGCTAAAGTAAGATTTGAACTCAGGTCCTCCTGACTCTCTATCCACTGTACTACCTATTTAGGCAAGAGGTGATAAGGGCCTGAATTTAAGGTGGTGACCATAAGAATAAATAAGGGGAAAGGGAAGGTTTGGTTAGAGCGGGACAGTGGAATTTGAAATGACAGAACTCAAGTGCACTTATCGCAGTGCTAGGCAGGGTTGTTGATTGATTAGGAGATGGCAGATGGGAAATCAAAGATAATACTGTTTGGGGTTAGGATACTGAGAGACTTCTCTCCTGTCTGAAAGTATAGTCTTCAGCTAGGTGGTGCAGTGGATAGAACACCAGTGCAGGAGTCAGGAGGACCTGAGTTCAAATCTCACCTCAGACACTTGACACTCACTAACTGTGTTACCTTGGGCAAGTCACTTAACCCCAGTTGCCTCATCCTGGGTCATCTCCAGTGTCACTTAACCCCAGTTGCCTCATCCTGGGTCATCTCCAGTCATCCTGTTGAATATCTGGTCACTGGATTCAGATGGCTCTGGAGGAGAAGTGAGGCTGGGGACCTGCACAGCCCTCCCTCACTCAAAACAAAGTCAAGTGCAAGTCATGTCATTATTTCTCTGATGGCATGGTCTTCTTCAGCAACAAAGGATGAATACACACACTGAGAGGCTATAAATGGAGTGTGATTTTTCTGAGGACAGGAACCATGGCTGGGGGTTGGGATGGTGATTTTCCAACACCTAACATAGTACCTTGAACATAGTAAGTACTTAAATTCTTGTTAGTTTGGAATGCTACCAATGACAAAGGGGGAAATCAGCAGGAGAACAATCTTTTGGGGAAAAGAGAAATTTTACTTCAAACATGTTGAGTTGGAGATTTTGGCAGGACTTTCAAATGAAAATGTCAAACAGGCAGTTGGAAATGGGGTTAGAGTCTAGAAGAGAGGTGAGGGCTGTAGACAGATTTAAATCTGCATAAAGGTGATCATTGGAACCAACAAAGAAGATGAGATCTACTGAGGGAGAGAGTGGAAAGGGAGGAGGTTGGGAAACAAAGTGTTCAGTAGTGCCACCATTTTAGACTTGGAGGAGTGCACTGGTACTTGATGACATAGAAGGGCATCGAGAGGAGACTCAGCAGACACAAAGTCAAATGACTTTTGCCTCTGGCAGTCTTTCTCCAGCCTGGAGAGTATGGATGATCTAAAGGGGATGATGTGGCCATATCAGAAGGATGTGACTTTGAGCTAAATACACGAGATCCCATAAGGAACCTGGAGTGAGAGCAGGAATAAAGGTGGGCCTGGTTTCCTCTAAATCTGACTGAGAATGGAAGGTCCCAAAGTTGTACATTTATGAATTATATACCCCACTAGTCTTATTTTATCTTCATCCTAAAGTCTCCTATCTCAGATCATCAAGGTTCCTGTAGAGTCAGTTTACACCAAATAGAAAACTAAACCAGATGCAGTTCTTTCCAATAGGACCACCCTTTCTTTCTCTACTTGTCACCTTGGATGTTAGCAAATGGAAGAAAGGAGAGGAGACAGAGGGAGTGAGGAGAGTGTTGGCTTGTCTCTTATAGAACCACTGTCAGAGGGATTTTCCTAATGCCCAGTTCTTATCCCACCATTCACCATCTCAAAAGCCTTCAGTTTCTCCCCATTATCAAACAAATAAAGTTTAAACCTTGTTAGCCTAGCATTCAGTGCTACATTTTGCTTTGTCATTTATGAGGATTGGAAATCATCTGAAATAGCTTCAACTGCTTAGAAGTGTGTGTGGGGAAAAGAATGTCTTGGAGAGCTGGGATGGATTCTACAGGTTTTCATTTTTACACTTGAGGAAACAGAGAAGGAGAATGTTTTGTCTAAGGCTAGATAGTGACTTAGTGGCAGAGGCTGGACCAGAACCCAGGACTCGAGGATTGTGGTCCAATGTTCTTTTTTCTTGACTGTACTGTCTTTCTGGCAGCTAATTAATGAAGAACCACTCTCCTGCTTATTGCTTTGGTGAGTGCAGGAGATGGAATAGGCACATGGGAGGAGGCAGATGGGGAGGGGGGAATGCAATTCATAAATTCACAGTTTTAGGAACTTTCCATTTCCAGGCAGATGCAGAAGAAACCAGCTCTGCCTTTATTCCTGCTCTCACCCCAAACCTCTGATGGGATTGTGAGTCTCTTTAGTTCAGTGTTGCATCTTCCTGACACAGACACATGGTTCCGAGGCTTTGGGTTTGCTGAATCTCTTTTCTGTGCCCTTCTCCTGTGTCACCATTTCCATCTTACTGATTGGTTTGACTGCTTTGAGATTTGGGCCTTAGCTCTGGGCCCTGCAGGTAAGAGTCTCCTACCTGCAGTCCTGAATTTTCAGAGTGATTTGGGCTTGTCACCCAATGATCCCCTAAGTCAGAGCCTTGACAACAAATCTGATCCCCGATGGAAAAGCAGCTGGGACCCGAAGAAGTTACTAATAAAAGAGGTTTGGGGCAACTTGCGGGCTTGGTAATGTGGGAAGACTCAAACTTCAGGTTCCAAAGTAACGGTCACTTTCTTTAATCTTCCCTCCCCCCGCCTCAGCTCATCCCTTACCCTGTAACACCAAACTTTAGGTGTGATGGATGTTTTTGCTGCCCAGAAATTTGCCTTTACCCTACAAAAAGAGTGTTACTTGGGTAGTTTCAGGAGGAATAATGAAAAGTCAAGTAGATCTCAAATGGCTCAGTCACAGTAATTTCCTTTCTTCATTTTCCCTGAAATGGGAGGTGTTCTCTCTCCTTTCCTTTTTTCTTTTAAAATTAAAGTTTTTATTGATGTCTTTGGATTTTATATTACAGTCATTTCTGGGATATCCTCCAACACAATGAACCTTTCCTTGTAACAAAGAAAATTAAGCAAAATCATTCCAGTAAACTTTTCCGGCAGAGCATGCGACATAGTCCCCATCCTTCCAAAGAAAGGAAGGAGATGTCTCATCATTTTCGCCAGGGCCAAGATAAGCCATTACAACTGTATAGCATTCAACTTCGTTTTGATCTTATTAAATTAATTAATCAATTAAACTTTTCATTTCTAGCAGTGCAGTCACTGAGCATGTTGTTTTCTTGGTTCTGCTTAGTCCACTCCCATCAGTTCACACGAATTTTTTCAGGTCTCTGGATTACTCATTGCTGTCATTTCTTAAGGTGCAGTAATGTTCCATTGTGTTCATATACCACAATTTGTTCCCCCTAACCAATGGATGCCCTCTTTGTTTCCAGTACTTTGTAAACATATATATTTGCTGCTAGGATTATTTTGGTGTACAAGGGACCTTCATTTTTGCCATGGGCTTCCTTGGGGCATATTACCAAGAATGACAGCTCTGAGGATGAAAAGTTTAGTGACTTTTCTAGCATAATTCCAAAATATTCTTCAGAGGTGTTGGATCCATTCCAACCAATAGAATATTGGTCAGACAGCAACCAATTTCTCCTTTAAGCATGTAGTTCAGAGATTAGTTATGTAAATTGAGGCAGTTTATCTATCGAAGTTTACCTAAGTCTTTCCAGTTTTTCCTAAAGAATCCAGTCATGCAGATCCTCACTCAATGTTAGAGGTGGTGTGTGTGTGTGTGTGTGTGTGTGTGTGTGTGTGTGTGTGTGTGTGTGTGTGTGTGTGTGTGTGTAAAATAATGAATTTAGCTCAGCTTAGCTTTCCAGTGGGATTAGATGTATACATATTAAAGCTACCATCCATGGAGGAGCATAACAGCTGGTTCCTGGGCTGTATGAGGCCCAGAGAAATGGGAGAGGGTACAGAGCATGCTGCAAGGGATGGAACAAGGGGAGAGGGCATTTGTGGATAACTGGAAACCTTTTCCGCCTTTTGACTAAAGTTATTTTTCTTCCTATTTTCATTAGGACAAATCCCCTAGTGTGTTTATGTGCCTCAAGAAAGTCCTACAAATAACTGATGATACAGTTAGTGATTAAGATGTGAATCATCCTGGGGGAGAGGAGCTAAAGCTCTGAAAGGGGGGACATAATGTGTCATAAAGTATTTAGGAAATTATCATCCAAACCGCAAGGAAAGAGAGGGAAAGATGGGAATTCAGAAGTAGCCAGGGTTTGAAAGCTATTGAATGTTTGGTGCCAAGGAACAGAGCTTGGGGTGGGGGAAGAGTTTCTCTCCCCTTTTCTTACTTTGGCAAGGATAGCTCTGATAATGTGGAAAGGGCTTGGACACAACTGAATAGAGGCGATGGGAACCCAGCTCTGAGAAATGAATCGGAATGAAAGGCTTCTTGTTTGTGAAATCCAGCAAAAAGCAAGTGATTCCCTTGGAGGTAGAGCCCCTACCTTCCCGTCTGGTTCTTCCATGTTCTCTCCTTGGCTGGATCCCTATGGAACCAAGCCCTCCGATGGACAGTGAAAACTCATCAGCCATCCGGATGTTTCAAAACATCCAGATGTTTGGCACCATGTAAACCTAGAAGATCCAGTTGACTGATTTACTTTTGTCACTTCCAGATGTTTCATTGTCATGTAGAGAGCCTTTGTATCTGGTCCCACAGAGTCCCAGGAGAAAGTGCAATGAGTGGAACTATAATATACGGGTTATCCTAGCATCAAAGAATCATTAGAGCTAAGAGGGTCCTTTAGAGATCATCTAAGCCAACCCCTTCGTTTTGCAGATGGGGAAATAGGCTCAAAGGAAAGAGGCGACTTGCTCCAGCTCATTCAAGGCAGTTGAAGTATTTGCTAGGCTTTTAAGAGTCTAGGATAAGTTCAGATTTACTCTAGAGCTTCTTGAGGAAGTTAAATTAAGGGCCCCAGAGGTGGGACAGAGTAGCAGGCTTGTTATATCTATAGATGCAATAGAGATATGATTATATCTTTAGATATAATGAGATATCATCTCTTTTAATATAATGAAAGATGGGGGTGTCTGTCTCTTATATGTGTTTAGTTTATGGTTAAGAGAGGATGAGGTTGCCCTTTCTGACTTGCTCCTTGGGGGTATCAATAAGTGCTTATTGGAACTTCTCTTAAGGAAAACTATAGTCAAGGAAAGGAGATTCCCCTGAAAATGACCATTAGAAGAAATGATAATCATTTTGTTGCAGTAATTATAATCTCTTACAGTTTCATAATATATTTCTAGTTTTCAAAGCCCTTTCATCCATTGTCTCATTCAGTTAACCTGAATACTCTTTCAATGCTGGACTCCAATGCTACCTCCCTTCCCTGCTCCCAAAAGGAAGGGATCATTCCCTCTTCTGACCTAAGCCCTTTGTACTTTACTTACAGACTTAAGCATAGTTTCATTTGTATTCCAGTTAGCCATGTACATGTATTTATCATCCCTAGTAGACTATCAGTTCCTGGAGAGCAGGGAGGGCATCTTACTTTAATTCCTGTGCCCTCTTAGGTGCTTGGCACCATATCTGGCACATAGTAGGCGCTAATAAATGTTTGTTGAGATGAACAAATTAATCTTGTAATAACAGACTCTTAGCCCTGACCAAGACTTTGATGGTCATCTTCCACCCAATTCCTGGGAAGAAAGACCTCCAAGATGGTGTGGCTATGATAAAGATCTCTTCAAAGCCAAAGGATGGTGAGGTTATAGATATCCAGTGACAGCTAAGATGACTATCCCTCAATCAACATTGAGTTGTACATCCTGTGTGCTTAGTGCTGAGCTATGTGCCATGAAGGGTCTAAGAAAGATGACACAGTCCCTTTCCAAAAAAGCTTACAGCTTAGTTGGGGGTGGAGGGAACAAGATCCAAGTATAAAGATAACTATATAAGCCAATGTGTTATTAGTGCCAATTCAGTTCAATTCAATTAAACATTTATTAAGTGCTTACTATGTGCAAAACACTGTGCTAAGTTCAGGGGATACAAAGATGAAAAAAAAAATGACAGTTCCTGCTCTCAAAGAGCTTCCAGTCTATCAGGGGATACAACATGTATCTCCAACATGCCCATCCCCATTTCAGATAAATATAATAATACAAGATAGAGGATAATGGGAAATTTGAGAAGGGAAAGAACACTGGTGAGGGGCACAGAAAGGACACCAAGACGCAGGGGCTTGGATAGACAATAGTTGCCCCCAACTAGGCCACTAAATGAATGATTTGGACAGTAAGAGCCATGGGTTCCAAGAAGAGAGAACACACAGTGGATATGTGAAGGCAGAAGGAAGAAGACAGGTTAGGGTAAATACAGTCAAGACATAAACATGAACTAGAGGGTTCTGGTCCCTGGAGTGGTCCCAGGAGAACCTGAAAGATCAGGTTACTTTCATACTATCTTCCACAAAGCTCATCCCTACTTCTGTACCTTTGTTTATTCCATTTTTTAAAACTCTGCAATGCTCTCTCTCATATTTCTCTACCCAAATCAAAGCCATTTTGCCCTGTGTTCTTAAATACCTGGAATTTGTGAACTTTTTTTTTTTTTAAATATTTTGATGAATATATTTCATTATAATTGATTTCCTTTGTAATCATATGTACTTTATGCATTTAAAAACATTATTCTGAGGAGTAAATAGGTTTCACCAAACTACCAAAGAGGTCCATGCTCTCCCCTGCACAAAAAAGGTTAAGAACCGTTGTCCTAGGTCTAGCTTAACTCTAATCTATTTCAGTAGCCTTTTGAGGTTCCAGTTCTCACTGATCCCCGCTCTTCTGGATTCCTCTTGTACTTATGGCCTGTTCCACTCAGTTGGCCCTTAATTACACATTACCTTGTATTCTCTAGCTGTTTCAAATATGTCTCATAGGCATTTGGAATTCAACACATCCATAATAGAACTTACTATTCATCTTTCCTCTCTAACCCACTCTCCTCTTCCTAACTGGTCTACTACTATTGAAGATACCCCCATCCTTTCAGTCACTGCAATTTGTAATCTCAGAATTTTCCCAACTCTTCTCTCTATCCTAACCTACATTTAATCAGTTTCCAATTCTTGTTGATTTGGTCTCCTCAACAGTCCTCATATCTGTTTCCTTGTCTTCATCCACATTACCAATCTTTCTAACTAGGCTCTCACTCCCCTTTACTTAGACTCTTTTGCTAGCCTACTAATTGCTTTCTCTGTCTCCAATCTTTCCTCTTTCCAAATTATCTTTCTTATAGCCATCAAATTACTATTCCTAAGGCACAGGTCCAATCAAGTCATCTCCCTGCTAGAGAAGCTTCAGTGACTCTTTGTCATCTCTAGGACAAACCACTAATTGCTCTGTTTAAAATCTGGCTCCAGGCTGTCTTTACCTCATCCCCTTGCATGCAGGATACATTCCAGCTAAAGTCACCTACTGTACACAACAGCCTTTGAAAAGGCTGTCCCTCTTGCCTAGAATGGATTCATTCCTCACCTCTTAGAATCTCTAGCTTCTTTTAATACTCAGCTTAATACCCATCTCCTAGAAAACCAAGGCCTTTCCCAACTTCCTCAGTGTTAATTTTCTCTCGTTTGGAAATGACATATTTTATAATGACTTAATTGGGTCCATTTTGTTTCCCTGTGTGGAATGTAAGTTCTTTGGAACAGGGAGTTTCATTTTTCTCTTTGTTTTTTCAGTACCTAGCATAGTACCTGGCAAATAGCTGGTGCTTAGTAAAGGTTTGTTGAATGAAGGCATGAATGCTGGTTTTGTCTTTTCACAGGGACTCTAACCTTAAGGGCAGGGATTATGTCATTCAGTTATCCCACAGTGCCTAGCACAGTGTTGTGTGTACATGAGATATTTAATAAATACTTGACAGAGAGGGAGATGATGTGGTACAGTCGAAAGAGCACTGGATCCAGAGGTAAATGGCCCGAGTTCAAATCCTGCTTACTCCCTATGTGACCTTGGGCAAGTCACTTTTATCTGCCTTGGTTACCTCATCCATAAAATGAGAGGGTTGAACTAGTTGTTCTCTGAGGTCTCCCTTAACTCCAGATCTAGGATCATGGAGCACATTTATAATATATGCACAGGCTGCATATATAGGTGTATCTGGTAGTGTTGGAAACTAGGTAGAGAGTCACGGAAAAAGGCTGGCTTCTTAATAAAGTCAACCATCCTGGGACAGAGCCTAATTCTGATTTCTAATCCAATCCAGATTGAGAAACAAAACTCTGAGAGGGCTACAGTGGAATTCCCAGGAGTCTTTGGGAACACATGATATCAGCTGTTTTAGAATGGTTCCTGTAGATGGAGTTAAAGAAATTAATTTATTTTAAGATGAAGATTTATGGGCAGTGCCATCCACAGTAAAAAAACAAAAATCAGAATACTGTGAAAAAAGAGGGGCTAAAATAAAAATGAAAACAAGACACAACCCCAGAAAACCAGATTCATTCTCCAAATACTGCCAGCAATTTCATGATATAGTCACTTTTTAATATTAAAAGTAAATTGTAAATGTGTCTTTTAAAAACAATATGCATAAAATAGATCTTATTATTCTAAAGCTCTTTCCTTTTAAAAATGCTTTTTTTTTCACAGTAATTTCTTAGGCATGTCATGTTTTCCCTCAAAGAAATAGTGCAATTGGAAGAAGGAACACGCTGTCAGTGGATTAGGACTCCTGTGCTAATACAAGTCCTTGTAGATTTCTTGTAGGAGTGGGTGAAGGCTCATGTCTGTCTCTGTTTTCTTGATGACTTGCAACAGCTGCACGTGCTCTGTTACAATCTGTCTGAGGTCTGTCATTTTCTGAAGCAACTTGGCAAACAGCTGGGAGGATTCAGGGTGGTTCAGCTTGAGCTGGAGCTCTAAGGCCTGCAGCAAGTTATCCTGGATGTCCTCAATGGGCTTTACGTTCAACAAACCAGGGCGATCTGGAGGAACAAGAATGGGAAACACGTCAGAAGATAGACAGCAGGACAGGCGGCGAAAGCGTGGTCCCCAAGTCATCAAGGAAGCAGCCTACCGATTTCTTTTTTAAAAGCAAATCCCAATAAGAGATGTTGGAGAGGTGTGTGTTTGTGCATGCATGTGTGTGTGTGTGTGTGTGTGTGTGTGTACATGTGTGTATGTTTGTGAACCACAGAGATTCCTTTCAGCTCCAGACTGATGCTACTATCTTCCCATTCATTCAACATTTATTAAGCACATACTATGTACAGAGCCTTGTACTGAGGAAAGATCTGAATCTTAGCTAAGATATGGCCCCTGCCCTCAGGAAGCTTACATCTAGGATGCAAATACAAATGACTATAATACACAAGATTATTTTGTCATTAGAGAAGGGTAAAGCAGCATGAAGTGAACTCTCAGGAGGATAGTTGTTGCCAAATGGAAACTTCATGGAGAAGAGGGTACTTGAGTTCTGCTTTCAAGGATGGATGCCAATTCAGTACATGAAGAAGGGAAAAGGAAGCCATTCCAGACCTGGACCTCTCCCTGTGAATTAAGGCAAGGAGGCTGGAGAGTATATGGGCCGTTTGGGGTGCAGAGAGTAGACCAGGGCTGGGTTGCACAGTGTATGGAGGGAAATGATGGGAAATAAGGATGGTGGCAGACCACAAAGGGCCTTGAACTCTAGGTAAAGGAGTTTCACCTTGGGGGACAGTAAGAAGTCCCTAAAATGTTTTTTCCTCCATGACTATCCTATCTCCAATCAGATTTTGGACAGTCTTATTGAACTTTAGCTAATTCATTTTCAACTGCCTGGTTTCCTTATTAACACAATTTATACTTCACTGCCTTGACCTGCTTTCAATCAATAAGCATTTATTAAATGCTATGTGCCAGGTACTGTTTCAACAGAGACTTTTTATTTTAAGCAGTTTCTAATCTTAAGTTTCCAACCTGAAAATTTTTTAAAAATCATTTTTCTTCTAGTCATTTTAAAGCACAATGTGCAAATGAAGGAACACAACAGGGCAATTTCCTTAAAGAGCTTAAATCTTTGGGCCTGGCTTATACACAGGACACGCAGCCCCTCCGATATTCCTAGCAGAAATCCCCAAATCTCACTCCTTGAGGTTATAGCGTGCCTCTCTCATTTCTATTATCAGCTCTGGTCCTTAGTGGAAATACTTCCCTGTGGTCCCTTCCAACTCATTTGGGGTTTCATTTGGGGAAAATGACAGCATTTCTGTGCTTTTTATTCAGTTGCCCTGGGTGATGGTGAAGCCTTCTCAGCAGAGCTGATCTCAGATTGGAACACTGGCTTGAAAGCTACAACTGCCCAGCTAAGCCAGCAAGCCTGAATCATTCAGCTGTGAAAAAGCCACCGACTCTAACTCAGGGGCTTTGCCAGTAGCCAGTGATGAACTAGATTGCAGCCTCTGCCTGTGGGAAGAGGAAGGGATATGAAACCCCAGGCTTTTTGGCTCTATATCTGGAAGTCAGTCAACATTTATTAAGCACCTATGTGCTAAGCCCTGGAGTACAGAGTGATAGAAAGTATCTGGAGACCTAGGTCTCCTATTTCTCATAGGAGCTCTTTCTGTGTGACCCTGGACAGGTCATTTACTCTCCTTTGGGCTTTGTAAAAGGAGAGGGCTGGATTAGATCATGTCCAAGGTCCCTTCTTTCTCTAGCATCACAAGGAATCTCAGACTTAATTTCACTTTTTCAGCACAGGAAGAAGCTAGCCTGCCTCCTCTCTAGCTTTCCTAACACACCCTACTGACTTGAGTACTGGTGGTTTTGGGATTTTAGCATTTAGGCTTGGAATAATAACGATCTCAGATTCTAGGGAAGAAAGCAATGATTTAGTCCTGGCCAAGGGAGTAATGAATGCCCCTGGAAAAGCTGTCTTTTTCCCACAGTTACTTTGCACTAATGAAAACCACCAGTAATCCAGGCTGTAAGCAAATTCAGACGCTGGGCTGGTGCCTTTTGGACTTCATGTATGCTGATGGCTTTCCAGCTTCTTTGCAAGAAATGGAGGGTCAAGGCTTCTCCTAGCAGACAGGTGGGGGACTTCTAGGGCAGAGTGTTGCATACATTTTCAGATGTAGTCATCTGTTTTTCTTTGTTATAAGGGAATGATTGATGGAGGGAGGGAACTGGGAAGCAGAGGATATTTCCAAAAATGACTGTGATGTCAGAAGCAAAAAGCATCAATAAAAATATATAAATATAAACAAATATCTATATCTATCCATCCACCCATCCATTCATCCATCTCTCTCTCTTTCTCTCTCTCCACACACACACACACACACACAAATCCATCAAGAAAGGGAACATCATCACTTCCAAACCAACTGGCTATACATAGTGTCCTCTGAACAACTGACAGCCATTTCTACAGAGACAGGAGTGGGAGTGACCTTGTGCAGCATGCAGGAGCGGGGGTATCATTAGTGGCATGCCTAGGGACATGGTCCTCTCTTGCAGGGTATCCCATTCATTCAGATTGTGGCTGTAGGGTATGAAGCCTCCCTCCCCATGAGCTACAATAGCAGCTAGCCAAGCAATAAGGTCCAAACTTGCTGAAGCTATCACATTAATCTAATATTTAATTTTTCTATGGGAGTTTAAAAAACAAACCAATGAACTAAGAGCCTTTTGGCTGATCCAACTGATATCCAACTGATCGACCTTGCTGGAAACACTTGGCTTCGTTGCTCAGTAATGGAACTGGCCTCACTGGCTGAGGGGGAAGAGGATCTGTTTTGGATTTTCAAATCCCCATTTGGAATTATTCTTTATGATGTGATAGAGGAAGATTGGCTGAGGGGCTGAAGTTTTGTGGCCACTGATTAAATACCTTCTCTCCAAAGACCAGTTAGCTCACTTCCAGAAACAGCCCATAGGGGAGAGGATCACATATGAGGACAAGCAGTGGAGGGTAGTGGAAAGAGTCCCAGAGTTGAAATCAGAAGCCTTGGGTTCAAATTTTGGCTCTGTCATTTACCACCTGTGAGAAATTGGGCAAATCACTTCTCCTCCCTTGTGTAGAAAATGCAGGAGCTGTACTACATGACCTCCATGGTCCTGGCCCACTTGAAAATCTCTGGAGTGCCTCCTGCTCCAAAATGCGGTTTCATTATTTGACACTTAATTTCCCAGCATGTTTCATAGAATAAAAAAGAAAGGAAAACCAAAAATGTAATGGGAAAGATGTGTGACAAGCTCATTGGGTGAATTAGGAATCATCTGAGTTCTAAAACAATGATACTAACTACCAGTGTGAAACTGAATAATTTCTTAACCTCTCTGGGCATCAGTTTCCCAATCTGTAAATAGGGTTGCACCAGATATTAGCTCTAAGGTCCCTTTCAGCTCTCATGCAATATTATTCTAGGTGTACAGATCAAAGCAAAACATCCCCACCCAGCTCCCCCTTTTATTAAAGTTCCTGTGGTTTTAAGCTTCTGTCTCTGGAGGCTGAGGCTTAGAGGGCAAGTCCCCCGCTCTGACTCTCATAACCTGTTTGATCTTGGGGGTCACTGGCTCTCCTGGGACAGTTTTCTCATCTGTAAAATGAAGGATTGGGAGTAAATGATCCCTGAGTCTCTTTCAGTCCTTGTTTGTGATGTTATGCACCTATAATCTCTGATGTAACGTAGCGAGTCCAAATTTTATTCTATTCTGATCTTGAGTATGCTATGTTCTCCCTTGGCCTCAGTTTCCTCATCTGTAAAATGAGAGGGTTGGAACTGATGACCTCTAAGGTTCCTTCTAGCTCTAAACTAATGATATGTGTCATGGTTCTTCCTCAGACACCTAGAACGCCCCCATCTTGCTTCCTTGGCCCTCAGTGGGCCCAGTGGGTGACAGGCACCTTTCCTAATACTCTAGTAAGGATCTTTATATAATAACTGACATTAATATAATGTTTAAAAATTGTCAGAGTGCTCTTCTTTTAGTCTTCTAGCAATCCTGTGAGGCAGGTGCTACAGGTAATATTATGCTCATTTTACAGAGGAGGAAACTGAGGCTACAGACTTCTCCATGGCCACACAGTATCAAGGGGAGATTTCAATGGTCTTCCTGGCTCCAAATCCATCCCTCTACCCACTAAATCATGCCACCTCTTTTATTTATATCTGCCAGGTTACTGCTACTCCTTTTGCTCAGTTTCCCACTCTTTGTAGCTAATACTTTGCCCCAAATGCAAGCCTCTTCTAAACTGTGATGAGGATTAAAGTTGGGGTCCATGACAGCATCAGGCTACAGGTCCCCCTTCCCCTGACATCTCCACTGGCTCCATGCTGACGCCAGGCCTCCTAGAAGGCCCCTTTGGAAGAGAACTTTGTGATTTATACACTGCGGTATTAAGTCACCCGAAGAACCTGGAGTCAATTACTGGTTTGTCATTCCCTAGGCTCCAAAGGATTGGGAAAGAAGTCCTGCCTATCCCGAAGCTGGGAGCCCTGGAGCTGATTAGAAAGCAGTCAACTATGGGTGAATCCAGAAGGGCTATGAGCCCATGTCCGGGTTAGTCATGGGGGAACTTAACCAAGGTGGGTCCAAATTCTCTGAACATTCTGCAAACTGCCCACTTAAATTAGTGGTTTCTCAAGAACAGGCAATAAGTAGGAAGGAGGAAATGGGAAAGAAGTTCATGTATCATCTGTACCATAGGACAGATCATTTGTGGACACAGGCTTGTGGGTGCTGAGGCCCCTGAAGTTACTGGGGAGATCCTCAGGCAAGGACATGGAGAATCATGCTTAAAGAATTCACTATCCTATAAGAGAATGTTACAGGCAGGCGCAGTCAGGAGAACCTAAGTTCAAATGTGTCCTCAGACACAGCTGTGTCACCTTGGGCAAGTCACTAAATCCTGATTGCCAGAGAGAGAGAGAGAGAGAGAGAGAGAGAGAGAGAGAGGAAGGAAGAGAGGAAGAGGGAATATTAGAGAAAATATGAAGACATGTCTTGATCGGCCAATTAAAATTGGGGACTTAGGTAAAACAATAATCCAGGCAAATTCTGTCTTTGGAATCCCTTGCCATGGTCATTGCTTACTCATGAACTTCTTCCTATTCTTTTACTTTTAAGGAAAATTAATTTCCCATATAGTTTTCAACATTTTAATTGACCAGTAGCTAATATGAGCATTTACATGAATACACCCTACTTTTTTTTTCTCTTCAATTTTCTTGCGATCTTCCCATGTCCCTCCCTTATCTCCCTCTTGTCTGTTTTCTTTCATCTCTCTCCCTTTTACTCTCCTGTCCTGGTCTTGCTTTGTCTTTTTCCTCTATACCCCTCTCCCTCATGGCACCCACTTGTTGACTTTCTGTCCTTGATTGCTGACTCTGGAGGAGGGGATTGTTAGTTTGAATTAATGAAAAGTCTAAATTAAAGAAGGACATATTCAGAGACGAATAGGAGCATAGCTGTTGGGCCAGTCAAGATCTGAAAAGCTTCCATTCCAAACTCCTTTGTTTTACAGATGAGGAAGCTGAAGTCTCGAGGTTAAGTGACTGCCAGGGGTCACCCAGCTAGTAGGAGTCAGGGACTGGATTTGAACCCACAACTTCCTGGCTCTATACAATATAGGCAGTTGATTACTCTCAGGAAAAACTGCTGACAGGGAAAAGGGGAACAATGTTGTTAAAAGGTCTCGTAAGTGTTTAACCCACACATAAAAAAATGTTTATAATTTGTACATTCATTGTCTGAAGTCAAAAGCTTCTGCCAAAGTCCTTCATTCTTAAGTAGGTTTCACATGTTAACATTTTCCTTGTTATAGTCATGATGCTATTAATGCCCTGTCTGGTCCTGGTCCAAGTAACAGTCACTTCTATAAATAAAATACCTGATTATGTTTTGTTTGAATTATGGGGGTGGGGAGAGAGGGAGGGACAGGGCAGGAGATCCAGGCTGAACAATTCACAATTTTTACTCTTCCATTAAGTAAGCAAGTGTCCCTTTTTACACCTACACAGCTCACTTGATCACCTTCCCCTCTTCCTTAAAATATCCTGATAACTGGCCTTGATTTTCTAAGCACAAAACAAAACACACACACACACACACACACACACACACACACACACACAGAGTAGCTAAAAAGAGGGGAGGCAGACAGGGATGGGTAGATGATTCAATAATAATAATTATTATAATTTAATGATCATTTAATTCAATCCAGCAAACAGTTATTAAATGCCTACTATGTGCAAGGTATTGTGCTAGGTCTCACAGCACTTCCCTAAGCTTTCTCTGTTAAGACTGAAGCTCTTTTCACTTGATAACTCCCTCCAAAGAACTGAGTCTAGTCTTTCATTTCTGAATCCCTCTCTTTCTCTCTCATCTAATACAACCACCTCCATATCAGAAGTCTTCACTGATGACTTCTATTAGTGTTTTCAGACTGAGCCAAGACTTTCATTATTCCTCACTGAGAGAAGGCTGCCCGGACATCTGGGCATTTTGTGCCCACCAGGAGGATGACCCATCTCAGTCTGGGGTCATACAAAGTTTAAACACACATTATGAGAACCCCAAATGATCAAATACACCAGAGCATACAGCCTCCAGTGGTGAAGGGAATGATTCAGTGGTTTGGATCTGAGTGCCCTGTCTACCACATCCCACAGTCTCAAAGCTTACAGATGCTTGCTTGTCTGCTCACGTAACTTCTCCCAGACTGTCAGGTTTGGCTGCTAACATGGGCATCTTCCGGCTGAAGCAGCAGTAGTCAGGGTTAAATATTTCACAGTTACAGTATGTGCTAAGTTAAATTCTGCAATACCTAAGCTCTGCCATGGGCGTTAGGACCATAACTGGGTTGGCTGAAGCAAAGATAGAAATGTTATTAGGAGCAAACATCAGGGATGCTTCTAGTTTCAGTGGTCTGGTGAGTCATTTCCCACTCAACTCACCCACTGGGTAGAGTTTGCCTATCAATTGTGGGCAGAATGGCTATGGTGAAATGTAGCCCTTACTGAACAACAGTATAGTCTGGTCCTAGCTGGGTCTCTGGTTGGCTAGGGGAGTCACATGATCCCTCCAGAGTATAGTGTCTTTTATTTATTACAAGGGTCCTCTGGCCTCCTGATTCATCAAACTGATCAATCTACAAGACTTACACTGTCACCCTACTGACCTTAGTCACCCAAAGATCTCATCATCACCCCAACCAAATTGTTCCACCTCCATGATCTTGAATACTGAAATTCTCCTCTGTCATTATCCAAATCCGTTATTCCATCTCTCTGTTTCATGACACTCAGACCCATTTCTCATTCTTCCCCAAACCTTCAGTCCATTCCTTGTTCTATCCTTTACCCACATCTTAGGAATGTTTTCCTTGCCTTGACCCCATAGTTAACCAAGTAATGGGCCCCACTCCCCTACAGTCGACTCTGCAATGTGCCCCACTCCCCTACGATTAACCCTGCAGTGTGCCTCATTCCCCTCCAGGCACCCTCCTCCCAAATCTCTTTCAAACTCATGTTTCCTTTTGTCCCATTCTGCAGGCCTCAGCCTTGGATTACTCTCCACACCACCTGCTTTTTCTTGTCTTTTAAAGGATCCCTACTTCATTCTCCCTATGAATTTAGGAATGCTTGGGCTCCTAACAGTCCACAGCCTTATAGTAAATGGGTGACGGGAAGACATTCTATAGAATCAACTCTTGCAGCTGCAGCTTTGCTGGAGTCATAAAACTATACCACCAAGTGGGTTCTCTGGATGTAGAGATTGGAGGAAACCAGACATTCTGTAGTGACTTTGCCAGTATGGGAGTCTACAAAGCAACCCAAACAACAAAATGTCTTTATTCTGTTTCATGCAATGACCTGTATCTCCTTGGATGGATTCTCTCATCAGTATCACTAGCAGTTAACTGGTGATGTGTAAAACGGAAGAGTTATGAATTCATTCGCCTAAACCTGTGTTGGTAATACAGGATAGAAATGATCCTTTCTAAATCTGAATAATGTCAGTAAAAGCAGCAGAGGAGATGAAGAGGCAGTGGGAGGAGCCTGGGGGAGGGGCTTTTTGCTTTTCACCCATTTACTATTAGGCTGTGGACTATTAGGAACCTGAGAGTCTTAAATTCATGGAGAAAATGAAGTAGGGATCCTTTTAAGAACATTACCCTTAAAAATTTTTTCTCCCCTAAAACTGATCCTGTCATTAACTCAAAGAAGAGGATGGGATATGCTCTTTCTGTGCATTTGTCTTAGCTTATATTTCATTTTTTTAAAACAGGTTAGTTATCTTTTGCTTCTCCGTCCTCCCAGGAGCCTGGAAACTTGAGAAGAAAAAAGAACACCTCCACAGAAAAGGCAATTTAGGAACATAAAGGAGGTGTCAAGAAATGTTTGTACAACCAGGGTAAAGACACCACACCTCACCGATTCATTCATTCATTCAACAAACATTTATTAAACAGCGACTATGTACTAGGCACTGTTCCAGACGATTCAAAAAGAAACACTGACTGCTCGCAAGAAGCTTACCTTCATTGCCACTTGGGAGTGAGATGCATATAGGTAAATAAAAATTTATGAAGTAAAAAAAAACAACTAATTTTTTTTGGGAGGAGGGAGAACATTAGTAACTGACCAGGTCTTATATGGGAGGTCCTAAGTAAGCTTAGCTTTGAAGGAAGTTAGATATTTCGAGAAGCACAGGTGAGGGAGAGAATTTTAGTCATGGAGGGAAGGCAAAGACAGAGGTGAGAGATGAAATGTTACATTCAGCACTGGGAACCACAAGTTTAGCTTGCAATGTAGAATTTGTGGCAGGTAGTAAGCCTGGAAAGGTAGAATGGAGCCAGACTGTGATGGACTTTAATAGGGAGCCATTAGAGGTTCTTGAGTCAGAGCAGTGACATGGTTTCAGAGACACATTCTCTTTTTTTGGAACCCAATTATTAGCAAAACTGGGAAACACATGGATCATGAAAAACATTTTGCTAATAAGTGTTGAATCTGAAATGTGACAATATGAATAATAATAAAAAAGATATGAAGCAAAGCTTGACATCTCTCACTCACTGATCCCACCACTGCAGTAGACTTTCTTATAATTAGCGATTAAATAGATATCTGAACTCAGGCAATAATCAAAGGGCTTTGCTTTTCACTAAACAGTCCCATAGGAAAGGGCTTTAGTGTTGAGAGATGTAACTGAGCCTTTCCCTTTAAGTCTTTCTGAGACAGGATGAAGAAAAGGTAGGTCTGATTGCCAGAGTGCGAATATTCCCAGTTATGTGATAAATGTCCACATCTTGATGGAATTCACTGGGGTTCAGTGCTTGGTTAAACTTTAATTCTGAGAAAGAAGGAAAAATGAGCACATATCACCTGTGGGTAGGCACATAGGCTTGGCCTAAGTGTCATGGCGCAGTGATACCAGATACAAAGAAATGTGTAGACAGGAGAACATTCATTCCACTTGGTCCCAGTACACTGTGCAAATGTACACAACTGCCCTACCCAGAACATTTAATGTTAGTGATTTAAAAAAAAGTGCTGCTAGGATTGATGGAGAATAAATGAGTTGACTCTTGGGACTTTGCCTAACCCAGTTCAAGCTTGAGTGGGTACCTGGGAAGGTCATATTACTTCCCATTTGTTACCACTGCAGTTCATTTTTCAGTTTCTCCCTGTTGTTAGGATGTTGATGGGCATTTTGCCTCACAAAATAAATTGCAAAAACTAAAAAAAAATGGTGAATTACCCACTCCTATGACTTGGGAGTTTGGGAAGAGTTTTGCTGGCCTTCAAACTCTTCTGAATTCACAGAAAGGACCTTTTCTTGGTGTGGGCTCTTTCCAACTGGCAGCCTCACCTACTTTCCTGTGCCATGCAGTATAAGCTCTAGCACTCAAGGGATCAGTGTGTCCAACATCATGGCTCAGGGCTTGTCAGCTTTGCTGAAGTGGAAGAAAAAAACACAGCCACTTGGCTTCCATCTTTGGGCGCATTTTGAGAGGACTTGTTGGCCTAGCTGGGGCCAGGAGATGATGCCAGCTAGGAGGGTGCTTGTGCTGGAGGTAATTTTAAAGTGCTGGACACCCCCTCCCCCTCCATCAATGGTGTTGTGGGAGGGGGGAAAGGAAGAAGTAGAAGGGAAGCTTTGATTAAAAGCTTCTAACTTCTACTCAATACTTTTGAGCTATGAAGAGTACTGCTAATCTGGGTCCATTAAACTTGATGAGTTTATACAGTGAAGGGGAATAGGGGTCATAGTTATCATCAACAATACCCCAACACAGGCTATAAATGTCTGTGTATGTGAGATCATAGGAACATACGATTAAGGGCTAGAAGGGACCTTAGAGGACATCTAGTCCAGCTTTCTATTTTACATATGAAGAAACCGAGGCCCAGAGAGTAAGTGGCAGAGTTGGAATTCAAACTCAGGTCATCCAACTGCAGTCAATGCTTTTTTCAGTATCCCACATTTCCCAGAATGGTGCTGGGTTTACCGAGGAGGATAAAGGAACAAAGTAAATGATTTGGCATTTGTGCCCTCCAATACTCTGTACATAGAACATTGCTTAATCCACCCCGCACCCCCACCCCCCCGCCCGCCCCAGTCACTTATTTTATTTCTTTAGTTAACACTAAGCATTTATTAAGTGACTAGTATGTATGTACCAGGTACTGTCCTAGGTGCTAGGACAGTTCCAGCCATACTCAAGGAGTTTCCCTTAGAAGGAGGAGGGCACACATTGAAAAGAGTACTGGATTAGGGATCTGGAGTAGTGAGTTCTATACTAGACTCCGTCATTATGGGACTTTGCACAAATGACTGGAATTTTTTACACTCGTTTTTTCATGTTTATGAGACGATAATTCCTACACTGCCTACTGCAAGAAATAGCTATGAGGACCAAACGAGATCAAGTCATATTTTGTCATGGTCCTTGTACTATATATGGAAATAGCTAGGTGGTACAGGGGCTAGAGACCTGGACTTGGAGTCAGGAAGACTTGACCTTAAATCCTGCTTTAGGAACACTGATTACCTGGGAAAGCCACTTAATCTCCCTCAGTTTCTATTTCTTCCGCTGTGAAATGGGGAGAATAATAGCATATACCTCCCAGGGTTATTGTGAAGATCAAATGATATAACTGCTCAACACTTTGCAAACCTTAAACATAAATGTTAGCTATCATCATTATATCATGTAACAACTATGAATATACTTTAAAAAAAGTATAAAACTATTAAAAAGTACAAAGTACTTAAAAAAGTACAAATCTATTAAAAAGCTACTTATTATTACTATTTACTACTGTAACACATGCTTCACTTGGCTTTCTCATGAAGGCTACAGAACTGTTACTGTATATTTAAGAGCCAAATGGAATGTTGTGGAAAGGGCAGTTTGGATTTGCAGTTGTAACTGTCATTTTATTAGGTTTTTTTTCTCGTTGAGTTCTTTCCTCTGCACAAATCTAATTTTGACCATGAGAATCTATGAAACGGGGAAGATAAATTTCTCTAGTTAGAATTGTATTAATTGTTGTTTTATGGTAACATATGAGTCAAACTTTGTATAGAGTTAAGTCTGGGGAGAGACTATTAAGAGTGATAGCTTGAGAGAATCTGGAGAAGGTGAAAGAAAGAGGATGGAGGTCTTTTTTCTTGATGGAACTTTTTAAATCTCTATCTTGTGAAGAGACTTTATATGTTATCTTGAAGGAACTAAATGGTGTGGGGCTGTGTTCTCAGAAGTGAATAATTTGCCATTACAATGAGGGTTTGAGGTGACTGTGGTTGTGATGATGATTATCAATATCTTTCTTTTGTTATCGATTTCACTGTTATAAATGCTAGATATTATTATTGTTAATTCAGTAATTTTTATTCAGTAATATTTAAAAAAACTTAGGTGATTAAGGGATTTAATGTGAATGTATACACACAGTTATGTGAATAACTATTACTGGGAAAGGTTTTGCCAGTTTATTAAATAAATTATGAGATATTTACATGTTACCTCCCTCATTAGAATGTATACTTTCTGAGAGCAAGGACTGTGGATATATTTTTTTAAACTTTTTTTTGTATCCCTGGCTCTTTACATAGCACCCAGAATACAGTCAGCATTTAATAAATGCTTGTTGACTGAAAGATGTGATACTTCATTAATTAATGAAGAAATATACAAACATATCCCTAGATTATTTAGGGCTTGGGATGATGGGTTAAATTATAGGAAGAAATCAAGTTCCAGGCTTAGGTTTGACATGACCTACAAGAGATTGTAGTTGACCCTAGATCCTTTAAACTCAGCTACCTTTATTAAGAAGCTGTCACACTTGGATAACTTTTTTTATTAGTCCAATTTTTGCACAAAATGGAAGGTAGAGTAAGTGAGCTTGGAACAAATCTTGAGAGGAACTGAGTCATCTTTTTCAAACCTGGTTTTAGAAAAACTGACTGACAATGTGTAGATGCTCTAGGGAAGCAAACCCAACTCCCTAATCTGAGGGTGTCATCAGTTCTTAGGGCACAGAATGTTGAATAACAGTGATCTGAGTGTTACATCACTATTTCCTCTCATCCCACTCTCCGCCACCACCTTCACCCTGCTAAATACTGAGTTAGGTCAAATCAGATACATAACATCCAAAAAACCCCGAACCTGACATTCATTTCCTCAACGGGCCTCCCCATTTTTGTACCTCACCTAGACCAGGAACACATGTACCTTAACCAGAATGAGGTCAATTGGATCCCTGCCAAAACTTTTTTCTTTCTGAAATCCCTGAGGCAAGAGAAACTGAAGAGGATAAGACTGTCAGTTGCTAAGGCTGAGTTGAAGGAGAAGACGGGAAGTCTGATGGAAAAAGAGGCTTTTTTGCAGACATGGATTCCCTCCCATACCCCACACCCCCTTATACAAACTAAAAGATGGAATAATGAACTTGATTGAACTAACTGCAGTTTGGGCTGTCATGCTCACTAGCCAGAGTTTGCTCTATTCAAATGTATGAAAATGGAAACATTCCACCAAGTATTTGATTGTGCCATATGAAAACCTTGCATACTTGGAAACATCTGTATAACGGACAGTATCCTTCAGTGTTCATTTGGAAAGTTACAACTGAGTAGAAAAGAAATTATATGTGCTTATCTGTCACTGTATTTGTATTTTATTTTTTTTGGTAGGACTTGTGATTTCACTGGTCTAAGGACCTTCCAGTAAGAAAATTCCCTTGGCCAATGCAGAATGACACCTCTTTTGCAACTTAGTCTTAGAGCAGGTGTTCTTAAACTTTGAGTTCATGAATTTGTTCTTCTTACTATGTTTATATCTGTATTTCACTGTGACTAGTTGCCTTTATAATCTAATGTATTTCATTTTATATATTTAAGAACACTGTTCTGAGAAGTGGTTCATAGACTTCACTGGACTTTGCAAAGAGTCCATGATATAATCAAGGTTAGAAACTCCAGGGTCAGAGAAGTGTCTGGGGCACTGAGAGGTTAAAGAACTTGCCCGGTAGTGATGCCTCAGGTGGCAGGTCTTCTTGATTCTAAAGCCATTTTTTAGTCGCTTTCCCAGGCTGCCTGTCTTCTTCGCTGGCTTTTAAAAGTCAATTCGCTCAGTCACTTATTTCAGGTGATAGGAATTAATTGAAAATCAAGATGGCAACTTTTGTATAATCTTGTAATCATCTCTAGGTCAATCTACTATGGCACACTGCCTCAGTATTAACTCCTGCATCCAGTTAATAATAATTGCTGGTATTTATAAAGCATATCAAAGTTTGCAAAATGCTTTACATGTGTTATCTTAAATGATGGTGAAAATCTGGTTGAGAGTAAGCCTAGAAAACACCACCACCATCACTAAAAAAAAAAAAAGACAACAGACCTAGGCAATTTGGCCTGGCACTCTAGAGGTCCTTGGGGGTTTTATGGCTATTTGGAGGAAATAGGTTCACTGAAAACTAGGTCCTGGTCTAGCTTACTTTAGGGTCTAAAAAACTCTTCAAGGCCTATCCTGGAGTAAATACAAATCTTTGGTTCAGTTTTGAGATCAACAGGTTTTTGTTGACTGGGAATGATCATGGCACCATGCTGAATACCTCTTCAGAGTCTAACTAGTCCCCGGAATTAAACAAAGAGCAGAATTGCCTTCCTGCTGGGGGGCTGAGAAACCCAATGTCCTATTTCATAGCTTATTCACCATGACCTATTTCTTCTCTGTTTACTTCATGCTAAGAGAAGCAATATTTGCTTAGAGTAGAATCTGTCTAGATGTACCTAGAACTCAGGAGGCAGAACTCTTGCAAAGTTATCGGGGAATCCAGATTTGGTCACTTTTGATTAAGTCGAAAGCACTGGTATTGGAGTTAAAATGGCTGGATGAATTCCAGATTCTGATACTCATGGTACAGTAGATAGAATGGGGGGCCTGGAGCCATGAAGACCTGAGTTCAAATCCAGCCTCAGACACTTACTTGCTGAGTGGCTTTGGGCAAGTTCACTTAACATCTGTCAGCCTCAGTGGCCTCATCTATAAAATGGGAATAATGATAAGCAGGGTCATTGTGAGAATCAAATGAGTTATTTGTAAAGTGTTTTGCATACCTTAAAGTGCTCTATAAACACCATTATTAATTAACCCTGAGACTCAGGCACCTCAGGTGTAATGGAAATAATAAATATTTGTATTATCTAACTCACAAGGTGGTTTTGGTGAAAAAAGTAATGGCCCTTAACAGTGCTACATAAATGTGGCTTATTTTTGTATTACACTAATCATAAGGTTTTCTTTTGTGTGTTAAGATAAAAGCCACATTTTAAAAACTAGATGGTTGCCAGCCCTGGAACTATTCTCAGAGATGAAAAACTAAAGCTTAAAGACTTAAAGTCCATTCTCCAGTACCAGACTTTAGTGAAATTTATCTCAAATCATTTTCTGGGCTAATTCGAGGCTAATTAATGAATTTCAAAAAGGGCTATAAATCACTTTTTAAAGCAGACTTGCTGACGAGAAATGCAGCAGGGTACATTCACAACCCTTTTATTGATGACTCCACTTTTGGAACCACAGATGCACGATTACTCATTCTCGTCATGCGTCCAATCATATAAAATAATACTGCCCAAGTTCATCAGAGCTTCGGCTGCCCTGGTCATCCTCCCACCCTTCCCCCACTGAATTAGGAACCAGAAAGCTTTGATTGGCTCATGTCCCAGCTGTTCACTTTCCCTAAATATCAGAAAGTGTGCCTTATAAAATTGATTGTTTTTGTCAAAAGGCTATACTTTCTCACCATGAACTACGATAAATTGGGTTCAGATTCTTCTTTGTTGAATTAATTAAAATTCTCAGAGGCTAAAGATTGCTTTAATTTAAATTTGAACAAAGTCCTCTGAAGGGAACTGAGCTTATTTGAAGTGGCCAATAAAACATGCTGATATCCTCTAGTATATATTTTTGGTAAATGAAACCCAATGCCAGAAAGTTACTTTTAAATTAATTTCAACCTAACAGAGTAACTTTAATGAGATTTGTGCCTCCAAAAGTAAACTGCTGGATTCTAATTAAGCCACTATGAGATGCCAATAGGCTGTAGGGGATCATGCTTCATTCTGATGCATTGCACCCTGGATTCCAGAGGAATTTGGCCTCTAGAAGCACAAGAAAGGATGGTGCTTGAAGGTAACCCTGGTACAAGGCTTCTTTCCAAAGAACCTGCAAGGCTTTAACACACATTGTTCACATTGAAGAGACAGTGCCAGGTGTAAGTAACACCTGGGAAAATGACTCAAACCTCGACACATGGAAAAAGAAGCCATTAGCTCGAGCAATTAGGTCCCATGCCGCATCAGCAAGCTAGGTTTTTCTCTCATTTCTACCATTCAATTCACTTGGCTCTCAGGGTACTGAGGCCCTTAAACATAGGAAAGCTTGCAGTTAGTCTACAGAAAACTCACCTAAAACCTTCAGTTTACTAAGTAGTAAATTTACCCTTAAAAACAGTTTCTTTAAAGAAAAATAGGAGGTAACTATACATATCTGTTACAAGGATTTTGCTTTTCTTTCTTTTTCAATGGGGGGAGTTGGGAGGGAGACAAGGTGCCTCTTCATTAACAAGAAAGGAAGGAAGGAAGGGAAGGAAGGAAGGAAAGAAGAAAGATGAGAGTTACTGACAACCTTCCCCTTCTCCCATCCTGACTACCTGGCTTCTAGACTGTTCAAAGTGTCTGTTGAATACAGACAACACACAATCAGAGAGGCAACTAGATTCTCATCAGATCTAAGGACCGGCCATTTCATTTGGATCAAGGTTCTAACAGGATGAAAGGCATGATTTTGGTCCCTAAACAAATCAGCTTGTTTTTCTGTGCACTAACCTAGTCAGCTGTCTCTCTTAAAAGTGCACTTAAAAAAAAATTTTGGGTGTGGCAAGAGGGTACTAACCAAGCCAGGGTGCGGATGTGGCAGGGTAATTCATCCTGAGACTGGGAAAACAACTGAAGCCTTGCCCTTCTGGATGAGGCGGTCACCAGCTCCACCCCCTTTAGGAAGTATAGTCCATTATTATTAAAATTAAATAAAAACTGGAGAAGGAGAAGCTTTGTAGTAGGTGAAGGAGTCATTAGTGTTTGGGTTCTGGTGATAAAGATAGTACATGGAAGCATGGACAAAAAAAGATCCTGTATCTCCCTCACATGCTCATAGAGTAGACACCTGGCCTATAAGCTTGACTTTATCCTGTACTTGCAATCACACCACTTGGCACACCTTTAGTATTTTATATCCGAAGACTCCAGCAGGTATGGGGCTACAAAGGGGGAAGCCCATTAAGAGGGAAAAGGGAAGTCGACCACTGCTTTTCCCCCCTTCCTCTTCAGCCCACCCTCCATGGAAAGTCATAAGGGAAGCTTACCTCCACTGAGGATGATGACAGCTATAAATATTGCTAGGTCGCTATCATCTAATTCCAGTGCATTGAACTTTATAGCAAACTCAAACTTGGGCTCCATAAAGTCACCAAAGGGTTTTCTCAAGCTCTTCAGAAACTCTCTCGTCATGAATCCCTGGCCCTCGGATATCAGAACCCCATCTTTATTCATCAAGGAGGCCAGCATGGTGTAGATGATCTCATGGACACCATACTTCAAGAGGGTCACTTGGTCATTCAAGTCAAGGTTGACGAAACCTGGAATGTTCTTGGCATACTCGGTGATCTCCTGGACTGCCTCCACGGAGCGGAACTGACACCCCTGGAAAATACGTATGGCCACTTCTTTGCTTTGTTCCTGCAGGGGCGTGTTGTGCTTAAATTTAATCTTGTCTTCTCCCATCATTAAGGAATTCATGTCATAAATAACAAATGGCTGAAAACAGAAAGGGGGAGAAGTGGATGGAGTTAACCTAATTTTAATTAGATTACTGTAGCATCAAAGTTCATAAAACAGTTTTTTTTTTTCACATATATTTGCCTCCCTTGTAGAAATCCTCAAAGCTGGACACATTTAATGAGACTTCTCTTATCTTGCTGTTCATTTAAATAATCTACTGAAACCAACCATGTTTAATCTTTTTCAGGCATTTTCACTGAAACCATTAAGTTGTGGCTGGTTGATTTTTAAGTGACAATCTTTCATGTTCTCAGGATATATTGTTTTGGGCTTTTTAAAGGAGAGGGATCAGATTTATGATTTCCAGGATATAGGAAATGCCTGCTGTGAAAACACCTTCAATCAATCAATCAACATTCATTAGGTGCCTACTGTGTGCCAGGTACTGTCCTAGGTGCTGGGGATACAGATATAAAATTGAGTCAGTCCTTGTCATTAATGAGTTTATACATCACATCTCCTCTGTAACTTATAGCTTTAGTTTCTTGAAATATTGAAATATTAAGTTGCCAAGAGGTACACAGTGAGTAAAAAATGTCAGAAGTAGACCTTGACTCTAAACCTAGACCTCACCCCACGGTATAAAAATGCCTGTTGATCTTGGCCTTAATGATGCAAAACTATCTGTTTACTTCTAATTGTTCTGTTATACGGAACAAACTTTTAGCTTTCTTTCGTTGAAAAAATGGTCACCAGTGGATCGACTTGGTCAAGAAAAAAACCTTTCCTCAACCTAAAAAGATCCACTATATAACTTGAGATTAAATCTAAAATCTCAAAGGCTTCAAAGTTTACATATGAAATATACTAAACGATAATAAATCAGTCAGAAAACAGATTAGAAAAATCAAGGCCAAGAAAATGTCTACTTTTTAAAAAAAATACTCTGGAAGCAATCAGTTTTAGAAAGAACAGATGTAAGGCCTCTGGGTAAGAACTGCAAAAAGAAATGGCCAAAAAAAAAAGGTCTGAATTTATCTTAGCAATGTGGATCCTTAAGGGACAAATTATCGAGTAAAATACATGCATCATTTCTGTGGGTCTGCAGCAGACTACTTGGGAAAAGCAAGTTGTATTTGAAAAGTAATTGGCTTTTCTTCGCTCATTACAGCATCATGCAGATGTGGCCAGGGATCTATCTAGTAGAGTGCAAAGAAAGAGCCAGGGAACTGGAAGTCAGGTGACCTGAATTGTAGTCCAAGATTCTACAATGGAAAGTCAGAGGCTTTGGAGTCAGAGGACCTGGGTTGGAATCATGGTCCTGTCACTTGGTACTTGGTGTGACCTTGGGCAAAGTCATTTAACACCTCTAGGCCTTAATTCCTCACGCATAAAATGACCATTTTGGACTAGGAGGCCTCTACTCTAAGTTCCTGTCCAGATCTAAGTCTATTTGTAAAATGCCTTTCAGAGGGTTGAGAACATGAATGGTGAAGGGAAGGTGATGATGCCAAGAGCCACATCCTTGGAGGAGCAGTCAGAATGCTCACTAAAGTCAACTCACACTAAGCAGAGAAAGGAAGGTCACCTCAGTTGAGTTCCTTCCTTGCTGGGAACCCTGGCAAACTCTGGATGTGCAACTGGGTTCATGGTGATGTCAACTGGTTTAGGGATAGATAATACCAGAAAAGACTTCAGGATTTTCTGCTAGGGCTTGGTCTGCTGAATGGGTATCAGGATGACCTTTAAAATTTTAATTTACTCCTATGTAACATGGGGAAAATTGAACTGAATGGTTTTTTAAGATTTTGCCCACAAATGAATGAATAAGTGAATATCCTATTATAAATAAAATCCTATTATCCTCTGACCTCTTCCAGCTCTATTAGCCGAAGCCTTAAGTCAGTTACTTGTTGTTCAGTTGTTTTAGTCATGTCCGACTCTTTATGACCCCATTTGGGGTTTTCTTGGCAGAGATACTGGAATAGTTTGCCATTTCCTTCTCCAGCTCATTTTTACAGATGAGGAAACTGAAGCAAACAGGGGGAGGTGACTTGCCTAGGGTCATACAGCTAGTAATTATCTGAGGCCAGATCTGAACTTGAGAATGTGAGTTTTCTTAACTCCAGACCAGTCAGTTATGCATTGGAAGAAATAGTCCTGGCATTATAATCCTTTAGAAGCCCCAATCTCTTGACAACCCAAATTAATCTACCCCTATTTAGTACAATTACTCAACAACTATGAACGTTCTCTAACAAGCAATTCAGTTTCATGACACTGTTAGCAACCCTAAGCTTCAGGGGCCAAGAATGAGTTAACGGGTCCGGCACAGCTCATGGTATCTCTGTCTACCTCAGCCTCCGGCAGGAAGGAGGATTTGAGATGGCAGTAAGCCTGCCTTCAACAACGCTTCCTCCTAGGTTTCTAAGATACAGGCTGCTCTGTAATGTCAAATTGGCAGTTTCCATTTATCAGGCTGCTTTCTGTGATTTCAGAAGAAAAGTTGGTGTTCAGACTTCTGTCTTCAGAAATTATGTTACTACGTGAAGAAGAGAGAAGATAATGCCAGGGGATGGACTGGCTCAGATCCGTATTCACTGTGTCTTCTCAGGATCCTGGGGGAATCAGTCTCAGAGCTAGAAGGCCCCTCAGAAGCCAACTGGGCCAACTCCTCACCCTACAGAAGTAGAAAGGGCAGTGATTTACCCAAGGTCACACAAGTTATTGGTAACAGAGCTGGAATTCAAGCACAGGTGTTCTAACTCCAAATGCCAATGCACTTTTCACTCAAATCAAAAAATAATCTATCAGTAAACATTTATTAAGTGCCTATTATGTGCCACGCACTGTGCTAAGGGCTCCACTGCCTTACACCATGTTATCATGTGTTCTTAAATGTACATTGTTGTGAGGTCAAGAATGATTTTCTCTTAGATTTTGCATATAACTTTTTTTTTTAATGCATTCATGCACTTTGTGTGTATGTTGGCCATTATAGCTAAATACACTGGTATCTTTTCCCCCTAAGCACCGTCAGCCCTTGGAGGGCAAGGATCGTTTCCTATCTTAACTTTAGATATCTCTTAGTAAATGTTTATTGTATTGGATCAGACTATTATTTTTTGAGAGGTAGCAAAGTCTGTAGGGACAGAGTAGGGAAAGGGATGTCACTTCAGTTGAATTCCTTCCCTGTTGGAAACTCTTACCAACTCTGGTGTGCAACTGGACTTGTAGTGGTGGCAACTGATTTAGAGATAATACCAGAAAAGTCTTCAGGATTTTCTGCTAGAAAGACCTAGATTCATCATCCCACCCCTGATACATTCTGACTGTGAGACCTTGGGCAAGTTACTTAAAACTCCCGAAACCCCCCTAGGCAATTTTCCAATTCTCCTCAGTTGTGGATCTGCATGGGTTCAAAGAATTTCCTCACTAGGAGTTCCCTATTCTAATGAAGTTACAGGTCTGGTCCCAAAATAAAACTGTATTTCGCAAGGTAGTGGAAGGAGAGCTGAACTCGGAGTCATAAGACCTGGGTTCTAGTTTTGGTTCTTCTACTTCCTAACTTTCTGTCCTCTTTCTGGGCTTCTGTTTGCTCATCTGTGAAAGGGGCAGAATAATATTTGCCCTGACGACCTCACTGGAGTGCTAAGAAGAAAATATTTTGTTATGTCTAAAGTCTTAGAAGAATGCGAACAATATCATTGTTTTTATTAGTTGCCCTTGCCTTGCCATAGAAGCACTTCTTGATGGCCAGTTGTGCAAAGGATGGCTGTGGATGCTTTGATGGAAGCCAAAGTGTGGCCCCTGCTCACGTGACGTTTATGGTCTGTTTGAATCCATGCTAGTGAATTGTCAGCTCTCTTTAGTACTTCTAGAAAAGATGGCCAAATAAAACTTCTAAGATGCTTCAACATAATATAGCTGTAAAACCATCTCTCATTCCCATAAGGCAATAGCATGTATGGAACATCTGCCTTTACTTTTTGGACATGCTTCTGGCTAATGGCACAGCTCTTCAGTTCTGAGGATACGTACAGAGTGCTTTCTCCTCAATGGAAGCCCTTTATCTGGAACAATGCCCTAATAAGTCACCCCTGTGACTCTGCGCTTCCCCCTCACCCTCCAACTACAGCTCTTGGTTCCTGTTTTTGAGACTATGATAGTTAAACTCTGGGCACAAAAATCCTGCTAATTCTTTCTCCCCATTTAACAACAATGTGTCTTTAACCCCTTGGCAATCAATGGTGGTCAGGATTTCCTGGCAATAAACACTCAAGGACAAAGAAAAGAATCTAGCCCCCCCCACCACACCATACCAAGTCATTCCATTTTTCCCCCCTCAGCATTTCAGGTGCCAACTCTGCTCAGATGGTGCTGAGCTGGAAGAGAATTTTGGGTATTTACATGCACACGGGGCTCACTTGACCAGGGAGCTCTTTATTCCATTTAGTCACAACACTTATCTTGGCTGCTAGGCAGACTAGGATATTTTCATTGTACTCTGGAAATCCATACAGGCTAAGGCCTTTTTTGGCCTTTGGGTGAACATTTTGATTGTTACGTTGACAATATGTACACAATCCCCTTGTCCTAGAATATTTACCTTCTAGAGAATTCTGCCATTTAGGGGCCATCAGACTACACAAGTATTGCAAACAGTTAAATTTCTCATCACTTTTACACAAAGCAATAATGATGAAATCGGCTGCCTATCTTAAGACTCAGTAAAAAGATAGCGGTTCATTTGCATTAATGAGAGCTGATCTCTCCTAATTGAGAGTGGAATTTGGCCTGTGAAGTTCATCTTGAGTCACTGAATTAATATTCCTCCCTTGTGCCAAGTTTTTTCTGATAAAGCATACTTAACTTTTCTGTGTGCCATATGCATTTTTTTTTGGAACCATAAAAAACTGAGGTATGGCATTGCAGGCCCTTCCTGATTGATCTCAAACCAGTTTTTCCAAACTTACCTCCTTCTAACTTTCCTTCATGTGCTCTATGAGCCAGTCCCACTGGGCTAGTCAACATCTCCTATGCCACCTAGAATCTCCGATCTACCATATTATTGTCTGCAAAAATACTCATTCTTTATGTCTCACTTCAAGTGCATTTCCTCTGTATCCTCTTAATTACTCCACCATAAGACCTCTCCTTCCTCTGAAATACCAAAATACTTTGTATTTTTCTTTGGGCACCTAACTTGTATTATTATAGTTGTTTGTGGACAGATCTTTCCAACTAGATTATAAGCCTCTCCAGGGCTGAAGTCACATTTGCCTTACACGTAGTAGACATTCAATAAATGTCCCCTGCTGACCTCTCTACAGTTAAAATAAATCTGTCATTAACATCATTCTTGGCCTGTATACAATATCATCGGCAGCATTATTATTCTAGAAAGAACTCTCCCTCTCTACATTCAGCCTTAAGATTTGATGCTCAGTATTTGGTGCTAACAACGTAGAGGAAGATTCTGCATCAAACTGGCAGACGCACATCTGAGTTTGACCAGGACAAAAAGCACAGCCACATGAAGGTTTCCAACCCAATGCAAAACTGGATTTACAGTCACAGAAAATAGGAAATGTGGAGTAAAGAACAAAAAAGGCCCTACCATTTCAAATTAAATATAACCCACTCTATGAGAGACACTATGATTTCTATAAGGGAAACAGTTTTTGATTAACCTACCAGAGTTCTAGGTGGAGGAAATTTCCCTTTGGATTACATAGAGGTAATTGGTTTAGATTTCCAGAAATGTTCTACAGCATGGGCTATTAAGAAAAATGAGTCAGCACTGGCATTGGGGACTCTTTGAGAGGACAAGGTTATAGCTAAAGGACAAGAGGGAAGGGTAGGAATAAAGGAACATTTATCTGGATAGAAGTACGTAAACCCCATAGGGGCCCTCCAGACATCTGAGATTTTTATAAGTGATTTGTGAGAAGGAAATCTCCAAATCTGTGGATGACATTAAATTTCTCTGGATAATGAAATGACACACTTATGGGGACAGATTGCAAAGAAGATAAGCCAGTGTTGAGTGAGTGCCTCTTAAGGGCTAGTACTATTGGAAAGTCCAGCGAGGCTGTGTGAGAGATCAGTTTGAGGCAAATGCAAAAGAATATGTTTAGAACAAAAGAATCTAAGCTATATTCAGGGGGTTTCAAAATCCCAATTATGACCCAGAAAAGGGAAATGGGAAATCACTGAAAACTGTTCCCTGAAATATCATTGTAATGTACAGCTGCAGCCAAAAAGGTCAATAAAATTCTGGGCATCATCAGGAAATCTACAGGAAACCAATGAGAACACATTATCTTTTCCTTGTATAGACCACAGTACAGCTGGACACCTGGGAATTCTGTGCCCCGTTGTGGTTACCAGCATCCGAGAAAGGTTTAAAGGAACAAGAGGTTAATGTAATCATCAAAGAATTGGGGAGGAGGGAAGTAAGGAGGCCGGATGCTGAATGAGAACAAATACAAAAATCTGAGAAGATGAAAACTGAAAAGTCAAGATTGTGGAGTCATAGGGTTATAGACTGAGAGTTGGAAGGAATTTGTAGAAAGAAGGTGATGGGAAACACACACCCAGACTGTTGGTCAAATACTAGTATTCTACCACTTGGAGATGCCATTTTAAAACTCAAAAGCAGTAAGTGTAAGACAGAAAAAGGAAATATTGTTTTACCCAGTGGACAGTAGTAAACCTAAGGAACTCATTCATTACTTCAAGGGGTGATACAAGTTGAAAATAAAAATGTCTTTAAAATGGTTCAGGTAAATTCATGGATGAAAGATCCATACAGGGTTGTAAAGGAAAAAAACACGATGTCTTGAAGTTATCTCTCATATCTTTGAGACTGATCTCTGGAAGGACAACCATATTCTCCTACAAACAGCCTCCTGAGAAAACAGCAAAACCTGTGCTACCTGAATCACCAAGTACAGGTGAGCCTGGCTTCCTGTCACATATTATAATATAGCCCAATATGGTATCTACAAATGTCTTTGCTGGTTATTTTTCTTCATGTTTCTGACTGCATGGCTTTTGTGTTTTCAATTTACCAAATCACACATGGTTCTCCTGAGTTGGCTATCACCAAGGGCAATAAGCCTCAGACATTCTGGGTTGGCTCCCTCCCCTTGCTGGTTTCTGCCCCCAATTTTCACTCTTTTCCTTATTTATTATCCTAAATTTGTAGAAGTGAAAGGGACCTGAGAGGTTATCGAGTCCTCAGATCCCAGAAGCATCAGAGATTTAGAGCTGGAAGGGACTGCAGAGGTCACCTTTTCTAACCCACTCATTTTACAGATGAGGAAAGTGAAGTCGAAAGTATCAGAGATGGGACCAGAACCCAGGTCTCATGACTGAAAATTCAGGATTTTTTCCATTATACAATGCCTTTCTAAGCCCATTATTTTGAAAACAGGAATTAGAACCGGGATTTCACTGACATTGGGAGCTCCTTTGAACAACGCAGGTCAGCACCTTTTTTGCAACTTAAGTCTTAGAAAGTTGAAAAGTTAGGTCTCTTGCCCAGGATTACAAAGTTGAGAAGTGTTGGAGGCAGGATTTGAATCCAAGTCTTCCTGGATCTGATGCCAGCTTTCTATCCACTATGCCAAGCAGCCTCCTGCATCCTCCCACCGCATTTTACAGGAAAGGAAACAGGGTCCAGAGAAGAAAAGAACTTGCTCGAATTCACAAGATAGATGGATAAAAAACAAACACAAGTTTAGAATTCAGGTCTCCTGTCTTAGAGTCAAAGACTATCCTAGGGGTCAGATCTATTTATTTAAGGTTTTCATACCCTGGAGCTCTAGGGGTGGTACCTTTGAACTAGGAACCGTTAGGTCCTCCAGCTGCCAGGTTAGTCCTGTATTAGACAGAGGTAAACATGAACGCCTATCAAATCTCAACTTTCTTTTCCTGGCTCCTTTGGAGACTTAAATAAATAGAGACAAATAAACAAAAAATTTAATAGGTCCAACTACCCGCCTTCCAATGAGCTAGAACATAACCACAACTCTTAAAATCCTCTATGCCAGTTGAATATCACTCAGCTAGCATAAACACTAATATTGGCCCAACAGTTGAGCAAAAACAAATGATCCAAGTAGTTTGTTAATTAGCTATATATAGTGCATTATCTTTCTTTTTTTTTATTTTAAGATGTGTGAATGTTAAAACAGGGCTCTCAAAAAAGCTCTGCCAAGACCTGTCCATTGTACCTCCTCCGCATCTTTCCTGTCTGTCTTTCCAACCACAGAGCCACAATTTTGTTACTAAATCAGGTCTTCTTTCTCCTTTCCCTTGGACTACTTGAACAGAATCCTAATTAGTCTCCTTTGCTTCCACCATCTCCCTTCTCTAATCCATCCTCCACACAGCAGCCAGACTTAGATCAGATTATTTAATTCCCCAGCTCAAACGTACCCTGACACATAGTAAGAGCTTAATAAATGCTTACTGACTGACCAAAAAGCCTTCAGGATCTCTATTGGCCCTAGCATAAAATAAAAACTCCTCAGCGTAACATTAAATGATCTCTATATCAAGGCCATAGCTTACCTTTCTAGACTCATGCATGCCTTGACCACCTCTACTTTCCATGTCTCCCTCCAAGGCTCAGGTCAGACACACCTTCTAACATGAAGCATTCTTTGTGACCCCTCTTATTAGCTTCCCTTCTATTTACTTTTCCTTCATGGTTCTCCATCCTCCAATAGAAATGGCCTTAGATTTCTGCCCCCCCACCCCAACTTCTCAGGGGTAAGACATGGCTTCATTTTTGTATTCTTATCCCAACCCTTTGTGTAGTATCTGTCACACAGTAGGCACTTAAATATCTATGAAATTGAACTCAAGATGTATTAGCTTAGATCAAACAAATCTGGAAAGTGGGCAAGGATATTTTTCAAAGTCCTGCAAGAGATGCTTTTTAAAAAATACATATAAAATGACCATATTTGCATGGATTAATGACTCCAGAAGCCCCCAGAGTAGCCCCCTTTTCTGTTCTGCTATCATCATTCTACTTTGGATTCTTTTGTTTTCAGGTTCTCCTGGTTTCTCTTCTAGGAATTTAAGACTCAGTTGATGACATCATTTTGATCAGAGTTGGGGTGAATTCCCACTTATTCGTGTCTCCTTCTTTGCCCTTGTTTCTTTATCTGTAAAATGGAGGGGTTAGATTAGATGACTTCTAGGATTCTTCTCCATCTCTAAATCCATGCTCTCATAACTTATGAACTAGAAATGGCCTCAGATTTGTACTGCTCCCCTCCCCACAACTTACATTTCTACCTACAAGGAATAGGGTCATAAAACCAGTTTCTTGGGGATTTTGTATTTCTGATCCTGCTTAAAACAAGCCACTTTTCTGGTGACAATAGTCCCTTCCATTATAAGGAAAGAGCATAATTTCCAACGTGCCCATAGTAAACAGTGTAATGCTCTGGGGCTCAAAGTCCAAAATAGTACAAATAGTATAAAAAGTTTTACTCACTATTTGTAGATAGAGCACAGCCGCCATCTCTTAGATATGGCGTGAAAAGTTGGCAGGCAGAACCCAAGGGTTTGTCTATTTATTTATTGTTTTATGACAAACCATGGTGCTGAGAATGGTTTTTTTGAGAATGGCCTTCTATTTGTTTTCATCCACAAATATGGAACCATGTGACAACGATACACCTTATATGAATATCACTCCAGGGTAATAGTCAAACATAAGGCACTTCCAAAGTCCAGCTAGTTATCAAATTGCCATTCATGGAACAGAGCACCAAAGTTCATCTACTAGTTCCCCCAACTGCCAGAGTTCGGGGAGACCTCTGCTAAGGGGTCAAGCTACTGGAGAAAACTTGAGTTGTGCTCATAGTCGATCACTTCCTTTGTGCATTTGGAAGAAGCTGCCAGAAGGATAACCTCCTCTTAAACATCTGGCCTACTGGAATGCTATGGAGTAGCACTCACTTTCTTTGCCATCTGCCTAAAATTGACAGCAGCAAAGCTCTTAGTTAGATATCAGAACTGGGCATGTTATACTCAAAATGCTAATTTTAAAATGAAGTAGTTTCTTGTGCTCCCTAAAAGGATAGGGCAACCTTTTCCTCTAGCTCTTTGACACATTTATTTATCAAAGTAGCTAGTTATCATCACTTTGGATCACCTAGAACAGGGGGGAGTTCTTAACTTTGGGTGTCATGGACTCTTTTGGCTGTGAGTTAGAATTAATAGACCTCTCCTAAGAAAATACATTTTTAAATGCATAAAACAAAATACACAGGATTACAAAAGAAACCAATTCTATTGAAAGGCAGTTATCTATATCTATATCTATAAATAAACCTCTAAGTTCATGGCCTCTAGGTTAAGAAATCCTGATCTGGGAGGTGGTCTAAGGGGATAGGATATTACCTCTTAAGGCAGAAACTCAAGGAAAAGCTAGATGACCACCTATAGGGTGGTGGAGGGGTCTTCTGGGGAGAGATGCCTGCAGTGCACTAGATGCCTTCTAACTTCCTCCTCCATTTCCAAGTTTCTATAACAGCTCTAATTTCTATGGCTTGAAAATTGAAACAGTGCCTTGCTCTCAGTGGGTCAATAAAGGAAGGCGCCCCCATTTCACAAATGTGGAAACCCAGGTTCAGAGCAGTAAGGCAATGACGATGTCATCATGTAGCCACAAAGCAGCAGAGTTTGTATGTGAGCCCAGGTGTCCTGACACTAAGTCCTGTGCTCTTTCCTATACACGATGACATAGGTGTATTGGAATCTACTTATGTTCTTTTCAATACACTCATGACATAAGATCCAGCGGTTTTGATTGGGGGTAGACAAAGAGGGGATCGGGGCAGAAGTATAAGCAGGAATGTCACCTAGGGGATCCAGGGTCAAGTTTGGACACTGGCCCTAGAAAGAGAAGATATGATTGCTTTGCATGCTGCAGGGAAGATGCTAAAAAACAAAGCTTGCCCATGTCACAAATTTGGTGGGCCAGTAAACAAGCAAACGTATACATCCATGGTACAGATGAATAATTCAGTGTAATTTTGAATCTCAAACAATCAACAGGTTCTTTTATAAGATGACTTGATTGCATTTGCTGAGAACCAGCCTGGTGTCATGGAAAGAACACTGGATGTAAAGTCAGAGGATTTTAATTCTACCCTGCATTACCTTGGTTATCTTGGACTGAGCAATCCCCTCTCTTGGTTTTGATTTCAACATTCATAAAATGAGGGTTGGATTAGATGATGTAGAGAAAGATTCCATTTGTCTCTAGGTCATAGGATCTCAAGATCATAGCTTCAGAGGTCATCTGGAACATCCTCTCATTTTACAAATGGGCAAACTGAGGCCCAGAGAGATGAGTTTACATAGGTTGTAAATAGTAAAGCTATGATACTAACCCTGCTCCAATTCCCAATTCAGCTGTACCACTCTCATCCCTTTGACTGGTTAGATCGCCTCATAATAGGAAAAAAAAAGTCCAGGACTGATACGGATATTCATCAACAGGATCTTTTAAAAGGGGTCATGACCATCAATGGGAAAACAAGCAATAATGCAAATTTTAAAAATGGCCCCTCTGAGAAAGTCACTTCAATTTCCCTCCCTCCTCCTGGGGCTCTGGGTTATGGGAGCAGGCTTTTCTTGTCCTGGCCTGAGCAGCAGTAATGATCTCAGTCCCAACAGGGTGTGTAGTGGGATTCAAACAGCTTCACCACACCAGCTCTAACCAAATTGTGATCTCCACCCTCTAAGGAGTCCTGACTTCTGCAGATTGTTCCTCTCTAGGCAGCGATCTCTACTTTCATAAGTCCTGGCCAAAAGATAACAGAACAACACCCTGGAGATAGACTTGACCAAAAGAACAACATGATTGTGTCAATAAAGAATGAACTGCTAGTTTTTTTGGAGAGTACTTTCTGGTTTTCCTCCCTTTGCTTTCTCCTTCTGCTTAATTTGATTTTGCAGGATAGCGAGAAAGCGAGATGCCAAACGGCTTTACTTCAGCCTTGGCCGTCTGGGGAATAAACTCTCTTAGCCTCGGATCGCCTTCCTCCTACTTCCACGACTTCGACTCTTGTGAGCTCTGCCCTCCCCAGAGCACTCCTAATGGGAGTTTGGTCTGCAGGGGCCAGCACTCCTCCGCTTGGCTCCTAGAATTTCCAAGGGGTAATCGTTCTCAGTTTTTACTGAACCAATGGGTGGTTAGTATCTCAAATTGTCTGCAGTGGTTCATTGCCAAAGGATTTACCTGGAGTGAGTATGAAGAATGAAATGAGACGGGCCTGGTTTATGTAACCCGCAGAAATGTCCAGGAGAGCTGGGGAGCAACTCGTTGTATTAATTGAAATTCTAGATGCCTGAGCAAGTTTCAAAAATAATAATGAATGGCATATATCTAATTCTTCAAGATTTGGAAAGCATGTTACATATATGATTTCATCTTATCCTCACAATAACCCTGTGAAACAAGTCCTACAATGAATATTACTCCAGTTTTATAGATGAGGAAACCAAGGTTCAAAGAAGAGGCAACATTTAGAGTAGTGGATAAAGCTGGAATCAAGAAGACCTGAGTTCAAACCCTTCCTTGGAGATTTGCTAATTATGTGACCCTGGGTAGGTCTCTTAACCTCTGAGTGCCTTAATTTCCTCATCTTTAAAATGGGGATAATAATAGCGCCTATCTCCCAGGGTTGCTGTGAAGATAAAATGAGACATTTGTAAAGCACTTTGCAAGTCCCAAAGTGTTATATAAATACTAGCTATTATATAAGTTAAGTCACTGATCCAGTGTCACATGACTAGTGTCTGTGGTAGGATTCAAACCCCACTCCTCCTGATCCCAAGTATACCTCTGACCTCTCCACCATCTATGTTCCCTAGTATTGCTACCACCTCTTTCACACTTGTCACTCCCCCAGAAACTGTAGATTCTCTCTGACTTTGGCAATCGAAGGTGGCATCAGTAGGTCTGGGATGGGATGAGAGGCAAGGGAAGATGTTGGCCAGCATGGCCCTAGACAAGTCTAGAAAACAAATGGAGTTTTTTTTAGGCTCCTCTGCTTCCCCATTGAGTATCCTTCATCCTGTTTTTTGTCTTCCACCCTTAACCCTCTTCCCATCATTGGGCTGTGATAACTTCATCTAGGGGAACAAAATTATATCTTACAGGGCATAGAAACATTTTCATAGGGAAGTTCTTCTAGATCCAAAGGATCTCTAATCCCTAGTCATGGAATTTCAGGCACTGTGGTAGGTGGTGGGTGAAAGAATTTCCAATATTGGGTCTACTTAGCGTCTTCCAATTAAAAGCACTAGATTCTCAGCTGGCTACTCAGTCTAGGCTGGCCCTTCTAGATGTCTAATATGAAGGGAGAAAGAAGAAGAAAAAGGACAAAGGGATGTGGGGATAAAAGTTATGGATGGCATAAGGAGGAAAACAAAGGTGTGTAAAGCATTTGGTCAGCTCACATTCCTAAATCCGAATTCTACTCTATCCTTCCTGTGTATCTTCCTCATTTTCCCTGGCCAGACACCAAAAGATATCAGGCTTCACTTATTTATTGCCTTTTCTCTTAATAATGACTTTTTGAATTCAATTTCCTTTGAGTAGAGCCTGAGAAGCAGTCAATACTTGGATAATTGGTTAATCAGCCTTTCCAAAATGCACACTAAAGAGATCATTTCTCCCTCCCACCCCCCCCTTTGATGCTCAGATAGTAGAACTCCCAGGCATCCATTTTTGTATCTTTTAAAAAAAATAGTATATCCTTTAACAAAACTCTATTTTTGGTTAAACAAATGACTACTCGATTTTTTTGTGATGTAAACTCAATATTTCACATGGATTACCACTGACGTTGGGGGAAGTCAACATTTAGACCAGCCACTGATGCTAATTCACCCACTTGGAAATGGGCTTCTATTGTGAAAAAGGTTGAAGTCAACGAGATGGTAGTGCCTCAGTTAATTTCATACAGACAGGCACAATCTCCTTGTCACTTCTATGCTGAAATCTTGTGCTTGCCAAGGTCAGTATATCCATATCCTGTGTTACTCCCTCAGTGAGAGAAGTAGCAGAGGGAACTACTTCCTGGTCTTGCTTCCCTTGATGCACATTTCTATGCATATTAGGGCCAGACAAATTCTGCTGTTTCATAAGGCATTACCAATATGGAATAACCAGAAATTTTCCCAATGTATGGCTCTTTCTCTCTTTTTTGCGAGACAACTGGAGTTGAGTGACTTGTCCAAGGTCACACAATTAATAAATGTCAAATGTCTAAGGCTGAATTTGAACTCAGTTCCTCCTGATTCTAAGATCAATCCTCTCTCCACTATGCCACCTAGCTGTTCCCTGGCTCTCTTTTTAAACACATTTATTTTCCTAGTTCACTTCTAGATGCTAAGAAAAGGAAGTGACTCTGTCTGTTCTTATAAGACCATCATAGCCTTTCTCTAGGTGAGTTCAGTGGATTTCCATAAGCATTTCTGCTCCCAATATGGCTACATAGAACCCTGGGGGCCCTGTCATTAGCCAGCCTTACCCCTGAAGCTACATTTAAACAACAACGATCCCAAACATGGTAGAGACATTTATCCCAATGGACAAGATTTTTAAATGTAATGTCCATGGAGCTTGAGTTTGACTCAATCTCAAATTGTGTCATGGGTTTTGGTCACACCTGACCCACCCTTCCCCCTACCTACTGGAGTGGTTCAGCACCAACTCATTTACATATTCAATATCTGGATATACTGAACTATAATATATCTTTAAGGGTTCTTTCCTCAGGGGCAGTTAGATAGAACAATGGATAGAGCACAGGGTCTGGAATCAGGAAGATCTCAGTTCAAAAATCTGGCCTCAGATGCTAGCTGTGTGACCCTGGTCAAGTCACTTACCCCTGTTTGCCTCAGTTTTCTTATCTGTAAAATTAGTTGGAAAAAGAAACAGCAAACCCCTCCTATATCTTTGTTAAGAAAACCCCAAATGGGGTCACGAAGAGTCAGACACAGCTGAAAATGACTTAACAACCACCAAAGGGTCCTTTTTGCCCCATAGGGTTTCAGCATCTATACCTGCATTTTGAAGAAAGGACATCGGTTACTCCAATGCCCATATTTTACTAACAGATAAGCTATAACCTGGAGAGCTTAAGTGTTGTGCTAAAGGTCACAGAGCTTATCCATAGCAGAGCCAGGTTTCAAACCAGATGACCCCAAATGCAGCCCCGTCTCTATTACACTATGATGCCTCCATGGTGCCAAGGCTTAGGATCCTGGCTGTAATCAGGCCCAAGAACTGATGCCTGTTGGATAATCATTTTCATGAGCAGACCAAGGCGATGTATTAAAAAAAAACCCTTATATTACCCACTAAGATAAAATGATAACTCATTTACATAGTATTTTACATGGTTTTTAAGTCTCCAAACAAACTTGCTCTCTCTCTCTCTATATATATACACATCTGTGTGTATGTATATACATACATGTATATACACATATTTGTATATATATGCATATATATTTATATACACACATACATATGTATATGTTTTATGTATAATACTATAATCCCCATTTGATAGCTAGTGAAACTGAGGCTCAGAGACATGAAACGCCTTGCTGAGGGTTACATAGCATATAAATGGTATTTAGTCAGGATTCAAATCCAAGGCTTCCTTTCTCCAAGTCCAGCAACACCCCCCCCCCCAATCCCTTCCCCTTTCCTCTACTATACCACACTGCCCTGCCTAAAGCTAGAAATGCCTGGGTCTACTGGGAACTCCTGGTTAGAAAAAGATGGCTTAAAGAGAGTCATCTTAGAATGTCAGTTTCTGGTAGGCATGCTCCATGGGATTTTCCACTTTGAGCAGGCCCAGCAGGTGGACACGGCTCTAAGGCTCTGCCTCAACCTCTCTCTGGTCTCCAATTAGACATCAAGGTAGCTTGATGAACTCCCTTTGTGGCCCTATGACGTTACTGAGTACAATATTGCTGTAGGAAGACAGATTGCAATTTTGCTGTTAGGGTGTGTTTAGTATAGTTTGTTGAATGGAATTGAACTGAACACTGGCTGGCTCCTTGTTATGCCCAGGAAGCAGTTATGCCTTTTGGAGAATCTTAATCACCATTTTCCTCTTGCTCATGAAAGGGGTTTCATCCTGGATTATCAAGTCAATGAGAAAGTGAGTCTTCTGGTGATTGAAAACCTGTTGCAATAGCCCAAGGCCCATGGGTCAAAGTCTGTGGACTGCCCCAGAAAGCTGGAACAAGGAGAGATCTCAGATAACCAACTCAAGAAATCAAGGAGGGAAAAGCTGTTGCTCTGGAGTTGGAGGACCTGGACTCCTTTATCTATCTACGCGACCCTATGCTAGCTGGGCCTTAGTTTCCCCATTTGTAAAATTTGTGTTATAACAGATGACCCCTGAGGTCCCTCTCAAGTTGAAATCTATGATCTTATAGATCCAAACCCTTCATTTTACAGATGGGGAAACTGAGGCACAGGAAGGAGATATGATTTGTTTAAGATCGTGAGCTAGTGAGTTAGTCCTGGGATTAGAATCTTAACTTCCTAATAAAGCTCCCCTTTCATCATACCCTATTTTCTACCTAATTCCATGTTCTAAACCTCCAAAAGTTAATGCCTCTTCCTAATAGCATTATGGCTTTAAGACCTCCATACATGTTGATAAAGCACCCCGAGAAATGGATGGTAACATAAAAGCTGGGATGCATTCTTACACTTCATTTTTACATTTTATATTGGGCCACTCCAGGAGTTTTCCTGAGAGGCATGAGGCATGCTGCATACCTTAAAAAAAATGTTGGTATCTTTCATTATCAATTACATTTCCCAATATCTCTGCTTTATAGGCATGCCCTTAACATACAGTGATTCTTTTTTTATATCGCTGCTACTATCCAAGGTGAACACTCTTCTATGTAACAAGGAAGTATAATTAAGCAAATGCATTAATGTATTTGCCCACATGCCTCATTCTGTACCTGTTGTCTACCATCCCTCTGTTGAAAGAAGGAAGGTGTGCTGGGTGCCTTTCCAAGGTCCTTGCTCAGGTGTTCCTGCTTATAGGGATGTTGTGGCTAAGTCTTTTGTCTTCAGAGAAAGGGATGAGTATATACCCCAACTGAAGAAGAGGAGGGGCAGAATGAGAGAACTGGGATTATTCCCTTAAGGTTAAGCTGACTTACGAATGCTAGAGGTCTGTTCTCAAGGATTTTATTAGGTGAACTTGAATTTCCCCCTCCCCTTTTCTGCATGTTTACTTATCCTATCTAAAAACATTTCCTGTGTTCAGACTCAGCTTGAAATATGTAACAGCCAAGAGCAGAAGGTATTGTGTGTGTGTGTGTGTGTGTGTGTGTGTGTGTGTGTGTGTATGTGAGTGAACATGGTAAATCATTTACTCAAAGGAAAGAGAAAAACCGCCCACCCCACCAGTGAAGATAGCAAAAGAGTACTAACTGATTTGTCTGTCGTCTTTCCTGTCAAGATCGCCCTCGCTTTGGCTTTGGTCAGAGGGAAGGACTTTATGTATGAGTCATACAGATGTTTTGCCAGGGCCCGGAGATCAGCAGACTCTGGGTTCAGCTGGTCGATATCACTGGAGATCTCAGCCAACAGCTTCTCCTTCTCGGCCTGTGGCATCCGCCCAAACCTGATCGCTGCAGAGGAAAAAGGAATGACAGAATGAATCATTGAGTTTCTGGTGCTCATAATGTTCTCCTCTCCCAGTTCTCATAAACTCCCCCCACTCCCCCAAATCTGGGTCTCTGGTTTCTTTCAATGGCCTTTCCAGAACTGTTATTTCACTGGAACACAAACAATAAATAATGATCAATTATTGGATTCATTAACTATAGAAAATATATACATACATACATATATGTATGTATACATAAATATGTATTTTGCAGTTAATGAATTCAATAACAGATTATTGCATATATATGTGTATGTGAATGTATGTGCTTATATATAATACACAGTATATATAAAGAGACACACACATACAGAGAGAGAGAGAGAGACAGAAAGAGAGAGAGAGAGAGAGAGAGAGAGAGAGAATACAAAGGAAAGCATTTATTTATGTATTTACTCTTTTGTAGGATCCAGATTTAGAAGGGACCTTGGAGACAGTACAGTCTAACTCCCCGATCTTGCTGAGGAGGGGTCTGAGGTCTGGTCAAAGACATTGACATGCCCAAAGTCACAAAGGCCAGAAGTAGAAGATTGGGAGGTGAATCAGGGTCTGCCTCCCAACTCAATGCTCTTTCTACTGTGTGGTTTTACCTTGAGGGTCAAATACAAACTCCTCTGTTGGGTGTTTAAAATCTTTCACTCCTTGGCTCCTCTCTACCCTTCTGGCCCTTATTACACCCCCTCTTTTTACGTATACACTGTCCAATCCAGGCAAAGGGATCTTCATCCTGCCCCTCATACACATCCCATCTCCAGCCTTCATGCCTTTGTACTCATCCTCCCAGTGCCTGGAAGGGATTCCTTCCTTGCCTCCACCTCTCAGTCCAAATTCCACTTTCTTCATGAGTCCTTTCCCAATCCCTACAGGCAATAGTGTCTCCCCACTCTGAATTACCTTGAATTTATGTATTTATATAATACATATTTTGTATACACACACACATACACACATATATATACATACATACCTACGTATGTATATACACACATACATTCACACACACAACTATGTTGTCTCCTCTTCTAAAATTTGAGCTTGACAGCAGGGACTGATTTACTTTGTATCCCCAGAGCCATTAACCAGCACTTGGAACAGTGCCCTGCACATAGTAGGTTCTTAGTAATTTATGGATTATCTGATTGATTACACTACTCTTATTCTGAATGAATACGGATAGAGTAATCACCTCAGGGAAAAGCATTGTGGGACTCAAGTTGTCAAAGACATTGTCCTAAGTCCTGACGGTGTTGACGACCCAGAAGAGGAGAGAAGTCCATGGATCCTCACCCAACTATGCAGATTGCGTTTCTGGACCTACCACAGAATTCCTTTTTCCTAAAGAACTGCAAAGAAGTTCACATTCAGACACTGTAACTCGAGTTAAGTAACAGTATCTTTTTCAGGGGTGGAAGTTTAGAAGAAAGGAGGAGCCATTTGGGAGGATGGCGGGGGGGCCTGGGGTAGAGGCAGAATGATCCATTTGTAACCCTTCCAACTTCTGGTACCTCCTTTTCCCATTGTAAGACCTTCCCATGCACAGCATTTCTTAACTGCTAATTTAGGGGTGCATACTTTAGACCGCAACTTGTTCCTGTTACAAGAAGATTTGGATCGCTTCTTGATACAACATACTATTAAGCCAGAAATAGCATGTCCATCAAGAATGCCAATAATCTGAGGCATGTGATGACTGGAGAGAGCACAGAGCTGTAGGGGTCAAGGAATCTCTGTACTGGTCCCTAGCTCTATCACTAAGGAGCTCAGAGAGTTTGGCCATACTGTTTTCTCATGTAAATTGGTGGACGAAGGGTTGGACTGGATGATTTAGCTCTTATATGCTATGGTTCCCTGTAAAACCATTGCCCAGTGGTTTTTACTACAGGGTTCTCCTAAAGAAATAGCTCCTTTGCATCTTGGAGATGCCAAACCATTTCACCTCAAATGTTCAGCACCAACCCAGCTTGGGCAAATGTCCATCTTAGTTTTCTCATGAAGAAAATGAAAGAGTTGGAATGAGATAGAAGGTCCATAAAGCTTCTTCCAGTTCTAAATCCTCCTCATCTCATGATATAAGCCCTGTTTCTTTAGGGAAAGCTTCTTTGTATCCACTAAACTCACAGAAGAGTAAGGAGGAAAGAGAAATTCATCCCATAGTTGAGATCACTTCTTGTTGTTCAGATATTTCAGTTATGTCCAGCTCTTAGTGATCCAATTTGGAATTTTCTTGGCAAAGATACTGCAATGGTTTGCCATTCCCTTCTCCAGCTCATTTTTACAGATGAGGAAACTGAGCCAAACAGGGTTAAGTGATTTGCCCAAGGTCACACAGCTAGTAAGTGCCTGAGGCTGGATTTGAATTCAGGTCCTTCTGACTTCAGGCCTGGAGCTTTATTCACTGTGCCATTTAGCGTCCATGAATAAACCTGTATTCAGACATTTCCTAATCAAGACCCCTGCTCATGATTACTTGAAGTATATATTTATGAACTGATAACTGATAGGTATGTACAAATCAACTATTCTCTCTTACTCTGTTTGATTCTATAGGGATGGTAGATAAGTATTCCTTGGAAGACAGGGAAATGCCCAATGGGATGGTACAGCCCCAATCCTGATTGTTAGGGCATTGGGGAACAGTTCCTACCAAAGTGCCAAGTTTCATAAGAGTAAAAAGAAGGGGAGAAGGTGGTGGGGGCTAGAGCTAGAGGTGACCTCAGGGATCATCAGATCTAATTTTCTAATTTTGCAGAAAAGGAAATGGAAGCCTAGGGAAGGAAAGTGATGTACCCAATGTCCCTGAAGTAGTAATAGGAGAACTGAGATTTGAATGAGATTCTCTGTTTCTATATCCTGTTCTTTTTCTTCCTCATTACTATACCCTCCTACATCTCTGTTGTGAGCAAGATAGTGAGGGAAAGCTGCAGAATGTGTTGGGGAAAAATTTTTTCATATTAGGAAAAAAAAAGAAAGAAGTCTTAGACTTGACTTCCAGCCAGGACTGTGAAACAGCAAGTAAATGGTGGTCAGAATGACCCACTGTAGGTTATTTCTAGCCTTAGGTTGTGCAACACAAAGAAATCTCAGTCCTATTAGGTTTCATAATGCTTTGGGTCCAATAGTAGTCTGTGGGATGACTTGTTTAAGAGTAACAGAGAGTAACATGTGGAAAAGGAAAGGGTGGTACTAACATGCCACTAAAGAGGAAATAAATCTGACATGGACTTCTTGAATTTTAGGCCTTGGAGGAACTCTGAGAAATCATCTGGATTAATCACTTTGTTTTCTAGAAGATGGAGCTAAAATCCAGAGAGGTTAATCAAGTTATCCAAGGTCACACAGCTCATTATTGACATCATGGAATAAAGCCCAGATCTTCTGACTCCCTGACTCTGCTTTCTATTTATTATCAACATTAGCATTGGCCAAAAACTAGGGATTTTACGTTTTCTGGAGTGTTTTCATGATATTTTCCCAAAACTGATCATTGTTTTGGGATGTATCAAAAAGGTGATGCTTTATTACTTTTTAATTACTGGAGTATTGAAAGCTTTCTTTTAATGGCTATAATTCAACTATGAACATGAAATCCCTATACACTGCAAAAGACTAAATCTTAGGAAACCAATGTTCTGACCCATCAGCTTTGGTATCTATCAATGACAGAATGGGTTATTTGAAAAAAAGATCTCAGAATTTCGGTAGCTCCACATTAGTCAAGCACAGGAGTGGGGAACCTGTGGTCTTGAGGCTACGGGTGGCCCTCCAAGTCCTCCAGTACAGCCCTTCGAATCAAACTTCACAAAACAAATCCCCTTAATAGAAGGATTTGTTCTCCTAAAACTTGGGCTCAAAAGGTTGCACCCAAGGACCTAGAAGACCACATAAGACCCTGAGGCCATAGGTTCCCCACCCTTGGCTCAAGCATATGATTTTTTTCACTAAAAAAGCAAATTCAATCTTAAGTTGAAAGATGAAACACTTCCGCCACTGTTCCCTGCCCCATAAAGACCACATCTGCAATCCTTGTTCAAGTTTGGACACCACATTGCAGGAAGAACATGGACATACTTGATGGGTGATCAAGGGGGTGAAAAGTCTGAAGATCATTCCACATGAGGACTGTGTGATGTTAAGATAGGAGAAGAGGAGATTCAGGGCAGAAGTGATAGTCACCTTTAAATATCTGATAGTCTCTCCTATGCAGAGGGATTTGATGTGTCCTGCTGTCCCCAGAAAGAATGACTTGAAGCAACAGGTTAAACGGGCAAACAGATAGATTTTACCTTGATACAAAGAAAAACTTTCCTACGACTAAGGTTTTCCCAAAGTGGAATGGGATACCACTGAGATAGTGGTTTTTCCCTTCACTGGAGGTCTTTGAGCAGGGATTGGAGGTCTTTGAGCAGGGACTGAAGGCCCCCAGGTTGGGGAAAGGGTGGAGAGGATTCTTGTCTGAGTGGGTAAGGATTGTGTGAGATGGTCTGAGGGCCTTTCCAACACTGACATCCTTCCAAATCCTTATGCAACAAATTAAGTTCAATTAACTTAAATCTTGATCCTACCACTACACTAACTCCTCTATAACCCTAGGCAAGTGCCCTAATCTCTTCGGGTTTCAGTTTTCTTGTGTGTTAAATGATGGCGCTGGGTTAGATAATCTCTGACATCTCTTATTATTCTAACATCCCATGATCTGTGAACCATCTGTAGGTACCATGAATTACAGGTGTAATTTTAAAGTGGTGCAAGCCCTGTCTTCCTAGAAGGACTGAATTTGTATCCCAAGTGGAGAGAATTCCAACACTGCAGAAGAAATGAAAGATTTTTAAAAAATTTATTAATTTAAAACAAATGGACAAAAGTATGATTTTATCTTTCTTTCCTCGAAGATTTGCTATCACTTCTTTCGGAGAAAGATTTCCAGAGTAAAAAGGCACAAGAGGTAGCCCCCGATGCCAAATCTTCATGGATTTTTGCAAACAGGGGGATAAAGAATGACTTCTTTCCCCACCCCCACCTCCAACTGTCTCCCCCACTTTTTTTGCATGGCTCTGTGCAAGTACCTTAGTTTTAGGGCATCTCTGGGGTGGAAAGGGCAGGAAACTACAGTACATGGCCTCCCACCCTGAGTATTTTCTCACAGGTATAAATGCAGTTTCGGCACACCTGACAGAATACTTCTCAAATGTTCCCTGAAGCTACTTTTGAAACTCACTTTCTCACTTAAGCAATTCTGTATTGGATCTGACCTTATACCCACTTCTACCCACTGGGGTAGAGGGTAGAATCTTCTCTGGGCTTCTTTATAGTAGGTTTTTGTGCCCTGTGTGCATGTGGAAGTCATGACTCTGATAGAAAAGAATGGTCAGTTCCTAGAGGTCAGGAATGAGTGACATCATTTTCTACATGTGCCAACTGGCAAAATAGCAAGAGGTGCATGGTACAGTGGAACCACTCCTGGCTTGTATTGGAGGATCTAGGTTCAAATCTTGCCTCTGACACTAACTGTGTGACCTTGGGCTAATCACTGACTCTCTCTGGTCCTCAGTTTCTTCATCTGTAAAACAAGGACTAGATGACCTTTGAGCTCTAGCTTTATGATTCTAGGAATCCAAACAAAACACTCCTAACCCTTACTTGGATCAATTAAACTCTTCAGCAACCAATAATTGAGCCTACTATTCAGGAGCAACTGAAGGTATAAAGACACTTGGCACGTAATAGGTCATAAAAGAAAGAAATGTTCATTGACTGAGATAAAAGTGAACAAGTCTCTGATCTCAAGGAGCTTTTATTCTATTGGCTTAAATAAGGTTTTCTAGGTAGAATTTGGGGGAAAGGGGTGCTATAGGAGGCAGAGCAATGGAGTAAGAGACTAGGAACCAAAAGACCTGAATTCTAGGCTCAACTCTGCTGCTAGTTAGTGGTGGACAAATGAATTCACCTTTCTGGGCTCCAATCTCCCTACTTGTAAAATGGGGGAGTTGGATAAGATCATTCATTTTTTAAAAAAAATTTTTATTTAAAGTTGTGAGATCCAAACACTATGCCTCCCTCCTTTCCTACCCTTCCCCTACGTGAGAGAGTAAGCAATTAGATTTAGCATGCAGTTATGGAAAACATTTCCATACTAGTTGTTTTGTACAAGAAAACTTGAAAAAAGAAATGAAAGAAAGTGAACAATAGCATGCTTCAGTCTATATTCAGTCAATATCAGTTCTTTCTCTACAGGTGGATAGTATGTGTCATCCTTAGTCCCTTGGAATTGTCTTGGATCATTATTTGCTGTGAATAGCCAAGTCATTCACAGTTCTTCATCGAACAGTATTACTGTTACTGTGCACAACATTTTCCTGGTTCTGTTCCCATCGCTATACATCAATTCATATAAATCTTCCCAGGTTTTTTCTGAAATCATCCTGCTTGTCATTTCTTATAACACAATAACATCCCATTACAATCCTATGCCACTGCATGTTTAGCCATTCCCCAACTGATGGACATCCCGTCAATTTCTAATTCTTAGCCTCTACAAAAAAAGTCACTATAAATATTTTTGTATAAATAAAGCCTTTTCCCTTTCTTTGGATGTCTTTAGGATATAGACATAGTAGTGTTATTGCTGGATGAAAGGGTATGCACAGTTTTATGATGCTTTGGGCATAGTTACAAACTGCTCTACAGAATGGTTGGAGCAGTTCACAACTCATTTTCCTCTATTCCCTCCAACATCCAACATTTTCTTTCTTGTGTGTCATATTGACAATCTGATAGGTATGAGGTGGTACCTCAGAGTCTGATTAATAATGATTTAGAGCATTTTTTCATGACTAGAGATAGCTTTGATTTCTTTGTTTGAAAACTATCTTCACATCTTCTTACCATTTATCAGTTGGAGAAAGACTTATATTTTTATGAATTTGACTTAGTTCTCCATATATTTGAGAAATGAGACCTTTATCAGAGATACTTGCTGCAAATTTTTTCCCCAGGTTCTGCTTTCCTTATAATTCTGGCTGCATTGGTTTTGTTAGTGTAAAACCTTTTAAATTTTATATAATCACAATTATCTATTTTACATTTTATAATGTTCTCTATTTTTTCTTGGGTCCTAAATTGTTCCTTTATGCATAAATTTGACAGATAAACTATTCCATGCTCTCTTAATTTGCTTATGGTATGACCCTTTACGTGTAAATCATGTATCCATTTTGCCCTTACCTTGGCATATGGGGTGAAATGTTGGTCTATATCTAGTTTCTACCATACTGTTTTCCAGTTTTCTCAGCAGTTTTTGTCAAATAATGAGTTCCAAAAGCTTGACTCTTTGCATTTATCATATACCAGATTACTATGGTTTTTTACTACAAAGTAATTTGGACCTAATCTATTCTACTGATCCACCCCTCTGTTTCTTAGCCACTACCAGACTGTTTTGATAATTATCGCTTTACAATACAGCTTGAGATCTGATATGGCTAGACTACTTTCTTTTGTATTTTTTTCATTGATTCTTTCGATGTCCTCAAGCTTTTGTTCTTCCAGATGAATTTTGTTATTATTTTTTCTAGCTCTATAAAATAATTTTTGATAGTTTTATTGGTATGGCATCGAAGAAATAAATTTAGGCAGAATTGTTATTTTTATTATATTGGCTTGGCCTATCCATGAACAATTAATTTTTCCATTTGTTTCAATCTGACTTTATTTGTGTAAAAAGTGTTTTATAGCTGTGTTTGTATAATTCCTGGTTTTGTCTTGGCAGGTAGACTCCCAAGAATTTTATATTGTCTACAGTTATTTTAAATGGAATTTCTCTTTCTAGCTCGTGCTGCATACTTTGTTGGTAACATATAGAAACGCCAATGATTTATGTGGGTTTATTTTGTATCCTGCAACTTTGCTAAAGTTGTTAATTATTTTAAGTAGTCTTTTAGTTTATTCTCTAGGATTTTCTTAAGTATAACATCTTATCATCTGAAAAGAGTGACAGTTTTGTTTCCTCACTGCTTATTTTAATTCCTTTCTTTTTCTTCTTTTATTGCTATAGTTAACATTTTTAGTAGAATATTAAGTAATAGAGGTGATAATGGGCATCCTTGCTTTACCCTGATTGTATTGGGAAGGATTCTAGCTTATCCCCATTACAAATGGTGATTTTAGATAAATAATTATTCCCAAATGTTTTCTTGGTGTTAAAATTCTGATATACATTACTCTTGAGAACTACCTTTTTTTCCCTAACAGACATAAGGTATGGGGGAGAAGGAGAAGAGAAAACTAAGGCACTTTTTCTTTGCTCCTGGGGTCCTCCCCTTGTCCCCAAAGAGCAGCTGAGAAGCAGGTTCCAAATCCAGGTTTAAGATTCCAGGAGTTTTATATTTGTGATTATTAATTACCTAAGAATATTTTATTTACCCTACTTAAAAAAAGTCAATAGTCATACACTCAATGAGCTAAGAAGAGGTTTGATAGATGTCATTAATCTGTTGTAAGTATGTATGTGTATCACACATACACACATATACCTTTATATAGTGCACACTTAACAAAAAATTCATCCAGCTCACAACTGACCAGGGACAGATTTTAGCATCATATATTTAATACAATACACTGCTAACCATCCTATTAAAGCCTACCAGTCCAAATGGTAGATTTGAAATGGTGTCAGAGGCTTGACAATAAATAGGGATGTGTCCCAAGATTAATTTGTCCCATTTTTACATATGTTGCTTGTTTTGCAAGAGTCTCATCGTGCAAACACAGGGCTGGTGCAAAGCTCTGGTGCGATTCATAGAACTGCTGCCGATAAGCTATGTTTTTCCACTTCTCTCTCTTGAGAAAGAAACTTGGGAGTTGATGGTGCAGTGTAAATGGAGCCTTACATGATTTGGCAATCCACAAGATCTCATTTCTGAGCTCCTCCAAAATAAATCGAGAAGCAACTTCAGCACCAGCACTATTATGTAGGGTTGGGGATAGAGGTACACAACATTTTTCTTAAAGGGAAGGTAATGGACAACTGTGGGGTTAAGGGCAAAAAGGGCATTCACATATCAGGCAGCTGGCTCTGGAAAGAGAGAAGCCGGTGGCTGTAGTCTCATCTTGCCTTGTAACTCATCACTATTAGCCCATGTGGTAACATAGGCATTGGTCTAGACTGTTGCAAGAAGAGAATAAGTAACCTAATGTTTAAATCTCTTGTCTGACAGTGGATAACTAGAGGATTTAATTTTTATTTCAATTAAGCAATTACTTTCTCTCCCCTAGGCAATTTAAAAATAAAGTAGATTTTTAATAGAGTAAAAGCAATAGGAAATATGAGGGGAAGGTATTTGAGGGAATGAAACTCCAAAGCCTAAATTTTTTAGTATAAGTTTCATTATCTTCTACTCTTAGCTAATCTCTCTCCCCCTCTCCCTCAATTCTAGTAATTATCCATTGAAAACTAGCACAATACAGAAGATAGAAAGTTGGCCTGGGTTCAAGTATTCTTTATGACACACCCTAGCTTTGTGACTATGGGTAAGTCACATAAACTCTCAGTGATCCAAGAAATTTTTCGAGATGATAAATTGCAGATGAGTTGCTATCTTTACTGGTGGAAGGCATTTCCACATTGGGAGTTCTCTATACCACTATATCGAGGATCTGGATCTCCCTTCCCCCCCACCAAAACTTCCTGAGTTCTCAGACTTATAAAAGGAGTCTAACAAGATGCATTCCTCATGAAGAAACCAGTCACTTACTAGTTCCTGATCTGACTGGATAGGATTAACACTGACACCCTAAATGACTCCTAGTAAAACTTGAGGATGATTTTGGCAGCTGCTTGTGACCAGCCATGCCATTTAGAGTTAATGGGGAGGTAGGAACAGGGATAACAATTTACAAAGGAGGACTGGATATGTGGTTGAATTATCAGAAGTCACAGGTACTCTATCAAGACCTTCTAAGAAGGATGTAATTTGAGAGGTAGGAAATTACAGGTGTTGGGAATTATTCATTATTAGGTAGAAAGGTATTCATTATTAGGTAGAAAGACGTCCCCCCTATGAGGTATACTGGCTCCATGACTCTGCCAAGGCACCTAACTTCTGAGTGCTCTAGGCAACTCTGAGACTGTCACTGCCAAGCAGGTGACTTAGAATCTGAAAATTCCCTCTGCCAAGGAAAATCAGAGAAAGAGAAGAGCACTGAATCATGTGGATAATATAGCATATTCTTGTTTTAATAAAAATAAGTCATAATGAGATTGAGTTGTCTGGTTGTTGGCTCTCCCTGAGAGTCATAAATGTGGTGGATGTCCCCATCTGTGTACATTGGTTTGAGAAATAGAGGTTTCTTAAGATATTTCATGACAAGTCCAATAGGACAAGTTCAGAATGAGGACTCCCATCTCTGTCCCCTTTGAAGACTTCTAGCCTGAGAACCACCCCCTGGTGTTTATTCTTACCTGAGCTAGAAAATGGATGGGGAGGGCATAAATCAGTGTGGTTCTAGAAATGGCTATTGTTCATTGGATTATGAGAAGTCAGGGCAGGAAAAAGACCTTCTAGAAGCCTCAACCCTTGTTGTTCAGACAAACAATCACCACAACAAGACAGTACAAATAGCACTCTAAGGTTTTGCAAGGTGCTTGACATACATTAACTCATTATCTCACAATAATCTTGTGAAATAAATAGATGTAGTCACTTGTCATCGCCATTTTACAGATAAGGAAACTGAGACTATGTGACTTGGTCAGGGATGCATAGCTAGTAACTGAGACAGGACTTCAGCTTGTGTCTTCCTGACTTCAAGGTCAATGTTCTATCTACAAGGGACAGCTAGGGGATAAAGAGGATAGAGCACAGGCCTGGAGTCAGCAGGACCTTAGTTCAAATCCAGCTGTGTGACCTTGGGCAAGCACTTAACCCTGAATTCCTCCCCTGACCCCAAAAGAAACTAACAAACAAACCAAAAGCTCTGTCTGCTACACCAAATTAAATCTCTGATTAAGGGACGATGAGAATTCAAGTAACTTGTCTAGGATGATGCCGTAAGTTAATGGGAGAGGCAGGATGAGAAACTGATGTTCCTACAAATTCATGAACACATCTGTCCTGACTATCTGTGAAAACATTGTTTCAGTTCTTATGACATTTCCTCTATAGGTTTACAACCCCCCCGAAACCTTCAGGGAGATCACAGAAAAGTTCTGAGGAGCCACAGAGACGGGCTCTCCAGATAACCAAATAACGACTGGGGAATGGCAGTAGAAGTTAGTCTTTCCCTTTGCTTCCTGAGTTTTTCCTCCATAGTCCTTTGTTCATCAGCCTTTAAGACTAGTAGGGACCCTGACGGTGAGATTGATACTTTGGAGGTACAGTACTTGTAGGGTCATTAACCACAAGATAGACTGCTAGCTTTCTTATTTTCTTCTCTTTTCTGGTGAGGAGGTATAATATAGGGGTTGGAGGTTCACATGAACCCTTGTGGATGACCATGAGATTTTTAAAAATGGGGTCAAAAACCACTTCTGAAGAATGTGGAGTGAGTTTCTTGCTGGGAAACTATTTCTTGTTTTTTAGTGGTAAGCGATATCACGTGAGTATGTTCAAAATGAATATTTTGGTCACATTTCCTGCTAAGTAACTGTTTGAGGAAATGCTGCTGATCCCTAGATGAAAATTGAAAATAATATTCATCCTCAACCCTCTTCTTTGGTGAAGTCACTGGAAGATTTTTTTTTGTGGCTGCCTTTCCCAAGGGGCAGAAAGGGCAAACCTGCGCTCCTATGTGGCCTGAGTCATAGAAAGTAAAACTTTTGAAGGATTAAAGTGTTTGCACCAAATTAGTCATCCAAGTTTTCAAAGGGTGGGTGACAGATTTTGAGTAAATGGGCATTAGTTTGCCTCTGGGGCACAAAGCTCTACTGAAAATCTTTATATGAAAAAAGTCTAAAATTAAATTACCTAGTTACATGATAGGGGTGAGCGTGAGATATAAACACATACAACTATGACTTCTAATCTCTTTTTAAAATGTATTTATTTTTGTTCATTTTATTTTGTGCCACAGAAAGTCACTTTTTAAAATGCTGTTTTTTTTTTGTCTACTTATCAATACTGTTTTCTTCCTCTCTACTTCCTGTTCTTTAACAAATATACATTAAAACTGGGGCAGTGGAGAGGAAGAGGGGAGATGTTAGAAATAGCGAAGGCAATAGTTAGTCAGACAAAATTACAATACAACAAAATATGGGATAATTTTTAGTAGGAAGCCTTTGATTGTTTTCCTTCTCTCCTCTCATCATTTTTCAAAAGTTCCAGAAAAGTATTAGACACCTCATTGGACCTCCTACACAGGAAAGCTGAATTTTTCTTTTTTCTTTTTGTTTAAGCAATTATAAATAATCTAATTTTGACTCAATTCCCAGGGGCACTGGGGTGAAACCTATCTGACTGACATGCCTATAAATTACTTCTTTGAAAAGTATATTTTGGATTAGTAGAAGGTCCTCGTCTCACAGTGCTAGTATGATGTAAAGATCAAGAACACAGGCTTAAGTTTATTTTTCAAAATAAAATTACAGCTTAAGCTTTCCCCCCTAATTCACAAATGAAAAACAGCTATGAATATTCGACATGGTGACATTAATCATACAAGCCTCCTGAAGATAAGGTCTTATATTTTAAAAAACCATTAAGAATACATGTCAGAAATCTGAGTAGCATTTAGGCTAATCAAAGGAGGATGGGTTCAATAATTCACACTACAGTTTTGCAAATGGCCTTATAAATACTATCTCATTAGATTCGCACAACAATCCTGGGAGGTAAGTGCTCTTATTAGCCCCACTTTATAGATGAGGAAACTGAGGTTGAGAAAAGTTAAGTGACTTGCCCAGGATCACACAGCTAGTAAGCATCTGAGCCTGAATTTTAACTTGATTCCTCCTGACTCCAGGTCTAGGGCTCTGTCCACCATGACACCAAGCTGTCTTATCATAGGACCAATGATTTAGACCCAGAAGGGACTTTAGGGTCATCTCATTTAAAATTTTCCTTTAAAAGATGAGGAAAGAAGGCCAAAGAAGTAGAAAGACTTGGTAAATGTCACGCAGGGAGTGGCAGAGCCAGAATTCAAACCCTGGACCTTTAACTTTCCAATCCAGATCTCTTTCTACTATGCCACACCAAATAATTATGAAAAGGTGTATACTGGATTCAAGAAATAGCCATGGACAACGTATCAAGCTTATGTAGGCATCACTTATACTGAGTCACAAAGACAAGGTAAATAACATTTGTCATAGTGTTCCAGTGTCTACCAAAATATCTTGCAAACCACTGAGCTTTTTGTTCTGGCCCAACAATTCAACTCCACTTTTTCCTGTGATTTTTTTCTTTAAGATTACATCTATGACAGAGAGATACTAAATGTATTACTGTGTTTGGGTTGATTTAGGGAGATTGCTGAATTGTTATCTGTCTCATGAGCTATTTGATTGGCCATCGAGTGACCTAAATAATCAGGAGAGATACAGCTATTTTGGTCACCTTAGGATGCACCTTGATAATACCCACAAGTCCCTTTTGAAAGCAGAAAAGTTCAGTAACTTATTTCCCAACCCTTTCCTCCCTGCCCCTCCTAGTGAAATCCTGACTGTCTTTTATAATCCTACTCAAAGGAAACAGCATTCCATGAAGCTTCTCCACTGGAAAAGATCATTACTCAGGACTCACAGAAGTGGGAGGGACCCTAAAATCTATCTAGTCCCACGTATACCTGAACCAGGATCCCTCCTTCAGCATACTTGGTAAGTGGTCATCTTTGTCTATTAAGTGTCTATTAACCACCTCTACTGGTAGGTAGCCTTGGCCCATTAAATGGAAGATCCCCTCTCTCTCTCCCTCCAATCTACTCCAAACAATTCTGCTGTTTGATAGAATGAACTGTAAGCAAGTTTTTCCTCTTACCAAGGCCAAATATGTATCTCTGTATATAAATATATATATAATCTATATGCTATAATATATATAGCTATATGCTATTATCTATCCTCCATCCATCTATCCATCTATCTATCTGACTATCTATCTATCTATCCATCTATCCATGCATAATCTTCCTCAAATAGAATGTGTCTTAAAGGCAGAGAAGTGTTTGTTTTTTCTTGGTATTTATCCCTAGTGCTGAGTACCAGGTCTGGCACATTGACAACACTTAATAAATGCTCATTTGTTCATTTATTTATCCGGGGTTGAGCAGAATAGGTTGACTTTTTCACATGGAAACCTTCAAAATACTTGATGAAAAATAGCCATCATGTTTCCACTAAGTCTTCCCTTCTCCAAGGAAAGCATGTAATTCTTTTGACCACTCTACACTAGGCATGATGGCTCTTTGAGGCTCTTCACCAACCTCCTGGACACCCTCTAATTTAATGACCTTCCTAAAATGTGACATTCAAAATTGAATGCAACACTTCACACGTATTCTGACCAGGGTGGCATATAGAGAGATTATCATCTCCATTTTTCCTACACCTTCTACCCCTTCACACAGCCCAGGATCATAGCGTTTTATAAAAGTTTGTTAGCATCTTCTTCACACAAGTACCTTCTATATTTCACAATTATTTATTTACATATATTAACTGCCTGAATAGATTATAGGGACCCTAAAAGGCAGGCATTATATGTTATCTGCCTTTAGTTTCCTTCTATATCTAGCCACTGGACGCAGATGGCTCCAAAAGAGAAAGTGAGACTGGTAACTTTGTACAGCCCTGCCTCATTTAAATCCATTTCACTTGCATGTCATGGCATCATCCTCCTGATGTCATGGTCCTCTTTGAGAAGGAAGGACAAACAACCAAAACATGATACCTAGCAAAGTTCTTTACACACAGTGGGCATTTAAGAATTGATCACTGAATGTTGAACCCTGTGTTTTGGTGTGGTTGCAAGTATCACCCAAGATAGTGTAAGATACTGGAAAGGAGTTTACAGCTTATGTAATTTTTCCTTCTTATTTTATTGATGAGGGAACTAAGAGTCACTGAGATAGTGACTTGCCCAGAGTCTCAGAGATAGTAGCTGGCAGAGTCTAGGATTTGAACTTAGGTCTTTTGACTCCAAATCCAAAGTTCTTCTTATACTACACTCAACTGTCTCCCCAAAGAGCCATAAGTAAGGCAAATGAAGAATATCAGAGCATTGAAGAGAAGTTTTGGGGTAGATTTCCAGTGAGAAAATTCTTGAGTTCTTTCATCTGGATTCAGGATTGTAACAAGAAACTATTCATTAAATCAAATTAATGAGGTTTTCCTATGATTGAATTAAAATGAAGGCCACAGTCAAAACATGAGTCTCATTGGAAGGGCTTTCCCATCAACAGAGACTCAAACTAAATTTCAATTTCCTTGAACCAATCTGTATTTTGTTTGGCTGATGAATCCAGGGTTTTATATGACCACCAAATTGACAGGTCTTAAGTTGCACATTAGTTTGAGGGTTGCCAATCTGATTCACAGAAATTGCAAATATCTGGCTCAGAAATTTCAAAATCGAGCCAATGAGTCAGTCAGATGCCTTCGCATCTTCTTAGCCAACAGCCACCTTATAGAGAAGCAGGACTTCCTTCCTCTAGTCTCTACCCTCTCTGAACCATTCTTCACAAAGCTCCCTAAGTAATCTTTCTGGCTCACACCACTTCTCTACTCAAAAACCTTGAGTGGTAACCCACTGTCTACAAAAGAAAGTATAAGTTTGTGATTCTGGCATTCAAGGCTCTCCACAATCTGATCCCAGCCTGCCTTTCTAGCCTTAATTTGTGCAAATTTATGTCTCTACATACTTAAGCCAAAATGGGATCCTTTCTATTTCCTAATCCCATCCTTTCTTCTGTGTTTATTCTGTCTTTTAAATCTGTTATGTATTTCTAGCTAATATGTTTTGGAAACTTCTCCCTTCAAGGCTCAACTCAGGTTCTATTTCCTTCATAAAACCCTCCCTGATCATCAAGCTATCCTCTGTATTATCTCTCTTTCTTCAGAATACTTGAGTGTTCCGACACTTGGGCAAGGCATGGAACCTCTCTAGACAAATTTTTGTTGCTTGATTAAAGCAAGTGAAGGTATGTAAACAATGGCAACCCACTGAGCACTGGAAAGGATCCTAGATTTTGAGTCAGAAAACCTAGGGCAAATCTCAGTCCTGCCACATGCTACCTGTGTGAACTTAAACAAGTTCCTTAACTTGGGCCTCAGTTTCTGCAGTTGTAAAATGAGAAGGCTAGATTCAGTGGCCTCTGGGATCCTTTCCAGCTTTGGTCCTAAGTGTTTTCTGAATGTTTTCTCGTTTTCAGGGTGGGGATTGTCCCCCCACTCTATATTATTTTTACTTGGAGACAACTAGGTCCAAAGAACTTGATGTGACCTTTTTGGGGAGTGTAGAGGGGGAGGTGATTCTGAGAACAAGGCAATACCTGCTGATCTCTAAGATACTTTCAGGTAGCATAAAATGAGGCAGTCTGGATTTCAATGTAAATAAAAGCGATGGAATTCGAGGAACTTTGAAGCCATCAGTGGTAATCCAATAAAAGATCTACAACTCCTCAAGTCATTCTTTCCTACACCTGTAAAATCTCCTTGATAAACTAAACAACTATTGCAAAAATAAAATTGGAAATAAAAGCAGTCTGCCTCACCTTCCCCTGTATCCCTTGCCTCAACCTCCCGTCCTTCCACCTCCTTAGTGAGGAAAGACGATTCTGAGTTACTGGAGAGATCATTAGGTCTTAAGTAAATGATTATAATTTATTCAACTATCCACTGCCCAAGTGAACATTAGGGTATAATAAAACCAGGTTCCTCCTGGTCTCCTTCAGGAACACCCAATGGTATAGTGGATAGAGTCCGACAGGGTCTGAAATTAGGAAGACCTGAGTTTAAAACTGACTTCAAACACTTAACTAGCTTGAGTGATCTTGGGAAAGTCACAGGACGGCTATTTGCCTCAGTTTCCTCAACTGTAAAATGGGGCTAATAAAAGCACCTACCTTGCCAGACTGTTGAGGATCAAATGAGATAATATTTTTTTTTTTATTTTGTAATGTTTAACAATCACTGCCATACAATTGTGATTTTATCCCCCCCAGAGATAATATTTTTAAAAACATTTCGTGCAGTGCCTGGCACACAGTCAGTGCTATATAAATGCTCATTCCCTTCCCCTCCCCTTAAAATAACATCTTCAGACACTGAGATTTCTGTTGTTTTCTCCCCCATCTATCTTTCCTGCTCACCCCCCCCCCCCCCCATGACTGTGTTGCTTCGCTACTCTTCTTTTCTACCTTACCTCCCTGCCCTACTGGATCCCAATAGGAACAGCCATGAAACCCCAATCTCTCTTAATTGACTCGTTTGGGAGTGGGATTCATATAATAGTTACACAAGCTGGGTGCCTGATTCAGTGGGGATGCATCACCTTGGATGTACTAGCACATGAGACTACGGGACAGAAAGGGAAAAAGGGCTAGACTGGAAACAGGCTGATCAATCCAATGAACCAAAAAGCATTTGTTAAACAATTACCATGTTGCAGGCACCGGGCTAAGCACTGGGGATGCAAAGAAAGGCAAAAATAGTTGCCTTCACGTTCTACTCGATAAACAGCATGTAAATAACTGGGCACACACAAGATAGGTGCAGTGGGGAGATCTGCTGTCTAATTCTTCCCATAACATTTCATGGCTGTGAGAGCATGGGCACTAGACGCTTCATAACCTGCCCCCTCTGCTTTCATAGGTTTTTGTTTTTTTTTTTTCACATTTTATATCCTCCTCCCTTTCCCTCCCCTGATGCCAGTGACACTGGGCATTTTCTCTGACTGTCCTCCTTGCCTGGAATTGTCTGCGTCTTCATCTCTACATCCTGGCTTCCCTCAGGTCCCAGCTAAAATCCACCCTACTACAAGAAGCCTGCCCCAATCTCCCTTAATACTAGTGCCTTCCCTCCATTGATTGCCTCAAACTTATCTTGTATGTACCTTGTTTCTATATATATTTGCATATTGTTCCCCCTCCCTCTAGATGATGAGCCCCTTGAGAACAGGGACTGTCTTTTGCCTTTCTTTGTATTCTCAGGGCTTAGCACAGTGGCTAGTACATAGTAGTCACTTAATATATGTTTATTGACTAACTGATGAAACACCTTCTCTGAGCCTCATTTTCCTCTTCTGTAAAATGGGGCTAATAGCTCCCACAGTACCTGCCTTTCAGTGTTGGTATACCAGGGGTAAATGTAAAATACCACAACTTTTTTTGCATGAGTCAGAAAGGGGTCCTGAAAGTCATTCGTCATGAGATGCTCAAGTTACGTCCTGAGTCATGGCAGCCTTGCTGAAAGTTAAGTGTGTAGGCTTTCAAGGGTGTAACTCAGTAGGCATTACTTACCTTCCGGTACTAAACCAAACACTCAAACTAATCTCATTACTTTGTGGCCACACCTTTTAAGTCAGTCACCTTGGAAGGAGGCTCTGGTAAATTACCACTTGACACTCATTAGCTGTGTGACCTTGGGCAAGTCACTAACCCAATTGCCTCATTCTGGGTCATCTCCAGTCATCCTGATGAATATCTGGTCACTGGATTCAGATGGCTCTGGAGGAGAAGTGAGGCTGGTGACCTGCACAGGCCTCCCTCACTCAAAACAAAGTCAAGTGCAAGTCATGTCATCATTTCTCTGATGGCATGGTCTTCTTCAGCAACGAAGGATGAACGAACACACATACAATTCGGCACACAAAAGGTGACTGGCCTCAGACAAAGAGGCTCTATTTGTTGTGTTTATTTTGATCCTGGTTTTTTTATTACAACTTTATAACTTTCATTTAAAGAAAACAACTGAGTTCTTAGTTCTCTCCCTCCCTTCCACTCCTCCCTTACTCATTGAGAAGGCAAGCAATACTATATCAATTACACATGTGAAGTCACGCAAAACATATCTTCCTATTAGCTACGTTGCAAAAACATCCAGACAATAATAAAAAAAAACATAAAGAAAGTGGAAAAAAATACACTTCAATCTGCACTCAGAGTTCATTGGATCTTTCTCTAGAGGTGGACTGTTTGTCGTGTTTAGAAAGGCAAGTTCATGGAAGAGATACCAGAGCAGTGAGCACAAGTTTAAGCTACGGGGAACCAATCTGAACAAGTCTAGGCAACTGAACTACCCTGTGACTCGCGGTCATTTGCTTTGTGAATCCAAACTCACAGAGTAGGCACAATGAGAATGTTTAATATACTGTAACTGATAAACACAACCCGTGACTTAATCATGTAACCTGGCAGTATGAGGAGTCTTACATATCTCAAAGATGTAGAACTAAAGTCACCCAAAGTCAAAGTTTCCATCTGGTAAAGAAGAAACTCTACCAAATAAGAGGCAACATGGAAAGACAGCTTGGCAGTTAGGTGGCACAGTAGACAGAGCAATAGGCTTGGAGTCAGGAAGATCTGAGTTCTAATCCAGTATTAGACTCTTATGAGCTGTGTAACTTTGGGAAGTCATTTAACCCGTATTTGCCTCAGCTTTCTCATTTGTAAAAACGGAGGTAATAGGAGTACCTCCCTTGCTTGTGAAGATCAAATTGAGGTAATTATTGTAAAGTGCTTAGCATAGTTCCTGGCATACAATAGGGGATTAATAAATGCGTATTCCATTCTATACTGTATGGTTTCTGACTTAGAAAGATGGCTACCTTCACCATGAACTCTTTCCAGAAGTATGGTAAGACTGATTATTTTTTCTTCAGGAACCTTGGACACAGAGCTGCTACTGCTACTTCCTATATAAAGAAGGGAGATGAATTCTTACAGTTCTTAAGCTGGGGTTCATAAACTTGTTTCTTAAATACTTCAATAACTGCATTTTTTTTGCATGTGCCATGTAATTGGTTTCCTTTGTAATCTTCTGTGTTCCATTTTATGCATCTAAAAATAATATTCTGAAAAGCGTCATTCAGATGGTCATTGGGGTCCATAATATTAAAAGGTACTAAAGGTTTTCCAATGGTACAGTTCTTTGGTCTCTGGAACTACATGAGTTATAAATTTAAATAGTGCCCAACACTGAAAATGCCAAACTATACACCATATCAATTAGTCAATAGACATTTATTAAATATTTACTATGTGCCAGGCATCATTCTCCAAATATACTCAACATTTTGCCTTATCTGCACCTTTACTATGTGCTAAGCACTAGGGAGAGAAAATAACAAAAAAAAAAACCAAAATAAAAAAACCCAAAAAACAGGTCCTGCCCTGGAGGAGCTTATAGTCTAATGAGGGATACAACGTGCAAGTATCCATGTGCAGACAAGGAATTCCAAACAAGAGGGACATGGGAGTAAAAACACACAAGAAAGAAAACATGATATCTATGGGGAAGGCTGAAGAGCTCTACCTGTGGATGAGGAAAACATTTAGGGGGAGAAGTGAGAGATAAAGATGGTGCCAGATGGTGGAAGATCTTGAATAGTAGGAGGGGGAATTTGTACCTTCAACTGTAGGCAACTTGAAGCCACAAGAGATGTTTTGATCAGGGGAATATCTAAATGGTTTCATAACATGAGGACAATCAAGGTGAATGGGAATTGTCAGCACTGTCTACCGGGAACTGTAGTCAAATGGCGCCTTACCGGTCATGGCAATGTATCTTAAAGAAGCCTCGAGCATTCTAGAAATCTCTCTGTTGGGGTTGTTATTCCACTATCGGGATGATATGGCAAATGTCATCTAGACATACAGACTAGAGGTACTTTCTTGTGCATAACTCAACTCAGTCTTTTCTTTTTCTGTGCAACAAATATATTCCTATAAGAACCTCTGAGAATTCATTTTCTCAGATATGTTTGCAATCTTTTAAGTGGAAAATTGCATAAGTCTTTTGTTATGACATTTAATTCCTATTTCGCTCTTGACTTTTCCAAAAAGAATGAGTGGAGGCTCTTCATTACCACTCTGTCTCTCTCTTTGGAGATTCTGAAGTGAGTTTTTTCACATGAAGTCATAAAATGACTGGACTTTCAAGTTCATAGTACCTTTCTTTGACTTTTTTGGGCAAAAGAAAAGTACAGCACATATTCTACAAAGGCTGGGGTTTTGGTACTGTTTGCCTCCAGGCAATATGAGATAGATTTACCATGAATATGTAGATGACATACATTTAAAAAAAAAAAAACTAAAACCAAACATTGTTAAAAGAGAATTTAGCCTTGAAGTCAATGATCTCCCCACAAAGATGATATAAGTTTATTACAACTTGGTTGCATCACCCTGACATGGAAACCAGGGCCTTCTGCTTTATAAGGCCTATAAGTGAAAAGGAAATTGATGGAATTAAATCAGCAAATTATTTTACAATCAGAGCCAACAGCTGTATTCCCCCCACACAGCAGCTGAAGTCCATTGTAAAGACAAGTAGGCTGACCTCTTCTCCTGTTCCTGCATCCCTGGTGGGCCTGACCTGAGTTTGGGCCTACCCAGAGTCAGCGGTTACTGAAAGTCTGTGTTCATTTGACTGTGCTGGGTACCAGATGAAAAGTGTGTGTGGGGGAAGGTATCAGCCATATATTTGAAAGTACATAATCTCATAGAAAAAAAAATCTGCATAAATGACTGATTCCCACCCTCACCCCTCCAACTTCTTGGAAGATGTTTTAATGAACTTCAAGTTAGTGACTAGAAATGTCACCTGATCAGATTAAATTTCAAAGGGGTGAAGGATGAGGGAAAAGAGTCTTGACAAATGGGTATAATTATGAGCTAAGGTCTCTGCTTTGTCTCCACACCTTGGCACTTAACATTTGACACTAACACATCATATCAGACAGAGTGCTTGACTTGGAGTCAGGAAGACCTGAGTTCAAGTCTTGCCTTAGACCTTTCTAATTGTGTGACCCGAGGCAAGTCTCTTCACCTCAGTTTCTTAAAAATGGAGATCATAATAGCACTTATCTTATAGTGTTGTGAGGATCAACTGAGATACATATATAAAGTGCTTTGTAAATCTTCAAGTATGGCATAAATGCTGGAAATTGTTATTGTTGGTTCCAAAACAGTTTTGGAAGAAATGGACTAATTTTGACTACATTTAATACAAGGCAAAAGACATATTAAGTGATCCATTGGCACACTTAGAAGTGAATGTTTTAAACAGGCGCATCTTCCATGCCTGGACTGAATGAGGCCTCCAGTTCATAAAGTCATGAGGTCCATCTGGCCTTCGGCATCTTTTAAAGTTACTCTTTGTTATATCTTGTCAAATCTGAACCCATAATAATTAGGAAATGATATCAAAGAATGAAATACTTAGAAACAATTGCTTCCTCTTATATTTTAAGTCCAGGCTGCTCCTATTGATAAGAATATTACAATTGATTCTTTTTTAAATTAAATTTTTATTTTTGTTAATCAATAAAAATTGGTGCTTTTTCTCCCTTCTCCTCCCTCAAACAAAATTCCTATTAAAAACTCCGTACAGTCAAGTAAAATGAATGGCTCCATTGGCTATGTGTAGAGGTCTCCACTTGTACTGAGTCTACCACCTTTTTATAACTGATTCTGAAATCTCTTTCTGTGAGTATTCATAGGGATCTGAGGCCCTTACCTCTAATCTAACCCAATTCAATAAGCATTATTAAGTGACTTAATTTTCATTCCCCAGTAGAATCTGAGCTTCCTGAGAATGGTGGAATTTTTTTTTTTGGTTTTGTCTTGATATCTCCAGTGTCTACATAGTCTGTTGCACATAGTAGGCACTTAATAATACTTATTGAACTATGTTCAGCTATTCAACTAACAACTATGCTAGGTACTAGAGATAGAAAACACATAATCAGACATGAATACTAACACATACTCTATTTCTTTTTAGGGTTGCCCTGAAGATAAAATGGAAAAATAAATATGAAAGCATTTTGAAAAGAAATGTATTAATGATACGTAATTTGGCATCATGAGAAACACCTATGTGGATAGAAAAGTAGAAGGTTTAGAGAGATGTTTTATCAATACTGATGCATAAAAAAGCACTTAAAAAGCTCAAGAATTATATAAATTCCAAAGGTTACTATTATTTTAAATTTAGGCATATTATGAGAAAAATAAAGCTTTAGGAAGAAATAGCTTCCTAAGTTTCACTAATATGTGCAATCTAAATTCTAACAGATCAAAACTTATAGATCCAGTGTAGACCTATCACTTCACTATAGTGAAGAGACAAAGAACACATCATGTTTCCTGCAGAGGTATTGCTGTGAACGTTTCTCCAGGACATTTGCAACACATAATTAAGCCCTCTACCACATTGGGCTTCAACCATGACAATATAAAACCCCTAACTTTCCAAAGATGGTAGACACATATTCAATCCCATGAAAGAAGAGTCTACAACATAGAAAAGTTTGACAATCACTGCCCAAATGAAAAGTATCTCATTGATTGTATATACATTGATACATGTGTGTATATATGTATGTATGCATATAGTTCTTAAATTTGACCCACTGTGTAACACGTTGTTCACTGTACTAAGCACTAGTCCCAAGCCATGAAAAGAATAGTATGTTTGGAGTCAGAGGACCTTGCTCTAAATTCCACTTCCACTATTAACTCTCTGTGTGACCTTGGACAAATCACTTTGCCACTGTAAGCCTCAGTTTCTTCATCTCTAAAATGAGGAGGTTGGAATAAATCACTTCTGAGGTCTTTTCTAGTTCTAAATCTATGAATAAAAATTTATGTTCCGTAATTTCAACTGGGCCCTCACTGCTGCAAGGCAATTCTTGTACACCTTCCCAATTAGTTTGCTCTATCATCGACCACAATGGCTATTCCAAACCTTTTCATCCCTCCTCAAATCTTCCATAGTATCCTTTCTCCTCCTACTTTTAAGTTAATACATCTCTTCATACTTCACTGAAAAATGAAGGTCATTTAATAAGAACTCTTTTTTTCCCTCCTCCTTAAAGTGAGAGCCCTGAACCACCTTCTGTCATTATCTTCTCCTTCATCCCTTCCCTTGCAGGAAGAGGTGGTTCTTCTTGACAAGACAAATCCCTTATAAGCATTCCTGATTGTATCTCATCCAGTCTTCTCTATTGGATTGCCTTCTCTATCATCTCCCCTCTTATCCCCAATCTTTTCCCATCTACTGACTCCTCTGTTGCCTACAAACACATTCGCGTCTCTTCCCATTCTTTAAAAAACCTGTCACTTGCTCCTACCATACCTAGAGTTATCATACTATAACTCCTCTCTCTCTCCTTAGCTAAACTCCTTGATACAGCAAAATACATTTGCTTCCTCCACTTCCTCTCAGTTGATTCTAAACCCACTGAAATCTGGTTTCAAACTCATCATTGAACAGAAATTGTCCTCTCTAAAGTCATCAGTGATTTAACTGACTCTAATGGCCTTTACTCAATTCTTGGTCTCTCTGCAGTCTTTGACAAGGTTGGTCTCCTTCTCCTATCTGGGTTTTTCTAACACTGTTCTCTCATGGCTCTTCTCCTACCTCTCTGATTGCTGCTGCCCATTCTCCCTTGTTGGATCTCAGTACAGATCATGCTCACTAACTATGGGTATCCCCCAAGGCTATGTACTCAGTCCTCTATCCTATATTGCTTGGTGGTCTCATCACCTCCCAATATGTTTAGTTATCATCTCTTGGCAGACTATTCCTAGATCTATAAATCCAGAACTAACCTCTTTCCTGAGCTCCAGTTTTGTATGGCCAACTACCTTCTGGATATCCTTGAGCTACATGACCCGAAGACATCTCACACTTCAAAACAGAACTCATTATTTCCTACCTCTGCTCCCAAACTTCCCTATTACTGTTGAGAGAGTACCACCATCCTTCCAGTGACCAAGGTTTGTCAAGGTCATCCCTGAATTCTCTCTTGCACTCACTCCACTTATCCAACCTATTTCTAACTTCACAATTAACCTTTCACATACAAGGTGTTCTAAAAGGTATAAGACAGTCTTAAGCTTTAATAGCTAAAATAACCCTTTCTCTGAATTACATACCCTCTTCTCTGATGCAGGTTCTCATCACCTCATGCCTGTATAATTTGTAAATGCTTTCTGGTTAATCTCCCTTATCCAGGTATCTCCCCTTAGCTACCAAAGGGATTTCCCTAAAGTGCAGGTCTGTCCATGTCAGACTTCCATACCCAAAGCCCCCATTTGATAAATTTAATTGACTCTAGGATTGAATATAAAACCCTCTGGTTTTCAAGCTCTTCAAAACCTGGTCCCCTCCTATCTTCCCTGTCTTGTTCTATTTTGCTGCTGATACATGCTCTGAGAACCAGCAGCAAGGGCCATTCCTTATATGTCATTCCATCTCCAATCACCTTGTCGTTTCACTGGCTGAATCCCACGCCTAAAATGGTATCCTCCCTCACCTCTGCCTATTCATCTTGGTCAGCTCAAATCCCACCAGGAAGACTTTCTAAGTATCACCCTCAACTCCCCCCCCACCCCAGACAACTACCACCTGCCCTAAGGTGAACTTTCACCTACTCTGTATATTGTATATGGACACAGTTGCTGGCAGTTAGCCTTTCCCCGTAGAACGAGGAGGGGAGACATTATGTTTTTGCCTTTCTTTGTAATCCCAGGCCTTAGCATGGTGTCTGGCATACATCAAACACTTCGTAAACACTCACTGGCTGACCTGTGTGGCCCTATTTTCACACAATAGTTCCTGAGTAGTAATTGTTCTGTGTCATTAAAAAATACACTCACCATTATGGGACATCCCCACAGCAAGGCACTTCTGAAACCTGCAGTACTGACATTTATTTCTACTTTTCTTATGGATCCGACAGTTCAGGTCACACCGATCATAGATCAGTTTCAAACGGATTGTCCTCCGGAAGAAACCCTGCAAAGGGACATAGAGAAGAAGACCATCTTATAAGATGTCAAGGCCCCCGAAGGGATGTATGGTACATGGTCTGGTGGGACACATACTGGCTTGGTTCCTTGTTCTAGCCCCACCACTAACTTGCTGTGTGAAGTTGCAAGGGTCCATTTAGGTTAAAGAGGGCAAAGGAAAACAAATAAATAATAGACTAGGAAGTCAGGTTTGAATGCTGTTTCTATGAACAGGAACAAGTCACTAAATAGAATTCAGCCTCAGTTTCCCAAGCCATCAAATGGGCAGCTAGGTGTCACATTGGATAGAGTACTGGGTCTACAATCACGAAGACTTAAGTTCAAATATGGCCTCAGACATTTACTAGCTGTGTGACCCTGGGCAAGACACATAATCCTGTTTGCCTCAGTTTCCTGGTCTGTAAAATCAGTTGGAGAAGGACATGGCAAACCACTCCAGCCAAGAAAACCTCAAATGGTGTCACTAAGAGTCAGACTCAAGCGAAAATACCTACTTCACAGAGCTATTATAAACCTTACAGCATTAAATAAATGTGACCCGTTACTATCATCTCCACAGTCTTGCCCTTTGTTGTTTATTTGCTTTTTTTTTTTTATTTGTAAAATGATGGGTTGGATCCCATGATCTTTAAGATCCTTCTAATTCTGTGCATATGATCATATTCATCTGGTCACACAGGCTTGCTCCATTTTAGGTCTCCATTTGGTTTTCAGTCTGATCAAGCAAGGTTCTGGATTCAGTGTAATGAGAATAAACCACCATGTAATCAGTTTAACCTCCCCGCAAATCATTTCAGCCACAGGCCCCATTCTTCCCAACTGCACTAAGCGGTCTGGCAAAGTTAGAGTGGTTCCATCCGAGGCTGTTATCGGGGCCAATAAAAATTCACATGTGGATAATTTTGAGGAATTCTCTACATTGCATAATTTCCTGCAGAAATTCATTTCATTTATTTATGCAGGAGGGTCCTGTGTTACTGTAGCCTACAGGCATAAGAACATTATGGGGAACAACATGCAGGAATTGACAGAATTCCCCAGGAAACCTAGTGCTGTCATGGAGGCAAAAGGGAGAGCCAAGATTCAGAGAGAAACCTTGGACACTTTCAGTAGCTCTGGAGGTAGGTGAGACTGGACTAAGTGATCTTCAAAGTCCCTTCCTGTTCTAAAATTCCATTAATTCATTTCTCCTTGTGTTTGGTCTAGGCCTGGGATTTCATTGATTTATGGAAGGGCTGGTACAGAAACCATATCCCCTGATACAGAATGGAATGGCAACATAGTGAAGCATATATGTATCTTCTGAAACATATAGTCTTAAAGATTTCTTGGGGGTACTGAGAAGTAAAGTGTCTTGTCCACAGTCAGACAACTAGCGCATGGTCTTCCAAATACAACAGGCCATCAACCAATCAATCAGTAAGTATTTGTTAAGTACCTACTATGTGCCAGGTACTATGCTTGTTTCTGGGGATGCAAAGACACATGAAATAAAGTCTGCCCTTGAGGACCTTATGTTATCTTGGAGAGACATCATGTACACTGTGTATGTATGTGTATATATATTTATATATGTATACATACACACATGTATATATATATACACATATGTATATATACATACACACAGAGCATACACATAAGTATAAATTATATACATACATACACAAACACACAATAAAATGAAAGGTGATTTTGGGGAGTGAGGGGTGGTATTGGCTCAGGAAAAGCATAATTAGGGAGGAACCAGAAATTTCACATGATACTGGGAATATGTGAATTATCCTGAAGAAAAAAAAAGAGTGATCTGGGAACTTTTAACTTGCCAAGTTTATTTTCAACTGATGACTTATAAGCATTATTTTTTTAAGCTGAGGTGAAGTGGTTGACAGATGAAGTTGGCTGTTTCCAAAGTATTGGGACAGTAAAGGCTGAAAATCTCTCTCTCTCTCTCTCTCTCTCTCTCTCTCTCTCTCTCTCTCTCTCTCTCTCTCTGTGTCTGTCTGTCTGTCTGTCCCTCTCCCTCCCTCCCCCTCTCTCTTTCCTATAAGAACTCCTTCATGAACTTCTAATCCAATACCAATTCTGGACAGGAGGTCTTTCAAATGAAAGGTCTGACATCCTACACATTCCTTCAACTGGGAAAGACTTTGTGCCTTGTGGAGAGACTTAAAGAACATTCTCTTAATTTTTTTCTAATTTATGGAATAAAACAACCATTTCCATAACACAGTCTAATAAAAGCAGAAACAAGAGCATGTTGTACACAGTAACAGCAACGTAATTTTTTAAAATAGTATTCTTTTTTTTGTTTTTTTTTTTACCAATTAAACCAATATTGTTTTAAGAACATTCTTTTTAGAAACTTTCTGCTTCTTGGAGGCAGTAAGGTAATGAAATGGATAGAGCATTGGATCTTGAGCCAGAAAGACTTGAGTTCAAATTTGACCTAGGACACTTAGAAGCTATGTGAACCAGGACAAGTCACTCTGTTTGCCTCATCTTTAAAATAAGGATAATAATAGTACCTATCTCACAGGGTTGTTGTGAAGATCAAATGAGATATTTGTAAAGCACTTAGCAGAGTGCTTGGCACATAGTAGGTGCTTAATAAATGCATGTTTCCTTCCTTCTTCCATGTCATATTTTGATTGTATGAATTAAAAGAATGTGATCATTTAATTCAATAAACATCTCAATGTCCACCATTTAGAAAGAAAAATGAAATAAAACATAATTCTTGTCTTTAGGGAGCTTATAATTTAGTGGAGAAGGGGGAAGGGGAAGAATAAGATGAATAAAATAAATTGGAATGACAGAGAAGAAAGGACAGAGGATCTTGGATTTAGAGCTAGAAGGAAAATTAGGGCTCACCTAGTCTAGCCCCCTCACCTTAGAGTTAAGGAAACTTCGGTTTGTGCTGAGACACAGAAATAAGGAAACTGAGGCACAAAACCATTCAGTGACTTGGTCAGTGTCATATAATTACTAAGTGTTTGAGGTGGGTAGAATTTGAACTTAGGTCTTCTTGACTTCCAGTCCAGTGCCCTCTTCACTATACTTTAGCTCCAAGTGTCCTGTGCTTTGTAGAGGAAGGGATCACAGATCTTGGGAGGATCAGAGAAAAACCTGCATGAAGGGGGACTTAGAAGAAGGGAAAGATTGTTATAGTTATTAACAATGTGCATGGGGGGAAATCATTCTAGGCATGGTGGAGCCTATGTATAAAGAGGAGGAAGGGGGTGGGGGAGTTCCGTCTAAGACTTGAAAAGGTAATTCATTTAGTTTAGCTGGGTCACACACAGTGTACAGAGGGAAGAAGAGAGAAATGAGTCTGAAAGGAAGGGTCATCACCAGATTGTGGAGGGCCTTGAATGCCAGGCTAAAGAATATATATTTAATTTGGTTAGTAATGGGGAGTCACTGAAGGTTTTTGAGCATATGAGCACTGTGTGTGCGAATATGAAGATTTTCCGCAAAGTAGAATAATGGGTGAATCGTGAACAGGAAAGCATGGAGGTTGGAAACTGGTGAGAATATTATTAAGATGACAGAGGTAAATGGTATTAAAGGAGAGTTTAAACTGGGCTGGTTGTGGTGGGAATGGAAAGGAGAAGACTGGCAATGGATATCTCATAGAGAGGAATCAGCAGGTTTTAGTAGCAGGTAGGATTTGGGGAGGGGGAGAGAGGAGAAGTCAAAGATAACTGAAAAATGAGCCTGAGGGATGGAGAGAATGATGGGGCCATTAGGAGGGGAAGGATTTATCAGTGAGGGAGATCTCTGCTCCTTTTTATGGGGAGCAGGAATTCACTGGAATTCAGCACCTCATTTCCTTGGAATTGATCTGCTCTTGTGACAAGGAAAAAGCCCTGGACTGTGAATCAGGAGAGCCCTGCTGCACTTTCTGCTCTATAAACTTGGACAAGCAACAGAGTGACAGCATCCTTTTCAATGGTGACAAGAGGGAGATAAAACCTGAGCCCTGGATGGGATAGGGGCGCTGAGTGCTGCTGAGATCTGTTAACTCTACTGATGGTAAATGATGCAGTAGAGTCACAAAGACCTCAGATACCTATTAGCTCTGTGACCTTGGGTGAATCACATAACCTCTGTTTGTCTCAGTTTCCTTATCTGTAACATGGGATCATAATAGCACCTACTTCCCAGGGTTGTTGTGAGGATCAAATGAGATCGTAATTATAAAACACTTTGCACTTGGCAAACGCTATTATTATTATGATTAACCTTTTAAAAAGAATCACTCTAAGATCACTATTAAATGGAACAGGGATTGGAGTTTTTTCTGCTTGACCCCAAAGGGTAGAGCTAATAACAACATGTGAAAGCTGCTGAAAGGCAGATTTGGAATTGAGAAAAGCAGGGGGAGTGTCTTAACAGTCTTAGTTATCCTAAAGTGGAATAGTAGGGGAACTAGGTGACCCAGTAGATATAGCACTGGGCCTGGAGTCAGGAAGACCTGCCTCAGACACTTACTAGCTTGTGTGACCCTGGGCAAGTCACTTAACCCTCTCTGCCTCAGTTTCCTCCTCTGTAAAATGAGCTGGAGAAGGAAAAACTTGCGAAATAACTCAACAACAATAACCAAAATACTATGTGACTTCAAGCAGGATCACAGAACTTCCATTTAGAAAAGCATAGTGGATTGAAGGAGGAAGAACTATGTTCAAATCCAGCTCCAGTAATTAGCTGTATTATTGTGGACAAATCTACTCGAGCACTCGGAGATTTTTCCTCATCTGGATGGAAAAAGGGAATAATAAAGAAGCCAACTTCCAGGGTTGTTGTGAGAATTAAAGGAAAGAGTCTACGTAAGAACCTTCCATAGACCCAGATAAATATCAGTCATGGTCATTAATATCATTCTTTTTCGTTCCACAGTGAGGCTAAATGCTTTGAAAATCCAAGTGCCAGTTTAAACAGCAATTTATATTCCTCTACAAAGTTTATTTCAAGGAGTCATTCTTTACTGTAGGAGGTAACAGCTGGAAGGGTCTTTAGAAACTATAGAGTCCAATTCCCTCATTTTACAGATGAAGCAAATGAGGCCTCACCAAAAAATGTGCCTTGCTCGAGGTCATAAAACCACTTAGCCGTTGAGTTGGACCCAGAACTCAGGTCTCCTGATGCCCAGCAATGGCAGCCTGATTGTATAAATATCGACATTTTGTATAAATGTTTACAGTTTTCAGTTTCTTTGTCTTTCTTTCATAGAATATACTTTTGATCTTTTAATTTAATTTTTAGGGGACAAGAGAAACAACCCTTATTCCACAGGGGGCTTTTATTCATGTTCAGTTTGCTCCAAGCACTGACAGGGGGTATATGTGCAAGTCATTCTATTTCTCTGAATTATTGTATGCCAAGAATATTTCCATGAGTGATTATTGCAAAAGAGTACACACAGTGAAATGTAGCTGGACTGATACGCTTGTCAATAAGGAGACAGAATATGACTTGCGTTAGACAGATAGAAGTTGATAAAATGGAAATGAGATGGATATTAGACTTAGAGGTAAAAAAAAAATAAGGTTTTTGTTTGGTGTATTTTCCCCTGATGGATGAATCAATGTTTTTGTTCTTCATGAAGTGCTCAGAACTTAAAGAATAAGCTCTTTATGAAAAAACATTTGCAACTGGAAGGCCAACGTTAACAGAACTCCTCATCCGATGGTGTGGGTTCAAATCTTGGTAATGTGTTCTCCCTGTGTGACTTGGGTCAAATTACGTGACTACTCGGGGGATCGGTTTCCTCATCTGAAAAGTGAGGGCACTGGGCTAGATGACCTCTGCAGTACCTTTCAGCTCAAAATCTATGATTCTGTGCCTCCTTTCCCTGTCCAGTCCTTATGTCCTGTTCTGGTGCCAGAAGTTCAAGAACAGCCACTGACTTTCAGATCTCAGTGTTAAAACCGAGACCAATGTGCTTATTCTGCATTTTAGAGATTAAGAAACTTTCAAAATTTTACTAAAAAAAATTTCTTTTCCTTTTTCTCCACATTGCTGTATTATTTTCTCTGTACTTAAAAAAAAAATACTTTTCACTGTACTTGGCAGCCATTACTACGGGTGTCTGCTTAAAGATTTACTGACGGACCAGGATAAAGGCCATAGTTGGTCATGTCAAAGTATCCCCTGAAGCATCTCCCTCAGTGTGGGTAGAGCAGATCAATGAGGTCTTTGAAGACAAAGAAAAAAGGGGGTCACCATTTTTACCTTGCAGCCTTCACAAGCATGTACTCCATAGTGGAACCCAGAAGCTTTATCCCCACAGACTCGGCATTCAATGGTCATAAGGGAGTTAGAGGATTCTTCGTGAGGCTTATTGTAGAGTTGACTTTTTTCTGAATAATAAGGAGGAGATGGGGGTTCCACTTTGATAGCACCTGCAGATGGAAGAACATTGGAAAGACCAGGTTTTTAATTGGAAGCAAATGCCAGAGGGGTCACAGGCACTGGGGAATCACACAGCCTAATACCAATGTTAGGATGCCAGGAATAGTGAAGGTAATCCTGCTCCATGTGGGGAGTATTAGTCTTTTGTTACAGTATTAACATGATCTCCAAGTTCTGTAAATCTGGAGGCAGGGAAGCTAACCTTTATACAGATTTTGAGGATTTGGAACTCCTGGGATCTGCTCTTTAAGCTTAAGATGGAAGTGTGGGAGTGGATACTGCTAAAAAGAGTAAGGCAAGTACCCAATCAGGGAACTTGTTGGGCTTGGGGATGGGTTGGAAGGTTGATCACTATCTTCAATTAAATGAAAGGTAGTCAAGGACTTGGAGGCTGCGTTTATTCTGTTCAGCCTCAGAAGGTAGGACTATAACTACTTTGAGTCCAGTATAAGGAAAATGTTCTGAACAATGAGATGTATCCAAAAGTAGAATAAAGGTTTCAACCAGTTACTTTCACATCAGTGAAGGTGTTCAATCAGAAGCTTGGATGACTACTTGTTGGGAATTCCCATTCAGCCCTGAACTGGATTACATGACCCCTGAGGTTCCTTAGAGTTCCAAGATGCTATGATACATCATGATAAGATTTTGCCCGTTAGATCTAGCCTGAAATAATGTTTACAGTATAAACCCATTACATGCGCTTCCCAGTAAGAATAGGGCAGATGTGCTTGACTTAGAGGGACATGAAATCAATTAGCTCCCAACTATTGCAGTAGGAGAAGTAGTTTTAAAAATGGTTCTCCTGAGTCAGAGTATCTCTAAAGAGTAAGCAATTTATTACCTTTCTATGAGTAGAACCAGGCCCATTAAATGGTACCCTCAACCTCTAACTAGAAGTCATACAGATAAATTTATCCAAGTATAAGCTAGAAATACAGGAAGCTCATGATTCTCACTAATTCCCAGAAGATGTTTGTTAAATTGAACAGAAATGAGAGTTTTGTCAGCAGTCATGGCTTTACAAATCTGGCCTAGAAGCACACACATTTGCAAAAGAGAAAAGTTAAGAAAATGTACTCCATTTTGACAAGGCTATTCTAATTATATTACAAAGTCATTTTGGAAAAAATACAAGACCTAGAAACATCCTAAAATCTTCTACATTTATATTTGAGCTGGAAAATAAGACTCCAGTGAGACCGTTAGTATTTTCAGGTTGAGTAAAGCGAAAATGGGAAATTTAGCACAGTATAAATAATAACAAATAAGGGATATTTAATAAATGCCAGAATCTAGAATTGTTCACTTATTTACATCTAAAGGGCTAAAGAAACTCAAGAGGCTAGGTCTCTTTAGGCTAGAATACAACTGGTATTGTAAACTGAGCTTGCTACTGGCCAGAAGGATTAATTAAAAAGGAGTATGAAGGAAGGCTGAACAATTAAGATAGATCTTAGTGCATAGCACAATGCTTGGCACATAGTAGGTGCTTAATAAATATTGATTTATTGACCATAAGAGAATCTGAGAAAGCATGGCCTTCCAGTAAGGACTAATAATTTCAAAAGAGAAGAATGAAGTTCTGACACCTTTATCTTCTGCCTACTGTGGGAAGGAGTAACTATAAACAGTAGGTATGACCACATCTGATTTGGAGATTTATCTGGGTTAACAAATTCCTTTTTAAAAATGATAATCCTATTTAAACCTCTAATCTTAACTTTCAACCACGTGGGAAGGTTAAATTATTCATGCCTTCTAGAATTATCTTATTCAAAATTTTTTCCCTTCCTAACCTTGAGCTGAGATGACCTACTGGGACACTGGAAATTCTGACACCTGTTCTATGGAGTATAAAGTTCTAGACAGAGTTTAGCATAATTACTATCTAAGCAACGTGAAAAGTGAAAATAAAGTTCATACTTGGGCACTCTTGGAGTTTCAGGTCATACTTGTAATCAGGAACCATTGGGTCAGCCCTTGTGAATGGGATGTCTTCATAATGTGGGGTGGAAATGCTGGAGAAGTCAACAGTGGTAAAGGGTTTGATGTCAAAGGAGTGAGAGTGGTCATCCATGACAGACAGATCCACGGAGCTGATCCCAAAGTTGGTGGGCCAAAATGGCATCTCTGTGTCAACCATGGCAATGCCTGTAACCAAAAACAAGAATAATGATAAAGGTATGAAGTTTACAACTGAGACCTAGAGCAAAGCAATCTACTAATGAAATGGTGGGAAGGGAAGGGTATGGGAGGGGAGGGGAGGGAAGGGAGGGGAGGGCAGGGAAGGGAAGGGGAGCGGAGGGAAGAGAGGGGAAGGCAAGGGAAGGGAAGGGAAGAGAGGGGAAAGGAGGGCAAGGGAAGGGAGGGAGCTTTGCTAGTGATTAATCTTTTCTGGGCAAACGCAATAATGGAAGCCTTATCTTCAGGAGTGCTTTCTCAACACCATTTTCCACCTTTGAGTTGGAGAGAAGAGGTGTTTAACACCTTTACCTTGTTGTCTCAAGACAATTTTAGAACAACAACAAGGCTGTGCATCATATTTTACAATAGCCCTGATCTCATTTATTTTTAACGATTGCAACAGCTCCAGCAATGTAGGTCATTAATAATGAAAATAACAACAATAACCTCATATCCACAAACTCCTTTGGTTTCTCAGAATTGAAGGCCCTAAATACATCCTCTAGGGGCTGCAAAGTATAGGTTAGTGTCCTGCCACGTTCTTGAAAAGTGAGAATTATTTGTATTTTAGTAAGTTGGTTCATATTTTAATTGAATCAATGAGAAAGAATACTATTTAGAGATGCCTTTCAGGAAATCTCTTCCTAAGAGGGCTAGATTTGACCTAGTCAGTCAACAAACGTTGATGGAATGCTTTACAATGTCCCAGACTAGAAATGTCGGAAGGGGTCAGATTATTACCAGCTTTCAATGCCATTTGATCCTGCAGGCACCAAGGAGATCCTAGAGGGGGTATGTGTGCATGTGAGAGACAGAGAGAGAGAGAAAGAAAGAGACAGAGAGAGAGGAAGAGACAGAGAGAGAAAGACACAGACAAGGAGAGAGAGAAAGGGGGAGAGAGAGAGAGACATAGAGACCCGAGGCAGGCATTCCAGTGAGAAGGCTTTGCAATGGCCCAGGTGAGTGGTGATAAGGCCTTGACTAAGGTGGTAGTTGTGTGAGTAGAAAGGAGACATATGCAAAATACTGAGGAGAAATAAGACATGACATCAGACTGGATATGCAGGCTGGGTGAAAATGGGGAGTTGAGAGTGGCATTGAGCCTGGGTGACTGGGAAGATGATGATGCCCCTGACAGTACTAGGGAAGGCTGGAAGAGAGACCCAGGTGTAATCCTGGCTACAACACTTATTTGAGCAAATTATTTTGAGTTTCCTCATCTGTGATATGGGGATAATAATATCTACACTGTAATTGGCTGTGAAGAAAGAACTTTGGAAATCTGAAAGCACTCTATAAATGTGAGTTATTATTATCCCCTAATATTTCTGCAGTGCGGACTCTAGTTTTCTTAAAGAGGAATTGCATAGTATTAAGGTCATAGTTTCCTTTAATAGCTAATAATAGTTGGAATTTATATAGAACTTAAAGGTTTGGAAAGCACTTTACATGTTATCTCATTGATCCTCATGACAACTTTGTGAAGTAGGTGCTATTATCATCTCTGTTTTACAGATGAGGAAACTGAGGCTTAGAGAGGCCCAACGATTTGCCCAAGGTTACACAGCTATTAAGTGTTTGAGGCAGGATTTGAGCTCAGGTCTCCCCATATCCAAATTCAGCATTCTGTGCACTCTGTCACATGGCTGTTTCATGATACCTGCCTTTTGAAGTATTTCCCTGGACAAGCTGAACAAATGTGGGGGACAGAGAGGAGGAGTTGGAAACAGATATCATAAGAACTGAGAGTTATGGAAGATGAAAATCTAGCTTTGCATTTTTAGAAGAAACTTCATGGAGAAGAAATTGCTGATCCTCCAAAAGCCCTGGGAAGCAATGCTATTTAAATAAGGCAGAACCGAGCTGCCTTCCCAAGTTTTCTGCTTGGGATGTTGGATGACACAATAGCCTTCTAAATCTCCGATGAGTAATCACTGCTGGTGAAATAAAACACGGAGGCAGGCTCAATTCTGAGCATTTGGCATGGACTTATGACCCACTCACTGCAGTCTGTTAGACTTTAAACCTTTATATAAGAGGAATCTGTCTGACTTGGTTTACTTAGAACCAGCTCATACTATTTAGGCGTGCAACCAAAAATGTCAGTCACTACAAATTTTAAATTTTAATTCTTTTGTCAAGAATTCAGTGAGGGGGCTGGCCTTTGATGCTCTGACATTGAGAGAGGAGTGACAGTGGAGACAGAGGGCATGGGCACTGAGGGGTAGCGTTGCTAGTAGCTACAGCAAGGGACTGTCAATGCACAGTGGGAGGCACACAGGTGGGGTGGCTCTGCATGAGCGGGTCATTCATAGCCCTTCTTTGGAAATGTGGTGATGCCCATGCACCTCTCCTCAGAGTAATCTTTTTAAATCCAAAAATGAAAAACTAGGGTTACAAAGGGAAGCCAATGATATTGAAAGAGTTATCAAAATGAACAGTACCGAGTGCAAGGACCCCAGGTGAAGAATCCCTGCCCTGTATTAAGTGACAACAAACATATCCCCTGCACCTTCTCAGAGATGAAAAGGTTTAAGAAAGAAGGGGAAACATTCCCTGACCTTGATGGAGTAAAATGCTCCATATCTGGAATGGTCTGGGCCTGACAGCATCTGAATAGATGAGAAATCATCACCTCCTCCCAGGTAGTTATAGAGAGAAGGACACAACACCATGGACTAGCGGGCAAGACAATGGAGTGGTGTCAGAGCTAGGCCTAGATCCACTGGGTTCTAGAACATGTTCTTTCACTAAATAGTTCTGTGACCTTCAAAATGTCCCCTTTCTCCCTCTGAGCCTTGGTTTTCTTCATCTGTCACCCGAGGTAGTGAGATTTACTAATCCCTGGGATCTCTTCTTGCTGTAATACACCACCATTCTTTGGTACCATCCTTATTCTGACTTATTTCAGTCCCATGAGCAGAGGACTTGTTTTGAAAGGTTAGGGAACAGTCATGCTAAAATAAGTTTGAATCGGGAGTCTTTATGAAATAAACAAAATGCCCAGAGAGCATTTATTTTAAAAAAGGAGAGAAGGGAACTTTGAACATGCTACAGTGGTCCCAGGAGGAGATATTGGGCACTCACACTGTTCACATGTCTGAATGTCTACACAAACAAGAACCCAAACAACCCCCAGTTATCTGGATTACAGTGTAAACAGCACAGGAAAGGGGAATGTGTGTTGGTGATGGCTTAAAGGTCATCTCTCTCTTTCTCAATGACATCCAGAGAAAAGTTAGTCCTCTAAATGATGGGAACTCATTAAAGACATCTCCCCTTTCAGCATTTACCTCCACAATGAAGCCTACAAAGCTCTGCCATTCAGATCCCTCTACCGACTCCCTTCAGCTTCCTATGTATCCTCCCTCTACTGGTTTGTTAATTCATTTTGAATATGTAGGTATGTATTTCAAGCCTTCAAAATACCTGTGAGCTCAGTCTTAGGGAATATGAACTTCACCAGTGTTGACTAAAATCTTTTCATGCCTTAGTGGATAGATTCATTAATGTCACGGTCAAATATATTCATTGCCCTATGGCCAACCTTTTCAAAATTAGATCACAGTGCATGAAGGGAAGGAATATGAGCTAAGGTATGGTGGAACAGGACTGTGAAGGGGCTTGAGAGTCAAGAAAAGGTGTTTGGTCTTTAACTGTTGGGCACCAGAGGAACCTTTGACAATCCAGGGCCTGTCATTGGATCATTGTACCAGGATCTAGGCACATAGCATTTAATAAATCACTTGACTGGTACCTGCTGCTAGAATAATACAATTTTAAGTTAGGAAGAACTTTGGAGATCATCCAGTGCAATTTGTCAACTCTTTATTTCTAGGCGACTGAGGCCCAGAGAGTGATCTCCCTATAGGAGTTAGGAATACCGACAGAATTTGAATCCAAGGCTTCTGACATCTGTATCACCATCTATATCGTGCCTCCTCCCTAGCTCAGGAGAATGTGGTTAGGGCTCGTGTTTCATTGGCACAGAGGATGAGGAACTAAAGCCAGCTCCATACCACCCGAAAGCAGGCCTTTGGTGGATGGAGTCCAAAGAAGGAGAAAGAATACTAGTCTAGAGTCTGGAGACCAAGGCTTGAATTCCAGCTCTGCTGTTTACTTACCTGTGTGAGCTGGGCAAGTAACCTGACCGTGCTCTCTATACCTCATTTTTTTCATCTCTCAGTGAACTAGACAGCCTCCATCATCTCTTGCAACCCTCAACCACTGACCCCATGAATACAAACCTATTTAAATTCTAGGATTCTGTGTCTACTTAATGATTGCTCAGTTATTTTCGCCATATCTGACTCTTTGTGACCCCATTGGGGTTTTCTTGGCAAAGACACTGGAGTGGTTGGCCATGTCCTTCTCCTGCTCATTTTACAGATGAGGAAACTGAGGGAGAGTTTTAAGTTACTTAAGTTACTTTAAGTCACACAGCTAGTTAGTGTCTATGGTCAGATTAGAACTCAGGGCTTCCTGACCAGGTGTGAGGTTTTATCCACTGGGCCACCTAAAGGCCTAATATTCCCACTGTAATTTCCTACAGTACTAAGTGCACTGCAGTGATAGGGGCCGACTATCTGAAGTCAGGTTTAAAGCACGTTCCAGGGGGCAACTAGGTAGTGCAGGGAATGGAGCAGAGTTCAAACCTAGCCTCAGACACTTACTAGCTCTGTGACCCTGGGCAAGTTACTTAACCCTGATTACCTCTAACATAGTAAAATAAAAGTCCATGTGCTTAGGATCACAGAAACAGGATTTTAAGAGTTGGAAGGGACCTTAAAAATCATTCTTAGTGAACCACTGAAATGGTGTCCTAGGGGAAAAAGATATCAAAAAACCAGGGTTGGAGGAACAACTGGTTGATAACTAATACACTTATGGTTTAAACCATTAAAAAATTTCAAAGCATATTTAGTAGAATGGAACCAGAAACTGTGCTAAGCGCTTTTTACAAATATTATCTCATTTGATGCTTGTAATAACTCTGCAAGGAAGTGCTATCTTGTTGTTTGGTCCTGTTTGACTCTTCACGATCCCATTTTCGGATTTTCTTGGCAAAGATACTAGTGTACGGTTTGCTATTTCCTTCTCTAGCTCATATTATAGAGGAGGAAATGGAGACAAACAAGAGTTGTGATATGCCCAGGATCACACAACTAAGTGTCTGAGACTGGATTTGAACACAGGTCTCTCTGATTCCAGGTCTAGCACTCTATCCCCAATGCATTACCTCTGTTAGGTTTGGTTAAACTTCACGATTTTCCAATAACAAAAATTAGTGCCAAATGTTATATGTAAAATGTGAATTTGGGCATAATCCCCCCATTAATATGTCTCTCAGGCGTAGATGGTCTCTATGTTAGCTAAGAATAGGATACAGCCAGAAAATTTTGGCTTTGCTGAGTTGGTGAGAAAAGAAAACAATCCACCCTGTGCCCTCTAAGAAAACATTCTTCCTAGATGGACATTTCCCTCCCACAGCCTCTTCCTTCTTCCTCCTTCTCCATGCAGTCCTTCTTCTTTACCCTGGGACATCCTGACCTAAACAGTGTTACACCATGGACCACAGTTACTGAGTGGCACAGAGATTCCCTGGACATTTTTATTTTATTTTGATTTAGAGATTTAGGTCCAAGCAGCCTGCTTCTAATTTGGTCTCTAGAAAACACAAGCTACCGTTTCTTGCCAAACTGTAAGTCGAGTAGGTGTTTTCAGTTACTCAGTGCAATTATCCATGAAAGGACAAATGAACAAAATATTTGCATGAATAACAGGCCCCTTTCTCAGGGACATGTAACCATGTCTCAACTCTCCAGCTGGGAGACACTGAACCTTGTTGCATCAGGGCATTGCCCAGTGTTTCACAACCTTTCAATTTGTTTCGAGCAGAGACTGAAAATAACATTTTTTTTTCCCGCCTTGCAATGAGGGGTATGGGTTTGCGCCATTCATTCTGGACCATCAAATTTGGCCTTAAGCTATATAATGGTCAATGAGCAGATTTTTCGCAATACACCAAGATATGATAAATTTCAAGTTAAAAAATAAAATAGATTCTCCAATCTGATAGGCACCATCATCATTTGTGAGAAATTGGGAATGAAGGAAAAAGGATGTGTGGAGAAGGGAATAGTACATCAACTCAGAAATTAAGCACCAGAATATTAAGATTTGGTTCCTTATTTCTTTGTAGGGAATAATCAAGCTAAAATCTCTGACCCTTTTTTGAATTCAGTGCATTTTGCCAGAAGCACCTAGTCCTGTACTTTCACATTATTAAAGGATGCATTCTTAGCTCCTTTGTAGATAAATGCAGAGTACCCTGTATTGGAAAGCTTTTAGTGAAATGGTGATTTGTTACAGGGGCAGAATCGCATGCTAGGAAAAAAAAAAACCAAAACAAAACCCAACTGTGACTGATACCTCCAAACCCAGAAGAAGTGACCTCAAAGAGTTATTATTGAATTAATTAGGAGCCACTGATCCCACTAATTTTCATTCCCTGGCATACTCATAAATTGGTTTGCCTTTATGGCCTTGTACTCCTACTAGAGAGTGTACACTCATTTCTCCAGCTCCAATTTATTCTAGTTTCTGGTTCATTCAAACTATTCTGCTACGTAAAATGATTTGACCAGTTACAACTGTCCAGCTTCTCTGTTGCTGGGTGAGGTGATACCCTGAGAATCTTAAGGGAGCTCAGAGGTCATTAAGCCCAGTCTTGTCAACCTTTACATGAGAAAATGGGAGACTCCAAGTGAAGAAGGCGCAGTGACATATACTTCAGAGCAAAACAAGGTCAAACACTCAACTTACCTGATTTGGGTTCAAGGACTGTCTCTATCACCCATGAAGTCCCCTTTCCTACTTCCCATCCTTATGAACTACACACACCTCTACCCGTTCATGCCTCTTCCTAAGTTAACTTTTCATCTACTCTGTACTTATCTTCTATGTGCTGATTTATATTCTGTGTCCTCTCCACTAGAATGCAAGCATCTTGGGGGCAGAAACAGGTTTTTTCACTTTTTTTATTTGTATCCTAGTGCTTGGCACTTAATACACAATAAATATTAGTTGATTGGTCAATTAATTACATGGAAATTAATCTATAAAAGAATACTTTAAAATACCATAACCTTATAAAATGTATTTATGTGAGTTATTACTTATTATTTTAAAATAAAAAACTTTAGGATTTAAATTAAAAAGATAAAATTGAAAGCTCAAGGAATGAAGAGTATTTTGATCTTTCTGGTTAACGAAGGGTTGCATCAGTCTTTTTTCTTTCCTTAATAAGTAGAGTGTGATATATTACACCCAAACTGGATTATGTTCCATCTCTCACTTCCATGAATTCACAATGACTAAATCCCATGTTGACAATGGGCAATTTCTGCGTCTCTGACTCTAAAAATTGTTGCCTTTCCCTAGGCTTCACCTCAAGTGTCATCACCTGGTTTTTTCTTATCCCTCCTCAAGTTAATTCGTATTTATTTATTTGTTTATCTGCGAATAGGTTGTAGCCCACCAGGAGAGGATAATCAGAAGATTTAGGGGAGGGGCTTTTGGGGTTTTGTCCCAGTGTCCTGATCCTGGGCAAGCCACTTAATCTGCCTCAGTTTCCTCCCTATAAAATAAGGATAACAGTACCTACTTGTCAGAGCTGTCGATTTTAAAAAATGCTACACAAACACTGGCCATCATCATCATCATCACTATTATTATTAAAGGAATAAGAGATAGAATTGAATGTGTCCTGCTCTTAGCATATACTTTCTAAGTTACTTTTTGAAATATACCTTTGACCTTAGCCAATTATGATGTCCTTTACACTCTCCCCTCCTCTCCCTATCATGAAACAGAAGGAAAAACGTAGAAAGGAACCAGGTTGAGAAAGGCTCTAAATGACAAATAAAGGACCACATTTTAACCCAGTGATTTCAATATTAGACTTTAGGTCTTTAGCGTAGTTATTCACAATAAAAACAAAACAAAACCAAACCTGACTCAAAGGTTCACAAATTGCATTCTCCACTGTCAACAAACAGAGGGATGGACCTTAGAGATCAATGAATCCAATTTTTTAAATTTTTGGATGAGTCAGTAAAGGCAAAGAGGAAAATCGACTTGTAAATGGTCTAGTAATTTGTTGTATTTCTCTACCCAGTTGGTTCTTTCTCTACAACAGTATATGCTCACACCCATATGCACACATCTTTACATGTATATATAAATACATATATACTCTCTCTCTCTCTCTACATATATATGTGTGTGTATATATATATATATATATATATATATATATGTATATACACACATACAAGCCAACAGTTTTATGTGGCAAACAAAAAATCTCTGCCCCTGTGAGTCTATGTGGAAAGAATTCTAGTGCCTTGGATGATGTAGGTCTACGCAGAGACTTACAAAGTGCACATTGTCAACATGGGATTTTTAGTCGCTGTGAATTCATGGAGGTGGGAGATGGAATGGGAATTTGTCTGAAAGATAGAAAACTCTTTTTTTGGAGCCTAGACCTACGATTTCAGAATCTCCCTTGTACACTCATTCTCAGATTAAACAACTTCAAATGTCAGAATAGTCTTCATTATGATTAAATTAATTTTGAAAAAGTTTTATTGATGCTCGTTTTTTAAACATCACTGAAACTTCCGAATTGCTCCCCAACTCCCAAAAGTACTCTGCCTTGTAATAAGATAGGTAAGGCAGAGGAGCAAACAAGGCATTTGCTATGTCTGAAAAGGTATGCCTCATTCTGCACATCAAATATTTCACCTCTCTCCCAAGGGGCAGGAGGCATGCTTCACCACTGGTACTTTGAAGTCAACATTGGTCGTTGTATTAATCAGAGTTCTGAAGTCTTTCAGTCCTTCAGTCTAGTTCTTCTGTAAATCATTCACTTACTTCACTATGTATCAGTTCATAGAAACCTTCCCAAGTCTATTCTAATTTCTCTGAGTTGCAGTTTATTCTCCCTACCCCCCTCTACTCCCTTAGTCAATTACCATATTTTGCACATTTGCCCTTTTCCATATATTGTGGGACCCAGAAGACTGTTATTAAGCTACCCTTCAATCACCTTTTAAATATGGAATAGCTAAAGCCAAGAAATTATGTTGGTTGGAAAAAAAACCCCAAGGAGGAATGTTTCAAGTTTTTAAACGAAGTTCTGTGGGAAAGCAGTGAGTTAAGTTCCCTTAAATGCTAATTTTAAATGCCGTAAAAAATTAGCAGGTGAATTCCTGAGACTTCTGCTTAAAAGGAACAAAATACTGTGAGCGTATTTTTACAAGTCTTTTAAAGGGAAGTGCGCACAACTAATGGGAAAGCAATTATTTTTATATATATGAAATATATAGAATACATTTATGTATGTGAAATATATAAAATACATATATATGAAATATATAAGTAGAAAGGAAAATCAAATAAAAAGATTCTTGATGAAAGTTGAAGGCTATTTAATTGAAATTGAAAATCTGTTCAAATAAAACAACTTCTTGGTTTTTTTTGATCAATTTCTTTTTTGATGGCAGGTTTATGTTAGTCAAAAAGTGAATTGGGTCACATAGGGAGAAATCAGATTTGGACCATAAATTTTAAAAAGGATAGAATTCTTTGCATCAATCTCCCTTCTACTCTATAAGAACAGTACAACTTCACACTCTTTACTCTTTAGAGTATTAAGTACTGAGAAATCTAAATTCATTGGTTCTGTAGCTTGATTTCCCCTATCTGTAATTCTGAGCTAAGAATTCCAGTGTATATTGATTTCTTTCCATTAAACCAGAGGGCACTCACTGCAAAACCTCAAATTTGGTTTTCTTCAGGGTTTACTGAATGTTTCCCAGATCACAACTCTGTTTTTATGCTTCTTTTGACTGCAGTTCATTTGGCTTAGACCACACCTTGGCATGAGTTGCCTGCCAGTCTCTGTACTGATAACTTGCACAATGCAATCCTGGGGCCTTAAAAAAAATCCACAGATTAGAGGATAATGCCTTCATGCATGTTAATTTCTGCCTCCTTAGCTGGAACTTCATGCCATAGTTCCCATGACAGGCAAACTAGATTAAAGGCTGGTTCTCCTGCCAAAATTCACCTTCTGTATTTCTAAAAGAAAGGAATCCAAATCACGTAGTAAGGAAAGAGGATGGACTGGTTGCCTGTGGAAGTAGTTAGTTGGTTTATACCACTCCCTTTACCCTTTTTCTTTTAGAACACACTTGCCCTGAAAGAAGAGTACGACCAAAAAGATATAAAAAGAAATTGGAATGGTTTCATCCTTCAACATATCTGCCACATTGGTCTTCACTTATTCATGGCAGAAGGGGGCAAAGTGGCGAGAGGTGGAGGGAGGAAAGCAAGAGAAAAAGGTATTGTAGAATAGTTTGCACCTGGCTCAGAAATGGGGAGGAATGAAAGCCATTTAAAAAGGAACCAAAGATGGCTCCTTGATGTCTCCTCTGCCACCTTAAGTATCAGCAAAAGCTCTGGAGGCAAGTGGGCAGAGACAGTGAGAAGGAAATTGTAAATAAAGCCTTAGAGGCACAAATGAAGCCAATGTCAGGTGGAGTTGTTTGGGAGTAGAGGGCCACTGGCTCTGTACTGAGTCTGGTAAAAGGACATACCATCCTTTCTTTCCCCCCCTCTATGAGGCCATGTTGAATGAATGACCTTTATAGGGACAAGAGACATTAGTAACATGAATGAATACTTTCAACACAGATAAAGGATATTTACTTGGGCACTCACTGGTTCACAGGCTTTATTGAGCTATGTCTTGGATGGGACATTAAAATATTAAACTTAACCTTTAACAGCTGGGTATTTTCACCACCAATGACAATTAAAACCCCATTATGCCTTGGTAGATGGTCTTTGGGAAATTCTAAAGGTGTAAGTATTTGTTACCTAGGAGACAACATTCTGGTGTTGAGAATCTTTGACCTGGGTATGGCTGTTTCTTGGCAGACAGATATTCAGTTGGGTTGTTGAGTTGGAAAGAGTAGGGGTCTTCAGCAGAAGTTGTCAGAATCTATGTTCCCTTTGAGAACCACTGAACTTCTCTCCACCAAGATGGTGAGCATCAGAGAAGGATTTTAATCCTCCAATATATTCATTTTATATTCATGAGTCCACCCTGGTGCCAGAAAGAATGAGATACTGTGCAACAAATATGGATGCCTTTTCTTTGAGGTTGGATAACAGAGAAGAATGAGGAAATAATGAAAGTTCTATCACTGTTGAAAAACTAAATAAAACCTAGACAAGCAGTCAGGAAGGGAAAGTAAGAAGGAAATGGTGAGCAAAGCCCTGGAAGATCATCTAGTCCAGAGGAGGAAGGTCATTGTCTTCTCTCACCAAGGTCTATAGAATGAACGAATAAATAAAGAAATAAATAATAGATAGAGAAATAAAAAAAATAAATGGCACTTATCATGTGTCGAGAACTGCACTAAGTACTGGGGACAGAAATTGCCCACAAACAGCTTACATTCTAATTGGGGAATTAATACATATTAGGGAGTGGTGAACAGGTAGGAGTGTTTTGGTTTTGCATCTAGATGGTAGCTTCCTCCACAAAATCACCTCCTAGAGTCTGTCTAGGGCTTACATAGTTGTAGCTTTAGAACTGGGAGGGAGGGAGGTGGGAAGGGGGCTTCATCTGTGGAGGAAGGGACACATCGGGCCTGGGGAGAAAGAGCTGAGAACAAGAGGAGAAACTCAAGGGGTACAGAGCCAAGCCACAATGGGAAAGGGCCAGCCATGGAGAAAGAAACAGACAGGAGAGAACAGGCAACACACAGGCTGGGGACAGACACGTGGTACCTAAGTGTGTACCTGCTGAGGTGTCCCCATGCATTCATTCTTGGACTTTCACTTAGAGGTTGTTTTTTAAAGGGTTTTTTGGGAGGTGAGAGGCCCTGGAGCACCTGGCCTAGGGGGTAGAAAGGGAGAACACAGATCAGGCTGGTAAAGCTAACAAAGGTGTTTTTGGAAATGCAGATTTCTGCATATTTCTTTCAGAATTCTTTACATAAAGTTGAATTTGCTTAAAGTGAATTTAGGTAAAGATAGAACTATATTCTCAAGCAGTTTCCCCCCTTAGAAATGTGAACTGCTTGAGAAAAGGGACAGTTACACCTTAGTCTTGGTACTCATTGTAGCCTCCACATCTCCTGGACCATGGGCTGGTTGATTGATTGATTACCAAATACTCAACTGGTTATTTGCCACTAGGCTTTAATAGATGTGCAATCAGGGTCCCTTGAATCAGGGCTTAGGGCATGTGAAAAGTCTAAGGATTCATATTTTGCCTCTATGAAAGAGGATACACTTAGAATTAAGAAAAAATGTAACTTTAAGTCAAATCTGTTGGTTTTTATGTGTAGGGCACTACGCTTTAGATGTAAATACGCAATAATTTATTTAACTTAAAGTCCAAATCAGAGTTTCTTAACATTTTTGTGTTACAGAACCTTTGGGCAGTCCAGTGCAGTCTATGGACCCTTCTCAGAATGTTCTGGAATTCATACAATAAAATACAGAGGATGACACAGTCAATTATACAGTTATCCATCTATCACTCTAGCTATCACTCACTCACTCTCTATCTATGTATCTATCTAAAATAAAGCACATTTAAGGTCCCCAGGTATAGCATTCCTGTTCTAAATGCTAATGCCTATACCAAGCCCATGCTTGAATCAGCCAATAGTATTTTGAGATGCATCATTTATGCTGAATAAGTTCAAAGGGCTACATCCTTCCAACTGACAAATTCTGTGGTAACACTAGCTGTTCTTCATATAAACATATTAGTTTCCTTTATGAATCTTTCTCTAAGAGTTCTGATCATAAATGAGACTCAAATGAACGTTAGCTTGTCCTTTCCCTTCCCCAAAGGGAAGGTTCTCTGGTGTCTTTTTTTGTGTGTGTGCGTAATTTCTCCCCATTAACATCCAACTTTCAAAGGCCCCAGCTTGGATTTCTAGCTTGAGCTAACCTTTACCCAAACTCAGGCTACTGGACAAAAAGGAAGAACCAAAAGAAAAAAAAATGGTTCAGTAGAAATTCATCTCTGCTATGAAAAGAGTCCCATGTTTATATCTCATTGGATGAAAAGACTCTTCCCAAAATTATTTTGAGGATGAAAAGGAAAAAATTAAACATGTTTTTCTGTACCGTGCCAGACAGCAGGAGCCCTTGGGTAGCTGAGACTAGAAATCCAGTCTGGGACAATAAAAACAAGTGGCATTTCCTGCCCCACACCACCCCCACCACACTGCCCTTATCAAACTCATTTTATCAGTCAATAAATGGCCAGAAAGCATTGAGCATCTGTAACATGCTTAGGGATAATAGCCTTTGTCTGACCACTAGTCCTGGTTTATCATTTGAAAAATAAAGGTGATGGACTGAGGTCTAGAGGAAGAGATGGGAGCCCAATTAAGGCTTCAGGAATCAAATAAATCTTGGGATTCAAGCAGGACACTGAATGATAGGAAGGACTTAGATGGTTAGAAAGGAAAAGGCAACTATTAGGCATGGAGAAGGGCATGTGGATGGGTTACTCTTGGGCTAATGAAGAAATCTATATGCGTATGTATGTGTACATATACATACACACACATATATGTATACACACATATAATTAGCCTCTCTAGAGCAAAAGTTGGTTCTAGATATTGGCAAGAAGTAAGATGGTATAAAAATAGTGGAGCATGCATATGAAATCCACACAGAGTTGATAGGTTTCCCAGTGACTTGCACATGGAGGGTGCTCAATATTGGTTGACAGACTGATAATGAAAGCAGTGTTTGAGGAAGGTTTATTTACACAGGATGGATTGGAAAGGTGGGGAGAACCTGGACTTAGGCAGGTCAGCTAGGAAGCAATTGCAATAACCCTAACACGAAGTTATGAGGGATAATCCACTTTAGGTAATTGACAGTTAACTATCCTCAATTTGCTTTATAGTGTAAACCATGAGTATCACCTACCACTTGTGGGAACCTTCCGCATTAGAATCCTGGGCTGGCAATTCCTTGCTCATATAAAAATCACATGGGTATATAACTGTGTACTCAGGTAGGCATTTGGCCCTAATTTTGAGGTCACCAGGGGTGGATTGCAGATGCAATCAGGTACACAGACAATTTTTATATCTCTAATTTGACACAGGTGCAAAACTGCACCCACAAGGAGAAGTAATCTGGTGAAGGCTTAGAGACAACTTGGCTCTGTTTAAATGAACATGAATCACTCTTTACCAAAGATACTTCCATGACCGGGCACTGTTGTGCCGATGCAGCCGGCACTGTAACCAAAGGACACGTTCAGTACTTGATGACCTCTGGAAAACAGCACTAGTGGGTGGCCTGGATGGACTAGTTTCTGGAGCATTCCATTGCCTTTATTTCCCAAATAAGCAAAGCTTTCTCTTTCATGGAAAGGAATAAGCCCTCCTCCCTTTCCCTACTCCATGGGTCACACAGATTAAAGTTAAAACATGGGAAAACACTATGAAATTCTAAGTGTGAAGGCTGACCAAAATATGACTTCATGACAACCTGGCTCTATAACAGCTAAATTGTCAATAACCCATTTTTTTTTGCATGCAGTCAAGCATTCTTTATGTGATTGAGTTTTGTATTTCTTTTTTTGGAGGGAGGGGGTCCCATCCTATGGGAACTACAGGGAACTACCCAGCAAGGAAATTACATCAATGCAGACCCACAGCTTAGGGTCTTCTAGGCTCTTGCCTGAGGTGCTGAGAAGTAAGTAATTTGTCTAGATTCCCACAGCCAAAACCAGTCAGAGGGGCCAGCCTCACAATCGGGTCCTCCTGGCTTCTAGGAAGGCTCTCCAGGCTGCCTCTAGAATTTTTGTTTATCTTTCAACTCCAAGTCTGAAAGGCAGTAGGAAGAAACAAAAGATAGAGGAAGGAGTAGCTATCCTGGGAGAATCCTAAACAAGTACAAACTGTCCTGTTCTCTAAAATGGTAGGCACAAAAACATAGTCTACTCATGAGTCACAATAATTCTCACAACACTAAAAAGTTGTATACACTTACATGTTATCTCTCTCTTCTTTTTTTAAGGAAGCCAGGTATCATTAGAACTAGACTTGAGTTCAAATGTGACCTCAGATGCTTATTAGATGTATGGCCCTAAGCAAATCACCTTGCTTCTGTCTGCCTCAGTTTTCCCAACTGTAAAATGGTGCTAGTGATAGCACTTATGTCCAGAGTTGTGGTAAGGATCAAATGAAATGATATTTTAAGGTGCTTAGCTATATTTTTTAAAATTTATTTTTAACACAGTTTATAACAGATAAAACAATTCCAGCTTTTGGTCAGGTGATACTTCTTTTTAAAGCATTTACAATATGGACCACAAAAAAATTTTTTTTTTTTAAACATTAACCAACTGAGACACAGACAATATTTATGTTGCTAACTTCACAAGCTCTTGACCTACTTGTCTCCACAGTATTACTAAGAATTAAAGGACCCTAACTTAATGTTGTTGGTCTAAAGTCCTAAGCCTAATAGCTTAATTTTAGACAACCTCGGATGTTCCCCTACCCATAATCTATAATTCAATAGATCTGGTATTAAGCTTACAAACCTTCTGACTACAAGAAATTGCCACCAAGAGTAAGGACATTGCAGGGATACATTATCTCCCCAACTTCATGTCAACTCCAGGCAGGATTAGATTATCCACTTGCATTCAGTCAGGCTTAAAGTCTGCCAGGTGTCAGTGGGGAAATTGAGTCAGGAGAATCCCACCTCAGCCCATGCTGAAGAGCCGCTCTCCCACCCTTCCCTTGAGATCACCTATGCAGTTCATACCAGCATCTCGTCAGCTTACTGGCATCATGTATTGGAGGCTCATATCGCCTTTCTTGCTTCCCATACCTGGAGTTAGACTCAGAAGAAGTCACTTAATAGCATCTAAAGTGCTTTGCTATATTAATTATTAGCTGTTATTTTACAGATGAGTAAACTGAGGCTTAATGAGATGACATGATTGGCTATAATCATGCAGTGAAGACGTATCATAGCCAGGTCTCCTAAATCTAAGTTCACTGCTCCTTCCAAAAGGTCAATTAGCACAACCCGATCATTTTCGGATCTGCTCCCCTTCAGCTGTTCTTGCCTACTTTTCCAGCTTGGTTTGGATCAGTCATTAAGTGGAAATGAAATAGGGTTTGCTAGTTGATCAATCTCAAGAGGTTGAAATCTTTACTCTGAATAATAGTGGTATAACATATATAACATATCAAATGGCTTACTGGTTTAGGGAGAGGGGAGGGAAGGGAGAGAGGGAGAAAAATTTGGACCTCAACAATTAAAAAAAGAATGCTTAAAATTGTCTTTACATGTAATTGTAAAAAAATAAAATACTATCTATTTTTTCAAATGGTGCAAGGTTGGGTTTGAAGGCAGGAGACAAAAGGAAGTACGTTGTTTTTGTATTTCTTGTCATTGCTTCCTTGCACTCTGGACCAACCTTGCCCTGCTCCAACCACCAACTCCATTTTCATGGCTGTGGTTACTGTCACCACTATCAGCAGAGAAGGCGCTAGGAGAGGAAGGAAGGAATAAGGGATAGACTGGAAGAGGAGAGTTAGGAAGTCAAGAAGAAGAAGACTTTATGTTAAGCAAGTCTCAGCTCCATCTGTAAAATAAGGAGGTTGGTGGCTATGTAAAGGAAAAATTAAAATAAAAAAATGAGGCTCCTATTTAAAGAAGTACTCTGATGCTATAACTCTGATAATTAGAGAAAAGGTGAGAGGAGTTTTTAAAAGTCATTCATGTGACCTTTTTCCACCCACAGAGTTTCAGTGACACTAAACTGGCTAGGAAAAACTCCCATGAATACCTTCCTCACTGATTACTGAAAGTGATAGGCAGAAGACTTTAGTAGTTACCTATGAAAGAACATTAAGGAACATTGTGGAAGAATGTTAAGAACAGTGAACTTTTGAAGACAAGTGTATTGAGCAAATTCTCATCTGGTTAATGATCCCAGATCTAAATCATGTCTCCTTCTCTCCTCCATATTCTACTACCCAGGCCTGCTTGCAGGATGGTCCTAAGGAGAAAAACATTGGAGGACACAGTCATGGTTATCTCCCACCAAGAACATAAGCTCCTCAAGGTCAAGCATGGTGTCTTCTTCTTCTGGCTGTATTCCTTCTCTACATACTCAGCCAACAAAATGCTTCACGCGCTTAATAAATGCTCACCGAAAGAAGGAATGAATGTAAGCTTAGCAATTTTTAGCAAGATTAAAGAAAGAGCCATTTCAGCAATAAGGAACTTAATTTTAAAGACAAGTTTTCATGACAGTAGCAGGAACCCTTTAAAAGTAACCTAAGATATAAAGGTGATTTAATTTCTCTAAACTGAAAAGAGCTGTGGTATGGTGGAGAGACAACTGGCTTTCCAACATTACACCAGGCAAGAGAGATCCATCCAAAGCCCAGTTCTTCTGACTCTCATAATCACCAGCAGTTCTGGCGCCTGGGGCAGATGTGACAAAATGCATGTGGGGTAGGAATGACTTGGGTGTGGGAAAGGATGAGGACAGGGAGTAGGGTGGACAGGCTGGGGATTCAGGAAGGCTTTAGGATTCCATTTTGGCTAATAAGCAAGAGCAAGCCTTGAGGCAGGGAGCTTGGTGGGTGCAAGACAAAACAGCAATCATCTCACTTGACCTCTGGGGTCATTGGGAGTGGAAGCCGCCATGTTGAGAATACATATGGATCAGAAATGTGGGCACAAGAACACTGAAAGGCGAAGGGAAGGCTGTGTCTCCCTCCAAATTGTGGTGCCCTGGAGAAAGCCCTGAGTGCCCCATTCTGGTTGCAGCTTTGATAAAAGAGTCAATCCCAAGCCCAATCCAATTCAAACAACTGCCAATAAGTGTATAACACAACTATACAGGTCTTTGTTTCTCCCAGCTCTTTAGAATAGTTTTAATTTTTACATTGGGACATATCAGAAGCTTCTGATTTCTATTATTTTAAACACCTGGATGAGTAAATATTTTATTCTGTTATCCGAATGCTTTCAAGTATCTATCCCTGGTTGTTGGTAGACATTACTGAGGTATATTAAAGTACAAATGGCATCCAATAATCACCCCCTGTCTCAGGGGAGCCTCTCAGTGGAAGCAGCCTCTGCGGCACCCTTTATCATTCATCTTGACTCTAAGGCATCTTCATTGCTTAACATGCTCTGGAGGATGAATGTGTCATCAAGATTATCACCTGCTCTGGTGCAACAGTCTAAAATTCAGAAAATTCACACAGGCCTGAGTCTGGCATCAAAGGCAAGAGTTCTACCTGTGGAAGCTTCTCCCCTTGATTGACCTTGCCAACTTCTACTTGTGGAAATGGCTTTGGATCCAGCACAAGGTTACTGAGGGTTGTTTGATGTGTTCATATCGATAAAAGAAAGGAAAGACACAATTCTGGGAACTGAGGGCAAATGTAAGAGCTCTGTGGTCACATGAGGCTATAAGTGAAGTGTCACCTAGTGAATGTTAGTGTTATAGCCCATTATCTGGACCCTTCAAACCAAAAAAGCCATTTTAAATTTAATAACTGAGTGTATTTTCTTGCCTGAATTATCTCAGTAACTGCTAAAACTTGAACCACCACGTTGTCCTTCCTTACACAACCTGGCTCCAACTTCTTTCTAGCCTCACTGGCCATTACCCTCCTACTCCTAGACTCTGCAACCCAGCCATTTGGCCTTCTCTGGCTCTTCACTCAGGACATTGGATCTCCACCTCCAAGCCCTTGAACTGTGAGCGCCACATGTCTAGAATGCCTTCCATCCTTAGCTTTCTCTCACAGACTTTCTTTCCTTAAGAAGCAGCTCATCCCCCATTGTCTGCATGAAGCCTTTCCTCAAGCCCACCACTGATGGTGCCTTCCCTCCCAAACTTCTGTGAAACAATTTTGTGTATGTGTTTGTAACTATATTTTGTTGTCCATGTTTTTATATGGACTTGCTGTCTCCTCCATTCGATGTAAGCTCATTTTGGGTGGTGCTTATATCATTCTCTGACCCTGTATTTCTAGTACCTAGCAAAATTCCTGGAACTAGTAGGTACTTCGTAAATACTTGTTGATGGCTTGACAGAAGTTACAAGCCTCAATGTTAATAAAAGCTAAGTCAGTTTACTCATGGGCAGAAGGTATTTAAACAAAATGTGTCACTTAAGTATATGCCCCTTTTGGACTTGTATTCAACCATTCTTAATTCAGATACATATGAATGAATGAATGACATCCTAACTGAAGCCTGGATTTACAATGCAAAAGAAAAATCATGCTGAATTTGGAGACATAGGGCCTGGGTCCAGATCCCAGTTCGCCACCTGAGTGGTCAAATCACTTAAACACTGTGCACCTCAATTTCTTAATCTGTTACATGAGGGGGTTGACTGAGATGACTTCTTAATTTCTTCTACCTCTAAATCAATGATGCAAATTCTTGGGTGGGTTCAAATTTCCAAGGGGAAATAAAACTGTTCAGTTAAATTAATCAATTAAGACATCAGGCACTATTAAGTAAGTGACCACATTGTATTAATGGTAATGCAAATGAAATATAAAAGAGAATCTGTCCTGACGAGCAAACAATCTATTAGAAATGATTTATGATCAAATGCAAATTACTTGAGAGTATCTTTGCATTCCTTTTTAGAACCCCTGTGACCAGCATGCAGTAGGCACTTAAAAATGCTTTTTGATTGATTACGTAAAAGAAGCCATCAGAGATGAGTACAGACAGTACATAGCCAAGGGCTAACCAGTGTTTTCATTTTGTACAGTTCTAATCTTTCAAACAAAAGCTAAGACAAAAAACAAAACAAAACAAAAACCCCTCAGAAATGTCTAAGTAGATTCAAGATTTGAAAGAAAATTTAAAGGGTAAATCCAAGACGTAAAATAAGAGATAAGCAGAAAATGAAAGCTAACTTAGATCACATAAATATGCCTTACCATAAAACAGCACTCACTCTTAAACCAAAAAGGGGTGTTGTACTACATTCTAGACATATTCTTTAGAAACAGACAAAGCTATCAAATTTTGACCTAGGAGCTATGTCACAATAGCCAGGACATCCTGCCCTAACATGGGTTAAATTAACAACAGAGGAAAAAGAGCAATAATTCTTCTGGTTTGTAAAAATAGACTACATAGCACCATTTCATATACTCTCATGAAAACATAGTAATAGACATAAGCATGGACTGAAGGACCATGATTTCCTCTAAATAAAGTCCTATTTCATACAAGTGTTTTAGAAAATATTTTAAAATTTTCCAATGAATGTCTTTTTCTTCTCAAATTTGTATATGACATCAACATGGTAGATACTCTGTAAAATTAATGAGTTTCATATTTATTGGTTCACCCTTTAATAAACAACGGTTTAACTCCATAGTGTTTTTAGCTTCTCCATTTTTAAAGTGTGAAACTGTCAACAAGACTTACCACATGTCATATTTGCATGGAGATCATGACCAAGAAGGAAAAATATAAATCTTGTGATGAGGAACTCTACTAGGATGAGCTGGAGGAACAGATATATTACACTTTGCAGGTTCCGTGAAGAAATTAACAAGAATACCTTTTTTTTTTTTTTTAAAAAAACAAGGTTCATAAACAGCAACGTGTGCATCTATGTGTGTATGCACAGTAAAAGCAAAAACAAGAGTTACAGTCATCCTTTAAAAAAAATTATCGAAAAAGCCCCAAGCACCCTTTGGAAATGTGCACCCAGGCAAATGATCAAAATGAATAGTGGTGCTTTTAGATATGAATTTCTGTTCATGCTTAATGTTCAGTAGGTGGAAGCAGAGATAAAATACCAGGTATCGCAAAAGTCTCAGCGAAGTTTTAAACTACTAAAGTTTAAAACCACACTAAGACTTATGGGCCAGGCTGGGTTTCATTTACAGGTGCTGAGCACATTCCGCAAGCAGACACAGAGCAGACCAACCATGCGGCTCAGTACTGTAGTGAAAACTCCTGGCTTCCAGCCATCACGTTCATATTTTTAAAAACATAGAACGCAAGAACCTTTTAACAGAAGAACAAAAATGTTTCCCCACAGCCTTTTCCTGAAGAGTCAGTTTTCTCTTCTGAACTTTTTTCAAGCTGTATATCAGTGAAAAGAATCTGTGTGTGTCAGTAGGAGAATCTCCCTATCTTTTCCCTGCTGAGACAGACATAGTGGGAGAGATGGCAAAATACTGATAGCATGACTTTTTAAAAAATGCTTAATCAACCAAGAGGGAAAAAAAACCAATCCCAATCCTGAAGGAATGAAATAAGTGGAAACCCTACACATATAAGAAAGCAGTCCTTGAGTATTCGGAAATAAAAGCAGAAGGGAGAATGGGAAATTTCAAAGCTCAATCCCTGATTAAAGAGGGTTGCCCAGTGTTGGAGAGCCAGCTGTCGACTCAAGCCATTGGGTCACGTTGTTACTTGCTGCTTTAGCAACTCTAGGAGCTGTTACAAATAAGGCGTTGCCACATCGTCTCGATGGTGACCCACATGCTCCCTAGTGAGGGAAGAGATCTACAGACAGAATGATCTAAGCAAGGAGATTGTTCAAGAGTCAGAGGTTTCCTTTTAAAAGGAGAAACTCTAGGTCTTCATGTTATGAACGGCAAGATTAACTTAACTTTCGTAGAATCATGGTATCCTGGAGCTGAAAGGGACGTTTTGCATGGCTAGAGGAGATTTTTAAGGTCCAGCTTTAAAACTCCAAACCATAGGAGGCCTCTTGTTTACTCAAACAGGCATCCAATTTTAGTTTCCTTTCATTCTTTTAAAAAATTGATACCTTTGTTTTTATATCATTCTCACTTCCCAATAAATCCCTCCTCCCTATCCCACCTGGAGAGTTTCCCCTTATCATAAGGAATAAAAAGGAAAGAAAGGAGATTGGCAAAATTAACAAATATAGCAATCAAATTCCGTAGAATGGGTCATTTCCCACATTTTCCCTCTTGTTGTTTTCAGTCGTGTTTAACTCTTTGTGATCCCATTTGGAGTTTTCTTGTTAAAGATACTGGAGTGGTTTGCCATTTCCTTCTCTAGCTCATTTTATAGATGAGGAAACTGAGGCAAATAGGGCTGAGTGACTTGCCCAGGTTCACACAGCTAGTAAGTGTTTAAAGCCAAACTCAGGTTTTCTTGACTCCAGGCCCAGCATTCTATCCACTGCACTACTGAACTGCCCCATAAAATTCTCTATTTCTACAAAAAAAAGGAAAGGAGGTATATTCTCATATCATCCTCAGAGATAAGCTTCCAGCTCTATTTTCTAAGGAACGCTTTTGGACAGGACTATATATTAAAATTTTAAATCCTGCATGTAAATGCTAAGACACTAGAGTGCTAAAAACTAAAGAACAATTGTTCTATTAGTCTGTACAGTCTGAAATGGCAAACAAATCTATAAAATTAATTAGTGAAGGGACTAGAGTTTTTTAATGACTGAATGTTTTCATGCACTGAAGGAGTTGTGTTTTTCTAAAACTTGATTGAGTTTTCTTAATCAATAAAAATGCAGCAATGTTGCATCATCTGATGCCGAAATTCTATATCCTGTCATAATAAAAAATGGAATCCTTACTCTCTGAAAAACTGAAGTGACACTAGGGAAAAAGAAAGGAAGAAAAAAGAAAGAGAAGGAAGGAAAGAAGGAAAAGGAAGGAAGAAAGGGAAAGAAAAAAGAAAGGAAGAAAGAAAGTTTTCTATACTAATAGTTTGGCAAGGAATTATGGTCAGTTTTGTAATCAGGAAAAGCTGTCTTCTTGCTCAAGGCCTTTGCCCTTTTTGGCGAGGAAAGAAGCTCAGCGTGCCAAGTTCCTAATGTGGGAGCAGGCCTCCTCTTGTCATGGAAGTGGCCTAATAGGATTGCAGTGACTTGCTGATTTAAAAATATACCCCCACATAGGGCTAACATATCAGATGGCAAAGACTTCGCAATATGGCTATCCTTAAGTGGGTTAAGTCGTATGCAACAGTTCTCTAAATTGTACTTACCCTAGCACCCCCAAACTAGACTACAGATCTGGCTAATCAACGTTGGGTAACCATTTATCCTTCAGATGGCCTAGTGAAAGTTTCCTTGTCTATTACAGAGCAGAAGTTTAGTGGGAAAGCATTATTTGCTGAGCTTAAATGCAGAGGGAAGTGGAAAGTGGGCATAATTGTATTTCCATTTCTAACAAAACAGTAACAAAAACCCAGCTCTTCTTTATAGAGGTAACTGAAGTCAAAGCAAGCTTTTATTTGGTCCCAATTACACAGATAATTAGAGTCCTTTTGAATATCTTATCTCTATCCACCTAAAAATCCCAAGAAAGGGATCGCTCCTTCCCCACTGAGCATTCAGAAATCTACTCGTTATAATGTGATGTTCAGCTTTTACATCTGAGTTGGCCTTGGGTTAGGGGGAGATTCAAGTTATACTTGCCAATACTTTGCTTATTATTTAATATACATTCTTTCCATTAGAATTAGTACATGTGTCTAAAACAGTAAGACTAACACTTTATGATGAAAGCCTAATTAATACACACATATGCAAGCATACATAAACAGCATGTGTACACCAGACATAATGCATTTTCTTGGACAAATTCATCATTATTGAAGGACAAGCTCTATCTGAGCTTGAGTTTTCTCATGAATGAAATGAAGGAGTTGGACTCTATTATCTCTGAGGTCCTTTTTCCAGCTCTAAGTTTCATTATGCTATATGATTACTCCTTAAATTTTATTATAAATACTAAGCTGTAATCTGAACTCATCATCATTTATTGTTCAGGTGTTTTCGGCTCTTCATGACCCCAGTTGGGTTTCATGGTTTCTTGGCAAAGACACTAGAGTGGTTTGCTATTTCCTTCTCCAGCTCAGTTTACAGATGAAGAAACTGAGGCAAACAGGGTTAAGTGATGTGCACAGACTCACACATGAGTGTCTGAGGTCAGATTTGAAGGTAGAGCTTCCTGACTCCAGGTCCAATAGTCTGTCCACTGAACCACTTAGTTGCCCCTTTTTATCAACTGCTTCTTAAATATATGACTTTTAAAAATGGCTGGTATGAGAAATATGGAGAGGTAGGGCATGCTGGTATTGGACCTAATATTACCATGCCAAGAAAAAAAAATTAGAATGTGTGGACTAACTATTCTTTGCCTACATTTTCTACTTATAAATTGAGTGTGAACCTATTTATCAACCAAAAGGATTAAATGGGCGGATTTGTAAAACATGGAAAGACCTTCTTGCCAAGATGATGAGTATTTTAGAACTGCAGTTTATAGTTCTTTCTCTACCAATTCTTAAAGAGATGTGGATAAAGCCAAAAAAATAGCTCATTATATTTATCTGCATTTATCTTCCAATGGTGGTGTTCCTATTCACAAACACTATCAAGTTTAGACCTAGAAAGGACCTTTGAAATCATGTGGTGTAACTGCTCCCTTATATTGAAGAGGAAATAGACTCAAACAGCTCAAGAGGTCGGCCTCTGTGAACAACGGAAGAAATTAGCGGCAGAGCTAGAATGGAAACCCAGGCTCCTTGTCTTCCAGGTCCACACTTTTCCTACCACACCATGCTGTTTGTCTTGTGTTTGCTCACAGTGATCTATCTCATAAGTGGCAAAAGGGAAGGTGAGTCCTCATTTTGCAGATGAGAAAGTAGTGACTCGTCTACGCAGTCATCTAAGGTCACACCTGAAATCTTTCATCAGCTCTAAGTCATGTTTTCTGTCTCATTCAACCTTCACAAAAGCTCCATAAAGCAGATATGGCAGGTGTTATTAGCATCATTCTCCAAAAAGCAATTCCTTAGCATCCTATGCCCTTTATGCTGGCAAAATCCAAGTAGGAGTTACCAGTGCAAGAATATATAGGATGAGTTACAGTCTCAGGGCTCTGGGGTTTTGTCCAGTGTGTTTCAGGTAGCTTAGCAACTTGCAGGTCATGAGTCCCTACCAATTTGCAGGGAATGAGTTCCTACGTATAGTACCTTACTCTCCCAATCCTAGAAGGAGATCACCTATATAAAATTCAAGAAAGAAGTCTCCTGGAAATTTACATAGCAATAAGGAAGGAAGGTCCTCCACTTTCACTGCCCAGATGCTAACTGTAGTCTTTGAAAACTGCTGGGTGACCCTGGGCACATCACTCATCCTCCCACTGTCCTAACAACTTTGTAAGACTGTTCATTTCAGAATACTGCCCATCAACACTGGTAGAGTTTCCTCATCTGGAGTGGCACAGGGAGTGAACAGGGGCAGACAAGGGGAAAGAATGGGATGTTCAGAGGCTGTCTGAACCAACCTCTCATTTTACAGGTAAAGAAACTAAGGCCAAGGGAGGTCAAATGACTTGTCCAATGCCACTTGAACTGAGGTCTTTTGAGTCCTGGGCCTGCGTCTGTCTGTCTGTCTCTCTCAGTTTTTTTAAACTTGCTGGTTTTCTACAATGAAAGACTAGCTACCTGCCACACTGTCTCATGTGCATCTCACAAGCAGGAGATGAGAGAGATCAAATGGACTGAGAACAACACTGTTTTCTTCATGTTTCAACAAGAAAACTTAAATTCCCCATGGTGTGCCCACTGACATAGGCCAGTCATTTAGTACCTAATGCCTGGAACGCACGCTGAAATGCCTCTCTCCTTCTTCTCCCCAAGAGAGCTGTCTCTCACCAGTACAAGGAGAATTGGCCCCAAACTTTAGCCTCCAGGAATGGTTGCATCAGTAAAAGGTTTCTTCACATCCACTGGGGAGGCAATACAAGACAGGGGGCTCCATGAATTCTAGGAGGACAAATAAACCTGCACCCTGGATGCAAATCTCACCTACCAGCACCCACTAGCTGGACCTTCCCACAGGAAGAGAGGGAAGAGAAACCTGTCATGATCATGCCAATCTTGGTACCATCTTCTTGCCTGGCCTTTGGAGCTGCCAATTCTTGGGGCAAAAGCAGTCCCAGTGTACTCACTAAACAGTCATTTCTTTAGACTTCCCCAAAAGAAAGATAGTTATTGTTAGTGATTAATAACCTTAGTGCCTATAGTGTTTTGGTTAGTTAACAAATGAAAGGTTCATGGCTCCACTGAGGGTTCTCAGGAGATGGAACATATTTTGTCCCTAAGTTACCCTACAGAAAGTATTCTCTCCTGTCCTCCCTTCCCCGAATTCAAGTAGTGCAGCAATGCAAAAAATTCACTGGGCCAAGAGTCAGAGAGCTTGGAATCTAGGACGAGTCCTGCCACTAACCAGCTAGGAGATCTAAGACAGGTCATTTGATTCTGGTTCTACAGCTTACTGCTTCACCTTGGACAAGTCATTTCATTTCTCTGTTTTCTGTTTCTTCATCTTTAAAATGAAGGTACTGGACTAGATGGCCTCTAATTTAACTGTGAGCTATTTGAGAGCAGGGACTGGGTTTTGTTGTAGTTTTTGCCTTTATCCCCCAGTGCAGTGCCTGGCACGTAGTAGGTGCTTAATGTATGCCTGTTATCTTGTCTTGGATCTAAGGTCCCTTCCAGCTTTTTATCTCCACTTCTATCTCTATCTCTGTTCTGGTCCTATGGACACACACACACACACACACACACACACGTTGCCTTTATGTGTAAATGGAGAGGGTCTTTTTTCTAGCTCTAACAACCAGTGATTCTAAGGTCAACTCTATGCACAAATATTTAATAGCATGCCTTCTATCATTACAAAGTTATGTGGAACTATTTGTTTTACAGGCAACTGGGTGGTGAAGTAGACAGAATACTGGGCTTGGAACCATGAAGAGTCATCTGCATGAGTTCAAAATCTGACTTCAGATACTTACTAGCTGTGTGACCCTGGGCAAGTCTTTTAACCCTGTTTGCCTCAGTTTCTCAGCTATAAAATGAACTGCAGAAGGAAACAGCAAATCACTCTAGGATCTTTGCCAACAAAACCCCAAAACGGGGTCGTGAAGAGTTGGAAGTGACTGAAATGGACTCAACAACAAAAATTTATTTTATAGCTGAATTTTTGTCCAATGATCATGAGTCTTTTAATCATTTGACTGTGATACTTCTTGTTTTCTAAAAAGTCAAATTCATCCCTTCAACAAGTATTTTTGGAACACTTATTGTATGCAAGGTCCTGTTGGGAGATACAATGGCAAATAAGCCATTCTCCTTGCCTTCATGGAGATTAGTTATGGGAATCACAGACTTTGGGTTGAAAGTGACCCAAGAGATGATCTCCTATCCAACCTCCTCATTTTCAGGAGAGAATAGAGGAAAGGCCAGAAGGAATCACAGACAGGATTGAAATCTACATGTTAAATTTATTATATATTTAAAAGGAAAAGCAGACTCTACATAATAGCAATTTCAGTTTCATCTGTGACTCTTTTTCCATTCTATGCTATACATGGAAATGATGATTTTTATGTGAAATTTCTTGTGTATAATAAATTTTTTAAAAATGTTTTTAAAATTTAAATTACATTTTAATAATAATAGCTAGCATTTGTATAGTGCTTTAAAATTTGCAAAGCTTTGTACAAATATTTTATCCTCACGACAACACGGGAGCTAGGTGTGGTTATTATCCCACCTTTACAAATAAGGCAGACAAAGGTTAAGTGATTTGCCTGGGTTCCGCAGCAATTAAGTGTCTGAGTCTAGATCTGAACTAAGTCTTCCTGATTCCAGGTCCAGCAATCTAGCCCCTGCTCCTGTTAGAGTTATAGAGTGCAAGACAGTCACAGTATTACCCAATAGTCCTCATCTGAAGCTGCATATCCAATATAAAATAAAATACCTAAAATTTAATTCTAAATAAAAATTCCTTTCATTTTGACAAGTTAAGATGAAGAAGGGTGTAATGTCTACAATACCTGCCAAAGGGCCTAATTTATCTAGTCTAACCACTTCCTAGGGATTTACTGAAGCCATTTAAAATTATTTTTTTTTTGAAGCAACCTTCCAAAAAGACAACCTCTTCACCCCTGCAAAACAACACATCATGTATCAAATATGTTAACTTGCCTTTGCATACAGTAATAACCCTTGTTTTTATAGCATTCTCTTGGTTTAAATAGCTGCAAGTGTTTCAGTGAGTTTGGTTTCCAGCATGAAAAAGTAAACAGAGTGATTGTGTCACCTAACCCTTATTTACGCTATGGGAAAACATTTTGTATTTAGGCCTCTTGGGTTCTGGTTTCATCAATCTTCCAAGAAGAGAAATTCCACCCAGACCTGTTATGTCCCCATATACATTCACAGTGAGTTACGTTGTGAAAGCTACAAATGTCTTATGGAAGGGTGAGCTTAGAGTCATAGGTTTATGAGAAAGAAGTACAATCTCAGACCTAAGACTGTACCAATGCAGAATTTATAGAACACAAAGTATGGATCATTTGAAATCTATCAAAAGATTACTATGAAATGGATTTGGAAAATCAAAGGAAATTCATACCAAACTTCATTCGGTCAGACTGTCAGCATTTATACAATTATTCACTTATAGGATCAGAGATTTTAAAACTAGAAGGGGCTTTGGAGTCCGCTGAGTGTAACCCCTTCAGCTTACAAATGAGGAACATGAGGCACATGGAAATTAAATGACTTGTTCTCCACCTCCCATATTTAGTATCTGAGGCATGATTTGAAAGCAATTTTTTATGACTTTAAGTGGCTGAATAACTTGTGAAAACATTTTACTTTAGCAAGCAATGTCACTATGAAATTTGGTTAATATTTGAAGATCAAATCAATTGAGCAATCTAGCTCTCGAAATATTTTTCTTTCATATTCATAGGTCTTTTAATAAAGCATCATGGTACTTCTGAGGAGAAATAACATAGTTTAAAAGTATTGTTCCTCATAGTACAGGTTAGGTTTCCTCTCTCATTAACATAGTTTATGTTGCTCCAAAAATAATGGAATTACTGTTTGGAATTTACCATTTCCTGTTCCCAATGTTTGTGCAATGCCTGGGTGGTAAGAACTCAAAACAAAGTAAGAAAATATTAGAGATTACTAAACAAGACTGCGAAAAAAAATGGTAAGGAATCTGGTTTACAGTTTGTAGCTGTACTGTTTACCACTAGGCTTATTTGTTTTTGCATATTCAAAATTTCACATCCTGAACTTGACAGCTTATTACCAAAATGGTATAAATGACAGCTCCTTGATAATGCTGTCACTCAGGCATTAGAAAACCTCTCTCCTTAATAGACTACATGTAAATCTCTTTTAGGAATAAAATGTATGGAGGAATCATGGGAAAGGCCTTAATGTTGAATATGAATCTAGAAAAATGATCCACTTTAGGTCCTTCTCCTTAAGACAGGGATTGAGATTTTCTGTTTGCTCTGCTTTTCTGTGTATCCTTAGCCCTTAGCAAGTGCCTGACACATAGTAAGAAATGCCAGTTGATTCAAAGGAAAAATGATGATTTTGAATTGCTTTGGGAAACTCATCAATGAAAAGAACAGGTCCCACAAGCAATAACATTTGAAATTGTCATAATTTAGAATGTATCCAACTTTCCTCTATATTAATATACATAACTTCCCTCCACACAATAGTAGTAGGTCTTTGCTCAAACTGAGTCATTTGCTTTCTGCTGGTTTCCTTAAGACGGAATAGTGAAGAGAAATAGTTTAGAAATCCAGATTCCAGACTTTCCCCCAGAAAGCTGGTACATCAGCTCCCTAGAGCCAGCTGTCAGACACAGCTCATGAGAAGGTACTTCTCAATACTAGGAAAAATTTTTACTAAGCTAATGATGCCTTACTTTAGGAAACTATTTCCTTGGGTTAACTCCCAAAGCACAAAAGGATTTTCTTATCTTTTTAGCTGTTATTGCTTCCTAGAAAATGCAGTTTCTTAATCTGTCATTAATAATTATTTGAGATGAGAATTTTTTAGCAGTAATAAAAATGGCAGCATACCGTCTGCCTCAAATAATTGGCTTTGGGGAAAGAAAAGAGTTAATCCAAGCATATTGACTATGTTTAGCAGGCTTAAAAATTAGCATTTTGATGGATTAATGAAGGTAGTAGTCATTCATCCAAAATTTTTTAAAAATTAAGCTATGAGAACAGGAATACTGAAATGAATGCCATTCTACAAATGTCAAATAAATATCAGTTATTTACGACATGTCAGAAGACTGATATTCTCCATGAGGGGCCCTCTGAAGGCTCCTGTTTCAATCCTTTCATTTTTATAGGTGAGGAAACTGAGGGCCAGGGAAGTTAAATAATTTGTTGCAAGTCACAAAAGTAGCAAGAGAGCACAGCCAGGATCCAAACCGAAAGTCCACAGATTTCAGATGCATCCTGGGTCCCTTCTGTTGTTCATGATCACCCTTATTGGTAGACTGAGAGGGGTAAGTAAAAAGAGTGGAAATTCAAACTACTCAATTTTGTTTCTATGAGAAGTTGTAAAAATCTGCAATGGGGAGAAAGAATTCTGGAACTGTCCAGTTTTTAATTGTCTATTATATGCCTATACTATGGACCATGAGACTCAGAACTAGAATTTGCTCATAGTTTGATGGATGGTTATTTTTAGAATTAAACATTTCATATTATACACATTCATTTGAAAAATTAAACCGTATATGCAATAGTACAGTAGGAAATGAAATTACTTTGGAGTCAGAGGGCTCTACTTCTGACATTTATTACTTGGTGACCTTGGGCCAGTCCTTTGACCTCCATGGGCTTCAGTTTTCTCAACCATAGAAATAAAAGCCTTAGACCATTTGGATATTGACATACCTTTCAGCTCTACTCTTACAATGTATTCATGTAGATAAAAGAGGGCACAACTTGGTTTCCCAGTGAAGAACTCTCACACCAGCATTCCTTAAATTTTTTTTTTTCTGCAGCAGTGTTCTTGGTGGGAATCTGTTTCCTCCACCCTTCCTATGTTCACGTAATAATATGAAAGGCAGAAAGATGTGCTGAATCAAATGCTGGTCTTGGTGTTAGAAAGACCAGGGTTCAAATACTGTTTCCGAGGCTTACTCACTATGTAACCATGAGCAAGTCAGTTAACTTCCCTGAACCTGTTTTCCCAACAGTAAAATGGGGACAATAACACCTACAGTGCCTGCTTCATAGGATTTTTGTGCAATTAAATGTTATTTCCTCATGGAAATTTTAAAGCCCCAAATCAATGTCATTTTTCCCCTCTGAGGACTATGACTTAGTTTCCAACATGGTTTGCAATCCTTTCTTTGTTCTACCGCTGAATTCCTTTATGTTTATTAATCCCCATTAATCCTACCCTATGCAAATGAAGCTCAATTTTTTTCCACAACAATTTCTGTCAGCCGGAACTTCAGTAGTTTTTAAGGTGTAGATTATTCCTAAAAGGCATGGGAAGGCACAGACCTCCCTAGTGCCCCTCTATACCCCCCACCCCAACCGAAGTTATGTGACAAAGCAGCACAGCTATGGGAAGAAAGTCAAAAACTCCTGACAGGTTTACGGGTTCCTCTAGCGACCTTCCATCCCACCTTCCATCCACTACTCATAAGCTTTGCTAGAGGCATACTGCATTCCAGAAAGAAGGATGCTAAATTAATGAACATTTATTTGGGAACATGCAAGTTCCTTTCTCTAAGGAACTTCTCTCCCTGCTTACAGGTGCCACGAATTTTTGGAATCCATTTGTACACCCTGATGCTCTCCCTTTCTGCCCCCTATCACTGGCATTTTGATAACTGTTGCACACCATCAGGTGAACAAACACCCCAAAAGGCCTCCAGTCATTCCAGGCAAAGGTCCAAGGATCCCATGCATTGAAATGAACAGTGGGAAGAAATCCAGATTGCTTAATTGATGCTGTGGTAAATTAACAGAATCCAAGAAGGTGGACATGCCAAAGATCTTTATGGGGACCCAAAGAGTACATTCTCCTCCTCAGGCAGCAGGCAGGCAAACAATGGGCCAGGTTCTCAGCCCAGGTAGGTTTAAAGGAGAATTCCATTGTATGGGCCATTGTTTCTTGCATGTACTGCCTCAAGGGAGAAGTGTATTGTTATCTGTGGGAGATCCTCCATGGAGGACTTGAGAGGATGAGAAAGGATGAGAACGTGGCCCTGGGCATATTCATCCTAGAAAGGAACTCCACATAAACACTTTGGGAATTGTGCCTGAGATAGGGCTACAAGTTGAGGCCAACATACATTACTGATCAAGGACTTGGGGAAGAAGATACATATAGTTCAGGACTTTGGAACAGAAAGCAAAGGAAGTATAGTATCACCAAGTAGTTTTAGTGTTCTCTGGGTGATGACTTCAAGAATGCTGAATTAGGAACAAAAGGATCTAGGTCTGAATCTTACCTCTGTCAATTACTTACAAGGGCAGTGCATCAAAATGGAGAGACGGCTAGAAGTCTCAGGTTCAAATCCCAGCTCTGCCTCTTACTCACCTGGATGGGCTTGGGCAGGTACAGGACTCTTCAGATGTCTCAGCCCACTAACCTTCCCCACTAGTACAACTGAAAGTGTTGAGATAAATGAATGGTCTCTTCTAGCTCTAAATTTATTTTCTGACATTTCAATGACACAGGTCTTCCATTAAAAAAGGAAATGTATACTTTAAAAAAAAAGTAGAAACATGATAGGCCTGAGGACATCTCCTCCAGCTTCTTCCATAGATAAGAAAAACAAGGCTGAAGGCAGGGTCATATAATTTGCTAGTGAAAGAGTTCAATGCACATAGAAAATTTTTTGCCTGGGACCTAAGCCAGAGCATAGAAATACAAGAAATGCTTTCTCTAATGCTTTCTCCTAATAATAGGAGAGTGTTATACCCAGTGAGATGAATTTTTCAGGCCCATGTAAACAAGTTGCCGACAGACATTCATTGTACTGTAGTAGAAATAGCTTTGGATTTAAAGTCAAAACACTCATTAGAGTCCTATTAGTCTATTTATTATACATGTGACTGGGCACTTAATCTTTTTGACTCTCAGTTTTCTCTTTAGCAAAAGTGGGAGGAGGATATTGGTCTACCTGTGTCCCTGGGTTCTTGTGAAAATTAAATTAGAAAATATATTTTAAGTGCTTTGTCACGTGCAAATGACTACAATGAATAGCAATCATCATTTGTCTAAGTCATGGAAAGACCTTACAGAAAGAGAAACTGGGAAATCGTTACTGAACTGAGGCTTAAGATGTGAGTTGGTATAGAGGAAAGATGGTAGATTGTCAGAAGATTTGGGTTCTAGGTCTGGTTCTGCCATTAGTAACAATACTAACCATGCAATACATTATTGCAAAAGCAGCAAAATTCATCACCTACCAAATATCAACCAAGATTTATTAACCTGGCAACTGTAATTATACATCATGAGTCTTCCATTGACTGGTAGATGGCAAATCCTCATACCATAGACACAGATGTCAAAATGTCATTAAGAACTCAACCCACAAACTGTCAGAAAACTGAGTATTATCACAGACCCTAGTTTCTCACAATGATCTGGATATAAAAACTTGGGACAATATTGATAACAAATGCCACTAGGCCAAATATTCAGAATCTCTGGGGCTACATGGAACAAAAAGCTTTCAAAATATAGAGACCTAGCAAAAGAAAACGGAATCATGTGAGAAGAGGCTATGGTAAATATCACCTTTGTCAATCTATTATTACACATGGGCTGGCCAGCCAGCAACAAACATTTATTCAGCGCTTACTCTGTGCCAGGCACTTTGCTAAGCACTGGGTATACAAATAAAAGCCAAAAAGAGAAACAGTTCTTGTCCTCAAGAAACTTACATTCCAGTGGGCTAAGACAATCCTTAGAAAGGAGTTGAAAGTAGGGGATGGGGGTGGGGAGATACTTGCAGGGGTATGATGAAGTCCATAGAGTTAGAAACACAGCTCGGAGAGGAACAAACCATGGTTGGCTTGGGCTCATCCCCAAAATGGAGGTCCCACAAGGAACTCAATCATGGGAGAAGGGGATCAGGTGAAGGAAAATGTTCTAGGGTGAGGTTCCATTCTTGAGAAAAGTTCCAAGCTGAGAAGGCTGCTGAATTACATGAAGGATGCTTTCAGTGAGGCTAAAGAGAATGAGCTCCCAAGCTAATACTTCTGTTTCACATTTATCACAGTTTTATCCATTTGTACAATATGTCTATAGGAAATTAAATAGAAATTGCAGGATAGCAATTTGTCCTAGGATCATTTTTATCTGAACTCCATAGAAATAGACAAGAAGAATGACTTTTCTATAATAATGGCAATAATCACAAACAAATGTCGCCTGCAATTGCCCCCATCAACATAATCTTCTTCATGAATATTTTTATGGTCACTGTACTAAATACTCAAAGATCTTTAATCTATGTAGAATGAAAAGATTTCAAAATATACAGACCTAGTGAAAGAAATCAAAGGGAGGGTGGACAGGGTATCCCTGCCAAACTGTCTCCTCCTGGAGCTGTCCTGAAGATGTTTCCATTGAATCTACAGAAGATGAGCTTCCATCACAACACTCATTTAATTACCACCCATGCAAGATTTGCTCTTCCTTTGCAACAGACCATAGAACATTAAATTTAAGAACATAATAGCAGGAAAGTGACTTATGCCTCCTTCACCCTCTATGGAACTGTAGGGTTCTTGGTTGTCTGAATTTGTAAAATGAAGGCGTTGGGGTAAAGGTTTCTAAATTCATTTCCAGATCTCACATTCCACGGATTCTAGGAATCTGGGACAGTCAGAGCTCTTCCAGTCAGTTATCACAGGATCCAGGGAATGCCACGCGTAAGCCATTCTAAATTTATTCTTAAAGATTTTCTATAATTATTTCTTCCTCCCAATTTGTAAATTCCACTTCTAGTTAGACTCAGGCCACCTCTTCACATTCTTGTCTTTGTTTGTCTTTTCCCCTTTCTCACACTGTCCTTTCTCTTTATCTTAAAAAAATTTTTAATTGATAATTTCCCTTCGGGTCCCTCCCTCCCAGAGTCATCTTTTATAACAAAGAAAATTTTTAAGGAAAAATACAAGAAGAGAAAAAACAACTAACAAAACCAGTCAAAGTCTTCCCATTGATCTGAATTCTGTTCTCCGAGACCCAACTCACAGCCTGCCTCCTCCGATCACGCCAAGCCACCAGGATCTCTCCTCTTTAAGAAATGCTCCTGTATTCATGGTAAATCCCACAAGCATCCTGTGCTTAATGTTCATTTTTTCCTCAAAAACATAACAGTTGCTAAGACAATGTTACCAGGGCAGTTAATTCAAGTGGAACAATGTTATAAAAACAGGCAAAATGCCAAAACATGCTATGGCAGGATTTCTGAGAGGATTCCCTTGAGTTTGTTGCTGACAAACCAATAGCACTGCTACTAAATGTTAATGAGGTAACAGCATCTGGGACGTATCTGTCCGCAACCTAGAACCAATTCTTCTGCCTGTGCTGCGGTTGATTATTCCCCATACAGACTGCTTGTTAGCCCATTACAGAGCATGTCTTTTATTTCTGCATCCCCGACAATAGGGAGAAGAGAATAAGCGTTATATAGTGCCTACTATGTGCCAAGCACTGTACTAAACCCTTCATTCCTATTAACTCTACTAGAGTAAAACCAGGCACTATAGAAATTGCAAAGAAGCAGATTTAGGCTTGGTATAAAGGAGGGCATTGCCTAACAAGACCAAAAGTGGAATGAGTTGTTTGTGTGAGGAGATAGTGGGTTACCCCTCACTGAAGGTCCTCAAGTAGTGGGTGGATGACCATGTATTAGATAAAGTATAGTGGGAATACTTTTTCAGGTATTGGTGAGACTCGATGGTCACCGATGTCCCTTCCCAATACTAAAATTCTATGGTTATGCAGTAGGTATATGGTACTTTTTGATTATTTGGGGCTAATGATAGAAACATTTCTCTTATTCGTAAAGGCTTCTAGTGCTGAGATTAGGTTTTTCATCTCTATCTAGTGCACAGCTAGGTGGAGCAGCAGAAAGAGTGCCCGGGCAGAAGTCAGGAAGACTCATCATTTTCCTGAGTTCAAATCTGGTCTCAGAGACTTTAGTAGGTGTGTGAACCCAGACAAGTCACTTAACCCTGTTTGCCTCAGTTTCTTCATCTGTAAAATTAGCTGAAGAAGGAAATAGCAAACCACTCCAATCTCTCTGCCAAGAAAACCCCAAAGGGGGTCACAAAGAGTCAGACACAACTGAAATGGCTCAACAACAGTGAACGTATCTCCTAGGATTTAGGATAAATTTCTCTTGTGTTACTGTTAAAAAAGGAAGAAGAGAGGTGTTCTCTCTCTCTCTCTCTCTCTCTCTCTCTCTCTCTCTCTGTCTCTCTCTGTCTCTGTGAGAGAGATATAGATTGAGAGACTCCCAGGAGAGTGGATGGAAAGTTAGAGACTCAGGAAGATAAACGTTACCCAGGAGAAACTGGGCAAGATATTTAATTTCCCAGTGCTCTAGGCAACTCTATAAAATGACAACTCACAGAGCAAATGCCAATTCACATTGGCAAAGGAAATTTCCCCACCAGGAGTTCCCTAGACAGCACTAAAAAAGACATGGGCGTTATCAAACTATACATGGGGATTTTCAAAGGCTGCGTATTGACACTGAAAACCACATATTAATATTATCTATGTTTTGTTATATTTTTATTTATTTTGTTAAATTTTTCCAATTACATTTCAATCAGGTTTGGGCCAAAACAGCTGATGTGGGCTGCATGTAGTCTGAGCTACATGTATGACATGTCTGCCCTAGACCAATGAAATCACAGGTCTAACATGTTAATACTAACATGTTCAGTCTTCATATTGAAAGGTAACATGGAGTAGGAAACAGAGACCCAAGCTTCAAGGGGAGGGAGACCTATCTCTGCCTCTATTACATACTGACTTGTGGGCAAGTCCTGCGCTCCAGGCAACTTTCTAAGACTATAAGTCGAAAAGAATGTGCTGAGCTGCATTGGAAGAGGAAGGATCCTCACCCAGGAGTTCCCTTCACTAACGGATTCACAAGTTCAATCCCTATATCTATGTATTTTCAAGTAATTGATTAATAAGCATTCATTAAGCACCTACTTTCTACTGGGCACTGGAAATATAAAAATGATGCTAATAGTCCCTGAAAAATGTAACAGTGAACCCTGTGAGCTTGTATTCTATTGGATAAGCCAACACATATATATGTGTATCACATATGCATATAGGAATGTATATGTATGTGCATACATACACAATGCAAAATAAATATAAGGCAGTTTAGGAAGGAAGGCACTCACTAGTAGTTGGGGGCAGTCAGTACAGGCTTTATGCAGAAAGTAATACTTGAGATGAGACTTAGCAGATGTAAATGGGGCAGAAGAGGACAGAGAGCATCAGGGGCATGAAGAAGGGTCAGTGCAAAAGAAATGAAGCTTTATCTTTCCCATTTACAGGATTAATAATCAATGAAACATTGACTTTGAATCGGAAAGCAACTTGGAGGTCATTTGGTCCAAAGTCATAATTTTACAAATTAGGAAATGGAGGCCAAGAAAGCATAAGAGACTTGACCAGAATTACACAGGTACTGAGTGTCAGAGCCACGCTTCAAAGCCAGGTCCTCGGACTCCATCCAGAACCAGCATTTCCCCCACTTCATCAGTTTATCCCAGCTCTTCCCTAACTTTCCTTGCTCTGCCCTTCCCCCCAGCCTCTGGCCACCAAGTCCTTTGGATCTCATACTGTTTTTGTTACAAGGAGGCCCTGCTGTTACTCGTTCACTCAGAGAACGTATACTGTGATGAGGACACTAAAAGCATTATTTTGTAATTTAATAACTAAAGGGCTTCCTTTAAAATAGATTTATTTGAAAAGTTAATCATTACGAACTCACATCTAGGAAATGATCATGATGAAATTGATGGCCTAGCCCTTTGGTAGATACCTTAAAGGGGAAAACATCACAAGTAAAACATTTCTACAGAAACAAAGGGTATCATGGAGACCCCCACAAAACTGCTCAGTTACATGCTTTATTTTTTACTGACATTCTTTCTCTCTCTCTATACACACACACACATATATGTATACACATACACACACAAGTATTTTAAAATTCTGTTTTGTATATCACTTTCCAATATTCTTCTCCTTCCCTTCCTCGGAGAACCATCCTTTGTTTAAAAAAAAAGAATAAAAAAGACAGATAAAAAGGAGTGGGGAACAGCTCAGCTAAACCAACATATCAACCAAGTCTGATGGTACATGCAGTGCTCCACACTTGGATTTCCCTGTCTCTGGAAAGAAAGGAAGGAGAGAGGTATGTTTTGCCTCTTCAGGTTCACTATACTTCTTCGGAGCAGGCATTCCTAACTTGAGGCCTATGGACTTGTTATTTTTTACAATATTTTGACAACTGTATTTCAATATAATTGATTTCCTTCGTAATCCTCTGTATTTATGTCTTTAGAAATATTATTCTGAGAAAAGTTTCATTATACTGCCAAAGTAGTCCAAGACATACGAAAAGGTTAACAACTTCTGTCTTAGAGTAAGACTTTTTTCATTTAAAAGAGAGATTCATACTATCTTTTATCTCTTATTTCCTCTGAAAAGGTTTCTGCTAGATGTCACTGAGTATCATTAATACTCATAATCTGTCAAGAGGTGAGATTATCCCAATGTGAACAGTCTCACACAGGAAGCCCAACATTTGTATTGAAGACAAGAGAGATGCTGCAAACTCCTGACCTTATTAATGTCCCACAAATCAGCAGCAGTCACTAATCTAATAAATCTTGAGGTCTGCACACTTGATTCATAATGCAACTCAGAGTTTGAGGCTGATCAGTTCTCATTTTGCTTGCTCTGAATGCTTATCAGCAGTGATGCCTTTAATTAAATGCCAGAACTAGGTTTTGTCTCAGTACACTAGATGCTGGCTGAAGACTTTTTCTTTTAAAAGAGGCCCCCTCCTTTATCACCTCCAAGCGGGTTCTTTGGGATGGCGGCCTTAGCATAGGGGAGTGTTTCACAGTGGAAATTTAGATCCTGCAAGTCAGGAGCTGTGAGGACACTCCACTGTAGGCTGATTGGCCCAGTTCACTCTCACCTACTGCTCTCTTCCAAATCAGTTGCTACATCTTATTCAATAATGCTATCATTTCCCTAGGGACCCACAGATTAGAATGGGGTGTGTGTGTGTGCGTGTGTGTGTGTGTGTGCGTGTGTATGTGTGTGCGTGCGTGTGTGTGTGCGCGCGTGTGTACGTGTGTGCATGCGTGTGCACGTGTGTGCGTGTGCGCGTGTGCGTGTGTGTGCGCGTGTGCGTGCGTGTGTGTGTGCGTGTGTGCGTGCGTGCGTGTGTGTGCGTGCGTGTGCGTGTGTGTGTACGCGCGTGTGTGTGTGCGTGTGTGTGTGCGTGTGTGTGCGTGTGCGTGTGTGTGTGCGTGTGCGCGTGTGTGTGTGTACACAAATACCTGAGTGTGCTTGTCTTCTTATGTATTTGTTTATTTTAAATATTAAAGATTCAGATCAGTCCTTTTTCAAAGGAGGGTGGGAAGTAGCTGAGTAGATTTGTGCCCTAGGCTTCTCTGCAAACAGTCAGACATGAGATAACCAATGCCTATTTGAATTACAAACTGTACTTAGAAGTATCTAGGCTTCTACCAGGTGACAGGTATTGATTATGCCCAAATAAAACATTCAGTTTATGTGGAGAAAAATATTCAAAAATTTAAGGCTGTCTAGACGACTACAGAAGAATCAGACACAGAAAGGCAGGGTCAGGAAAATTTAACACAGACAAACTATAAGATCCACAAATGGTAGAAGATCCGGAAGTACACTTCAGTATGCATTATTAAGTGCCTGGAGGCAGCTAGGTGGCAGAGTGAGTAAAAGAACTAGACCTGGAGTCAGGAAGACCCAGTTCAAATTCACCTCAGATACTGTGTGACCCTAGGCAAGTCATTTAGCCTCTTTCAGCCTCAGTTTCCTTATCTGTAAAATGGGTATAATAATAGCATCTACCTCAGAGTTGTTGTGAGGACCAAAGGAGCTAACATATGTACAATAATTTGGAAACCTTAAAGAGCTATATAAATGCTAAATATTATTACTGTGTTAAGTACTATAGAATACCGAACAATTAATTAAGACAGAATCCTTGCCCTCATGGAACTCACAATTTAGTACTAATAAATTTCTACCACTTGTAGGGCTGGGGTCCTAAACCACAATGATCACAATGACTGAATCTTTTGGCTATGACTAAGGTCACCAAGATCACATGGCCCATGGATTGGTGATATCAGCTTTAATAAACTCTTTTGGCATTATGAAATAATTATCAAATCATAAAGGCCATCATTTAGATGTGATCACTGTGCCAACTCCCCACTAAATCAACTCTCAAACTATAATCAAGAGAATCAATCTATGGCCAGAAAAAAGATTTTAGTGTCAACTTCTGTTGTTTCCATTTTACATAACTGGATTATTTCTAAATCAGATAAATCAGTGATCTAAAAGCTTTCCAATACTAAAATTTAGGAAGATAGATACTAAAACCAAGCAGAAATTACACTATGAGACCAATAATAAGTTTAGACATGAACTTTCATATTACCTATGGTCATCATTTGACCAAGATTATACCAGTAAAATTATATCTTGTGAACATCCTGAGAAAAGGATGTTTGATGAATTACATTCGGTAATTCAGGAGAGGCTACCCTATACTAAGAAGGGTATAGTAAAATAAAATTGCACAAAAAAGAAGCATAGATGATTAAAGGAGGCACGGCAGCTTTTGAAGCAATAGAACACTCAGTGCATTATCTTGGTCCCTTTACATTAGAATACTAGGTAGAATTAATTTTGCAAAGACCACATGACAAATTGCTTTCACCTCTCTTCCTGTCTCTGTATTAATAGAGGTAGCTGTGCCCTAATGGATAGAGAGCCAGTTTTGGAGCCAAGAAGACTGGGGTTCAAGAGCAGCCTCTGGCATGTACTGGTATTTAATCCTAAGCAAGTCATTTTGCTGTAAATTTCAGGGAAGGGGCTGATCCACATTGGGAGAGGAAGTTCCCTAGGTCAGTGAAAAAAAGAGGTCTAGTCTCTACCCCTAATTCCACATAATATATCTTGCTTCTGTCCCTCATACATAACTATCATGTCCTATTTTGAACTAGGCTTATGGAGATAGATATCCATAATCTTTTATCGGAACATAAGTTCCATGATGGTAAATTCTGCAGCTTATTTATCTTGGCATTTTCTCCCACCTCCAGACACTACAACTCTATAGCACAGTTCTCTTAACAAATATTTTTGTCCATAATAGCTTGTTAAACGAGACTGAAAGAGATCACATATAAGCCAATGACCCTGATACATATGTTCATGAATGAATTAGAACTGTAGAAATATGCCCTGACTTTAAAAAGTCTAACCTTGCAAAAACTGACCTTGCCAAATTAAATCAAATCTCATCAAGTCAAGTCAACAGTCAATCACGAGATGAGCAAGATACAGTACAAAGAACACAAGATATAGTGTCAAAGGGCTTAGGTTGAAACTCTGTCTCTGTCCCTAAAATATCTGTACTTGGACTAATGTCTTTTTTTTTTTTTTATTTTGTAATGTTTAACAATCACTGCCATACAATTGCGATTTTATCCCCCCCACCTACCCCCCACTCCCCCCCTCCCTCCCCACGACTGCATACGATTCTGTATAGATTCTACATATACTTTCCTATTGAGTATATTTTCACTATAGTCATGCTATGTAGTCAGACTAAGATAAATGAAAGAAATCGTATAACAAATCAGAACATGATACACAAACACATACACATACACAAACATGATCTGCTACAATATGTGAGTGACTTCCATATTTCTCTCTCTGAGTGTGGCAGGCATTTTGCCTTGAGATCCTCCATTGGGATTTTTTTTTTTTTTTTGGTAAGAAGTTCTTGTGTTATTACAAAAATCTAAGTCTACCAGAAAAAACTCTCACACACTGTGGTTGTTGCTGTGCATAAAGTTCTCCTGGTTCTGCTCCTTTCACTCAGCATCAGGTCATATAAGTCCTTCCAGGCCTCTCTGAAGTCTTCTTGTTCATCATTTCTTATGGCACAATAGTACTCCATTACATTCATATACCATAATTTATTCAGCCATTCCCCAATTGATGGACATCCCCTTGACTTCCAGTTTTTGGCAACTACATAGAGTGCTGCTATAAATATTTTTGTACATGTGGGACCCTTTCCCATTTTTATGATCTCTTGGGGATATAGTCCTAGTAGCGATATTGCTGGGTCAAAGGGTATGCACATTTTTGTAGCCCTTTGGGCATAGTTCCAAATTGCTCTCCAGAATGGTTGGATGCGCTTGCAGCTCCACCAACAATGAATTAGTGTTCCAACTTTCCCACATCCTCTCCAGCATTTATCATTTTCTTGTTCTGTCATGTTTGCCAATCTTATAGGTGTGATGTGGTACCTCAGAGTTGTTTTGATTTGCATCTCTCTAACCAATAGTGATTTAGAGCATTTTTTCATATGATTATAGATAGCTTTAATTTCTTCCTCTGAAAATTGCCTGTTCATATCCTTTGACCATTTATCAATTGGGGAATGACTTGTATGATTGTACATTTGGATCAGTTCTCTATATATTCTAGAAATGAGGCCTTTATCCCCGAGCTTAGCTGTAAAAATTCTTTCCCAATTTACTACATCCCTCCGGATTTTGGTTGCATTGGGTTTGGTTGTGCAAAAACTTCTCAGTTTAATGTAATCAAAGTTATCCATTTTGCATTTCATAATGCATTCTATCTCTCCTTTAGTAAAGAATTCTTCCCTTCTCCATAGATCTGATAAATACACTATTCCTTGCTTCTCCAGTTTATTCATGGTATCAATCTTTATACCTAAATCATGTACCCATTTGGACTTTATTCTTGTGTACGGTGTCAGGTATGGGTCTATGCCTAATTTCGGCCACACTGTTATCCAGTTTTCCCAGCAATTTTTGTCAAACAATGAGTTCTTATCCCAGAAGCTGGGGTTGGACTAATGTCTTAACCTCTCTGGGTCTCAGTTTCTTCATCTGTAAACTTAGAGTTGGATTATATGGTCTCTAAAGCCTTTCAGTTCTAAACCTATGATCCCGTGAACACTTTCTGTGTCTCATACATGCATAACATTATGGAGGAAGGGAGAAACTACAATGAATGACACCTTCACTATCAGGTTATTACTGACACTATGGTTACACTATTATTAACACATTAGGGCTGTTCTACTAGAGACACCATAGGAACCTATACATAAAATATTTTTTAAAAGTAAAAACTGCAACCCAGATAAACAGAACCTCCAATTAACTAGAATTTTGTCTGTATGATTTTTAAAAGAAAGAACTAAATATTATGGATGCAAGTGGATAACTGAGATTTATTTTTATAAGCAGTTTTGGGGCATGTTTGTCTGAAGTTGGTAAAGACTTAGCTCAGTCTCCCAGCACATGCTCTAGTTCTTCTACAGTCTTTTACTATAACAGTTGATTCAATTCAAAAAATCCAATATATTATTTGTTAACTAGCTACTCTTGTGCAGAGCACTCTGCTAAGTATGGCAGGAGGTACATTGGAGAATGAGATAGAGTTCTTGTCCTTATGGAGCAGACAGTTTTGAAGTCAAGTGATACAACGGAAGGATCAACTGAAAAAAAGCCAGTTCAATTCTGGGGTCAAACTCAGTTGTGTACCCATGGGAGAGTCCCTTAAATCCTCCAAGACTTAATTTTCTCATCTGTAAAACTGAGGCAATAAAAATTGTACTCCTTCTGTCTCCTAGGGTTGTAGTGAGGAAAGCACTTTGTTACTTATAATGCTTTAGATAAACACGCACTGTTATGATGGGGGAGGAGAGGTTGGGGGCTTGCAGAGGACAAAATAACTCTAGTGCAAACTAAAACATGAAATGGAAAAAGAAGAAGATATGTAATGTCATCTAAGGTCAAAGGAAGACTTTGTTCAAGATGATGTCCTTGAGGTACTTCAAGATCCTAAATTATCAAAAAAAATTCAATTATATCATGCGTCGTCAGGCAGGGGAAGAGGACTGGGGCATTTCAGAAAATGTTTTGGACAACAAAGTTTAAAACCAAAAAGGTTTTCTACTTTGGTTTCTACTTTGATAACCAGTATCACTCACCCACTGAGCATTCCAGTTAATCAAAGTTTTACTTGATGAAACTCTGGGAAAAGAAGTGAAATATTCATACTGAGGATATTAAAGTCAAGTCAGATACTTCAGCCCCTAAGTTGGTTTCATAAACACTATTTGGATGTCTTGTGGAATCAGATCTCTATCACACTCTGGCATCCATTCAAGAGAAGGTAACCCTTGGTTTGACATATCACCATGAGATTTATTTGGGAACAATACATTATCTTAATATGCTTGCTTGGCCAAATGTTATAATGAGTTAACCAGGCTCATTTGAGCTATAAAAAAAATCATAATATTGCTTTGGACTTTTAAAAATATGTTTCTTCCTACGCAATATGGGTGGGTCAACACACACAATGATTGAACCAGTCTGACTGAATGATTTGGTAGGCTCAATTCAGTTGTATTTGTGATGAAATAGTATCATGGATTAACTCTTCACTGTCACCAAGGATAAAAAAAGGAAACCCCCCCCCCCCATTCCACATTGAAGACTAGGGTCTTTCTCAGTGTGCCTTTCTTCCCATCCTGCATGCCAAGGTTCTGCATATACTGTTAGTTCAAGTAGGCATTTAAAGTTTAACAAGGCATGATGGAAAATGGGAGCACCATTTAGGGAGCAGGGGAAACACAGTACAATTACAGATTCACACAACTTACCTTTGAACAGGCTTAAAGACTAACAGTACCTTTCAAGGGCTCTCTCTCACCATTCCCTATTAATCCAAACAATCATGTTTAAGTTGAGGGGTTCTTAACATTTTCTGTGTCATGGATCTCTCTGGCAATCTGTTGGTACCTACCTATAGAGTCCTTCTCAGAAAATATGTTTTTAAATGAGCAAAATAAAATATATAGAATTACAAAGGAAAGTAAGTGAAATAAGCTAAAGTAAAAATGTCAATTTTTCCCCCTATTCAAGTCCATGGATTTTTTGCAATCTATCCACAACTCTAATAATAACTGGGATTGGAAAGGAAGGGGTTGAGCATGGCCAATACTGGGATGATGACAAAGTCATTGAGTGTGAGTCCATGTTACTGAGAGGCAAATTCCTGAGCAGAAGGACACTGCTGAGTTCTACTCTAAAGCACTTAGCTCAGAATGGGATAGTGGGAGTGGCAGTGGAAACTTGATGGGACAGAATCTGGGGGTGTTGGAGAAAAGAATAAAGATGATAATATTGGAAATCTGCCACACAATTGACTATAGAGGTGAGGATAGGATGTTACCCATTTTCTCACCCTTCTAATCAAACAAACACTCCTTGGAGTCAAAATGTAGTCACTAAGGGAGTTTTAACTCCCACTGTGGAGTCATTAGCCCAATGCCTTAGCCAGTTATAAATAATATATAAACCCACCATTAAAGTTATATTATATGGATTCACTCAATCCAGAGCCAATTGTAATGAGCTGCATATTAACATAGAGAGGAGGGGAAAGAAATAAAATGTCCTGACAAGAAGCCACCTCTTCCTCTAAGTTAAAATGTTTTCTAGGAACTAAGAATAAAGTCAAAAAAATCACAGATTAGTCTCAAAGAATTCATTTCTTGGAAAAAACTGAAAACTAATAACCAAATATCTTAGATCAGAAAATTAATGTGTATAATAGTATATTTTCATTACAATAAAACATACAATATTTAATTTAACTAACTTATCACATTTGTAGAAGTCCCTATGACAGAAATATAAGGTTTTTCAAATTTCTTAGGCTTTTATGGTAGTTTGGTATTTGTTTCCGCAAACTTCACTAATAGCAGAAAGTATTCTGGATTACGAGTCAGGAGAACTGGGCTCCCTCCCCATCTTTGCTGCGCAATAATATTACACAAGGGATTACATCTTTCTGGGCCTCAATTTTATCACCTGGTAAGTGAGGGAAATAACAGACCAACATAATCAGGTCGATTATATATTGCAGAAAATTGATAAATGTGCATCAGCTCAGTGGATGAAGCTTGAATTCAGGAATTTCCACTTTTTGGTATCATGGACCCTCTGGCAGCCTGGTGAAAACTATGTCCCCATCATACTCACAATCATGTTTTTAAAGGGGGTAAGAACAGAATTACAAAGGAAACCTATTATATTAAAATGTAGTTAACAAAATATTTTTAAAACAAGTTTATGGACCCCAGATTAGGGACTCCTGCTCTGAGGCTCTAAAAATCTACTGCTTTAAGAAAATGGGCATAGTTCCTCTTCATAGAAATCACTTCCCAGGGATCATTTATGCAATATATGGGTGTTATTGAATGTAGACATTTGAAAGGAAGGAAAGAACTTTATACAGAATCATGGAATCCATGAAGAGAAAGCTTCTAGTAGAAAAAAGAAATTGACATTCAGGTATCAATTTTGGCAAAAGGATGAAAGTGACTTTGACAGTGAGTCAGCCAGTATTGAACAAGGGTGTTCAATACACTTTATTGTACTCAAATAAAATTGACTATTTTACTGCAGTTTGGAGTGTGTGTGTGTGTGTGTGTGTGTGTGTGTGTTATGTGTGTGTGTGAAAAACAAGAAAAAAGACAGATAATTAGCTTGCTTATGCAATTTTTATAGAAATTAACACCAGATATTTCAAAAATCTTGCTTTTGATTTTTAAAACTAATTTTTGAGCTTTCTATTTTGTGAATAGCCTTTAGACACAGTTGCAGTAACATTCAATTCAATATTTTAAGTTACTAGGAATGATGAGTCAGAAGTTACAAAGAGTCAAGTTTAGGATGGACATAAGGAAAACCTTCCAAACAACTGGTGCTCACTCTTTGTCCTCACCTCTACCTCCTGGGATCTCTAGCTTCCCTCAAAGACAGCTCAGGTGCCCTCTTCTACAACAAGGTCTTTCTTGACTTCCTCTACCCCTGCCAGTTTTTAGTGCTTTCCCTGGCCATTAATTTGTATTTACTCTCTAGATACAATATGCATACTTAACTTGCTGCCTATATGTGACTTCCCCTGAGTAGAAAAAGAAGCTTTTTGAGGGCAAAGGCAGTGTCACCTTTTGTCTTTTTATCACCCCCAGGTGCCCAGCACTAGTTGGCACATAGCAGGTACTCACTAAATCCATGCTACATCGATATGCATTAGGATACCATAAGAAGTAGTAAGTTCTCCATTCCTAGAGATCTGCAGTAAGAGATGGGAAGATGCCTCCTTGGAAAGAGTGTACAGGAGACTGACCCAGCTGGCTTCTGAGGTGCCTTCCAGCTCTGAGGTGCCATCCCTACTTACGGGTTCGATTTCCATATTGTAAACATGAGAATGACTGAGGAGAAAATCAAAACACATATTTACTGACATGTAGAAAACTTTGTTCTACAATGATGGATCCTGAGAATTAGGAACCCTGGAGCATCTACTCCTTGGTTTCATCCACTGGTTTTGAACCATGTATGTCTTCATAGGTGCAATAAGTTCCCATATGGGCAGGAGAAGCTCTGCTTTGGACAAAACTGCCACCTCTCTGTACCTTGGGTAAAGAAGAAACTAATAATAACAATACTATTAAACTAAATAAAATGATAAACTAATTTCAACTATTTCAATTTAATTCAAAAGATGTTTCTTGAACATCTTCTTCATATATTGTACTGTACTATTTATAGGAGAGGAGGATTTCAAAGGAGGACTGAAAATTACATATGTCTAAAAGGCTTAATTTTTTGCTGGTAATTTCAACCTCTTGTCTATTCCCAATGTAGTGAATTAATCCTATCTTCCTTATATCTACATATTATTTAATATTTATTATTTATATTATAATTATATGTAATATATGATATTAAAATAATATTTATAATTATAAGCATGGCTGGAAAACATCATGATTTTATAAAACCATCTTTGTCACGTGGACCATCACAGAGTCATAGAGTTGCAAGGGCCTTGAAGATTATGTAAGTCTAACAGCCTCATTTGACAGAAACTTGCCTAAGATCACCCAGCAAAGCTATTCCAGTTGGTGGTATCGCTGGACTTAAAACCGGGGCCTTTAGACAGTCCAGTTCAGAGTTCTTTCTACTATCTCATGCATGTTTCAAAATTTATTGTTTTCCTCTGAATACTCCTGAGTTGCTCTGTGCAGCAAATGTAACCCTCTCTCCCCGCCCCCCATCTTCATTCTGGAAGAGTGGTATGTCAACTTTTGTGGGTTCCTAGGTTCTTGGCCTCTCTTAATGCTGCCCACCAGCACGCCAACTCAAACTTCTGTGCTAAGTCCTCCAGTCTATTTAAGTCAGGGATCCTCATTCCCTTTCAGTAACTTGACAAATAAACAAGAGACAATGACTTCAGTTTCAAGTTTCCTGGGATCAAATCCCTGACCTGGAGCATGGTAACATTTACTATAACCTTACATGCGATGTGTTTTCCAGGTCCTGCTGACTGATATTCTAAACTAGATGCCCAAAGACACTAACTCAAAAAAATCTAAATAAATAAACTACTTGTTTCTTGCCTTGGTCCTCATTTGCCAAGACTCAACTCGAAAGCCTGATTTTTCAGTTGAGTTAATACTCCCTGGATGTAGGAGGTTTGTGATGTAAGTGGTGACACAGATTAGCCATGTGTCAATAGCACAACTCAAATCCACGCCCCCTCCTAAAACCAAAGAAGAGGAAGAGCCAGATTTGCCTAATACTTCACTTTCCTTCTCCTTCACAGCATATTCCTTTCATACCCCATTCCTAACAGATTTTAAACAACATAATTATTCAGCCTTCCTCAGCCCACCATGGCACAATGAATTTTTCATCCTATTTTCTGACTATTATCGTGTAGTTATAGAAAACCAAGAAAATGAAGGTGAATGGATAGGGGGGAGGGGAAAATTGTAATTCTCTTTGGTGATCTTTACATTCATATTTTCCCAGAACAATGGATGACACAGACACATGCTGCAGTTTACTATCTTGAAATACTGGAGAGAAAAGCTGGCTCTTTTTGGTTGGTTGACGACTTTAAACTCACATCCTACCTTTTGATTTTAGAAAAGGACCCAGTGAGCATATGTAGTCATCAGTGGGCTCTGGTTTGGACCCCAGATAATAACAGCTTCCATTTATATGCTTATGTAAATATCATATTTATACAGGGTTGTAAAGTGCTTTACATGGCATTATTTCATTTGATGTTCACATCCATGCTCTGTAGGAATTGCTATTATTATTTTCACATAAGAAACTAAAGCTTGAGAGGTCAAATGTGTGAGGTAAGACTTGAACTCAGCTCTTCTTGACTCAGATCAACACTCTCTTCCTTACAACACCATCACCACCCATGAGCTGCCTTAGCTACTACCCCCACATAACCTCAAATATCTACCTCAGGAAAAAACCGGCTGAACAATAACTTCATCTTTAAGGGAGCAAACCAGGAGGGGTAGGGTATCAGAAAGGGGCCAGGGATGTCTCTCAGTTGGTGAGTCACCAGAGATAAAATCTGCTAATACCACAATGCAAGACCTCTGACCCCAACCCTTTATCAATAAGATCCAGAGACTGGGAAGACTCTACCAAGCACTAACTGAAACTGATAATTTCCTGGAAAGTGCTCTAAAGCCCAAGACATGAGCTTGGACCAAGAATTTTCCAGTCTTAGTTCTACTCTGTTTTATTTAAAAAATATGAACCAGTTGGGTCTGAGTTGGTTTGGGTTTGGCAATGCCTTTTCTGTCACATGAAGAATGAAAACTGTCACAGGCTTGCCAATGGGATGGTCTGGAAAATGACTCTGGGAGGTACTTACAAAATGGTAATTTAGTAAATGCTGCAAATTAAGCTAAATTTTCTCTTTTTGCCCCAGAACTCTTGGGCAAAATATTTCTAACTAAGAATGCAATAAATTATACTGTCATATTTCAGACTTTTTACAACTCAAGCTATTTCCTGGGTAAGCAAGAACCCAATGAGGAAGCAAAACTTCTTAGGATGACTCTTGGTAACCTTTCCAATGAGCCTACGGACAGCTCACATCATGTGTTTCAGCCGGGCCAGATTACTAAATTTGGGATGACTTTCTGTGGCTTTTTCTGCAATGAAGCAATTTGGTGTCACAAAATTTGTTCAGAAATAGCTCTCTTTGTTGCTGTTTCTACACCCATTTTTTTCCATAATCTAAAAAATTTTTTTACAAAGGAAAAATACTTGATAGAATTAAAATGGAACAAAATGGAAAATTGGAAGAATGATTTAAAGTTCTATAAAACCAAATGTCTATTTAAAAAAATTTTCAGAAGCTCTCATGAGAATTTTAGTTAATTTCCAGGCTTTAGTTACCCTTTCCCAAAATGTCAACGATGCAATGAAATGAAGCAAACTTATTATAGTGACCCCAAATAAGTTCATAAACAACGTAGTGCCCAGTTGAACAAAATGAAATGAAGTCTGCATTGCCGTAAAGAAAACTGAAGAAGAGATTGGGGAGGGATAGATGGAAAAGAGTGAGGCCTACAGCAAAAGGCCTCTTTTCACTGGGAAGTCCTGGATTTTGTAGTTTACAAGGGTTAGAAAGAATGTTTCAGAATTTTGGTTTTGGAGGTAACAGAATTTGGATTGACTCGGAAATTTATCTTTTTTTAGATTAAAAATGTTGTTCCTGTCTCAGTCAGAACCATATCTTCAGGAATAGGAAACATTTCTTTTTTCCTATCAAGAGCTATATAGAAGTATGTATCTTTCTCTCTCTCTCTCTAGATATATATGTGTGTGTGTGTGTGTGTGTGTGTGTGTGTGTGTTTTATATAAAAATATATATACACACACACACACACATGTGTATATATTTTAGAGAAAAATAAAAGGATCTATTCACTTGTAAAATTAGAAATAAACGAAACCAACAGTAACACATATAGTCCAATTATCTATTGTAGCCATTTCAAGTATATGAAGGTACATCTGAGAGAGACAGAAGGGTAGGGAATAGAGGGGTACAGAGACATGCACTTGGAGACAGAGAAACACATACAAAGAAAGTAAAAAAAGAAAAGACAGATAGGAAGAAGGAGAAAGGAAAATATTTTATAAGACATAAGTTAAATCTGCTACTAGGAAATAAATAAATTAGTCCCAAACTTTTTGCTCACTTGAGCTGTGGGTGCCAGGGACCAATACTATCTATTACGTGTTACCATGCTCTTCCAACTCCTGGTGAATGGAGCACATTTTTTGGTGTCATTTTCAAATATTCAATACTTTTGTCTCCCTAGCCATTTACTTGGTATTTGATCATCTCTTAGATTCACCTCAACCTACTCATCTCTGTCCTGATCTCCTCATGCTTCCTTTCTGTTTTTAAGCTGGTCTTCTCTTCCAACGGAACTCTAGATCCTAGAGCAGTACAGTGGAAATCGCACTGCATTTGGCATTCCAGGACCTGGAAGTCCCTTTTGGAAAGCTAAGGTAACAACTTCTATGCAACTCTCTTACTCTTCCTCTTGCTTTAAACATTACTAATACAGGCTCAGCAATTGCACATGACAATTCTTTTAATACCCGAGGATGTCGTTCTTTTGGTACCTAAAGATAGGCCAGATATTTGAATGTATCTAGGCCACCTAGCTGTCCTTTCATAATCTCCTCATTTAGCTTGGGTATCCACTCCTTATTAGTCATTTTTGTTCTATCATTTCCAAAATAAAGATCATTGGCAGAGAAAAGAGAAGCAGAGTAAGTGGAACTTTGTCTCTTCTCAATCATCAGTGACCATCCCTCATCCCATTTACTAAGCAGTAACTCAATTTCTTCTTTGCTGCTTTTCATTCTCCCAATTCGGTTGCCCCTTAGTTTTTCTCATCGCATTCTGAGTGTTAGCACTACTGACACTGTTTTTACAAAACTAAACCATGTTACCCCACTGCCCTTGCTTCCATCTTCCTTATACATCTTTTAAAAATCTAAGTGGGTTGAGTTCTTTAGACAACCTCTCTTTTTCCTTCTCAATGGAACTGTTTATTCTTTAAGCCCTCAGGCATCATGGGTAAAAAAAGTAGATGAGTGGAATCCTTTTTTTCTAGATTATTGTTGAAAAAATTCTAATGACTTAACAAATTGCCACGTGAAGCAGGAGCTAATATTTTACTCTATCCCATCCTACTATTAGCCATTTCATTGGCTGGAGATCAGTCATTCTTAAAGGGGATGTGATCTTAATATAAATTGCTTTATTATTTTGCATTTTGATGTAGGAGGTAGAACTGCGTAGTGAAAAGAACATTAGGCAACAAATCAGCAGAAGACCTCCATTTTAAGCTTGGCTTTTGCCACTCAGTAGTTATGCGACTTTGGGCAAAGTCATTAAATTTCTCTGGTTTCTGTTCCCTTTGCTTATTTGTAAATGTGGTGGTTTGTAAAAAAAAAAAAAATAGGGTTCCTTCTCACTCTACAATTCTAGAATGCAAATTACACGTGCAAATGTGATGCATTACATTGCACAAACAGTTTCTTGGTACACAGATAACATTTTCTCTGCCTCTACATTTAGATGCAGATACATATATCTTACAAGTCAACCTTTTCCATCCTATTTCCCTTACTCTCAGTCTCTCATCTGTAATAGAAAGGGCTTGGGCTAGATGATTTCTTAGGTCTTTCCTGGTTCAAAATCCATGACTCCTTCAGAACTTAAAATGTAACAAAAATATGAATCAAAACAAAAGAAAACGATGACCCTAGGGCAACATGAAATGAAGGGATGGGGGATAAATGATGAATCTCATTCCATCTATAGGTAAAAGGAATTGGATTTTCCTTCTCATGTAAACATAGATGAAAGGTATCAGGTAGCTCACTCAGTTTCCTCATCTGTAAAATGGGCTGGAGAAGGAAATGGCAAACTATTCCAGTTTCTTTGTCAAGAAAGTCCCAAATGGAATCATGAAGAGTTGGGCACAACTGAAAATGACTCAACAACAACCACAACCAGGTAGCTCTGGAAATTCTATGAAGGTATCACTTGAATAATTATTAAAAAGCAACTTCCATATTTATTTCCTATTTGAAACTGTTAGATATGGAAAACTCTCAGTGATTCAATAGGTGATCCCTGGTACAAACAAACTAAGGTTGGGACCCATCACTCAGGGCATCCAAGTAGGAAGGTTTACACACTCTTTAAGTGTGCAAACATATGCTTGTTGAATTGAATCAAATGATCTTTGTCAAGAAACTGTGCAGTAGCATGTAAAAAAAAGAAAATCAAACAGCATTCCAGGCTTCCATTTGCAGTGTGAGGGTGGAGGCTTGGGAATGAGGAGCCACAGTGCCCTAGGGCAAAATTCAGATGGAAAAACAGCCACAAATATTGACTGAGCACAAAGCTGGTATAAAGTACTTTGCAAAATACTGTAAGGGGAAACAGGACTAGGTCTCCAACCTCAAGGAACTAATAATCCAGAACAAGCATCTAAAAGACACACAGGTCCGCATTCAACAGCATACCACAGACAAGGTTAGCTATGTTCATGGAAGCCATCCATCTTGCCTATAAAATGGAGCGTCTCTGCATCTTTAAAAAATGAAACAACTTATATTAAGATTCTATGCTTTTAAAACAAGGACTGAAGGGAAGACAATTATTGGTGCAGAAAGAGAACCCCGTGATAGGGATTAGAACCAGAGCTTTTACCTGACGGGGAGGCAGACATATCTCTCTCCTCTGGGCTTCTTTATTTGAAAAATGAGGATAATCACCAAAGCAGTTAGTCAACAGACATATCTTCTTGTGCTCTGCAATAAGGTGTAGCTAGAGAGCCAGACCTTCAAGTCATGATGTCTTGGGTTCAAGTTCCATCTGGACACATACTGACTGGATGACCCTAGATAAGTCACCTAACTTCTCAGTGCCTCAAACAATTGTGCAGGGTATACGAACTGCAGAATACAGCTGCCCTTTTACATTCATAGAAGAAGTTTCCTATACCAATAAGATCACACATCCCAATCAAAACAAAAAAAAATATACCAGACACTATACTGGAGATACATTCTCTGACTTTAAGAAGCTTACTTTCCCTGCAAGGGTGTAATACATTCACAGATGTGAGCAAACAACACTTACTGAGTATTACTCCTGCTGGACATCACTTAGAAGGCAGTTATTTTCAGAAAATAATATTGCTGGCCCAGTGGAAACTAACTGTGATCAATTTAAGGGAGAAAGGGAAAAGGACTTGATATTAGGGTGGCCAAGTGGTACATTAGATAGAGCACAGCCCTGGAGTCAGGAGGACAGAAAAAGGGAAATAGTTCTGATGACTAAGGACCTAGGTCCAAATCCTGCCTCTGATATTAATTACCTGTGGGATCTAGGACCAGCAATTTATCTCTTTCATGCCTCAGTTTCTTCAACTGTAAAATGAGGTACCTGGATTTGAGGACCCTGGTCAAATATGTAAAACAGGGTTAGTAATGCATGTGTGGGCTGCCACAAGGGATCACAAGAAGCAAATGAGATAATTAATGTAATGGATTTTGTAACCTTAAAAAATGCCATAGAAATGTTAGATGTTATTATTTTTTTAATTTGTAAACTTTAGTTGCAAGTAGTTATTACTTGTTCAGCATTGAAGTTTTTTGGAACTAGTGATCAGATCTGTGCTTTGGAGAGTTGATCTGGCAGCATCGTACAGAGGTTTGGAGGGGAAAGGAAGTTGGAGACAGGAGATCACTTTGGTTAAGTGGGAGGGAATGAAGGCCTGCTGAACTTGCCATTCCTTATATTTGTATATTTCTTAAACTTCTCAAAGCCCTGTATGTGCATTATCCCATCTATTTCCACAAGAAGGCTATAAAGAAGGCATGGCAGTTACTGACGCCATTGAACTGATGAGGAAACTGAGACTCACAGAACTGACAGATGACCCTCCAGCCCAGGTATAAACTTGCTCATGGACACCACATTTTTGATTTTCATGTTTTCCTAATGGAGTTGTTCCACTGACCCCCACATTGGGGATGCCTAATGGAGGCATTTGGGAATATGAATCATGGCTTATTTAGATATGAGCCCCTATCTTGGATTAAGCTTTAAAAAGTTGCAGAAACAGACCTGGGGGAGACAACCCTCCCCCACATGCCAAAGACAGATAATAGAGGTCTAAAATACATAGAGAGCATTCTACATCCTTTGGAGGATTGGGAGTGGAAGGAATCATCCTCTAGGGAAATTTGAGGCTTCACATCGTCGTCCCTCATGTGCCTTCAACTCTATCAACCTTGAACAAGCTACTGGTGGTCACCCCATCCACATATGATTAGGAGTTGACTTTCATAAAAGATTGTTTACTAAGGCATTTTTGTGATTGCTGGAAGAGTTCCACAGGCATTTTCAATATTAGCACGTGGTAACTGCTAGTAATAGTAACTATTACTAAGCAGTCATAACTGCTTAGTAATACCTCTTAAATTTCCAGTGAAAGGAGGTGGTGCTTTTTTTCTAAAGTTGTGGCTTATTATTCAAGTTAATTTTTTTTCTGAATATTTATAGCAATAGGACACTAAAAACATTTAGTCTTGGCTGTTGTATCTATATTTTGGTGCCTACACTTGTACACAAAGTGCTCTCAGATTCTAAAACATTCTCTGGAAGTGCATTGTTAATGCCCTAGTCATACAAAATGATTTTCAATCTCCATGGGAATTTAGATTTGCACAAGTTATTAGGATGTGACCTTTCCCTTAGATTTATTTTAGGATCAAGTTAACATGGTATTTCCCCAGTGGGAGTTGCTGTACTTCCTTCGAAGATAAGGAAAATAGCGATCACAAATTATAGGGAACAAACTAGGTTAGGAAAGTGTACATTCCTGCGATGCTGATGACACTGTGATCTTGAAAGAAGTTCACACTCTGTATTCCTTGGGTTTGAAAGGAAAGTCATGTGGCTTGTTAACAAAAGACAACAAAAGCAACAGCATTATGGTATTTCCCTGAAATTGACTCCTAATTGTTTCTTGTCACAACAACCAAGTCTTGTGACTTTCAAAGATTAATGAAGATGTTTACGTCACCATGTTTCCTATGTGTGTTCTATTGGGGATAAAAAAAAGTTGAAAATTACAAACTTTTAACAGTTTAAGTTCTTTTGGACCTCAGGACCTGGACTGAAGGGAAAAGGCGAATGTTCCATCAAAACACCAAAAATAGCATGAAAGAGACAACAGTTGTGTTACCTTTAAGGTCATCAGAAGAACACAGTAAATCAAATAGCTTAAAGGTTATTAATGGACCTTGAGAAAAGGAGAAGACAAGTCTTTTATTGGTGCAGGAAAAACGTGGTCCCTTTTGTGAGCACAAGAAAAATGAAGCCACGTACACCACGTTTCTGGCTTATCCATTTACAACAAATTCAGGAGTATAAAACTGAATCCCCTGTTATGACAGAGTAATGGGTGACTGGTAGATGGGAGGAATGGAAAAAAGCTAATTTCCCTTGAGAAAAAAAGGAGAAAGCTATCTGGCTGCACTTCCCCAATGCCAGTCTAGTGGGGACTACTTTGCTCTTTAGGCTGGCATCTTTGATGATGATGATGGTGGTGGTGGTTAATGGCAGATGTGGAATTGCATTGCAAATAATCAGACTTAGGAAATTTTTTTTTAAATTGACTTAACCACAGTTCATACAGTAGAATGTAAACTTCTGTAAGGTGCAGAACTTTTTTTTTTTGATACCTCTGGACCTAGGACAGAGTAAGTGCTTAATAAATACTTGCTAACAAGAAAGGAATTGACCTATTCCCATGTGGATTTGATTTAAATCTTGATTGAGCTGATAAGACTTGGCTTAATTTACTAATCAGATCAAGAGACTTCAGCATAATAATTTTCTCTTGAAAAATATATTTTTATGGTTTAGTTAAATCTTCATTCACATTCCAACATTCATTTAAAAAAATTTTTGAGTTCCAAATTCTCTCCCTCCTGCTTGCCCCTCCCACACTCATTGAGAAAGGCAAGCTATATGAAACTTCATGCGCATTCTTCATAACTCAGAAAGAGATCAAGATTTCATTCGTAGAAGATACAGAGTACACATCTCCAAGTAATGATATACTTGATATTTTTTTCTGATTAATTTGGCAATTACAAAAAAGCTGAATAACTCAAGTATTACCAAAGCTGACGGAAAGTGTTTCTAAAGTCCTGGAAAGGTGAACTATCTCAAAATGAACAGGTCCTATTCAAGAGCAATCCTTACCACTTTATACTAGACAGACTGCCCTCCCTCACTCAAAACCAAGTCAAGTGCAAGTCATGTCATCATTTCTCTGATGGCGTGGTCTTCCTCGGCAATGAAGGACGAATATACACACACACGCATACTAGACAGAATTGCTATTACCCAAAACAAATTATATTTAAATGGTTTTATTTAACTAAGCATTAAGCTTATAGTATCAAGTTTTTTTCAATAAGAAATGCATAATTATCTTCATTTAACTTAAAAATCTTTAGCAATTTTACTTAACAACCTGAAAAGGCGAATTTTGCTTCTGTTAAAGAAAATGAAATCAACCATTCAGACTAGGCAACAATGTGGAAATTTAAAATCAGTATTTTGCCTTTCACTCAACCTTCACCTTTTTTTTAAATGCATACCCAAAAACTGAAAGAAGAGAAAGATGAACTCTTCTGCCTTTTTGATTCCAAATGATTTTTCAAATTAAATTGGAGTGGTCTAAATGATAAAAAAAAATCTTTCTGTATCGGTAGAAGATTGTCTTTTCGATGGTTTGCAGAATCTATAGACTTATGTACCTTTTATTTGATTTTTTAAAATAAGTTTCATCAGTAAGTTGAATGAGTCACCTTTAATCCTGAATTTATTATAGCTATTTTATGGATATATGATTGCTAAATTCTCATATCATCATATAATACATCATGAAAGATTTGGTGCTTAGTTTCATAATTAATGAATGGACCTTGTACCAAGGGTTATAAATATTGGCAAGAAAAAAATAGGCCAAGATGGAACATGGCCTCTTGTGATCTACCCATAAAGACTTATCAAAAAAATCATATGAACATATCATGTTAGAAACTACATAACAAGAACCTACAATTTCTATTTCATGATGACATCTTTCAGCTTTAAAATTTAAAATAAAATTATGTTTATATGAATTCTTCTCTCCCTCCCCCAAACGATTTAAATTATAAAAATCTGACTACTTAAGGCCTCACTTTCTTCATCTGTAAAAGAAGGGGAGGTAGGGTCAGACTGGATGATTATCTGTCTGTCTATCTATCTATCTATCTATCTATCTATCTATCTATCCATCTTTCAACTCTAAATCTATGATTCTGTGACTTAAGTAATAACAACATTTTAAGAAATTATTGATTTTTCTCTACCTTGGTAAAATGGCCTGCTAAGTGTCAATTACTTACCAATGACAGATAGGAAAAAAGGTCCTGACTTATGCCTTTTAAGAACCAGCTAAGAAATGAAAGCTCAAGTCAACAAGCAAAGTCAAGTCAACAAAAATGTATTGCATGCCTAAGATGTGCTAAGTCATTATACAAAAACAAAGGTAATAAAATGAAGCAAAAAAAGTTCTCCGTTCTCCGCCAAGGAGTCACAATCCACTTAGGAGACAACACGAAAACAACTATGAAAAACAAGATGTGGGCAGGAGAGATGGAGAGATAATGTTGAAGGGAAGGGGCTAGCACTAAGGGGAATTAGAAAAGGCTTCTTACAGAAGATGGAACCAGTGGAAGGTTGAAATGTTTGAATTTGACCTTTTAGTATAGATTTAGAACGCAATCCTTTAGGAAACAGTCTATAACTGCCTAGAGGTTAATCAGCCTCCCTTGGTCAAATAAGAAGTCAGCTCATACCTAAGCTATTAGGTGAGTCTCCCCCCACCCTTCTAAAGAATGCCACATCCAAGGATTTCTGTACTAGTTGAACTAAATGGCCTCTGGGGTAATTTCCAACTTTGAGATTCTGTTACTTTAAAAGCATTTCTAATTCCTGGTGATATTTTTTTAAAAAATGCATCTATTAACCGATATATATGGAGTCCTTTTTAAATGCCATAAAGCCTAATCATGCAAAATGAAACAAATGAATGGTCCTAGTCCTGAAAAGAAAAGTAATCCGCCCTATTTGCTAATCTCATTTATAAATATGCCCAATATTATACCGTGAGGTTTCAAAAGTTCTCTATATTCCAACCCCTGGAGCTGTAGGCATGGCAGTATAGAGTAGGCATCAGAGTTTATTTACAGAAGGCAGGACTGAACTTTGCATGTGGATACATACAGAAAACGATAAAGATCTTTGTGTCCCATCAGTAATTTACAGAATTGTGATTTGCTGCACCCAGCACACCTATAATTGAATTCCTTAGCCGTAAAATCACTGGGACCAAACAAGTTCAGATAGCATTTTTCTAAGCCCCTTCCCCCACCACTTGCCATCAGTTAACATATTTCTCATAGAGTTTTCCTTCTTTTTATAGATTCATTTGTCTTAGTTATAAATTAACCCCACAGGCGACTCTCCCAGCTGCCTGGGCTCCAGAGTTTCCTGTGTACCAAGTTTCAGACTTACAAAATTTATGGTGCAGGAACCATTCCTAATGGTGGATAGTTGGTGGGGAATATCCTGAAAGGATCTGGGTAGAAAAACTGCCCCAAAGGTTTGTGGCTGATCAGGGAGGGGCATCCTGACAAAGGAGGCTCAGAGGAAATCCCAGGGGATGAGGGAGAGCTGTCTCTCAGGATTTCTGGTACTTCCTGTTTCATGGAAAAGTGTACCATTAGTGGGGATTCTGAAGTGAGTAACAGCCCTGAGATTTTAGAGACTTCTTCCAAAAATCTAAGATTTCTTAAAAAAAAACACACACATACAAAAGTGTGTGTGTATACGTGTGTGTCTCTCACTCTGTATATGTGTGTTCATATGTAAAATGTACACATACATGTGTATACACATATGTGTGTATACATACATAAAAACTCTCTATAAATATATAGAGACAGAGACCTGTCAAATTTTGGCCTCTGTCTTTCACATCTGAAAAGTCGCTATTTTTTGTACATGATCTCAATGTTTGCAAAAAACCAAAACTTCTGAGTTTTTAAGTGATACATATTCTGTCCCACCAGGACCTCAAGTTCATTAGGTCCAGTTCAAACCTCTTCTTCTCTTACAAGCTTAGAGACTTCCTCTGGACTTCTCCATTTTTGTCAGTGGTACCACCAATATCCTCAACTGTCCAAAATTGAAAGTTTGGTGATCTTTGATTCATTTTCTTCCCTTGTCCCTGTGCCCTTGTTCAGTAACACCGCCCCCACCCATCCCCCGCTCAGTTCCGATAGATTTGTCTAGTTCCAGTGATTCTACCTCTACAATACCTCATTTCCCTTGCTTCTTTTCTGTTCCTATTGTCCCTACCTTAATTAAAGCTTCTAGCTAGCTAACAACACAGAATTCTCTTAACTAGACTCCCCAACGCCAATGTCTTTACTTTCCAATCCAACCAATACACTGTTTTCCAAATAAAATTTCCCAAAGCCCACTTCCTATTATGGTGCTCCAAAACCTTCAATGGCTCCCCACTACTTACTGAAAAAAGAAACAGTCTAAACTCAGTAAGAGTCCAGGTCCTCAGCAATACAGCCTGGACCTGTCTTTCCAGCCTCTTTGACTGACAGGCACTCTCCAGTTCAGTCAAGCGATATTATTTATGGTTTCCACTCTTTTCTACTGTTGCTCATGCTGTTTCCTCTGGCTAGAAAGCCCTTACCCTTGGATCCCTACTTAGGGACATATGCATCCTTTCAGGTCTAGCTTAAATGGCACCTTACCAAATGAGAGCCTCTCTTCTGAGCCTCCCTTATGCTCAGCACATATTCTTCTAGGGACACATTTCATTCTACTTTGTGTTACTGGTTATTTTTATGCTTATCTTAATCTTTTGGGGGAGAGGATGAGGGAAAGGCCCTACCCTTCCTAAAACAATTACGTTGTCAACGAGGATTAGGTCTTCATTTTCATATCCCCTTCCATGCCGCCGATAGCATCTTATACCTAAGAGGTATTCACTAAATATTTTAAAACTGAATTAATATATAATTTCCTCAGGAGCACAGATACACCTAAATTTCAGCTGGTTCCTCTTTGCCAGTCTCCCTTCGCTTAATCCAACCCTACTGATCAGATACAAGTCTTCTGGTAATATTCAACCTGGCTCAAAGAAGTGTAGAACTCTGAAAGCAAAACTGAGGGGACTGCAAAAGATCCCAGGATTGTGCCAGTTCTGAGTTGGTCTTCATTTAAAACCTTTAAAGCCTTTCATGACCTGGCCTCTGCCGACTAGTCTTCTTCCATATTTGACTCCCCTCTACATACTCTATGATCCAGTTACACTGCTCTACCTGCTGCTTAGCACACCCAACAATCCAGTTTTCGACTTTGGGTCTTCTACTGGTCTTTGTTCCTCATGCCTGGAATGCTCTCCCTCCTCATCTCTACCTGTGGTTTTCCCTGCTTCCCCACTTTCTGTAAGCTTCACCTCTGCCCGCTACTACCAGAACCTTCTATCTGATATCACCCCTCCTATTTGTATTTACACTATATATACATATATATATATCTTCTATTTCCATAATTATTTGCATATCGTTACCCCCTATTTGACTCCTTGAGAGAAGGTGCCATTTTTTAAAAACCGGTTTGTATCTTCAACACTTAACACAGTGCCTGGCACATAGAAAGCATTTCATAGATGCTTGCTGACTGACTGGTACCCACTGGAAACTGTAGGAGAGGGTAGCCAAAAGGAAGGTGTAGCGAATCTTCTGAAGGGATGGGGAGTTACTGATTTTAAGTGGTGGCTGAGCTAGAAAAGAGTAGGGGTAAGGCAACCAGGAGAGGTTAGTTAAGAAGACTAAGGAATACAGTCCTAACCTAGACTCAATTTCCAACCCTCTCTGTCCTTCTATAGTTTGTGAAAGAACTGAAACTCAACTCTGGGATACATTAAGTTGCTGAAAATTGAGCAAATATTGCTGATGCAAGTAACTCCATGATGACTTTTGACAATTCCTCTCTCAGTCATCGTGGCTTCTGCTGATTGTGCTATTTAATGACTTTAGAAAAGTACTACCAGGGTTCCTCAAGATACATCGAGTATAATTAATCAAGCAGCAGGTATTTATTAAACAGGTTCATGGGATACAAATACAAAGGGCGAAACAATCCTTTCTTTCAAAGAGCTTTTATGTTCTAAATGAGTCTCATGAATTTTTCATGCTCTCTCAGAGCATCCACTTGTTTAGCTAGTGATTTTTAGGAATTGCTGGATCTCCCCAGAGACAAAGCCCTACCATCTGGACCTACAGTCCTAGGTATTCTTGGAGTTAACCAGAGGTTTCAAGAAAAGACTTAGGGGATTTGGCAGTATGACCCAGTTGTAGGCATGGATACATCGCTTGCAAAGGGCAAGCATTGACTTGGCACTGTGCTATAATGAAAAGTAGTGATCATCTGTGTTGGTTCCCTACTCAGGGACCCCAATAATTTCACTTTTATTAAAAAATACTATTTATTAGTCAACAGCCATGTCTGCTCCCTTGAAAGCAAATATGATCTTCTCAAATCCACAAAAATATATCAACAATTTAGGAACACAGGATTATAACTTTAGAGTTTAGAGAAGGGACTTTGTGGGTAACTAGGTGGCACACTGGATAGCAGGTAGGACCTAGAGTTAGGAAGACTCATCTTCCTGAGTTCAAATCTAGTCTCAGACATTTATTAGCTATGTGATCCTGGGTGAGTCACTTAACCCTGTTTGTCTCAGTTTTCTCATCTGTAAAATAAACCGGAAAAGAAACGGCAAATCACTCCAGCATCTTTGCCAAGAAAACCCTAAAAGAGGTCATGAAGAATCAGATATGACTGAAAAATAACTAGACAACAAGAATGATGGTGAAGGGACTTTAGAGACCAAGTAGCTCAAAACATTTTACAGATGAGAGAACTGAGGACAAAGACAACTTAAATGATTTATCTAAGACCACAAAAGTAGCAAATTGAAGAGTTGGCATTTGAGCCTAGATGTTCTCAGGCTCCAAATTCAATGCAGTTTTGATCTCTTCCCCCAGAACTTAAAATCACACTTGACATCATCGGTCTCTTGACCTGCCTGACTCCCATGTCCCATGCTGATGCTGGGGGCTGTATTAGCATAACACAAAGAGGGGGAGAAAGGGAAACCGTGTGAGCATGGACAGTTTCTTCATAAGTAAAACAAAGAGGTTGAGATTTGATATCCTCTGAGGCCTTTTCCAGCTCTAGAGCTATGACCCCAGGTTGATTCCGGCCAGGCAAAAACATTTATTTCCTTGTTTAGAATGAGAGCAGAGCTATAACACTGAGTACCCTCATCATGGTACTAAACCCTGAGCAAAAGTGAAGTTGGCAGAATTTGTCCTCTTAGTGCTTCCCTCTCTCATTTCTAGATCCTTTTCTCCTCTTGCGGTCACTCTCCTTATTGTCCTACCAGGTGTCTACCCTGGGTGCCATTTCCCATGATCTTTGCTTCCAACTTGCTCTCAACTCATACCTCACAATGGCAGTTTAAGTGGTCAGGTTCCCCAGTAAGACTTTTAAAAGTCTCAGAGAAAGAAATACTTTATAGACCAAAAGGGGACAAAAAATCTCAAATGGTGAAATCTCAGACACTGACAGGTATTTGGAGACCAGATTTGGGGACAGGAGACATTGCTGGCGTTGTTCATATCTCATCATTTGCATAGCTGACTACCGTACCAAATCGTAGATCCAGTCCTGGGAAGGCAGTTATTCCAACATGTAGGCTATCAGAAATGGGCAAGCAATTATTCTTTTTGGAGCTAAGCATGAAGAGGAAAGGAGGGAATGCCTATATGCTTAAAAGATTTTAATCCTATGACATACAGGGTAGAATCAAGCTTAACATCTTTAATATAATTATAAAATTGTGGGGTCTCTTTGGTTTGCATGTGTGATTTCATTGGGGTAGGTACTTCATAGTGTGGAAACCTTCACAGATGTAGCCTGACAACTCATCTGTTAAGTCTTAAATGGGTATACAAGGTCACTGAGAGGTTCAGTGACCTGTCCATGATCACATGACCACTGTGTCAGAAGCAGGTCTTTCTGACTTCAAAACAACTCTATCCATTATACCCCACTGCCTTTTTATGAAAGGCTTCGAAACTTGAGTTAATGTATTATTAGCCACAGAAAAATAAGAGTAACTTGAAAAACTGATTAGAGATTTGTTTCTAAGCATTTATATGTTTCACCATCCCTAGGTCTCTGTCCTATCTTTGTTTTGTCTTAGGAAAAATGTGCTACTACTCACTCCTTGAAGGGGATGGTAAAATATCATGGAAACTACTAAGATAGTCAAAATAAAGTTTTCTAAGTAATTCCACAGTAGAAAAGAACATTGGGAAGAAAGGGCTTGTTCTTAAGAAGACAAAGTTAAGTATAGATTCAGTATTCAAAATAATTTTTCACCTACCTTAAAGTTGACTCAATCTAGAAAACTGTCTTCTGACTGTATATGAATATGCTTTCAACTCTGTCCTCTTCAGATCTGAGAAAGAAAAAAACAAACTTGATTTTAATATATGATCACAAAGTCTTTAGGGAGAACCCAGACAGTCTCCCTCTGAAAGAACAACTCTTCCCTCATCCTAAACCCATGTAAGTTTAAGAATAATGGTATAGGATGGAGGGCCAGAGGAACCCACTAAAACAATTCCTACATTAGGCACCATTCTGTTTTCCCCCACTGGCTTTCAAATTTAGTCACTGATCTTGGGATGGGTTCCACCTCCTTCTCTCCAGAGAGGTATTATTCACTTAAATTTCTTTTAAAATAGTAGTTATTTCCAGTTACATGTAAAGATAATTATTAGGATTCACTTTTTAAAACAATCTGTGATTTCATTGGTTTTGGGAATTCCTGATGAGAAAAGCCCCTTTACCTGTTCAGCAACTCAGACAGTTATCTGGTGGGGAGGGGAGTGGGGAAATGAGAGGTTAAATGACTTGTCCAGCCATTATGTGCCAGAGGAGACACTTGAATCCAGGACTTTCTGCCTCTAAGGTCAGTTCTCTGTTCTATCCCCTTCTCCAGGTTACATGGAGCTAACAATGACATCTGCTTCACAGAGATGCCTATAGATTTATTGTCATAACATCAGAGATTTAGAGCTTGAAGGGGCTATAGTGCACAGAGTGCTGTGCCTGTAGTCACAAAAGCCTCCTCTTCCTGAGTTCAAATCTGGCCTCAGACATTTACTAGCTGTGACCCTGGGCAAGTCATTTAACCCTGTTTGCACCAATTTCTTCATCTATTAAATGAGCTGGAGAAGGAAATGGCAAACCACTCTAGTATCTTTGCCAAGAAAACCCCAAATTGGGTCACGAAGAGTAGGACACAACTGAAAAACTGAACAACCACCACAAGGGACCTTATAGACCATCTAGTCCAAGGATTCCAATCTCATTTTACGGGTGAGAAAACTGAAACCCGGAGATATTGGCACCTATCTTAGGTCATGGAGGTAGTAAATGGAAAAACCAGGATCCAAACCCAGATCTTTGGACTCCACCTCCTTCTCCCTGCCTATTGTCAGCTCTAGGAAGCATTCATTACCTCAAAATAAGTTACTTGAAAAATGCAACAATATCTTGGGGATAATGTCACTGGATATAAGTGACATATTAGCTTAGTAGCTGCAGGTATAACCCATACACTATGAAGAATTTGGGAAGCAGTAAAGACACGTTCTACTTTCAGTAGATAAACAACAGTCAAATGAAAAATGAGAATAGTCACTTTTTCTAAGTCAATTGGGGGTCAGATTTGGGACCTATCCATTTAGAATTTTATGAAGAGGACAAAGGAATCTCACAGACGTTGTCCTCTCTGGGAAGACAAAATAATGCCAGTGCCAGGAATCATATCAGTTTCAGCCTAGCAGTCCCAGCACCCAGGCAAAGAAGAACATTTTGTACATTCTGACCCCAAAATAAACTCTGAGTTTTCTTCTCTCTGATGCTAGTACCTCTAGCTTTGTGCTTCCCATACTGCTAGACTGGCCCAGTGTATCTTATGGAAGCAGAAGACCTCAGGGTTGAAACGTTCCTTCATGTTAGAGTTCAAGCCAGTTCCAATCTGGAAAAGGACTGCCCAGTTCCAACAGAGTTTTCAAGTTTTCTTTGAATAGTTATTATCTAGTACCCTTCGGGGTATGGCATATACTGTGAATACTACAGCTTTGAACATGAAAAGCTGTGCTGGTACTGAGTACTGCTATTAATAATAATACCATCCCTGCTTTAATTATAACAAAGCATTTATTTTTAGAACTGAGTTTAGAGTTTTAAAGTTGGCGGTCCTTCATGCACTGCCCTTTAACCTCCCATGCTTTTGGAGGTTTTTTTTCCTTTGTTTCCTTGGCCAAAGTGATTAGACTATAAGGAGGAAGCATGGTGCAGTATGCCATTTCCTTCTCCAGCTCAAGGTTCAGGCCTTGACTTTATTACCTGTATGACCTTGAAAGAGAGTTACTTATAGACTTCATCTGTACGTCATCTGTCAAAAGAGGGTGTTAGACTCAGTTGTATCAGAGGTCTCTTCAAGTTCCAAATCTATGTCCCTATGGCCCTAGGAGATGGCAGTGTGGGCTCCTACTATGAGTTCATATCAATGCCACTCATCCTTGTAGCACACAAGGTTTACTAAAGGGACACATAGATTCCTTATAGCACAGAAAACACATGAGAACTGAAATTTTGGAAAACAACAACCAAATCTTTTTCTTTAAAATTCAAGTATTCCTACTCCTTCTCTTCTGTAGTAGCAAGATAGAGAGGTCAAAGGATCTTGGATTGTCAGGGACGGCAAGAAATTAAAGCTGTTAATTAATGTATTTAATACTGAATGAAGCAAAAGTAGCACGGAGTAACAGACTCAAGAAGACCAGGGTCTCTAGTCCCAGCTCCAACATGAAACTGCTGTGATTCTGGCTAACTAGCCCAACTCTTCAAGCCTCATTTCTTAAATGGAGGAATTAAACTAAATGAGGAGGCAGATGTCAGGAAAACTGATCTTCATGAGTTCAAATCTGGCCTCAGATACTTAACCCTCTTTGCCACAGTTTCCTCATCTGTAAAATGAGCTGAAAAATCTCTGCCAAGAAAAGCCCAAATGGGTCATGAAGAATCGGACGCAACTGAACAACAGTCACAGCAAGGTTCTGGAGCTTGATGATTTCAGTACAATATCATTTACAAGTGAATCTCCAAGGTGAGAACTCTAAGATACTCTCTCTCTCTCCCACACACACACACAAGTATGTATATACATAGATGTATATAGATAGATAGGTACATATACAAACATGTATCTATATAGACTCATTTATGTACACACATATATAGGTATACAATATGGACATACACACAGATTTATGTATATACACATACACATTTATGTATACACACACACACACACACACACACACACAATAGTAATTCCAGATAATTAAGATGAGGTAAAGATATATTATTGCAAGACAGAGTAGTCAAGAAGGTTTGGGGAAAGAGTTTGGACCCAAGACAGTCCCTGAAGACGGAGTAGACTTTGAACAGGTGGATAGGTAATTAGAGGGAGCCACTGGAGTTTCTTGAGCAGAGAAGGAAAATTTTAGGAAAATCAGTCTGGTGGCAGTATGTAGGATGGATTAGGTATGTGTAGGTGGTAGTGGTGGTGGTGGTGGTGGTAAGCAACTCAAGGACGGACAATTATGGGAATACGAGCATGAGGCAATGAGGGCCTAGACTGGAGCAGCAATAGTCAAGCTAGAAAAGAAAGGGGGCATATTCAAGAGAGATTTTAAGAAAACACGGATAGAATTTGGTGACTGAGATATGGGGGAAGTTTCAGAGATGACTCTGAGATTTTCTGAGCCTGGCTGACTGGGAGAATGGTGGTGTTATTTATGGAAAAGGGAAGTCAAGAGAGGGAAACCAGTTTGAGACAAAGATGATGTGTTCAATTTTGTACAAGTTGAACTTGAGGAGATGGATGCAGAAATGTCCATTAGGCAGCTGTAGCTACAAGACTGGACATGGAATGGAAGAGGGGCAGTATGATGTAGTAGAAAGAAGATGGACTGAGAAGCAGTAGACCTGGATTCTAGTCCAGGTTCTGTTACTAAATGCCTATGTGATCCTGAACAAGATATTTAACCTTCCTGGGCCTCAGTTTCCCCATCTGTAAAAGGAAAAGTTGAGACTACACATTTTCTGCGCCAGCTGCTAGTCCCTTTCCTCCCAAATTGGTTTGTGTTTATTGTGTATACATCTATATATGTATACGCTGTCATCCCAAATTCTTGATGGCAGGGACTGTATATATCTCCAGTACATAGCACAGTGCTCAGCAAGCCTTAATCAATGCTTGTTGATAGACTGACCAGGTGATTTCCAAACTAAGATCAAAGATAAAGATTAAGGGTCATCAACATGAAAGTATTAGAGCTCATTGAGGCAGAGAGAGTTCAGAGCAAACGCTGAGGATCATACCTTGATCTGCATTGACAGGGACACAGAAGGAAACTCAGAGGAAGAAAAGATATCAGAAAAAGAAGAATTAGTAGAGCAGGAAAAAAACAACCCTGTCTAGGGCTGATACCTGAAAAATAGGGGAGCAGAAGCTGAAAAGAGTTTTGGTCAGGATTGTCAGATGCTGGAAAGAAGGGCAAGAAGAAAGAGAACGGAGAAAAAGTCAAGTGGTATTTGGCAAGAAGGAAGTCACCAGTGACTTTCAGAAGAAAGGTTTTAGTTGAGTTTGAAGACCAAATCCAGATTTGGGGCTGCAAGTGAGGAAGTATAAGTATAGGTGTAGGTATAGATCAATTGCGCAATCTTCTCCCTCTAGCCTTCATCCGCTTGGATTCTACTTACCTAAATAGGTAGTTGACTTCTTTATTTTAAATCTATTTTTATTATGATTGCAAGCAACTTTACAAAAAGGAATGTAGTTTATGTAAAACTTTATTCACATCACTCCAAACTCTCTTAAGCGTCTAATTAAAATAACATATTACATATCGTCAATGTGTTCATACTGTTTTTAAAATGTCAATAACTAGCCTCATTTCTCAAATATATAGGGAAATGAGTCTAATTTATAAGAACAAGAGTAATTATCCAAATGATAAATTGGCCTAAGCTATAAAGGGGCACTTTTCAGAGGAAGAAATCAAAGCCACCTATAGTCATATGAAAGAAGTGGTCTAAATAATTATTAATCAGAGAAATGTAAATTAAAATAACTCTGAGGCATTATCTCACACCTATATGACTAACAAATATGAAAGAAAAGGAAAATGACAAATACTAGAGGAGATTACCCCTAGTGGGAAAATGGCAACACTAACGTACTGTTGGTAGAGTAGAGAACTGGTTCAACCATTCTGGAGAACAATTTGGAACCATGCCCAAAGGGTTATAAAACTGAGCATACCCTTTGATCCAGCAATACCCCTACTAGGTCTGTATCCCAAAGAGATCAAAGAAAAAGGAAAAGAACCTATAGCTACAAAAATATTTAAAGCAGGTTTCTGTGGGAATAAAGAATTAGAAATTGACAGGATGCCCATCAATCGGGGAATGGATAAGCAAGTTGTGGCATATGATTGTGATGAAATACTATCATGCTATAAAAAATGATGAGCCTGATGATTTCAGAAAGTCAACAGAATTAGGAGATCATTGTATACAGTAATATTTTAATGATGATCAACTGTGAAAGACAGCTAATCTGATTAACACAATGATGCAAGAAAATTCTGAAAGACTTATGATGAAAAGTGATATCATCTCTAGAGAGAGAACGGATGAACTCTGAATGCAAACTGCAGTATAATTTTCTCACTTTCTTTATTTTCCTGGCTTTTTTGGCAGCATGGCTACTATGGAAATATGTTTTGCATGATTTCATATGTGTAATTGATATCATATTGTTTGACTTCTTAGCAGGTGGGGGAGAGGCCAAAGGGAGGGAGTTTCCCAAAATGGAATGATCAGGTTAATGGATATGAATCATTTTATAGTTGTAAAATGTTACAGACTCTCTAACCATAAAGACAATGCCAATAGCAACGATCAAAGAAATCTGTTCTTCCATCCCTCCCAACATTGGGTTTTATCAGCAATTTTAATGTAATGTTAGCCTAAAGTTGTTTAATTTGAATGTTTTTAGTTGCCAATAAGATCGTTCATTTTTCTATGTCAATTTCACCTAGGCAAATTGTTTATCTCTTTTGACTTTATTATTTATGGAGTCCAACCTAACATTTCATTACTTGTGGCATTTAACTCTTCTGGTATAACTCGGGATCATTCCTCTATATTCTCCGTCTTTGGTAATTTGTTTTCTAGGAGCAAAAGATATTACTATAACTTTATTTAAGAATCACCATATAATCTAATGTTTTAACTTACTTCACATTTAATTTTCAGGAAAACAGAATAAGAGATTTAAAATATTTGCATAGCAGTAAAGAATCAATCAAAGAATTAGCCAACTGTACAAGAAAAAATATCTTTGACTTATATAACATATGGGCACACTCCCAAGTGATTTCAATAACAAGATTAGTTCTATTTTCTATTTCCATTAATTCTATTTTCAAACTATCTAATTTTTAATCTGAAACAAGACTTCTAATTACATTTCGTTAACTGGGTTATCCAGAGACCATGAAAGATGCTTCCCCAGTTGGAGCCCAGGAAGACGAATTTGATACTTCAATAGAATAAAACATTTTAGAGAAATCATTTTTTGCTACTGGAAGTAAAACTGAGGTAATTTAGCCCAAGTGAGAGAATTAGCCTGAGGAAAAACCAATCAATGTGTTCCATTCATTCAACAGATTCTTCTTGGGTACCTCTTACATGCAGAGCACTTTAAGAGATGCGAAGACAACGCATATTAAGTTTGAAACATAAGGTTTGTATAGATGTCTTCATAGGAGATATAGTCCAACTACAGAACTTGACTTCAAATATTTAAATTATGTCTGATTGTCAGCCAGAAGATGATGACCAGTCAATTACTATGTGTGTTGACATTAATAATGTGACTGAGGGAAGGGGTGAAACAAGTAAGAATTTCTTAACAGTGGATGGTGTTTTATTTGGGAGGATTCGGAAGCAATAGTGCAAAACTCATACATATCCACTCACACAGACACATACACACACACACACACACACACACACACACAGAATGTCTGTATATAAATGTATAACTATATGTACTTTAAGAGAAACTGTTAATTCCATTATAAGAGCCTAGAAATCAGGGATCTACTACTACACGTGCAAAGTACTGTGTGGGACACTTTTTTTTAAATGGATAACAGCTGTAGCTTATATTTCAATAACCTATAAAAATAAACTTTCAGAGGTCACCACAATCTAACTTCATCCTAAACTCAAGGACCATGGACAACCCAGGGAAATTACTTTTAGAAGACACTGTGAAATAACTGCATCCGAAACCCACTGGCAAGGGTCATTGACTACTCAACCCTATCCCTCCCAAAAAACAAATAAACAACCTAACCACACACAAGGAATCAGAAACTTAATTTTATTTGTTTAAAAGTGAAATATAAAGTATTCCGTTAGACTGCTTTTAAAATTGAGAAAAGAAAATACGATAAATAAAATTGTTCTGTTCCATATTATTGAAAGTTAAAAAAGTGCCAAGAAGATGAGGGCTAAGTGATAAAAGCAAAGGAAGAAAAAGAAAGGACGTAAGAAATGGAGGAAGAAAGGAAGAGAATACACAACAGAAGCAGAGAGATGAAGAAAGAGCGAATACGGGACAGAAGAGGAGGGAAGAGCATAGAGAGGGAGACAAAGGAAGAGGTACTGAGGAGGAAGGGAGAGGAGAGGAGAGGGGAGAGAGAGAGAGAGAGAGAGAGCGCCAGTTCTCCCTCTTCTCTCTCTCATTCTAAAGCAAGTGAGTTGTCTCATAGAAACATATGTAAAGCTTGTCTAGTCCAATCCTTTCATTTTACAAATGAAGAAACTGATGTCCAAAGTCTGAGATTCAAGCTGGGTCTTCTAACTTCAAATTCTACTGTGCCATATTTCCTCTTGGAATGTGAGAATCAGAGGAAGTTATCACTGTTCTCTGATATATCATATCAAAAAGAGAGATTATGAGAGCTCAAAAATCTGCAACCAACAGCCTTTCAAATCAGGAGTTTCATATAGGATCAGAGATTTAGACCAGACAGACCTGAGACATCATCAAGTCCAAAACCTTTAGAGATAAAGAAAAGAAGACCTATGGAAGTCAAGTGACTTACTCAAAGCCACACGGCTCATAGTAAGAGGGCAGAATTGGGACCAGGTCTTGAGACTTCAAACACAGTCCACTTTACATTCTTTCACATTGCCTTAAAGAAACTGGTCTTGTGAGTGAAAACGTAGTCACAAGAAAGACAGCTATTTTTTTTTAGCTCCCTATCTTGTTTAAGGGTATATATCTTAAACAAGTGTTAAGGTAATACTTTCAGATAAGATGAGAATCAAATGTAATTATCTTTCTAGAATTAAAAAAAAAATGTGGTCATTTTTCAAGGAAAAAGTTATACCTTTAAAAACTTCTCAAAATTTTAAGACTACTGTTTTTAGCTCAGAACAGAAACATATAGGAGACCATATCACAAAAAGGGTTGGATTCACAATATGTTCCTCCAAAGTAAAGAGAACAGTTTCCCAAGAAAACTGAGGCTCTCTACATGCCTAGACTGAAGTCTGTTTTGTTTATATAACCAAATTGGATCTTGCTCTATTGCTAATCTTTTTCCTTCAACTGATAGTACAAAGGCCATAATAACCTGTCTAAATTTAAAACAATCCCTCTTCTCTGAATTAAAGGCATATGAGAATTCTCCAATGTGAGGGTGGGACTTTAAAGAAACCAAAACAGGTTCACTTGATCCTTTGCATGGGGAGCTATTCTTTTAGCAAAAAGTGGGGAAACACAATGTTGCTAGCATTTTGCTGGTTTTTTTAAGACTAAGATGATAAGCCTGAACCTCACAGAGCCTCAGTTTCCTCAACTGTAAAAATGAGGGTAAAAAAAGAGACTCAAATAGAATAGTTATATTGCAAACCTTGAGGATATGCATAAACTATTACGGATATAACTTTACATATGATACGTATATGTGTATATATGTATGCTAAATAGTATAGAGTATGGTATACATGTATATACATACATACAAATATATAGTAGGCATATACCATATATATACATATGTGCGTATATATATTATTATGCCTCAGAGAGCATAAGATCATACATGTGGAGCTAGAAGGAACCACAGAGGCCAACTGGACCAACCCCATCATTTTACAGATGAAGTTACTGAGACCCAAGGAAGGAACAGGACACGAGGTCACACAGGCAGCTAAGGATCTAAGTCCCTTTTTTTCCCTTTTCCTTTGTCCTCCTCCTGCCCCCATTCTTATTTCAATCCAGGGCTATTTGGATGGCTTTATGCCTTATGGGACTTTGTTTGAACTTTTACCCACACAAAAATGGCATCCCCAGTATAGCTCTCTCCCTGTTTCCTCTTATGGAGTATGATGCCCAGACTCTTTCAACCACAGTACAACATCACAGAAGAAGAAAGAGAAAACAATGGGGAGATTAGCTGCTTTTTGACAATATCTTACTTAACTTTGCTTTGTAGAAATCTGCCTTATAAGTCACTTGAAAAAAATAATAAGTCACTTGTAAGAAGAATATATTTTAAAAACTTAGATTGGAATGAATGCTACCTCAGAGGACAGTGATTAAGAGAGAGGGGTGTGTGTATACATGTATGTACGTATGTATGTATGTATATGCATACATGCATAACTGTGCACAGAGATATGTTGACAATCAAACCTACAGTCATTTCTAGGTTAATGTACTCCAAGATACAGAGCTAAAATCTCACTTTCTGCAAGAAGAAGCCTTTCTGGATCTACTTTAAAGTTTAATGCCTTTCCTTCCTGCTATTGATCATCTCCAATACATAGTTATCTGCATGTGATCTCCCCCATTAGATTACTTAAGATTAGGGACAGGTTTTTACCTTTCTTTGTACCCCCACCACTTAGCAAGGGGCCTGACACATGGTAATGGCTTAATAAATGCTTCTTGACTTAAGAAATCCTTAACCATTTTTGAGTGTGAGCCAGGTGAAACCTATGGACCCTTTCTCAGAATCATATATTTAAATGCATGTAATAAAATATAGAATACATACATTTACAGGAAACCATTTATATTGAAATACAGCTATCAAAACTTTTATAAAACAAATTCACAGACTCGAGTTTAAGAACTACTGCCTTTAAGTTCTATGTCCTTTAAGTTCTATCTATAAGATAGGTTCTGTGAAAATGGACAGAACAAAGGGGTGCATTCTAATTCAAGCAAGACATTGCTGTCAATTTCTTCACGGAAGAAATAGAAATGTGTCTTCCCAAAGAAGCAGTACTAAGTAGGATGAGGGAATCATGAGAGCTTCAGAACTGTAAAGAACCTTGAAGCTCACTCATTTCATTATTCAACCAACACTCAGTCCAACATCCCACCTGTGATAGAAACACTTAGATTTCCAATGCATGAATTCCACCCACAATAAAGGACTGGTCAGTTATCAAGGTAGTCAGCTCCTAGTATAGATAGCATTTTAGTCTCAATATCCCTTTTAAAGCAACTTTTTAAAGTTGATTGGAGGTGAATTTGGGAGAGCTCATCTTGGCTTTGCTTCTTTTTAACTACTTCCTAAAAACAAAGCCTCTCCCAGCAACCAGGCTAGCCCCTTCCTTGTCATTCGAAATTTGCTCATATGGCTTTTCCACACTGGAATGCTTTTCCATTTCTTTCTGCCTTATCTTTCACAGTTTAGCCACCTTCGTAAGGCCTCCATCAACTATTCCAGACTACACTGGGTTTTCTTTCTTCTCTCTCTGTGTGTGTGTGTGTGTGTGTGTGTGTGATATTCTAGTGTTTATTTATGTTATGGAAGGTACACTTGAATTTCAAAAATTTCAAACACATAAAAGTGGTTAAGGGCTGACATTTTATCAACATCTAATAAGTGCATGAAAATGTTTACTATGCAGCAGGACACAATAGTAGTAGGACAGTTAGATGGCACAGTGGATAGGCTGACAGGCCTGAAGTCAGAAAGACTCATCTTCCTGAGTTCAAATCTGGCCTCAGACACTTACTAGCTAGGTGACCCTAGGCAAGTCACTTTAACCCTGTTTGCCTCAGTTTCCTCATCTGTAAAATGAGGTGGACAAGGAAATGGTGAACTACTCCAGTATCTTTGCCAAGAAAACCCCAAACGGGGTTGTGAAAAGTTGGACACAATTGAAATCACTCAACAACAATATGACAGTACTAATGCCAACAGGGCACCACAGACGTTAGTCTAAAAAATGTCCCCATGCCTTGTACAAACAGCATTTGCTGCTGTTTAAGAATACTGGGGCTGGTCTGCTTCTAATGAGCAGCAGGCCCATCACCTCTTCAACATTATATAGAGTCTTACTACTTAGTTTTACTTCTTCACAAGATTATGTGATTGAGTTGAAAGGGACTTTATAGAGATAATTTATTCCATCTCCACCATTTTCCAAATGTGAGGCAGCTAGCTGGGCAGCATGCTGGAGTTGGAAACCAGCCTCAAACACTTAGTAACTGTGTGATCCTGGGCAGCTCATTCAGTCTCAGTTTCTTCACCAGTAAAATGAGGATCATAATTGCTACTATTGCGTTGAGTTGTTTCAATAATAAAATGAGACGACACGTACAGCACTCTATAAACCTTAGATTGTCATAGAAATATTAGCTATTACTATTATTACCATCATCATTATTATAAATGAGGAAACTGAGGCCAAAAGTAATTGCATGGTTTGCCTGTAGCCACACGAGTAATAAGGAGTAGAAAAAGAATTTAAAACGAAATCTCCCAACTCCAAGCTCAACAGTTTTTCCCAAGACACTAACTCATTATTTCTACTCATTTTAACATTTATTCGTATGTTGCCCTGTACTTAACTATAATCTCCTGGAGGGCAAGGGACCATGGCTTACAATCCATTTTTTAAAAAAATGCCCTGGTATACTGTGGTGCCTACTATAATTCTTTATTAAGTAAGTGAAAGAAAATTGCATGGATTCAAGCAACTCCACTTCTTTCTCTTCTTTTCCTTCCAGAACATCCTAAGTCATTAATTCACTAGAAAAGGACACTGGACTTGGAATCAAAAGTCCCAAGCCCTAATTCTGCCACTTGAAGGGGTATGGCTATGTTTTATCATCTAACTTTTCTGAGCCTTGGTCTCCTCAGCTGTAAAATGGGCATAACATTTGCCCTACATTGTTTGTTATGAAGAAACTACCCTGCAAACTGTACAGTACAATACAAATGGGAGCTGCTATGGTTATTATTTATCATTAACACTGCTGGTGCCCTTCCCTTACGCCAACAGATGAACAGGTGCAACAGTGGGAGTGGGGTGGCAGGCTGCCCATGGGAGAAGAGGGTACAAACTCACTACAGTTATTCTTTCTTATTAGACTCCTACATCAATAGATTAATTCCTACAGAGAAAGAGTAGGCGCAGATTTCATAAGACCATATGAAAACTGGTCCCTCCAATTGTTTCCCTAGTATATATAAATCATTACCCCTGTCTTCTATCTGATTGGGTGCTGTTTAAGTCACATACAATGGCTGTCTTATGCAATAGATGTTAATCACAAGACTGAGGCTGCTTTAACTGCTCAATACTATAATAAAAACAATTTGAGGACATATAGGACAGCTGAATGAGTCAATTAATTCATAATTATTGTGCCTTGTTAAAAAATATAATAAAAGACCAACCGCTTAATGACTATTTAGCAAATGGCTAAATATGACAATAAACAAAAACTTCCCTTTTGATCCTTTCCCATATCTACCAAGGGTGATATTGTTGATTACAGAGAAGTGGGAATGCTTCTAGGACGATAGCACTCAACAGAATTGGTTCCATTTGCTATGGGAAGCTTCCAAAGCAGAACAGTAGCACACAACTCAAGCCCTTGGGCTGTAAAAACCTGTTCTTCGGACCCAAACAACGAAAGATCCAAGGTAGAATGTTAAAACCTATAATTAACATTTTTCCCTTTCATATCCCATCTTACCTGCTCTAGAAAATTCAAGGTTCTGGCATGGATTTTAAACCACTGTGGTTCCCACTGTCATAAGAAAGACATTCAGTCGAGCTTCTTTCATATTTGTCAGCAAGGACAGTGGTAGAAACACAGTTATTTCAAAGAAATTTTTTTTTAAAGAAAATTCCACACCTATGTTTAGAATCAAGTCAATTTAGCAAATACTTACTGAGTGCCTACTAAGTGCCAGTACTATGGTAAGTATCAGGTGGGATAAAAAGAAGGGTGAGGTCACGTTCTTAGGAACTTCAGATTTCATGGGGTGCCCAGGATTCATACACATGAAATCATTATGCCATGATATAAGATAGTAAAAATAAGGCTTATCATGGAAAGGGACCTTAATGATGACCCAATCATAAGGATAGCAGAACAAATGCCGGAAGGCACTTTATGGGCCATCTAGCCCCATCATCTCATTTTAGAAATGAAGAAACTGACATTCCCAAAAGGTTTACTTTTCCATGTCTACAAAGTAGCAAAACCAGAATTTAATCCCCCAAATGTTCTAACTTCCAAACCTAGCATCGCTTTCCCTGGCCTCCTTCAACCAAGTGTGAAATTAATTCAGGTATGGCACTCTGACCATGGTAAATATCTGTTGCTGAGCGGAATTAACAATTTTCAGGATTTGTATGGCAGTGTTTCTTCAGTGCCACTCTATGATTTGGAAGGAGGGGGTGAGGTACAGCATATTTATATTTCTAGCTATACTTAATTCACAAATCAGTTTGTATTTTCTTAACGTATCCATTGATAATGGGGAAGGCAGGACATAAGAATGCTACATGGCTGAGGAAATCATCCAGAGATTAAAAATTTACTGTGAACCATCAAGAATTAACTCTATGTCCAGTGTTTTTGTTCAGGGTCAAAGGTCATTCTGAGACTTAAAGTCAAAGAACCTGAACATTTTGGAGTAGAAAGGAATCGAGTTCAATCAATTATCTCTTGGAAAGAAGCTCCTCTACAAGAGATAATGATATTTATAATTAGTAATAATACCAATAATAAGTTATCATTTATGTAGTTCCTACTATGTACAGGACATACTTTATAAATCTTATTTGATCCTTATAACAACCCTGGGAGATAGGCGCTAGTATTATCTCTATTTTACAGCTGAGGAAATTGAGGCAAAAAAAAAAAAAAAGATTACATGACTTGCCCAGGATCACACAGCTAGTAAACATCTGAGGTTGGATTTGAATTTGGGTCTTCCTAACTTCAGAACCAGCACTCTAATGGTCATCTAGTCTTTGCTTAAAGACTACCAGGAAGGGGAGAGATTGCACTGTGGGAAAGCTCTATCAGTGAGGAATTATGAGATCTTGAGAACTATTGCCAAACATTCTGTGACCACTGCATGGAGGTGTGGTTTAAAGACTGTCCCTCAGTCACCCTGTGGTCACCTACACAACTTGATGAGAACCAAGGAACTGGAAACTCTGGTCTTACCATTCATGGGACAGTCACTGTTCATTGTTATCTTTCCTTGTGCGTGTTTCAGCCTTTTCACCTAGACCCCCTCAAACTCAGGGACAATGTCTTCTGTTCCTTTTAGAGTATGCCACGTGGCTTGCCTGGCACATAGTAGGTGCTTAAAATAATGCATACTGACTGACTCATTGACACTGAGTATGTTGTAGGAACTCAATAAATAGTGACAGGTCAATGCAAATTGATCTGAAATGAATTCAGGAAAAATTAAATTGAATCCTTTGATTCTTCCTGACTCGAGCTTTATGAGAAGGGACTACCAGTGCCAAAACTCCAGAACCAGTACCTTTGCTTTATCCAAGGCAGGGCTGTATAGTGGAAAGAATACTGGGCCAGAAATCTCAAGAAACCTGGGTTTGAGTCCTCACCTCTGAAACTGATTTGCTGTGGGAACATAGGCAAGTCCGCCAGTGTCCTCATCTGTAAAAATGTGGATAATAATACCTGTAGAACCCACCTGAAAAGGTTGGTCTGAGCATTAAACAAAACCATGTTGCTAAGGCAATTAAAATCTCCAGCACTATATAAATGTCAGTGGCTATTTTAACTCCATCTGGATTCCTTAAAAAGTGCTTTCTGTCTGTTTTTTTTTAAAGATTTTTTTAAAGGGGTGGATAATTTCCCCCCAAAAAAGTTTCACATGGTTATAAATCTGCTTTTAATTGGTTACTTGGATATCTTCTGTTGTTTTAATGACTAAATTGAATCAATGATCTGGCCAGTGAGATGGGCAGTGCAGTTAGTAGTTGCTATGCCAGAGAAAATGATATGTCCCAAAATGTGGTCAATTAAGATAAGGTCTTCTAAGGTTGCACAAATTCAAGCAAAGCTGTGAATCCTGTAGTTGGTCATACTGCCCTGAAACATGTGATTTCCAGTCCAAAGGAATGTAAAGGTATACCTTTGCTTTGTGGGGAAAAAAAGTTTTCTAAAAAGGTAAATGTGAATATAATTTCTAAACATAAAGTTTTATTTTAAAATCGTTAATAAAGCTTATGATCAGAGAGCAAACCTAAGTGATACAGATAAGAGAGGGGCTATTTACAGAATGAGGACTGAAGTCCTGGGTGTGGAGGTGGGGGAAAGAGGTGGGGGAGGATGAGTTCTGGTCTTTGTCTCCTCTCCACATCTGTTTCTACTCCCCTATAAAGGTCAAGTCCAAGGGTGTAGCTCAGATATACACCAGCCTTGATTCAATCAATTATCCCAAATGCCATGACTCAACCAACCTCAATGTGGTGTCAATGGGTCACACCCCATCAAGGAGAGATCATCAAAGTCCCAAACGTGCCATCATTCATTCAATAAGGATTTATTAAGCATCCGATACGTAGTACATCTCCCTAGGCTCTGAGGTTACAAAGACAAAAATATATGTACATATCTTTGTGCCCTCGAGAAACTTATATTCTACTGGGGGTTCCAGTAAATAAGTAAATATTATGCAAAGGGAGGTGAGTGGGAGATTGCCTTGTACAGAGAAAAGCAAGTAGGACACTTTGGTTGAAGTTTGGAATATGTAAGGAAGAATAATGTGAAATAAGTGCAGAAGAAGAGGATGAGCCAGAGCATGAGGAGCCTTAAGTGTGAAACACAGGAGTGTGTATTATATCTTATAGGAGACAGAGAGCTGCTGAAACTTCTCAAGCAGAGAAAAGGGATGATCAGGCAGCTGTGTGAAGGCTGGATTGGAGAGGGGAGAGGCTGGAAGTTGAGCAAATACAGGTAAAAAGCAAGGAGGGCCAGATTAGGGTGGTAACCTTTGAATAAAGAGAGGCAGGGTGGGAGAAAGGGGTGGAAATGAGAGATATTGTGGAGGTAGAATCAACAAGGACTGACCAACTAATTGGATGTGAAGTGAGAGAGAAGAGTTAACAATGACTCAGTGCCTAAAGGTGATGCCCTTAATAGAAAAAGGGAATTCAGGAAGAGAGGTGTGTTTAGAGGAAGAGATAATGACTTCAGTTTTGGACATGTTAAATTTGAAATTACTATGGGGCACCCAGGTGGAAGTGTCCAGGAGACAACAAGTGATGTTCAATTCTTCAAAGAACAGGAGTAAAAAGATGTCACCAAGGAAATGTATAACAGGAAAAGATGAGAGGTAGCCAGCCAGAGGGTTCCATTGGTATTTTCAGGGTGTCAGGAGAAAGGAGGGCCTCCAGCATTTTGGGTGAACTCCTGTAATGAAATTATGGGAAGACATGGACAAGAGGCACACTAGATGGGTTATCAATTATGTATTGTTGGAGGGAGCTATGAAAATCGATGAAGTTATTGATACATATGAATATTTTGATGACAGGGAAATTATCTTTAAAGCCAAAAGAAAGGCCTCCTTTGCCAATACTATCAATCTTGTCCAAACCCTTCTTGGCCATACTCTCTACGTAGAATGATCCTTAAGGCCTAATGCATAATATACCTATGTCTATCTACCTACCTATCTATTATATGAGAAAATATATATTCAGCATATATAACATATATTCTAGGTACACAATAAATCATAAACACATATTTCATTGAATTGAATAAGCCATGGTACAAAGAATTAATCTTTTGATTACATCTGAGTAGAGCTGCATTAACAATTAAGACTCATGTCAAAAATCTAATTCCCCAAACTCTGAAAATCTACATTTGCATGTATAATAATAATTACTAACAAGGAGACTACATTTGAATAGTACATTCTGTCAGAATTTCTTTATCCTAGCTAGAAATATTATTAGACGTATAGGAAAGCATTTATAGAAGGTAAGCACCTTGAGGGCAGGAGCTATCCCACATTTGTCATTGTTACCACCCTAAGCCTGGTAAATAGTATGTGCTTAATAAATACTTGTTGAATGATTCTAGAATGTCCATCCTTACCGCAATGTACCCTTTCAATGTGTGTGTGTGTGTGTGTGTGTGTGTGTGTGTGTGTGTGTGTGTTCCTTCCTGTGGTTCCTTAGTAGGAAGCCCAGAGAATCAACTCCCTTGCACCAACATGGGGAAAGAGAGGATGCCCTCCCATTGGGCAGGGCTGTCTGCCCAAAGAAGTCAGTACCCAAGACAGTACTTACTGCCTCCTGCTCAGTTGCCTCTATGATCACTAGCAACCCAGCTTGGAAAAGATCAGGATTTACTTCATTTCCACCATCCTCAGGTTGACTTCATTAAAATGGCTCCTGTTCCCCCTCTCATTCCCGATTCATTAATCAAATTATATCTGGGTCATTTGTATCTTAATTTGGAGACTTGATATATATCTCTTGAAAGTTCAATCTTCGCCTAGTGGTTCTCAAAGGGTGTGCCCCCTCTCCAATTATACCAAACTTATCCTAAAAATCACAGGCAGATGTTCAAACTTCCCCCCTATCTGGTTCTACGTTCCTCAGGGCAAGGAAATATACTATGCCCAGAGGCCAAAACAAAAAAATGAAAACAAAACCTCCGGCTCCCCAAACTTTGGAAAACTACACTGCCCTAAGTCAATATTAACTATGAGAGCAAGATACTTGATTCAGGTTAATATTTTTTCCAAGAGGAGGTGACATTTTCATTTTAAAAAATTAGAAAAGTCACAATTACATTGAAAGGAAAGACTAGAACAGACTTCATTTCGTCCAGTCTCCTCATTTTATCAGAGGGTGACTTACCTGAAGACATACAGGTTAGTTGTTGTTCAGTGATGTTGGACTCTTTGTGACATTTGGGTTTTCTCGGTTGGAGTGGTTTGCCATTTCCTTCTCTAGTTCATTTTGCAGATGAGAAAACTGAGGCAAACAGGGTTAAGTGACTTGCCCAGAGTCACATAGCTAATAAGTGTCTGAGGCCAGATTTGAACTCAGGTCTTCCTGACTCCAGACCTGGTGCTTTATGCACTGGGCCACCCCATCTTTTAAGTAGTAAATAACAAGTAAATCCCCTCACTCTAAACCTGGGGCTCTTTCCAATTTTCCGCTATTCTATTTTCCCTCCAACTGAAAGCTTGTTCATTGCCCAGTATAAATAGAGGGTAAAAAATCCTCTTACAAATTGGACAAATAGTCACAAATTAAAGAGAAGAGGGCAAAGATGAGAGGCACAGCTACTGATATAAAAAACTTCAAAATAGCTTTTGAAAGGGTGATTATTCATGTTTTTGCATGAATAATAAACAATAAAACTTAACAATTTAATAAATGCTGTTCAATTCCAAAGCAATGAAAAGTTCTTCAAAGATGTCCCAAAGAAAGAGAAGTAAAAACTCAACCCCCCTAATCTGGGTGAAAGAAGAAAGCACTCCCCAGGGCTCCCTTTGGGATTTCTTGTACAATACAATGAAAAAGGGGAGGGAGCAGGGGGAATTGAATTAATTCAAGAGCTATTTATACAGATTTTAAAAAAAATTTTTTTTTCTGGCAGTTTTACAATTTTCACACAGAGGACCAAGGTTGCTGCAAGAGGGTTTTGGGGAAACATCTGTTCTCATGCTATTTTAAACCCTTGTTTAATTTGTTGGGTTATTATTACAACTATACAACATGGTTATCTAGGCCTCTTAATGGCCATTTGCAAAGGAGCCCTAAAATCTGCAATGGTTCTTTATTGGTCACTAATTATGAATATAAGTTCAATGTGAGGGAAGGAGAAGGAGAACCAGACATTTAGTTTGAGAATTGTCAAAAAAGGAGTCTTAGGGGAGAGGAATGGAAAGGGATGGTTTAACAAGTAAATAAATAGCTCACAGGAAGACTGATGATCATGTACAAATGTTATATTGGGCAAATGCCAAGCGAGACAACCAAATGTTCAACCCACTTCAATGCTACCTACCCATGTGCCCTCTCCACAAACAATCTACCTCTTCTGGCTCCCAACTGTCATGGTACTTTGTAAATATTGCTTTCCTCACACTTTCACATTTAAGGTTTACTATATAATCCATGTAACTTTTTTTGGCTTTTCGCAAGGCAATGAGGATTAAATGACCTGCTCAGGGTCACACAGCTAGTGAGTTAAGTGTCTAGAGCTGGATTTGAACTTAGGTCCTCCTGACTCCAAAGTTGATTCTATCCACTGCACTACCTGGCTGCCCTAACCACATAAATCTTAACTTCCCTACCAAAGAGGAAGTTTTGAAGGCAGGAAATATGTCTTATTCTGTTTACTCCCCTTCTGCCCCCTATGTCTTATAGAATCTCAATAACTATTTGATGAATAAGTGAATGAACAGATTTGAATTAATCTTGACTAGTGGTGATAACAGTTACTGTTTGAACACTGATAATGATAGGAAGCTTATTACTTCATAAGGGAGATCATCTGGCATTCTCCATAGCTCTGGTAGGACACTGTTTTTATTTTTTCCCTAATTTTGACCTGAAATCTGTTCCCCTTGTAATTTTCTTCCAGTGATCCAGATTCTGTTATCTGGAGGTAGTAGGGCTTTTTGGGATCAGACTCATGATTTCATTGGTATAGGGAATTTCTGATAAAGAAATTTCCCTTATCAATGAAGGTCAATACCTGCTTTGTCACTTACAATCCTCCCAGCTGATATCTGGAGTTGCACAGAGCAAACTAATCCCTCTTCCAAATGACAGCTTTTCAAATATTTGAAGACAACGAATCCTTTTTAAGCGACTCAAAGGGAAATGGAAATAGAACTGACAGGTACAAGTAGACAGCACCATATTTTCAATTTGACATACACACATGAGTTAGCATTAGGAATCTCTTCCAGGAAAAGTAGGATGAAAAAAGGGGGTACTATAGTTATATAGCACAAATGGGGGGGGGGGAAGGAGGAAGAACTATCAGAACAAGACCCAGAACATATTTGGTTTATCTTTTCTATAGAATATATAAATGAACATGAGATAAGCAACTTTCACTGGTATAACAAAAACCCCACTTAGGAATTTGCAAAACACTTGACATATAAAGTCTCGCTCCTCCCCTAAAATCTTTTCTTTTCCATAGGCTCACAGGGCCTGAGAGCCAAAGTGGAAATGACTTACAGGTTATCTACTCCAATCCCATTATTTTGCAGGTCAGAAAACTGAATTTCAGAGGGTTACGTGACTTGTCCAAGGTCACACAGGCAGGTAAATGAAAGAGGATGGATCTGAACTCAGGTCCTTTGACTCCAAATCCAGTTAGGTTCACCCTGTGTCATATTACCTCCAATATCCTAGGTTCTTTCAACCTGTTTACCAGTTTACTTAAATGTAGTATCCAGTCCACATTTCTCCATTTTAGTCTCAAGCCATTAATTCACTGATTTATTTATTCATTTCAACAAATAGAAGGTGTGCCAGAAGTCTTGGTGTATCTCTTAAGTTTTTACCTTTTTTATCACCTGTATATAATGATTTAGCACAATGAATGACAAAATGGAAACAATAAATAACATAATATGGCTCACGTCTTTATGAAACTTATTGTCTAACAAGAGTCTGTCAAATGTCTTGTCCTGATCTACCAATCTGGCAGCTCTAACAGAAAGATATTGGAGGAGTTGGTTGGTTCAGAGGTCCTTGGTAATAAAATGAAAAGGATGTTGAACATCTAATTAACAAACTAGCTGTAAATAAATAAATGAACTGAGACTGAATATCTATTTCTATATAAATCTTATGATTCCATGATAAGGATGTCTCATAACTTTAGGAGAAATTTAAATTATTACAAATAAGAGAAATTATTATTTAATGAATAATAAATAGCTGAAGAGATGCTATAAAAACTAAACAATAATGGTCTATATCAAAGGTGTAACACTGGGGGCCTGAGGAGGCAAAGTAGCTCCCAAGTGGTGAGAACTGCTGCTGAATCACATTTAAGTGAAATTGGGAAATGTTTAGCAAAAGAAATTTTTAAAAATCCAACATAAATAATATTAATCTGTGGTTTTTCTAAGTCAACATGTGGCCTGTAAAGATTCCTTGCTATTTGAATTTTATACCACTGATCTACATGACGTCTAGAAAAAGGATCTCCAAAGAGTAAGAATTTAACTGTATGGATACATTGCTGCCCAGGGGAAAGAGGCCCTTACGTGTGGTAGAAAGATATACTTGTCACTAGAGATACACATTTAGTTCATCTGGTTCAACCACATCTTGGAGAAAGTATACTACAATCAATCAACAAGCTCTTATAAAGCCCCTACTATGTGCCAGGTCCTTTGACTCCAAATCCAGTTATAGTCACACCAGGCCATATTACCTCCAATAACTTAGGTTCGTTCAACCTGTTTAGGTATTCATCAGAAGGCTGTTGGAGTTCCTTTGACACTGAGATTCTGAGTATGACTTTTCAACCAGTAGTTACTATTTAACTTAAATATAGTGTCCACATTTCTCCATTCTAGTCTTAAGCTAAGTGCAAGGCACTTAAGATAGCAATACTACGAATCAAGCAGTCCTTACTCTTGAGGAGCCTGTTTATATTCCAGTGGGAAAGAAAGCAAATTACATGAGAATGTACAGAATAAATACAAAATAAAAGGTAATTTGGCAGGAAGGACATTAGTAGCTGGGGGAATTTTGAGGGCTACATTTTGAAGACTGGGCTTGATCAGAATCTTGAAGGAAGGAAGAAAGGAAGAGAAATTCTATGAGGCACCAGTAAGGAGGGAGTGAATTCCAGGAATGGAAGATGGACAATGCAAAGAGTCCTGCGATGTGGAGAGTCACATGTGATAGAGAGAGAGAAGGCCAGTTTGGCTGGATCCCAGAGTGTGGGGAAAATTGTAATGGCCAACTAGGCTGGAAAGATAGACTGGGGCCAGCTTGTGAAGGGTTTTACAAGAGAAACAGACGAGTTTATATTTGATCCTGGAGAATGAAGACTATCTGGATTCCTTTGATCTGATTCCTGGCTCACCAAGAAACTTTCAGAGTACAGTATTAGTTTCACACGTTCCCTGAATTATACACATGTCTATTCTTATCATTGGGAAGGCATATATCACATTCTAAATAAATGCAAAGATCTTCTGGTTTATAAATTAGCATTTTGTAAGTTATTACTGTAAATCAATTCCTTAGTGCCTGACATTCCACTTCCAACCCCGAGTTAATTGATAACAATCAAGGTTCTAAATCTCAAAAGCTAAGAACCAGACCTTGAACTCCTCCATGGTCATGTCACCAAAATACAGGCATTCTGGAAGGCTCTCTGCCTTAGCAATTGGACAAATGGTACCTCTCGCCCTGCAGTCTACCTCCCCACGTTCTTTGCATTGCCACTAGTTCTTTCAACTAGGGAGAAATCACCTCAGATGGATGACTGCAGAAAGTTCTTTGTGAATAGGCGGGAAACAAAATTAATGGCAGCTGAATTTGGACACTAACAAATTTTTAAAAAGGATGAGTTCTGAACTCATCAGTTACAACCCAAAAGTTGGATCTAGAATCACCATTGACTCATCTTTCCAGGATTGCTCTAGCCAAAGAAGGACCAGGATCCTGGGAGGATACTAAGCAACAAATACTAAAATGACAAAGCATGATTGCTGTATGAAACTATCATGTTTCCAATTAGTTCCTAATGCTTTAGGAAAACATGGAATAAAATGACCCTACAACGCACCTTGGCTAACCATGTTCTCTATCTTTGAAAGCTGACTGACATGCTTATTTTGATAAAGTCTTCCTCATTATGGACATACATATCATTCATGCTTTCCATCTTTCTCATACATGTACAAGTCAACATGTACACCAGCTGTCTCACCCACCCCCACACTTGAAATACATCTTTTAGGATCTAATCTCTCTAGCTTTCATCAAAGCTCAGCCCAAGGACCATCTCTTACCAAAGACCTATCCTGGTCATCATTCAAGTTACAAGTACTTGACTTTTTATATTATATTTACTTATATGAATTAGGAGATCTTCCCTCCTTCACCTCCCACTCTCACCTTAAGTTCTTTGTGGGCAGGGATTATCTCAATAAGTGCTTACTGTATGTACCAGGCCCAGTGCTGAGCACTAGGGATACAGAGAAAGACTGAAAACTCCCTGGCCTCAAGAAGCTCACATTCTGATGGGGAAATCCAAAGTGAAAATAACTAGGTATATACACAACAAATGCAGTGTGGAGGGAATGTAATCTCAGAGGGCAGGATATTGAGGGAAGAGGGTTGAGAAAGACTTCCTTTGTGGCCCCAAAACGGTACTATGGAACACAACAGATGTTTAATAAATGTTGAATGAATGTATAACATAATGTACATATTTGCATGTAGATTTTCAAAAGAGGTAATTATCAACCAGCGGCACAATTACCTGTCAGTTCAGCAAGATGGGACTTTGGGATTCTTTGTCTTGGATTTATAGGCTTTAGTTTGACTAAAGTGGAAAAACAGAATGACTTGCAGGTAGGATGCTTAGTCATGAGGGAAGATGATGAGCTTTTCCTCTCTGTAACATACAACCTGCTACTCTATTCACAAAACATATGAAATTGCTTTTGAGGGAACTGCCTCGTTTCTATTTACCAGAAGCATGTAGATTTACTCTAATTATCTGATGAAATATCCGAGGAAAAAAACTAAATGAAGCAAATACTGAAATTATTTGGTGGAACAACTTTATAATTTCAGTTTTTACTGATAACAGAACCACATAGAAGAAAAGAAGAGAAAGAAAAGAAGAAATGAGAAGGAAAAAAGGAAGGAAAAAGGAGGAGATATTACTAGTAGTTTCATGTCTTCATTTAGAAAGGAAGGAAAGAAGGAAGGAATAAAAAATTTCTCTAAAAAAATTACTTAAAAATTTAAAAAATCAAGAAAGAGAAAGAGAGGGGCAGCTAGGTGGCAAAATGTATGAAGCATGGGCTCCGGAGTTAGGAAGACCCGAGTTCAAATCCGGTCTCAGACACTTACTAGCTATGTGTTCCTGGGCAAGTCACTTAACTCTGAATGCCTCGAAAAAAGAAAGAAAAAAGAAAGGGAAAGAGAGAAAGAACATAGTACCAATAGCTATACCTCTTCAGTCCCTTTTTTTCCATCATGAAAACCTGGACAGGGTTAAAATGATGACCATTTTAAAAGACTGAACAAGCTAAAGCTGAAGACACAGGTGCACTGTCTTCAAGGTCATGGAAAAAGTAAAAGGCTGAAATGAAGAGTAAAAACACAGATAGTTTTATCCCACACATTGGTCATTAAACCACAAATCAAAATGGAATATTCCTTAGGCAAACGAATACTAGAAAATAATAAAACTGTGCATATTCAGATGTTGGGAGAAAAATATTCTGGGAGATGAAATTTCTAACTTCTGTTATTCATGAGAAAATGAGTGTAAAGAAAAGGAATATCTTTTACCCCTCGATATTTTTCAATCAATCAATATTTATTAAGCACTGACAAGGTATCAGGGACAGTGCTAAATTCTGGGGATACAAAAAGAAGCAAAAGACTATTTTTGCCCTCAAGGAGCTTATAATCTACTACATTTTTTCCAATTAGCCTTTTAAGTCTAGCCCTAGAGAAAGTTGTTAAGTAAAGAAATGTTCCCCTTTTCTCCTTCTCATACCCATGATTTTGTCTTTAAAGCCTGAAGAGTCTTTAGAGAAACAGGAGACAAATAGTATTAAAGTCTAAAGACCAGAGTTTGAATCCTGGCTAATACTTGCTGTGACTTTAGGTAACATTCAGTTTACTCAATGGTAAAATTCCTAGTGTAAATTCAATGACCTCTGAGGTTTCCTTCAGAAATTAATCCCAGGATACAAAAATGACAGCCTAAGGTGTTAGCTGAAATTTAAGGTGTAAAGTATTTATTTGCTTTCCAACAGAGGAACTCTAGAAGACAGAAAACCTTCAAAGAAAAAGCTATAGTGGAAAGACATGAGGTAGGGTCCATATTTGCAGAGGGCAGATGAGAAAATTTCATTCTATTCCCATCTGATAAGTGCCTAGGATCTGAAGATCTTTAAGACTGGCGCTGAGAACACAAAAATGAAATAATACCATCCCTTCCTTTAGGCGGTTTATAATCTAATAATCAATTGATCAATAGACATTATGAAGCACCTAGTATGTATCCGGTCTAGCAGTGGTAGAGAGCAGGCCTAGAGCCCGAAAGACCTGGGTTCCACAAAGATAGAAGTCAGATCCTGTCAGTCCTCAAATATAATGAAAATATAATGAAAAGCAGCTAGCTCTGGAGGTATTTAGTTCTCCTCAGCTGGATCCAAATAGATTCTTAGACACCTCAACTCATACTCTGCTTCCCAGAGAGACAGGCTGATAACGTGGCTAGAAAGCTAAATTTTGGAGTCAGGAAGACTTGGGTCCGAATCCTTCCTGTAACACTGGCTGTGTGACCCTGGTCAAGTCCTTTCATCTTTCTGGGTCTCAGTTTTCTCATCTGCAAAATGGGACTTATAATACAACCTACTTTACAAGGCTACTATTGTGAGGTTCAAATCAGAGAATATATTTAAAATACACTGCAAATCTTACAATCTGAGTTATAATAGCCAGGCCTCTGCCCAGCCACAATACAGCCTAGAAGTTGTGGGGGCTGAGGCAAAGGTCAGGGTGTTTTATTATTTCTCCACCTCCCTGGCATCTTCCACTTGGGTAAAATACTGTGAAGAACTTCTCTCAGCAAGTATATATCAGTCTGAGCTCTGTCTACTAAGACTTAGAACTGGCTTCGGTGAGTCTCATTTACATCAAACAATTCTCCCAGAAAGCCTGTTATACTGCTTCAAAAGTCGTGAACCACACATCAAAAACAGGAAAGGACTGGATTACTTTGCTGAGCCATAAACCCAACCAAACACCAATATTCATTATTTTACTCAGCTACAAACCAAACAAAAAAAAATTAAATACGTAGTGAATCCGTTCCTACTAGAAATACCCTCGATCTGTTTCCTAAAATGATTGAGCTGAAACACTTTTGCACACTGCTTACATTTGCCAAACTGACTATAAATCAAATCACTATCATATGATTCAGGTTCCTGCTTCCAAAATTACATTTCTATTTTGTATTGATTCTGGTAGCATTAGCCGATGAGGTCATTTCTTCCTGTCACAAGAAGAGTACTGTGAAGTTTAGGAAAGGACCTTCCCTCTGAGATTTTCTGGCTCTTCTATGAAATGACCCATTGGATACAGAAGCCCTGGGGTCAGTTAAGTTGCTTGCTTGTTAAGTGCCTTTGTGCCAGGCACTGTGTTAGGGGACAGGGATACAAAGTGAGAAAGCCAAAAGAAACAGTTACTGCTCCCAAGGCATTTATTTATCAGAGAAAACAATTTGTGCACAGATAAATACACAAAACATAGATGGTGTAAATATGAAGTCATTTTTTTAGGGAGGGGGAAGGAGACAGAGGGACAAATAACTGTGGAAATCACAATGAGGGAAATTAGCACTGATTCTTGAAGGAAGCCAGGGATTCCAAGAGACAGCACGAAGGTGGGAGAGCGTTCCAAGAATGGGGAGTTAAGTCTGTAAAGGCACCCATCCCAGGGGGGATTGGAACCTCTCATAAGGGAAACAGAGTGTGGTTCAATTTCTCAGTAATGCAGTACCTGAGGGAGAATGGAAGTAAATAGAGCCTGGAGTGCACTAGAACTGTTGGAGCCTCGTGAGATAGGGAGCCATGGTGGCTTCTAAACAGAGGAGGCATATGAGTAGAGTTAGACTCTAGGAACCTCTATTTGGGAGGGTATGTGGAATTGGATTGGAGGTGGAGAGAATCAGGAAACAGGGAGACCAATGGATAGGTTCTGACAATACCCGCCTGTATCTGTCCCCTTCTCTCTGCTGTGTAAGTGGAGAGGAGCCAGGTGCAAGAGAAGTTATGGAAGTAGGACCTATGAGATATGGCAACTGATTGGATATGGCGGATGAGGAAGAAGGAAGGGTACAGAATTAACACTGAGGTTTCATATCAAGGTGACTAGAAGGATGATCATCCCTTTGATCAATTAAGTGATACAAGGAATAGAGTACTGGAAGAGCCATCAGGAAGTCAAAGTTTTTTCAATTGTGTCAGACTTTTCATGACTCCATTTGGGGTTTTCTTGGCAGAGATACAGGAGTTGTTTGCCATTTCCTCCTCCAGCTCATTTTACAGATGGGGAAACTGAGGCAAAGAGGGTTCAGTGGCTTGCCCAGGGTCAATCAGTTAGTAAGTATCTGAGGCCAGATTTGAACTCAGAAAGCTGAATCTTTCTGGTTCCAAGCCCAATGCTCTACCCATTACACTACCTAGCTGCCCCTAGTCAGAAAGAAATGAATTCAAATTCTGCTTGAGAAACTTAGTAGCTGAGTGACCCTGGGGAAGTCACTTCACCTATCTGCCTCAGTTTCTTCAATATAAAATGAGAATAATCACAACACCTACTTCTTAAAGGTTGTTGTGAAGATTAAATGAAATGACAATTTCAGCGCAGCACTTGCACAGAATTATATCATTGGTGCTTAATAAATCCATGTCTCTATGCACTTTTCCACCCCCCCATACACCTTCCCTCCCCTCCCTCTGTTTCTCTTCTACCTTTGCTCATGTTTTCTCCTTTATTCCTCATGATTCCTGAGGACAGTGGCTATACACCAGGACAGTTTAGTCGTGGCCTCAGAGGCTCAATCCTTTAGTCATTCCACAACAGGAATTCTCCTCCCCTCCCTTCCCCCACATGATATTTCTACCTGGAAATTAGTGAAGGGTTAGAGAGATGTATAAACTCGGAAGTCACTAAGGAACTAGTCAGTAAATTGCTTCATCTCACACACTCCCCTTTTCTTGGTACATGCAGTTCCTTAAGTTCATTTAATGTTAAAATGACTTTGCATGATTCATAAAGAAAAGTTCCAGGTTTGTTGATTAAAAGCAGTATATTCTTCTAGTGGCTTCTGCTACAAAAATGGACCACTGTGCAAAGACACGATCTTTTGGAATCTTCACGGGAATGGACAAAAATCACTTCTAAAAAAAAATATCAATGACTAAAAATGCTTTGTGTAAAAATAAAATACAAAGTTTTCATTTTAATATGATCAAATTCCAAAATGTCCTAATGCAATGGGGATTATAGACTCAAATTGGGTATTATTTGAGATATTATTCCGACAACCTTTTCAGTAAAGTTCTATAAACTGCTCCCAACAGGTCTATCTATTTCTAGCTAATTTTCTTGTTAATGATCTCAGTACTTAGCCTTTGTATTCATTCTAAGTGGTAGGAAATGAGCTGCCTCTAAGATGAGCATCCAGCAAGCATCCTTCCATAATACTGAATGTAATGAATTTCTGAGCCAAGGTCACATCACTCAAGAAATGTTTGCTGAGGGGGTGTTAAAGTCACACCCAAGAGCTAGAGGAAGCCTCTTAGGCACCTACATTCAGCAGGGACTATTAAAATGGTCATTTGATTTTGAACACTTTCTTTAGCAGATGTAGAATGTTTTCTTCCTCAGAATTCATTTATTCTAAATTAAGAAATCATTTGGCCATTTAAAAAGCAGGAAAGATCATTTTTCTTTTCCAGTCTATAAGTGAACAGGAAGAGGAAGGTGAAGATTGAGTTAGCTGCAGAACACAGTATTTTAAGTTTCACAGATTGCTGAAATAGTCTATTTTAAAATACCAGTTAGATCTTAAAACACACATTTTACATTCATTGCTTATTTACATTCATTGATTATTAAAGAATCCATATGTTTGCTTTGTTAAAGTTATTATTGAAAAAATACTAAGAATATTTATTTCTTACTTGTGTTCAAGTAAAAGTAATTAAAGCATCTTTTGTCATAAGAAAAAAAGTTACAGTTCCTTCTAATACAAGGTGTCCCAGAAGTCTTAGTGCTGTGTTAAATTATTAGAGCTAAGGGCACTAAAGCTATTACTGCCTGAAATGGCACTGAGACTTTTGGGACACCCTGTAAATCAAGGCCTGATCTAGAAGAATTTACTTTTCAGTAATAATACACATACCTACTTCAATTAGTTCTCTTAAATAAATAGATAAATCTTTCATCTTTTGATGTACCTGCAAAATTAATGTTAAAAAAAATCCTAACCTTAACCTTCCCCAAAAGTAACCTAAATCTGCCTCTGGAAAATGTAAAAATGTTCAGAAAAAAAATACCATGAAGGACTTCAGAATCAGAAGGCCTCTAAAGTCCCTGCTTCCGATATCCCTCAATTCACATCACCAATCTCCATACCTGTTAACAAAAGTTCTATAATATACAGAAGATAGCCAGGGTCACCAAGATAGATGTTACTCACCATTGCTACTACTATTTTTTTGTAGTCAAAAAAGTTTGATTTCTATCTTAAAGGGTTTTTACAAGTAAACAAGGCCATTCCCGGTTCACTCATAAGATTTAAGTGGACCAATAAAGAGCAAGCTAAGATTTAAAAAAGGATTGTAATTAGACCAAATTTGTGCTTCAGTTAAGGTGTTTTCCACTATTACTTCATTAGTGTAACTGAATAGATTTTTAATAATGTCAAACTCATGTTAAAAATGTAACTTTTTTTTTTTGTTAGATATGAAAAAGGGCCTCATTTAGTAGTGGTTCAAATCAACTTTTCCTCTTGCCACTAATACTCACACATCTTATTTCCTGATGAGACCTAAGGATTCAGTCTATCCAATTTACTACATATAGATTGTTAACACAGCTCCCAAAAGGTCAAAGCCAGAACTGTACTTCCAAATTCAGGTGAACTATAATGAGGGAATCTTTCTTTCCTAGTCTCTAACTATATAAACACAGCTGAAGAAAATAATGGATGAAGAGATGGCTAAAAATACTTTAAGGATGCAGATTTCAAGAAAAGAATACAGGCCTCGATATGTAAAACACTTAAGAACATCATAACTTTTTGTTTCATAAAGATTTCTCTGTTACTAATGCAATGTATTGTTTATAGCCTAAATGTAACAGAATTATAATAATACATAATTATACAGAAGTACCTCTAATTCATCTCTAATTAATTAACAAATTGGCTGGCTGAGAAGAGAGTTTGCAAACAGACTTCTCAGGAGGACGAGGAACAAGGAATATGTTCACAATTCACACAGCTTATTGGCAAAGAGAGCCAGCATCATAATGTATTTCTGATTCATACCTCTAAATCAAACTCTTTTTTTCCTCCAGTATAAATTTAAAATGTCCTGAGGACTTTGAAAGTAACACTGTAATTCTTCTACAAGTAATTTATCACTCTTTTAAAATAAATAATACTGAAATATGTAAGGCAGCAGAGACCTAATTTCTGAAGAACAGGAAACTAGCTCTTTTCAAAGAAAATGCTACATTTATCATTTAAAACTGCAATTCCAAAAATTGTTTTCCAAGTAGCTAAGTTGTGAAGATCTATTAAAAGAGGTGACCCTGGTCCACGTTTTAGTTTTAATGAAGTTATGGATTGGTCCGGGGGTTTTTGGGCTTTTAAAGAATCCAAACCCACTCTCCCCATCCCAACATGGGCAGGCAGGAATCTGACTTAAGCAATTTTAGAGAAATGCTTTTTTTTTCCTTTTCTTAAAGGGGGTCATTTTGTCTCTGAAACTATAATTTCTACTTTGAGCAGCTTCCTGTTTTATTGATGCCAATGTTAGTTTCAATAATGCTGGTTTTACTGTGCTTGTGGTTAAAAACTAGAAAACAAAGGGCTGAAGAGGAATATTTGATAAAAATCTGGTATCAGAGCAACAGAAGTAGGGTTTTTCCTATATCATGTAGCAAAGAAAAGAAAAAGCCATGCTGGTCCCCAGCTGAGTCTTAAAATTTAATATACCCATCTAGTTTTAAAGGTATCGTCAGCATACTGAATATCATATGTCATATGATTTAAATAAAGGAGGAAGAAAATCATTTGTGTAAAGTATATGTTATGACAAAAGAAAAATGTGTAGTTCTATTTTTGCATTTTCCTTTTGACTGATATATTCTCGATTGAATTTAATAAACACTTATTAAGCACCTACTGTTGACTAAGCTCTGGGAAAAGAAAGATGGCAGGGTATGTTGCCCTCAAAGAGTTTATAATATAGTGAAAGAGGCTGGGCCACCATAAGATATACAAATAACCACGATTTAAGTGAGAAAATGAGTATAATTGCCACCACAGAATTCCTGACTCTCAGGTTGGATGGGACATCAGAGGCCATCTAACCCTACCTGTATCCCCTCTACAACAGGACAAGCATCCACCTTTGCCTGAAGACCTTTGGGGGAAGGGGACATAATCCATTCTACCCAAACTGTCAGGAACTTTTGTTCTTACATCAAATCTCAAACTCCAATTCTCCAAAAACTTTTCTTAATTACCCTTTCAGTTCCAATTCTATGATTTAGTAATTACAAATATTTAATTTCTCATGTAAAATTGTCCATGACTGCATAATACTTAAAGCTGAAGTTATTCACAAAAATGGAAAACTAAGACATTTTATTGTAACAATTAGAAAAATCCTGAAATTTGTCTATTACTATTTACTCGAAAATGTATAATCGATGTACAATCACAAAAAGGCTATCAGGGCTTATTTTTTGGGGGGGAGGCTTATGATGATCAATGATACCTGTCCATCATTTTATTACAGTATTTAATTTCCTAAGTAATTTCCCCCGAAATTTTTATGGAACATCCATGTCCAATTCCTAAAGAGAACAAGAAGGGGGAGTTAGCTCTACGTTACTACATAGCAATGATGAGTTTCCTATGCACAAGAGGAGGGTTACAGGGCACCTGAAGTCCACTGTGGTTAGGCACTTAGTTTGACAGGGTCCGTTTTATGAATAAGTAATTCATTGATCTCTCCATAGAGAGAAACTTTCTTTTCACAACTTGAAAAAAAATAAAACAAAAACCAAAACCACACCTTTGAAGTGAAAAGTAGCATGGCTGATAAAATGATACATTTTAATTAAAATATGTCCAAAGTCCATTTCCCCGTCCAAATATTTTCAACAGCTAATTCAAGCAAATTACCAGAAGAAATTACACCTATGCATTTTGGCCTTAAGCTCATTAGGCAAAGTTACTTTAAAAGCCCTTAATGCTTTTAGGTCAGAATGATAAATATTCCAAGTCCCCAATAGTATTACAGGTCAGTTATTACCAGAATATCACTACTGGCTTTCACTCGGACTTTATGGGCTAGTGGTCTCACAAGGATCCCTCCAGGGCTTCAGCCGGCTCCGCTGTCAGTCACCACTGCAAATGCCAAACGTTCCGCAAACTTTCTCACCAAAGCACTTCAAGAAAATGTCGCTGATGCGAGCTGACTCACCCAAGTTGTAGAAGTCAGCGGCGATGAAGGTGCCGACGGAGCCCTCCTACCCCTTCGGATCAAAGTGGAGCAGCTGCTCCTCCTCTTCACCTGACCCCATATAAAAGCCGTGGATCGGTGACTCCCAGTTTCCGGCGCTCTTTCCCTGGCCCCTCCCCAAAAGCCCAGGCACAAAGTACCACCTTTCTCTTCACCCTCACACCCTCCTTCCACCCCCAACCCCAAGGAACCTGTCATCTCTGTTTACCTGACCCACCTCGTTTCCCCCGCAAGAGTTCAGAGGAGCATAGCCTGCTGCTGTCCTGCGCCGTGCCCACATGGCATCGAGGGACTCAGCTTGGCAGCACGGGGCACACTGGGGAACTCCTAGTACCAGCGCGCTCATCCTGCTGCTCGGAAGCAGGCTGGCATCCCTGGGCCCCTCCTGCCCCGTGCATGCTCCCAGAACTTCGGGAGGGCTGGGGGCTGTCATCACCTGTTACTTCCCTGCACTACAACCCCAGGGCAGACCTGGCGGACAGAAGGACAGTCAGACAGAGAGACAGATGCTCTGTTCCCTTGCCTAGGTCGGCAAGGCCGGGGGGGAGCCACTTGCATGGCGTCCGCCCTTCACACAGGGCACACAGTCTCCCAGGAAACTTCCCTCCCTATTCTCGGGGGACAGTGACCCCCTTCCCAACCCTCCGTATTCCAGGGCACTCGGACTCAGCTCCCTCTGACCCCAGGTCGCTTAAGTTCTACGACTCCTTTCCGGGGCCACTTAGCCCTGGAGCCAAGCCTCGGTGCCCTCTCTCTTCCGTGACATAAGACCCCAGAGTCTCTTGTCCCGGGGCAGGGAACACGCACCCTGCGCGGCTTCCTTTCGGCTCAGAGCCCCCTCGGCCCGGGCCACAGGAGCTGCGAGTCTCCTTTAGTGACTCGGGCACACACAGACCCGCGTGCCCTTAAACTCGGGCCACTGGGCACGCCTGTGAATCTTTATCCCAAGACATCTAGGTCCGCGACCCTCGTAGTCCGGGACACGGCGGCCGAGGAGGGAGCCCTGATCCCGGGACACCCGGCGACACGAGTGCTCCCGGCTACGGGACCCCAGACGCGTGGGGGCTCTTGGCCCCAGGCACCCAGCCCCGGGCTGTTTTGGACAGCCCTCTCCCCGGTCCCCGCGGCCGCGGCCCAGCCCAGCGGGGGCGCTCTGACCTGCGGCCGGTGGCGTCCCTGGCTCCCGGTGTCCGCCCCAGCTGAGCCGAGCCAGACCGGGCAGCTCCGGTGACGGTGACGGCGGCTGCGGCTCCGGAGTGTCAGCGCGCTCTTCCTGCGCGATCGCCAAGTGCGGCCGGGGCCGGGGCCGGGGCGGGGGGCGGAGGCTGGGGGCAGGGTCCTGGACTGGGAGGGGGCAAGGAGAGAGGAGGAGGGGAGGAGGAGGAGGAGGAGGAGGAGGAGGTGGGAGGAGGAGGAGGAGGAGGGGGAGGAGGAGGAGGAGGAGGAGGAGGAGGAGGAGGAGGAGAGGAGGAGGAGGAGGAGGAGGAGGAGGAGGAGGAGGAGGAGGAGGAGGAGGAGGAGGAGGAGGAGGAGGAGGAGGAGGAGGAGGAGGAGGAGGAGGAGGAGGAAGGGGGCGGGAGCGGGGGCGGCGCGCAGGGACCTGCGCTCCCCGCGCGCTCGCTGCTGGCTGGCTGGCTCGCTGGCTCCAGGACGGAGCCGCTTCCGAACCAGCACCAGCCCGCGGCCGGCCCCCCGCAGCGCTCGGGTCGGCTCGGCCCTCCGAGCGGGGGACAGCGCTGCCTCCCCGGAGTGAGCCCACCCCGCCCGCTACGGGGAAGTAACTTTGGGGTCGGGATGGCAGAGGCGGGCAAGAACGCGGCTCTCCTCTGGAAGCCTGGAGGTCAGCCGGGACAGCCTGCGAGGGTCCGGAGAGTGGAGAGCAGAGCAGGGCGCAGTTGGAGAGCCGAGGCAGGGACTTGGCATCTGGAAGAGAAAAGCGGGGCCGAAGCACTTCGACCACTTAAGCCTTAAACTGAGTCATTTCTGTTATCCTGAGCGAGAATGGAAGCGCCTTGGGGACAGAGTTGGGCTGGAAGCAACCTGGGCACAGAGAGACCAGAAGCTGTTTGAGGGGGCACCTCGACGAGAGCTGTGGTGGCCAAACTTCTTGCTTCCAGCACTGTAATTTTCTTTGTATCGAGACCCTTGGAGGGGAAAGTTGGGAGACTTCCGAAAGCCCACGTGCAGTCATGCAAATGCAGAGGTTTGCTAGGGTTTGTTGCATACAATTTAAGGAAGTCTAGAGCTTGTGGATGCAATTGTAAATTCCAAAAGATTCCCAGCTCCCTGAGCTGAATTCCTTCAGGGCATACTATTTTGGAACTGCGGGACTGGCAGCAACTTGGCCACTTTGCCTCAACTTACTCAGCGCACGTTTAGATGGAAAGTTTCTTGAGGCCAGCAAAGCAGTCATAGGCCCGAAACTCCTAGGGGACAAACTTAAACCAGAGACCGACGTAGAATTCCACCGGCCCTTTCTCAAGGCCAGACAGAATGGAAACTGTTTGAGGACAGACTTAGCCCGGAAACTCCTCACTGAGGGATGGAAAGTGCCTCATGGAGGGCAACAGCCTTAGTCTGCAAAGATTTTCTAGGCCAGAAAGGGTTTTCCAGCATTTGCCCTAGAAAAAGCACCTGGAACGCTAGGGACTGGGTTGGAAGCCCAGCTAAGTCACTTGACCCTTGTAAGACCTTCGTGAGTCATTTCCCCTTATTCCCTCAGTTTCCCTCAGCATTACACTTTCCTAACTGTAAAGTGGGTTGGACTGGGCCTGGCCATCTCCAAGGTTTCTTTCCCTCTCTAAAGCCTTCCACAATGGATTTTGAAGGTGGGTTAGCCCGGTAGTGAAATAAAGGGGCAAGTGACTAGGCTTAGACAATCATTCTTTGAAGTAGGGAGGGCCCCAGCTCCACCTCTGAGACCCCAAACGACCCTCTTCTTCCTTTGCTGCAGTAATCCAATTCATTTACAGGTCATGGCATCACCTCCCTGATATGGGCCCAGAACAAAGGGCAGACAGCCCCAAATGCAACTTTTACTAGTCAAAAGATTATCTACTTTGTCACCGAGAGGGATGTATCAGTCTTCTAAGTCCTCTCTCCCATCCCATCCCACCCAATCCAAGCACTGCTAGTAAACATATATAGGAACAAAAGACAGAAAATGAGATCCATTAAGTGAGATGCTCACAACTTCCTAGCATCACAGTATTGTGGAAAGAGCTCTGCTCTGGAGACAAAGGTCCTAGATTCAAATTCTACCTCATGCTTGTTATGATCTTAACATACAGGTTAAGTCACTCAACATCCTGGAGCCTCAGTTTCCTCATCTGTAAAATGGGGGAGGGAGGCTTGGACTTGAGAGTTTCTGAGGTCCTTTCCAGTTCTAAATCAGTGATCCTTATTTCTCTCCATTCCTACTAAATATTGTTTCATATGAGCTGTAGATGATCTTCTATAAAAATATCCTCTCTATCACATATTCTGAAAGGCAGTATGGACAGATGAAAAGAACACCAGATTTGTAGTCAGAAATCCTGGGCTCAGTCCTGGTTCTGGCATGTATCAGACATATGACCCCTGGTGGTCTCCCCAGTATCAGTGTCACTTCATTGTCCTGGGGCCTCTCTCCACCTCCCTCAATTCCCCATCTCCCCACCAACTGGAAGTATATTTAAAGCTGCTGAGACCAAGCAAAGTTTGTGGTACTCATCTCAAACATGGAATCTTCTAGTTTATGACCCTGTAGGAACAATTTTTTCCCCTTCATTTCAAAAAGCATATTCCAAGTATATGAAGAATAACCAGTTCTCCAGTTCTACCACAAGGGACCTAACTGAAAAGCCTTCTGATGACCAAAAGGTATAAAACTTCTTTTCATCAATGCTAATGAAGAACACACCTTGCTGCTAACCAGGAGTGTACCTTATTTCAGTTTTTTGGGCAATCTTTTTTTTCTCCTGAATCAAAATCTCAAATGAGAAAATTGATATTAGTGATCCAACCCCAAATGAACCAAGTTCTAATTACAGAATGCTCATAACTAAAGTCACTCAGGAGTGTAAAGTAGACTCAACATTTTCCCCGCTCAAAAATATTCTTCTAGTATGTGTGGGCTACTTACTGCCTTCCTCTTACAACAATGAAGCAGAATGGTATCAGTTCATTGGATCATGGATTGAGAGCTAGAAGGGACCCTAGAAGTCGTCTAGTCTAATGGCTTCATTTTATACATATACATGTTGAAGTCCAGTTAAGTGACTAGCTCAAGGTTACCCAAACAGTGAGTGGCAGAGTCAGGATTCCAGCTCTGGTCCTGATTACTTGAGATGAGCTGTTGGGTTTTATGGTTGTTTGCTTTCCCCCATCTTCTAAACTCCTCCTCTCCTGTCTGCCTCCCTCTCGCCTTCCTTCTTCTCTTCAGAGGAAGGTAAATTTGGATGGTCAAAAGGTGTCCAGTTGTCTTGGGTTTTACTGGCTTCTTTCCTGTCTGTCCTGTCCTCTCCTAAAACCTTAAACCTACTGCACTCTGAAACTGGGACTCCAATGGACCCCTGCCTAAGGTCTCCTCTGGATCCTCCTAGCTTTAGATTATCAATAGTAACTGTTGCTGTTTCCCACCCAGCCTGAAGTCTTTCTTTTTCTTTATCTGATTAAAGGGGCCATGCCCTGGCTATTTCTTAAACAGGCCTATTCAATGAATGGGTGTTGCCTCACCCTAGGTGAGTACCTGCAAAGACCTTGACCTAAAGGGCCCAAGGTCTCCCAGTGCACCCTGGGTCATCTCCAATCATCCTAAGGAATATCAGATCACTGGATTCGGATGGCCCTGGAGGAGAAGTGAGGCTGGTGACCTTGCACAGCCCTCCCTCACTCAAGCCAAAGTCAAGCGCAAGTCATGTCATCATTTCTCTGATGGCATGGTCTTCTTCGGCAGTGAAGGATGAACACAATGCCATGTGACTAATGGACTAACACCTCCTTCTCCACACTGCTATTCCCACTGGTTCTTTGAGTTGGATACAAGATGTCCCAATAGTATTGGACTAAGCCTAAACAACACTAAGACTTTTGGAGCATCTTGTATTTTAGGCTGTAGTTCTTTTGAATCCAAATCAAAAACAAACACACACATTTCAAATAAACATATGCAGTTCAAATATGTGTGTGTGTGTGTGTGTGTGTGTGTGTGTGACACACGTTCATAGACATAATGACTTGTCTGGAGTCATATAGCTAGTAAGATTTAAACTCAGGAAGATGAGTCTTCCTGTTTGCAAGGCCAGTGCTCTATCCACTGTGCCATCTAGATGCATATGGATGTATGTCTATATGTGTGCATATATACATACCTATAGACAGAGTTCATATATATGTATATATATATATATATACATATATATACACATAATTCATATATATGCTTTCCTTCTCACTAAGGAAATTTCTTCCCTTCTGTTTATAATTGTGCAATAAAAATACGTGCCACATGGGGAGGAAATGGAGGTCTAGTAATGTGGATTGACCGTAATTGAATTGATTTCCATAGTATTCTGAACATACTCAAATTGGCTCCCCTGGGAAAAGACTCCAGACATTTTAATATACCAATGATTTTTTAAAAAATGCTGTGTTTAAAAAAATTCAGTAGAATCTTTCTTCAAATAAGGTGACTCAGTTCAGGGTCCAAAAAAAGAGTACATTAACCATTTAACACTTATCCTAGTATTTTGTTACTTTGCTCTAGAAGGATAAAGAAAATGAATGTTCTAATCAGTCTTCTCACTTATGGTAACTATAGATTCCTGTACAGATGTGCTTAATCTTTCTCTTTCTCTTTGTATTTTTATAGTTTTATGGATTCAGTTTTCTTGTACACTCCATTCATTTCCCCATATTCTCAACCCCCACTCTCATGCCCATTTGAATCTTCTTTTATAACAAGGAAAGATGCTTGAGGGAAAGCAACCAATACATATAGTGACTATACCTGTCAGCTCATGAAACTTTCTATACCTGTTGCCTCTTACCTCTCTACTGCAATTGGTAATTTTGGTAATTTTAGTAATCACATTTTGATAATTCTCATAATATTTCAAGCTTTTTCATTATTATTATTATGTCTGGCAGGGTGATCTGTGAGCAGTGATCTTTTATGTTACTATTAAAATTGTTTTGGGGTGCCACAAACCAGGCCCACATAAGACAATGAACTCGACTGATACATGTTTGTGTGTTCTGACTGCTCAGTTAACTGGTCTTCTCTTGCCTCTCTCCCTCTCCTCAGACTTCCCTATTCCCTGAGACACAACAGTATTGAAATTAGGCCAATTATCCTTAGAATGGCCTTTAAGGGTTCAGGTGAAAGGAAGCCTCAATAGATAGGGCAAACTTCATTGTTTTCTTATTTTAAGAAATTACCATAGCCTCCCCAACCTTCAGCAACCACCACCTTGATCAGTCCCATTAACATTGAATGAAGATCCTATACCACAAAAGGATTATGACTTTGATGACAGCTCAGGTGGTTAGAATTTTTTTTAACAATAAAAAATTTTAAAAGTAAGATATGTATATACATATATATATATTTAGACATAATACTATTCCACAATTAATAGACTATAGTATAAACACAACTTTTACATGCACTAGGAAACCAAAATATGTGACTTATTTTATTGTTTTATTAAAGCAGTTTAGAATCAAACTGTCTCCAAAGTATGCCTATATTAAAAATGATGACACTTAATTGCTCACTCATTCATGAACTTCCCTCAGATGTGAGGCCTTCTTACCCTGGTACAATTTACTATTCCAGTGGCCTGCTTGCTCTGGTAAACCCTTCTATAAGGCCTGCTATCCTTTTGCCATTGGTCAGTTCCTCTTGGAGCCTCTGTTTTGTGGAGAGGCCTGTCTTCCAAGCCATGCCCCTACAGTGGTGTTTTTCAATTGCTTCCTTCCTCCCTTCCTTCCTTCCTTCCTTCCTTCTTGTTTGTCAGGTCCTTTTACCTGTTTCTCTCTACAATACCCACAGCCAGGGCTGACTCACTTCTCTTTGAGTCACCCTCAGAAGTCACCCTCCTTAAAGCTATCTTCTATCTAGGAACTCTGGATTGGTAGGGAATATCTAACTTTTACATAGGCTAACACTTGGAATTTCAATAGTTTTGTTCATACCTCTGCTAAAAGGGTGACAAACCATAAATTCTTCTTTGTATATCATTTAATATCATCACACCTTGAAGTCTCTGTTACCTGTCCTTTATCAACTGTGATTTTATCAACTGGGCTGGGGGCAGAAGGAAGGAAATCAGTTGATCACAAATGTCTTCCACTACACTCCACATTTCCTTGCTGTTTTGGAAGTAATCTATAAATTGACATAAAGGGTAAAATGATATAATTTAATATTTCTTTAACATTTTTTCTTTGACATTGAAGGAGGTGGTGCCTTGCTCACTCATTTTTAGTATACTTTTCACAATTTTGAAATATGTTTCTAATATAATATTAAAAATAATGATAAAATATTTTTTTTTCTAGTTAATGCCTTTCTTCTTTATTTTCCCACAAAGGGAAAATACTCTAGGTGGTTCTAGAAGAAAGCATTCCTCCCTTTTAGTGATGACCACCTCCCCAGGGATCCATACAGTTCTCTGGACTTATGGTATCTGCATGGGTGAGCCATGAATTATACACGTTTGATAGACAGTCTGTTATTCTGCCCTACAGCTACACAGTCCACATGACTCACAGTACAAGCAAAATGAAAGGTCTGGGTTTTTTCTTTCATATCAAGACTGTTATTTGCTGCTCCTGGATTCTAGCTCCTTCTTGGTTCTGTAACTCAGGAACTCCTTACTGCTCAGCAGTTCTCTCCATCAGCTTCAATCTCTAGGCTACCTAATTTTCCTCTTTTCTTGAGAGATCATGTGGCTCCCTGAGGTACATAGTTATCTAGAGCGTATGACTCTGTGAAGGAGCCTCAGGGCTGCAGAGGCTTCATATCAGGGAACCAAATCCACTCATATTTGACTGGCATCTTTCTCTTGGATATTTCAAATCTTGTTCTCCTTTTCTTTTTCTCCTACTGTGATTCCTTTTAAAAACCAAGCCTGAGGGTGTGTCTTGGGGGGCGAGGAAGAGACTTGAGTTGGCTATAAATAATGTAAAACTCATTAACAATGTAGTTTCAAGGAGACCCTGGACTAGAAAAGGAATTATCTTCTTATCACGGAGTTAATCACTTCCAGGGAAAGTTACCTCTTCTGTGGGGAAACATCAACAAAGCCAGAACAAAGTTCTCTTCTGTGAAGAAGTGAGAACCTGGGCCAATGCCTGAACACACCCACTTCATCAATATCTACTCTTGTCACTTTGTAACCCTCAGACTTTGGCATGAACCTACTTTAAATTTCTACCAGTGGTTTTAATTTTTCAGAATTTCCTGAGCATCTACTATGTGCAAGAAATGGCACTAAAAACTGCCGAGAATACAAAGATGAAGACTGCCTGCCCACTGCCTACAAGGCGTTTGTAATCAGCAAAGTGAAGTGGTTATCCGCAGCAGCTCTGCAAATCAGATTCCTGGGATGCCAGGAGTTAGGGTCCTCTCCCAGGGTCATCCACAACGTGGATATGCACTTGCTATATTGTTCTGATAGTATCATTCCCTTTCTCAAAAGTTTTAGGGGCTTTCCTTTGATTTTAGGATACAATACAAACTCTTCAGCCTGGCTTTAAGGTGTTTTATAATTCTGGAATAACATAACTTTTCAATCTTATTTCATCTTTGTGCAGTCGATGTTCCAACCAAAAAGAAGTACTCTCAAACTGATGTGTAGGGCAGGGCAGAGATAGGGGAAAGAGATGGAAAAATCAAGGGATGAATAGAACGAGGGTGGTGCCTTCAACAAAAACGGAATTTTGAAAGAGAGGTGAATAAAGAGAAAGGTGATGGGTTCCATTCTGTACACAGTGAAGAAGGGGAAGCCAAAATGGCTCAGCAAGGCTATCACTGGTACATTGCCTGAATATCCCTCCCTTCCCTATTTTGATCTCTTGGCTGATCCAACTCAACTCTACCTGTTTCTCTTGCCTCCTTGTGTTATTCCCAATCATGCCTTACCAAACCCAAACCTGGATTTTTCCCAGACTTTTCTTTGTTTGGTCCTACTTGTGTGCTGTTGAATGTAACTGAGGAAAATCACAAAGCCATACTAATTGGGCACACTACAAATTTATATTACATAATTTCAACTGGGCTCTCACTGGAGCAAGGCAAATATTTCCCAATTTTTTCACGATCCCACTCTCCACCACCGCTATTCCAAACTTTATCTATTCCTTCCATGTTGTTCTTCTCCTGACTGTCTCAGCTGAGGACCTCACCTCATTCTCCACTGAAAAACAATGGAGGCTATTTGCTGAGAGCTCTGCCTTCTCACCTTATTTTGAATCATTAGAAAATCTTTGCCAATGGCTTCCTCCTTCACTCTAATCTAGGATAAAGAAGTGGCTCTTCTTTGCAAGTCTAACCCCTTGCTTGGCATGTGCCATTGATCTCATCATCCCTTCCTTACTTCTCCAGCAAGCTGCCTCTACTTAAATCAATCCCTATCTGCTGGCTCCTTCCCGATGCTTAAAAGCATGCCTTCAAAAACATCCCTGTCCTTGAAAATCCTTGACTAGATCCTACTAGGCAGCTAGGTGGTGCAGTGGATGGAATACTGGGCTTAGATTTAGGAAGGCCCTGTGTTCAAATCCTTTCTTTGACACTTACTAACAGTGTGACTTTGGGCAAGTCACTTAACCTAGGTCTGACTCACTTTCCTCAATTGTAAAATGAAGATAAAGAATAGGGCCTACTTCCTGGGTTGTTGTGAGAATTAACGAGATAATATTTGTAAAACACTTAACATATTGACTGGCAAAGACTTGCTGTTGTTTGTTCTTTGTTTTAGAAGACGATCAATCATGGGGTAACTTCTTGGTTCATGTGTGAATTGGATTTAAGTGAGGCAGAGCTGCACAAAGTTGTCAGCCTTACTCTCTCTTCCTGAGTCATGGAAGTCCAGGAGCTTAATAAATGCTTATTTCTTTCCTTCTTACAATCCATGCTGGCAACTAGGTGGTGCTGTGGACAGAGCTATGGACCTGCAGTCAGGAAGACTCATCTTCCGGAGTTCAAATCTGACCTCAGACACTTAGTAGTTGTGTAACCCTGGGCAAGTCACTCAACCCTGTTTGCTTTGGTTTCCTTATCTGTAAAATGAGTTGGAGAAGGAAATGACAAATCATCCCAGTACCTTTGCCAAGAAAACCCCAAATGATGTCACAAAGAGCTGGACACAAATGAAATGACTGAGCACAACATCCCTACTAGTTATTGTCCTATATCCCTCCTCCCCTTTCCTAGTTAAACTCCTTGAGAAAGCTGCCTGTACTTACTCACCTTTTACTGAATTCTAAACCCTGTATTTAATCTCTTTCTGTCATTGGCATCAATTTAATCTAACATTTTTTTTTAATGCTTACTATGTGCTAGACATCATGCTAGGTTTGGGGAATACAAATCAAGGACAAAAACAGAGTCTCTGCCCTTAAGGAACTCATTCTAATGAGGAAGACAACAGGTAAAAAATGATGTATGTACAAGATATGTAGAGTGTATGGGAATATATATATATATTTGTGTGTGTGTGTGTGTATTTATACATATAGTTGGAGAGGGAAAGCACTAGTAGAGGGGGTAGGGAGTAGGAAAGGATTCTTGTAGAAAGTGGGATTTAAACTATTTTGAAGCAACTTAGAAAATTCAGTAGACAGACTTGAAGAGGGAGAGCATTCCAGGCACTACCACCACCACCACCACCACCATCATCATCATCCTTGTCATTATCATCACCATCATCATCACCTTCATCATGATTATCAGCAGCATCAGCAGTAGCATTTATTTATCACCTTAAGATTTGCATAGCACTTTATAGCATTGCACTTATTATCCTTCTTGATCCCTATAACAATCTTAGAAAGTAGGTTCTATGATGATTCACAATTTAAGGGGAAAGAAACCAAGTCTGAAAGAAGTTAAGTGAATTGCCCAGGATTACACAACTAGAAGTGTCTGAAGCAGGATTAAAATTCAGGTCTTCCTGATTTCCAGTCCCACAATCTCTCTGTGGGAGAGCCTATGCAAGAGAAGAAGGATCTCCGGGAGCAGGTGGTAGCTTCATTTGGAATGTGAATTCAGTTAGCAGCCTTCATTTCCTTGTTTGGAACATGTATTTTAAAATCTAATTTTGAAGATGAATGCAGGTAAGTTTTTTTTTAAACAACTTGGCATTTTCTTTCTTATTAAAATGAAATGTAATTAAACCAACATTTATTCAGAGTCTACTATGTACAAGGAAATGTGGTAGGTGGTGTTGATACAAAGATAACAAAAAATCCCTGACCTCAAGAAGTTTATATTCTACTTGGGGGATACAACATGTATACAAATAAGTAATTATAAATACACATAATTTTAAAAATATTTTAATTTATTTTATTAGCTATTTCCTAATTAAATGTAATTTTTTAAACTTTAAAAAATTTTTGAGTTGCAATTTTTTTCCCTCCCTCCTGCCCTGTCTCTCTCCTTGAGAAGGCAAACAATTTGATAATGACTATGCATGTGAAGTCATGGTAAACATATTTCCATATTAGCCATGTGACAAAAGAAAACAAACAAAATAGCACAATAGAAATAAAGATAATATACTTTAATCAGTATTCAGAGTTCATCAGTTCTCTCTCTGAAGGTAGATAGCATTTTCTTTTCATCATGAGTCTTTTGGTATTTTCTTTCATTGTCTAAATCAGAGTAGCCAAGTCTTTCACAGTTGATCATTTTTACAACATTGCAGTTAGTGTACAATGTTCTCCTGGTTCTGCTCACTTCACTTTGTATCAGTTCATGTAAGTCTTCCAAATTTTTCTTAAGGCATCCTGCTTGTCATTTCTTATAGCATAATAGTATTCCATCACAATCTTATACAACAACTCATTCAAACATTCCCCAATTGATGGTATTCACCTCCATTTTTAATTCATTGCCATCACAAAAAAAGAGCTGCTATAAATATTTTTATATAAATATTTCCTTTTCCCTTTTCTTTGATCCCTTTGGGAAACAGATCAAATAGTGATATTCCTGAGTCAGAGTATACACAATTTTATAATCCCTTTGGGAGTATTTCTAAGTTATTCTCTAGAATGGTTGGACTAATTCACAATTCCACCAGCAATACATTGGTGTCCCAATTTTTCCACATCCTGTCCAGCACTTGTCATTTTCCTTTTCTGTCATGTTAGCCATCTGATAGGTGTGAGGTGGCATCACAGATATATTTAAATTTGCATTTGTCTAATCAGTAGTGATTTAGAACATCTTTTCATTTAACTATTGATAACTTGGTTACTATTTTTTCTTGCTCTATAAAATAATTCTTTGGTATTTTGATTGGTAAGGTGCTGAATAAGTAAATTAATTTGGTGAGCATTCTCATTTTTTTAATATTGGCTTGGCCTATCCATGAGCAATTGGTATTTCTCCAATTGCTTAGATCTGTCTTTGTGTGAAAAGTGTTTTGTAATTGTGTTCATGTAATCCCTGGGGTTGTCTTGGCAGGTAGACTCCCCAATATTTTATATTGTCTGCAGTTACTTTGAACTGAATTTCTGTATCTCTTCCTGTGGGCTTTTATTGGTAGTATATAGAAATGCTGATGATTTATATGGATTTATTTTATATCCTGTAACTCTGCTGAAGTTGTTAATTATTTCCACTATTTTTCAGTTGATTCTCTCGAATTCTCTAAGTATATCATCATTTCATCTGCAGTGGGATAATTTTGGTTCCTCATTCCCTATTCAGAATACTTCAATGTCCTTTTTCTTATTGCTATAGCTAGCATTTCTAGTAAAATATTAATAATAGTGGTGATAATGGACATGCATCCTTCACTTCTGATCTTATTAGGAAGGTTGAGTGTTTATCCGCATATATTTGCCCTTGGTTTTCCATAGATGATATTTATCTTTCATTTATTCCTATTTTCTAGTGTTTTTAATAGGAATGCCTGTGGCATTTTATCAAAGGTTTTTTCCTGCATCTGTGGAAGTAATCATGTGATTTCTATTGGTTTTCATGTGGTCAATTATGCTGATAGGTTTCCTAATATTGAACCAGCCCTGCATTTCTGGTATAAATCCCACATGCTCAAAGTGTATGATGATTGTGATATATTGCTAGCATTTTACTGAAATTTTTTGCTTTGTTATTCAATAAGTAAATTGGTCTTTAGTTTTCTTTCTCTATTTTTGCTCTCTTTAGTTTAAATACCAAAATCATATTTGTGTAATAAAAGTAATTTGATAGGACTCCTTTATCTATTTTTTCAAATAATTTATATATCCCAATTATATTGGGATTAAATATTCCTTAAATGTTTGGTAGAATTCACTTGTAATTCCTCTGGTCCTGGGGATTTTTTTCTTAGGGAAATTTTTAATTGCTTGTTCAAATTCTTTTTCTGAGATTTGTTTATTTAATTATTCTATTTCTTCTTCTTTAATCTGGGAAGTTTATATTTTTGTAAATATTCATACATTTCACTTAAATTATCAATTTTACTGATATATAATGGACAAAACAACTCCTAATAATTGCTTTAATTTCATCTTTATTCGTAGTGTATTCACCCTTTTCATTTTTGATACTAGTAATTTTGTTTTCTTCTTTCTTTCAAATTAACCAATGATTTATATTTCCCACCATAAAACAAGCTCCAAGTTTTATTTATTAGTTCAGTGTTTTTTTATTTTAAATGTTTATTTATTAATTTTTAATTTTCAACATTCATTTCCACAAAATTTTGAGTTCCAAATTTTCTTGCCATCTCTCCCTTCCCCCACCCTAAAACACCATGCATTCTGATTACCCCTTCCCCCAATCTGCCCTCCCTTCTATCACACCCCTCCCTTCCCTTATCCCCATCTTCTCTCTTTTCTTGTAGGGCAAGATAGATTTCTATTCCCCATTACCTGTATTTCTTATTTCCCAGTGGTATGCAAAAACATTTCTCCACATTCATTTCTAATACTTTGAACTTCAACTTCTCTCCTTTCTTCCCTCCCCACCCATCCCCACTGAGAAGGCAAGCAATTCAATATAGGCTATATATGTGTAGTTTTGCAAAAGACTTCCATAATAGTTATGTTGTGTAAGACTAACTATATTTCCTTCCATCCTCTCCTACCCCCCCATTTATTCTATTCTCCCTTTTGACCGTGTCCCTTCCCATAAATGTTTACTTCTAATTGCTCCCTCCTCCCATTTGCCTTCCCTTCTATCATCCCTCCAACCCCATGTGTCCCCTTCTCCCCTACTTTCCTGTAGTGTAATATAGATTTTAATACCAAATTGAGTGAGCATGTTATTCCCTCCTTAAGTCAAATGTGAAGAGAGTAAGCTTCACTTTTTTCCCTCTCACCTCCTCCCTTTTTTCCTCCATTGAATAAGCTTATTCTTTTTGGCCCATTCCATTTCTCCCTTTCTCTTCCCAATATATTCCCCTCTCACCTTTTGATTTTATTTTATTTATTTTATTTTATTTTTATTTTTTGCATCATTCTGTCTTAATCAACTCACCCTGTGCTTTCTGTCTATACGTGTGTGTGTATATATTATATATATACACGTGTGTGTGGGTGTGTGTGTCTCAAGAGTTACAAATATTGTCTTTCTATGTAGGAATGTAAACAGTTCAACTTTAGAAAGTCCTTTATGATTTCTCTTTCCTGTTTACCTTTTCACACTTCTCTTGATTCTTGTGTTTGAAAGTCAAATTTTCTTTTCAGGTCTGGTCTTTTCATCAAGAATTCTTGAAAGTCCTCTATATCATTGAATGACCATTTTTTCCCCTGAAGTATTATACTGAGTTTTGCTGGGTAGGTGATTCTTGGTTTTAATCCCAGTTCCTTTGACTTCTGGAATATCCTATTCCAAGTCCTTTGATCCCTTAATGTAGAAGCTGCCAGATCCTGTGTTATCCTGATTGTACTTTCACAATACTCAAATTGTTTCTTTCTAGCTACTTGCAATATTTTCTCCTTGAGCTGGGAACTCTGGAATTTGGCTACAATATTCCTAGGAGTTTCTCTTTTTGGATTTCTTTCAGGAGGTGATCAGTGGATTCTTTCAATATTTATTTTACCTCTGGTTCTAGAATATCAGGGCAATTTTCCTTGATAATTTCATGAAAGATGATGTCTAGGCTCTTTTTTTGATCATGGCTTTCAGGAAGTCCCATAATTTTTAAATTGTCTCTCCTGTATCTGTTTTCCAGGTCAGTTGTTTTTCCAAGGAGATATTTCACATTATCTTCTCTTTTTTCATTGTTTTGGTTTTGTTTTGTAATTTCTTGGTTTCTCATGAAGTTACTAGCTTCCATTTGCTCCTTTCTAATTTTTAAAAACAATTTTCTTCAGTGAACTTTTGAATTTCCTTTTCCATTGGCTAATTCTGCTCTTCAAAGCATTCTTCTCCTCATTGACTTTTTGGGCCTCTTTTTGCCAATTGAGTTAGTCTAATTTTTAAGGTGTTAATTTCTTCAGCATTCTTTTGGGCCTCCTTTATAGCAAGCTACTGACTTGCTTCTCATGGTTTTCTTGCATCTCTCTCATTTCTCTTCCCCATTTTTCCTCCACTTCTCTTACTTGATTTTCAAAACCCTGTTTGAGCTCTTCCATGACCTGAGACCATTGCATATTTATTTTGGAGCTTTTGCGTGCAGAAGCCTTGATTTTTAGGTCTTCCTCTGAAGACCTAAATTTTTCCTCCTCATCTGAAAGGATGGAAGAAAATATCTGCTCACCAAGAAAGTAACCTTCTATTGTTTTATTCTTTTCCCCGTTTTGGGGTATTTTCCCAGCCATTTACTTGACTTTTCAGTTCTTTGTCAGGGTCAAGCTCAGGACTGAGATTCAGATCAGTTGCTCAATTCCCCCAGGGGCTCTAGGCAGCAGGCTCCAGAAATGGAAGCTGCCATTGCAGTGCCTGCTGCCAGCGGTCCAGACTGTGTTCCCCTCTCCTGGGTGAAGGAACCCTCCCCCTGACCTCTGAAGCTGTTTGTGGGTTGAGCAATCTGGGACCTGGTGCTGACGGTGGCCCCCTGAGGTCTGCTCAGGGTGCTGTCCCTGCCATGTCTGGCTGTGCTCTGCACTTCCTGGGCTGCTCTGCATGCACTCTGCCCAATGTTTTTCTTTTAAACTTTTGATTTTGTTAATCTCTGTTCTGATTTTCAGGATTTCAATTTTGGTGTTTAATCAGGAATTTTTAGCTTTTTCTTTTTCTAGTTTTTTTAGTTTCATACTCAAGTTATGGATCTGCTTTTTCTGTATTTCCTTGATGTATGCATTTAGAGATAGAAAATTTTCCCTAAATACTTCTTTGGCTTCATCCCACGAATTTTGGAATTTTGAGTCATTGTTTTCATTCTCTTTAATGAAATCATTGTTTATATGATTTGTTCTTTGACCCACTCATTCTTTAAGATTAGATTATTTAGTTTTTAATTAACTTTTAATCTATGTTTCCCTAGCCCTTTATTAAGTTTATTTTATTGCGTTATGACCTGGAAAAGCTGCATTTAATATTTCTGCTTTCCTGCATTTGGTTGTGAATTTTTTAAGCCCTAATACACTGTCAATTTTGTGAAGGTGCCATGTACAAATGAGAACAAGGTATACTCCTGTCTGTTCTCATTCAGTTTCTCCAGAGGTCTGTCATAGGTAACTTTTTAAAGACTCTGTTAATTTCCTTGACTGTTTTCTTATTATGGTTAGATTCACCTAGCTCAAACAGGGGAAAGGTGAGGTCCTTTAACAGTGTAGTTTTACTGCCTATTTCCTCCAGTAGTTCATTCCATTTTTCTTTTAAGAATTTGCTAAGAAAATGCTATATCATTTGGTGGATATATGTTTAGTATTGATATTAGTTCATTGTTTATGACTCATTTTTAGTAAAAGGCAGTTTCCCTGCCTATCTCTTTTAATTAGGCCTATTTTTCTTTTATCTGAGAGCATGATTAGTGTCCTTACCCTTTTTATATCAGATGAAGCATAATAGAGTCTACTCCAGACACTTATTAAACTCTGTGCATATCTCTCTCTGTTTCAAGTATTTCTTATAAATAACATGTTATTGGATTCTGGTTTCCAATCCATTCTGCTATCCACTTCTGTTTTATGGGTGAATCAATTCCATTCACATTCACAGTTATGATTATTAATTGCACATTTTCCTCCATCCCAATTTCCTTCTTTTTATCCTGTCTCTCTAAAGTTTATTTTGCTTTTGACCATTGCCTTTATTTATCTCCTTTCCCTTTTATTATCCCCTCCCATTTCCTTATTCCCTTCCCTTCCTAATTCCTCAGTTGGGCAAGATAGATTTCTATCAACAGTCGAGAATGTAGATATATTTTTCCCTTTTTGAATCAATCTGAGTACCTGTGAAGTTCCAGTGTTGCTTGTTCCCTGTCCCAATTTCTCCTTCTCTGTAAAAACTCTTCTTTGCATACCTCTTTTATGTGAGATAATTTCCTCCATTTTTCCTCTCCCTTTTCCCAGGGCATCCTCCTTCTACATCCATCCTCCTACATCCTCCCAACATAATTAACTCACTCTCATGCATTCCTTCCATGTAGAATCCTTGTAACTGCCTTAATAGTGAAAACATTTTGAGAAAATATATGTATCATTTTCCCATATAGAAAGGTACACAGTTTAAGCTTATCATGTCTCTTATGATTTCTCTTTCATGTTTACCTTTTTATGCTTTTCTTGAGTCTTGTATTTAAACGTAAAATTTTTTATTTAGCTCTGATCTTTTCATCAGGAAAGACTAAAAATCTCCTCTTTTCTTAAAAATCCATTTTTTCCCTTAAAAGATTATAGTCAGTTTTACTGGGTAGTTCATTTTTTGTTTTTTTTCCTGAGATCCTTTACCTTCTGAAATATCATATGCTAAGCCCTCCACTCCTTTAATATGATACTGGATAGATCTTGTGTGATTCTGATTGTGGCTCCATAGTATTTGAATTGATTATTTCTTGCTGCTCGAAGTATTTTCTTTCTGATCAAGGAGCTCTGGAATTTGGATGTAATCTTCCTTGGCATTTTCATTTTGGGATATCTCTTGGGAAGTGATCAGTGGATTCTTTCAATTGTAATTTTATCCTCTGGTTCTAGGGTGTCAGGGCAGTTTTCATTAATAATTTCTTGAAATATGATATCTAAGCTATTTCTTTGTTAGTTTTCAGGTAATCAAATAATTCTTAAATTATATCTGCTCAATTTATTTTCCAGGTCAGTCATTTTTCCAAGAGACATTCCATATTTTCTTAAATTTTTTCATCATTGACTTAGTTTTGATGTTTCTTAATGTCTCACGGAATCATTGGCTTCCATTACCCAATTCTTATTTGTAAAGAATTATTTTCATCAGTGAATTTTTGTACCTCTGTTACCATTTGGTCAATTTTTCTTAATTTAATAATTTTTTTCTAGTTTTCAACAATCACTTCCATAAGTCTTAAATTTTCTCCCCCTCCCTCTCCTCTCTCTCCCCAAGATGGATTCTTATTAAACATGTTTTCACATTAGTCATGTTGCATAGAAGAATTAAAATAAATGGGAAAAACCATGAGAAAAAACAAAACAAAACAAAACATAACACAAGAGAAAATAGTCTGCTTCATTCTGTGTTCTAATTCCGTATTTCTTTTTCAGGATGTGGATGGCATTTTGCCACAAGAGTCCTTTGGGAATGCTTTAGGTCCTTGCATTGCTGTGAAGGGCTTATTCTATCAGAAACTATTCTCGCACACTGTGGCTGTTACTGTGTATAATGTTCTCCTGATTCTGCTCATTTCACTCTTCATCAGTTCATATAAGTCTTTCCAGGTTTTTCTGAAGTCTGACTGTTTTTCCTTTCTTATAGCACAATAGCATTTCATTACATTCATATACCACAACTTGTTCAACTATTCCCCGATTGATGGGCATTCCCTCGATTTCCAATTTTTTGGCCAATTCTTTTTTAAAGTGTAATTTCTTCAGCATTTTTTGATTCTCTTTATCATACTGTTAATTCTCTTTTCATACTTTTCTTCCTTTGATTCCATTTCTTTATCTAATTTTTCTTCTACCACTTTTATTTGATTTTGAAAATAATTGTTTTTTAGCTCTTCTAGTAATTCCTGTTGACTTTTGTCCAATTCACATTTTTTTCCCTTTGAAGCTTTGCTTGTGGTTGTTTTTGACTTCATTGACTTCTTCTGAGCTGATGTCTTACTTGTTCCTGTCACCATAGTAGTTTTTATGGTCAGGTTCTTTTTTGTTGCTTGCTTATTTTTCCAGTCTTTTTTTTTTTCACTTTGGAATTTTATGTTAATATTAGGCTCTGTTCCAAGCATGGGGTGGGGAGAGGCTCTGTCTCAAGCTTCAGGCTTTTCTACACTGCTATTTTCAGAGCTAGTTCTGGGGTTTGGTAAGTTTTTGGTGCTTCTGAAGTGGTATGATACAGGCAGAGGTGTGGTCACTGCTCTCTTGGTCTGTACTCTGATCCTTATCCAGGAATGGCTCCTGATCCTGTAGGATTGCAATCCATACTGCTCCTCAGGGACTCAGACTCCTTGGGACTGGAAGTGATACTGTCCATCAGGGCATCCACTCACTCCCTCTTGACTAAAATTGCTCCTCTCTGCCCTTGAACTATGGCCTAGAAATAGGCATGGGTAATGGAGTTGTCAAATAACATCTGGTCTTACATCCAGTGCTAGCACAAAGGTCCTCCATAATCTCTTTCTGACTGGTTGCCAGGTCCCCTTACTGTCTCTGGCTTGAGATCTTCCAAAGCTGCTTCTCCTTCTGTTGCCACCACCTAGTCCCACCATTGATGCTTTGTCCATGTGGACTCTGAGCCAGCCTCCTTCTTCAGGTCACAAATCTCTTTTTACAGCTTCCTTGTTGTCTTGGCCTAGAAGAATGTCTCACTCTGGCCTTTTGTTGACTCTGTCACTCCAGAATTTGACTTGAGGCATTATTTTAAAGTTATTTGGAGGGAAATATTGGGAGGGAGCTCAGCTTTCTCTACTCCACTATCTTGGCTCTGCCCCCAGTACAAATAATTTAAAGAGAGAGTACTGGAGACTTGGTGAGAGATGGCTCAGGAAGAGTGTGTGAATTATATTTTGAAGGATATTAGGGATTCTAAGAGACAGATATAAGGAAGGAGTATATCTGAGGCCTGAGGAGCAGATAGCCTATCCAAAAGTACTGAAGTGGGAGTTGGAATCACTTGCTCTATAGAACATTTACTTCTCTTTAGAATGATTTCTCCTAAGAAATATTAAGCCATGTCATCCTATTTATACCTTCTCTGACCTTTTTGACATTTTTCAAAAAAGCAAAAATGTTATATATTAACCTATGCTCAGCCTTTCTCTCTTTGTCTGTTAGGAACTCTTAAGATAGTGCTTCCTCAAAAGGAATCAGACATTTCTTCTTGGAAAATCAGATCCTTCTTACTGTATCCAGAAGAGCAGTCCCAAGAATATACTAGAATATTTCTGTGCCATAAGAAATAATGAATATGTGGATTCCAAAGAAGTATGAAAAGACTTATATAGATTAGTGCAAAGTGAAGTTAGGAGAGCCAGGAAAGCAATATACACAATGACTATAACAACATAAATGGAAAACGAAAGAAACAACTAAATTGAATGCTGTGTAATGTGTTAACTAAGCTTGACTCTGAAGGAGAGATGAGAAAATGTATCTTCCTCTTTTCTTTACAGTGGTGCAGGATTAGGAAGGTGGAACATTGTTTATACTGCCAGACTCAGCTGCTATGTTGCTTAGTTTTGCTAAATTATTTTGTTTCCTCTTTTTAAAATTCTTTATCAGAGATGGCACTCTAGGTAGAAGAGGGGGAGGAATATATTTGAAAATGAAAAAGATGCATAAAAAGATCAATAAACTTTTTTTAAACAACAGCAGTTTCTCTAACCATTTACTTTTTGATGAATGAAATTATCATTAAGGACAATCAAGAATTTATTAGTTCTCCTGCTGTGATCAGAGACTAACAAATACTCAATTAGTAGATTTCTCCCATTCCTTTGTGACATCCTTCCTGAACTCATTATCCATTTCCTCCATCTGGCAAAGTGGTCTCTAGCAAACTTCCATCAAACTATCCCTTTGTTGGTCATCACCCAAATAATATCAACCAAATTCATCCACACTCTTGCTCATGGATTTATTCACAGGTGTATATGTTAGTCTACTGTTCTTTTTTTTTAAATCAAATTTGTTCCTTTTGATTAAGATATATGCTTCCATGTTATGTTCAGGTGATGAATCACATACTTTATTAAAGAGTTGGACTAAATCTCTGAAGTCTTTTCCATCTATAAATCTTATATTGTTAATTCTCAATCGCATTTTTGAGGCAGAATTTACTTCCTGGGGTTAAGATTTCTGCTTCACTAAAAAAACAAGCAAACAAACAAACAAACATACTCTACATATTTGTGAGTAGAAGCAATTTGTGTTATTACTGCCCCTCTTCCTGGATATTATCTTTATGCATTAATGGAACTCTCTAGTACCATTCTTCTAGTGCTGTACCTCTTACTCTTTTTGGTATTTGATTTAATAGAAATCTGTTGGCAATTTTCTTCATCCCCCTCCATTTTCAATTAAACTTTCTTGATTAGGATTCACAAGACATAAATCTTTTACATACAGAGGAGAGTTCAAAATTGGGAATCTGTAAGATAGCCAAGGAAAAGAGGTCAGAGAAAGAAAAGAACAAGACTCAGAATAGAACTCTGGGAAATGCCAATATTTGCAGAGTGCAAATAGGAAGATCCAACAAAAAATAGAGGATTAAAAATGTAGGAAGAAAAATATGAAACCACTATGCCCCTGTGGAAAAGTTTCATTTTCTGGTCATGTCACTTTCCTACCCAAAATCTTTAAATGATTCTCACTTCCTCTTCATTAGTTTTCAAACTTCTAATTTCTCCTTTTCTAATCTATCCTGCACACTCTTGTTAGATTTAGGTTTAGTACTTCCTAAAACATATTTCAGACTGTATGACTCCCTCACTCAAAAAGCTACAATGACTCTTTTACTTACCACATAAAGTCTGAACTCTTTAATCTGTTCTTTAAGGTTCTTGATTGGACTTTAGTGTGCCTTTCTAGTCTTTTTCTTTCATCACAATACAATTATTCCTTCCACATCGCAGAGGTTGGGGCAAAGTGCCCGCTTGATCTGGAAGACACATGTAAAAAATTTTGGCCCTCCCTTTATATCAGAGAAGTCTGAATTTTTCTTTTTTTCTTATTGTGTTTACTATACATATATTTTATGCATTTTTGAGTTTCTAAACTTTTTCTGTGTCATCTGTGGGGCTTCTCATGTAAGCTGCTGCTTCCACAAAACTCCCCCCAAATTCTCATTAAATGTATTATGCTGACCTGAGATAAATCAAAATCACAATGGGGAAAGTCATGATGTGGAAAGGATAACTGTATAGTCAAACTGTACTTATTTGCTGTCTCCTAAACACACTCCTTTCTCTTCTTTCTACTTCCCATGTTTGTGCCTTTGTGCTGTTATTTCTCTTTGCACAGCTTTACCACCAATGTCTGTATTCCCAGTTTCTAACCACTCTTAAATTCCCTGTTCAAATTTCATTTTCTTCCTGTTGTTCTCAGTTAGAAGTAACCCTCTCTTTCTTTTTAAACTACCATAGTGCTTTGTATCTCTGAACACATTTTTCCATTATACCTTCCAGTTATGGTTATTTGAATCTACAGGAAAAGCCACTTGAATGAAGAATGCCTATTGCATAGATTCTCAAGTGGGGCAGATAGCCCATTAAGTGATTGCTTGGTTCTAACATCTATGTCACACTGAAGAGGGACAATGAACCAGGGCTAGATTAAAAAGTGGGAGAGAGAAAGAAGGATTTCATTAAAGAAATTGTACAACATTTTTAGTGAAATAATCCTCTTTAACACTAATATCCTTCCAGTGATGTACCATATTGCAGAACATCATGGAACACCACAGTCATTCAACAAGGATTTATTAAGCATGTACTAAATGCTAGATACTGTCTGTAAGTCACAATTTCTAAAGAATTCATATTGTAGACAACCCAGAAGGCAATGTGAGACGTATTGTGGGAATGGATGGCAGTATATTATAAAGGATGGCAAATGCTAGAGGTAGCATAAAGTATATAATCCAGGTGACATATGAACAGAGGAGGAGATATTGTGAGAATGAGGGAAGGACAACCTTGAGCATTGCACTGCTCTTGTAATGCCTGCTGTTGGGTGAAACTCCTATCAAAGCCTCATGGAAAGAAATGATAAAAATCAAATAGGATTAAAATGATGGATAGATGGAGATTTGCAACATTGGAGGCAATGAAGACTCTCATTGATGAGTTACTGCGTCTGTTGAAATAATGAATTGAGTGACTTTACCTTATGCCACCTTTTGGTTTGTTAGTGAGAAGGAGTAAAGATTGTATCTTTTAGAGATTCCTAAGCACCTAGCAGAAACTGTATTCCTATGTTCAGCTTATTAAATCTTGCAAAGCTAATTGAACAAAAAAGCATTTTAATTAATCATATGCACAATTTAAGCTTATTGCATCATGTGTTCCAAACCGAGCTTCCTTTGCTTACCTACAAACAGGTTCTAGAGTGCTCAGCTTACAAACTCGCAGCTCAATATAAAGTGATAATCTAGCAACACAAACTTTGTCTTTTCCAGATGTGTGCTGTGTTCCCAATCCTTTACACCCACAGAGGTGTTTGATATTTATTTCCAGGCTCACCTGCTGACTTGAGCCACACTCAAGTAGTCAGGCCCTAACTTGTGACTCAAAGCTATTATATCCATGTTGCCCTGACCACAATTGTGTTTGAGAACATCTGGTTCAGTGTGGTAACCTTGCTCTTGCTACATCAAACGATTATAGGTGAATATGCACTCTCTCCATCTAAGCTGGCTTTATAGGTTAGGAAAATTGAGCCTGGAGGAATCCGGGGAGCTGAGGTTTTCACTAGGATTATTGGAGATGTGCTACTCCCTTTTATCCCAATTTTACTTTTACTCTCATTCTCCTCTTCCCTCTCTCCCTGACTTTCATCTAAGAATCTTCCTGGCTCTTGAATGTGTGTTTTTTGGGTGGCTATAGGTCAAGGGTTCTTAACCATTTTTGTGTCATGGATCCTTCGGCAACCTGGTGAAATCCAGTTACCCCTTCTCAGAACAATGTTTCATTTCTGAATTCCTTAATTAAAAGGAAATTGAAAAGGTTAGTGAAAATAAAGATGTAATTTTTTTTCCCATCCAGATTCCCTCCAAAATTTATCCACAGGCTCCACCTGGATGCCAGGTTAAGAACTTCTGTTATTAGAGGAGAATGTGACCAAAATTGGAAGCCAGTTTGTTCTGTGGTCACTAGAACATGTCCCTTCTTGATTTTTAGTTTACCAGAACTTAGTACCTATGGATGAAGTTGTCCCAGAGTCTTTTATCTATGTAGGAGCTGGAGTTTTCACTTAGAATTTTTCAATGGGACTGGCTCTTTGGCACTTGGGCTTAATTTTTTGTTATTGTTCCATAGTCACAAAGCATTTCCTCTTTATATCTATAACATTTTAAACATTAGGACTGCTCGTAAGTTGGATGTGAATTGTACTGGGGGGAGCTTGGAGATAGAGAGCTGGGCCTGGAGTCTGGAAGACTTGAGTTCGAATCCTGACTCAGACACTTACTAGCTATGTTACCCTGGATAAGTTACTTAACCTTTGTTTGCCTCAGTTTCCTCATCTGTAAAATGAGGGTAATAATGGCACTTACCTCCCAGGGTTGTTGTGAAGGTAAAATGAGATAGTAATTGTAATGTGCTTAGCACAGTGCTTGGCACATAGTTGAAACTACATAAATATTAGCTATTATTACTATTGATGTGTCTATGCAAAGTATTATATGACTAGTAGTAGCAGCAGAGCACAGGAAAAAGGAGTGTAATAAGAACTCTACTGCCAGCACGTCTTGGTAACATCTCCTTTTCTACCACCATAACATGGGTTTCTTGGAAGAAATCTTTCCATTTGAACCTCCTTTGATAACTGCGTTCTTTCTGATCTTTACATGGGAATTTCTTTTGGGGAAGTTCCCAAACACCTTCCTGAGGTACTTTGATAACAGTATGATGTTCTACAAAGTATTATGAAGTTGTCTTTTTAAACAGTACAGAGTTTGAAAAAGGTGAATCAGTTTGGTTTGTCTAACTATTCATTTACTAACCAGTACTGAGATGAATGTACTGAATTCACAATCAGATAAAAAACCTGCTTATTTCCTTCCTCTTTTCTCCATTTCTCCTTCCTTTTTTCTCTTCCTCCTTCCTCCTCTCCTCCCTCCCTCCTTCCTCCCTTTCTTCTTTCCTCCCTTTCTTCCTTCTTCCCTTCCTTTGCATTGCATTCATCTCCAAACACAGTCTTTCCCACCTTTCCTTACCTTTAGGTAAATGCATATCTAAAAAAATTCTCATAGGATAAATTTTTATTGGTAGAAAAACATAATTTCCCTTAATTTAAATGGGACAAATTTTTATGCTTCTGAGTCTTAAAGTGAACATCCATTGACACACAAAGGATTGATAGATAAAACATTTATTAATGCCTTGAATGTAATTGAACTCCTAAAGTGCAAAAAATTAGTAGATCAGCTCTGTCTTAACTATGGGAAAAAGAGTGGCATTCTACTCTAAGACTCCACTCCCTCTACCAGTAGCAATCCCAACTCCCCAGTCCCTCCCTGGCCACCACTCCCTGTGAGCTGTCTCCTGAGATTAGAAGGTAAGGCTCCTTGAGGGCAGGAGCTGTCTTTGATTTTGTATTTGTATCCTCAGAATTTAGCTAGTCCTTAATTGATAGTTTTTTTCATTCATTAAAAATAAAGTCATAACAAGAGAGACAAAAGAAATCAGCGAAGACAGTACAAATGGTATCACAAGTTAACTTTCTATGGAAAGGCCAGATGATGAGGTGAGGGAGTCTGGAAACAGATCCATTTGAACATTTTCTCCTTTTTAGGGAGCTAGGTGTGGTAATTATCCCTGTTGGAAACTAGTAAAATAGCACAGCTCTGAGAAGAGAATTTAAGGTGATAGCTACAGCTCATCTTCTGCAGGTTTCAACTGCCCATAAGAAAAATGAAAAGTAAAACAGCCCTTGTAAATTCAAAAAATAATCTGGTAAGTGGCAGTCAGAATCTAAAATGCAACTCTGCAATTCCCATCACCCAAGTGGGCATAACTCTGGAAATAGCTTCTCCAACCCCACCATACACATCTAATGAGTCTTCTTATAACAAAAGTTAAAGAAGGAAAAGAAAAAAGTTCAGCAAAATGAACCAACACATTGACTTCATTTGATCGTATATGAAATATCTGGTAGTCATAGGAAGACCAAGGTGGGTTTACTCATCTGTTCTCCAAGGCCAATGTTGGCCATCATAATTAGTGTTTTCTTTCATGTCTTTAGTCTTTCCATTTACATTCTTATAGTCATTGTGTAGAAATTATTTTATTTTCAAAACTCTTAGATTACTTACTCCAGTTACTTGGAATAGTCATTCCCCATCACAATTTTTCAACATCTCAAAGTATTTCTAGTGTAGTAGCCACCTTCTCAAAAACATTCATAATTTAAAATTAATGTTATTTAAAAATAACATTTGATTTTTAAAATCAGCAAATACATAGAAATCATATAGCACACTTAGAGGAGAGGCCATTACAAAAATCACCTACGTAACAATAGGTGGTCCTAATTCCAACGAAAACTTGAAATCACTGCTATGAGAATCAGGTCCTTTAAATAAATCATTAATATTTTCAATGATTATCATAATGGATTATGTAGCACATGATATAAATTATGTAGAAAGTCTTGATAGTCCTATAAACAACAGCCTTCTATCGTTCCTTGCAAATCCCCCTTCTGTACAAAAATAAAAAATATTTCATTTGGAATTATAGTGATATGAGATGGAATTGATATGTGATATCCTTGCAGGAAAGACCTGGACTAGAGACCTCTGGGTAGTTGGGAGCACTTCTTTGGGTCAGCCACGAGGTCATTCTGTTCATTTCAGAAAAGTTTCCAGGGAAACCCTTTCTACCACTTCCTTCCAAGAAGCCTCAGGCATTATACAGAAAACTAAAATGCACACACAAACATCTACAACACCGAAGTTATATCTTTCTTTGTGATTAGAGACTAACCATTGTCTACTGCTAAGATATGTACATTAGAATGTGTAAAGACTTTATAGGCTCATGTGCTTTAGAGTTGAAAGGGACCTTTGGGTCCTGGATTTAGAGTCAGATGAGACCTTGGAGATCAGCATGTTCAATCTCTTCACTTTATAGATGGGGAAAACTGACTGGTCCATAACACATTTTGAGGGGAAAGGGGGGAGTGTGTTGGAGCCATCCTTAGCCTGCCCCCACACACACCTGAGAGTCAATTGTTAAATCTTCTAGGTGAGCATTTACATCTCAGAAATGAGCACAAGCTACAAATCAGGGCTTGATTTACCGTTCTGTTGATTGCTCACACTTATGAAAGTGATGGAGACAACATTAATAATTCAGATTAAGTTTGTTTATTGCACAAACATCTTGGTTACATTTTTTAACATTCATTTTATAAACATTTTTAATTCTAAATTCTCTCTCTCCCTCCAGCCCCACCCATTAATAAGGCAAGTAATATGATACCCATGATACATGTGAAGTCATGCAAAACATATTTCCATATTAGCCATGTTGCAAAAAAAAAAAAAGACAAAAAAAGTAAAAAAGAATATACTTCAATCTGTTCTCCAAATTCATCAGTTCTCTCTCTGGAAGTGGTTAGTGTTTTTCATCATGAGTCAGCTGGACTTGTCATAGATCACTTTGTTGATCAGAATAGCTAAGTCTTTCACAGTTGATCCATGTTACAATGCAGATTCAATTTAAGAGCACATCATATGTATTTTTTTCAGGGAAGTTCATCTACGGTATTTTATATAAGGTAGATGATATAGTATGCAAGTTTTTAGATGAAGCCAATGATTATCCAATTAGTAAAATCATACAGCATCTTTTAGGTTGATTATGTTTCCTTTTGAGCCACACAATGATGCCCGCCATACTACATGTGGGGGACAGCTTTGCTATACATATAGATTCAAAATTGGCAATATCATATAGATTAGGTCATCCTTATAATCAGACTGAAGATTTATTTCTACTTACAAAATAGAATGACATAAATAGAAACAACTGATAAAACATCAGAAAATTATTAAAATTACTTAACTCAACGAGTCAGCAAGTATTTATTTATTAAATATACTGGGCGCTGTGATGAGTGCTGGGGATACAAAGAAAGAAAATATCCAATAATAACACCAACCAACCAAGAACAAACCAAATCTAACCCATCCCTGCTCTCAAGTATCTCATTGTCTATTGGGGGAGACAACTTGCAAATGACTACGAAGAAACGAAATATGTACACATGATAAACTGGAGACAATTGACAGAAAGAAGGTACCAATGCAGGGGTGGGAAACCTGTGGCCTCAAGGCTACATGTAGCCCTCTAGGTGCTCAAGTGTGGTCCTTTGATGGAATCCAAACTTCATAGAACAAATTCCTTTAATAAAAGGATTTGTTCTGTAAAATTTGGACTCATTCAAAAGGCCTCACTCAAGGACCTAGATGGTCACATGTGGCCTTGAGGCTGTAGGTTCCTCACCCTTGCTAGGCTTAAGGGGGATCAGGAAGGGTTTCCTGTAGAAGGATTTTAGTTGAGCCTTGAAGGAAACTAGGGAAGCCACAGGGCAGAGCTGAGGAAGAACATTCTGGGCACGTGTTTCAGTCAGTAAATATGCATGGAAATAGTAAATATGCAAGGAAGTCTGCAGAAATATGCATGAATAGCAAAGAATCATTCATTACTGCTAATTATTCACTAATGATCCTTCTAAAATGAGTCTGGAGAAGTGATTTCATTGTATAGGGAGCTCCTGGTGATGAAAACTCCCTCTAGGAATACAAATCTTCAACCGCTCTGCAATTTGTAGTCTGAGAGAGTTTGTTGTGGGTGAGGGGCTCTGAGAGGTTGGGTGACTTATAAAGAGTCACACAGCCAATGTAAGGTGGGAGTGGGGAGGAACTTGAACTCAGGATTTTGGGCCTAAAGGCTAATTCTCTATTTAGGATACCATATTGCTTCTCTAAAGATTATTTTAAAATTATTTCATTTTCTTTATTTATTTTAAATTTATGGAAGTGATTGAAGAAAACTGAAAACAAATAAATTAATTTAAAAATAAAAAATAAAAAAATTTCTTTTATATTTATTTCTTTTTTAAAAATAGATTTTATACATTATTATGAGAGCTACTGGGAGGAACTGGGTTTAAAGCCTATTTCTGACACATCCTGGTCATTGTTGTTTTTCATCCTTCATTCTCAAAGAGGATCAATGACCTCAGGAGGGCGATGTTTTGACTTGCAAGTGAATTGGATTTAAGTGAGGCAGAGCTGCGCAAAGTCATCAGCCTCAGTCTCTCTCCTCCAGGGTCAGTGGGGTCCAGTGGCAAGATACAGGGCAGGACTACTGTTGATTTCTTCCTTCTACTTCTCTCTCCCTCCTCCACATCCTGGTTGTATGATCCTGGACAATTTAATCTCTCTGTGCTCTACGCTACTCTAAGACTGTAAGTTATAGAAAACCTGCCATTCTATATTGGTGAAGGGGATTTCCTCACCAGGGAGTTCCCAAGACCAGTGAAATCACAAATCTAGTCGCAGTTCTTACATTGTTGTAGGAGATATCATATAAAGTAATATTTATGAAGACGATGTTGTGAATATTTTCTGTAAAACTGATTTCCCCTGAAAACAGGGCAAACTGATCTCATAAGAAAGGCAAGATCATGTTATGGGCTCCAAGAACCCCGGCTCTGAGATTCTAACTAATGGGAATATATGTAGCTTAAGGCCATTTTACAAGCCCTATGAGCCATAAATTTTTCTGAAATATTAATAGGAAAGGAACCATTCTCAAGTGCTCCAAAGGTACTGGGGCCAGTATGTCTCAATATTTCAAGTTTCACCATAATTCTTAAAGCACAAACAAAAATGCTTTAAGAAAAATAACACTCCATAAGTTAATCGTAAATGAAAAAAACCAAAGAAACAAGATAAGACCAAAGAATGAAATCTAATGCTTATAAATTTATAGCCACGTTGAGCAGAAAACCTCAGATGAACTTAAAGCAAATTTAGAGTTACTTGACAAAGGCAAATTCCTAAGTGTAGTTTGTCCTAACTAATCTGAGCATTTAAGCAAAGACCAGGAATCAACAGAGATTATTTACTAATAAAAATAAGGGTCTCCTGTTAAATAGCAGAGCTATATTTATCTATTCAAAATGTTAGTTAAAGTGGATTTATACAAAATAGATTCTTGCCACTTCCAAAAAAAGCGAGGGGAAGAGAGAGAGGAAATTATGCTCAGTGGGAGAATTGCAACATTGAGTCCTTAAGCACTTTTTTAACTTCAAATTTTTTTTATGTACTTCTCTTACATAAGAGCCCTTTAATTTCTCCATAGGGAGAAATACCACAGGGTTACATTATGTCTTTTAATTTTTCCTCCAGATAATGTTTACAAACCAACATGTAGGAGTGACTCAAATGAAAAGTTATTAGCCAGCTTGGTGTCCATTAGCCATTGAGGACAATTGGTAATTTTCACAATCAATGAGAGTTTATTTTAGGAGAAAAAACTTACTGAAATTTGCAGGAAATAACCTTTTTGTTCCAAAACATCTGTCATTGAACACCATTATATCTACAACAATTAAAATTATCTTTGGTGACTTTTAGTGTCTGGCAATGCTCCATCATTGTTCAGTTAAATATTTTTCAAGTTTGCTAGGACTTTTGCCCACTGTGTGATTTCAACCCTTTATTGTCAATATGTATCTCAGAATTCACCTTTGTGACATTATATTTTCTATTGTCAGAAAGAGTGCAATTACAATCATCCTTTTTTCCTAGTCTCCAATGTTATAGAAACGCTTGTTTTATTTCTTTTGTTCAGAATAAAATGAATTAAAATAAAATAAAATGATTTGCCTGTGGAATCTAGTCATGGTATTTCAAAATGGAAGGATCATATTCATAATTGCAGAATAGATATTTAAGGGCTAGATTTTAATTCATTATATTTAGCAGTCTATGTCTTTTCCTCTTTCCCACAAGGTCCCATCAAAAAAAAATCTCATCCCCTCATATCAGCTAATACTTAGCTGATCAAAGGACCAAAGTGGACAAATCAGGGGCTATGTCACCAAGTTTAACATTCTTTCCACTGTCATCCTGTACTATCATTTCAATGAACTGAAATACTTTTTATGTTGAAACATTTCATTATGAATTGAATTTTGATCTAAACCCATCAAGCCCAGACATCATTATTTAAAAGAATTTAACAGCAGTTTTGTTTTAAGAAAAACTTCATATAATGAAATCATTTTGAGTTTTATAAATACTACAAAGAAATTATGAAGGAAGAGGCTACCTGTAGTCAGAGAAAGAATTGATAAATAGAAGTACATATAGTATGGTTTTATACACACACACACACACACACACATCTGCAGTGTTTAATGGTAGCCTTTTCTAGGGTGGGGTGGAGAAGGAGGGAGAAAAAGAGAAATAGCATAGAATAAAAGAAGACTTAGAAGGAAGCACTGAAAAGTTGGGTAGCTTTGAAAGTGATCTGTAGTATTTATTACATAGTTTTTCAAAAATGTAAACTGTGAAATGGAAATGTATGGTTTTATATTGAATCCTCTTTTTATGCTGTGTTGTGTACATGGAAAGAGTTTTTTTTGGGGTCTTTTTGTATGTAAATTCAAAGTGAATAAATGTAAGTTTTAAAAAAAGAATATAATGTTATATCCTATTTACAGTCAGCTGAGCACATGTGCCAAATGACTACCATTTCTTTAAATGTACCAGATCTGATTTCAAATATAATCTTATCCCCATTTAAACTTTGAATAGGAATTCATTTGTTTGTTTAATTTGAAAAGGAAGTAAATGTTTGTCTTTTTTTGGAATGATCACAAGGCACTGATATCCTGTAGTTTAGTGGTGTTAAATTGTTATAATAAAAAAGAACTACTCAACTTGACAATATTTCAAATCCTAAAAACAATTACGTTGTTATGGATGTTACTGACAAGAAGTGTTTCTTCATGAAGAATTTATCAGTCCTAAAGAACATCCTGGGAAAACATTTACAAAACATCACTTATCCTTTAAACTCAAGATACTGATATTGAGTACAATCTCTGAAGAATCTTTTGCTTATAATTTTCCAGCCAATAATGATTATTCTAAAAATGAAATCATGATTGACTTTGATGAAACATGCCAACATAAGCCTCATTTCAGAAAAAAAGTCAAGCAGTTTGAAAAGGTATGACCTCTTTTGAGATTTCATAGATCATATATTTAGACCTTACCAGCTGTGGAGCCAACCTCTTTATTTTGTGGATGAGGGAAATTGAGGCTCAGAAAGGGTAAGTAATCTGTCCAGGGTTACCCAGTTACTGTGATTCACAATTGGAAGCCGGGGTCTTCCTTACTTCAAGTCTCTTTTTTTCATGTTTCCTTCACTTGCCAGTTAGCCCAAGTAATAACCTTTTACACTTCTATAGCTTTCTAATGTTTGCATGGGAGATCACAGGGATTCAGTGAAGTAGCTCCCATCATTCCTTTTTAAAAATGAAGACATTGAGACTCACAGTGACAAAGTGACTGGACATGGGTCATATACTTTGCAAATGTTGGTGTGAGAATTGGGACTCAAGTCTTTCTTGACTTGAAGACAAGTGTCTCTTTCTACTATCCCGAGTTGCCTTTATAACCTTTCAATTTCTCTGCCCTCTCTGTACACTCCTGACTCTTTTTATTTCTGAAATTTTCTCCTATTTTGGATGTGGGCTTAAGAGGGGATATTCAAACCTTATCTCATTTTCTAGGACACCTAGTGGTCAATAAGGCCTCCTACTAATCACCAACTTTTGTATCTGGGCCACAAATCTAAAAATGCAGAACATAGGTTAAGGACAGTCCCATCCATGAGCACACTGTGTATTAAATTAGAAAAAGTACTTTCTTTTTTTTTCCCCACTGAGTTAAAGTGCTGCTTTCCTAAAATAACCCAGGATTCGAGGCTCTTCCTCTCATCTGTGGAACATACAGTATATTTTGGACCCAAATGTGGAACATTTCATCCAATGTGGAATGCTGAGAAAGGAACTGCACCTGTATCCTGAGGTGTGGCCAAAAAAATATAGTGATGGAATTAAATTAGAAAAGGGAATTGAAGTCTACCATTTTCTTATTTGGTAGTCCACATTAAACACAGTTTTGTTCCTGGAGCCAAACATTTAGAAATTGTTCAGATGGCAACCTTTCTTACTTAGGAAGCTCATTTCCTAATAAGCCAAGGAAAGGTTTGTTGTGGATAGAAGTTCTACAGAAAAGCAGAACTTTCTCAGGGATACTATCATGGTTAAACTCTCACTATTCAAATACTTATTGATGATTGATTGAATTGAATGGGACTAATCAAGAAGCATTTATTTAGTGCCTACTGTGTGCTAGTCACTGTGCTAGGTGTAGGAGATAATAAAAAAATTAAACAGTCCCTGCCTTATAATGGGAAAATAAGCACACTAATGCATAGTTGGTATAAAGGATACAATTATTCTGGAAAGCACTTTGGAATCATGAGCAAAAATTACTGAATAGTATGTACTCTTTGTTTCAGCTATACCACTGCTAGGTCTATACCTAAAGGAGATCAAAGAAAGAGGAAAAGGTCCCATGAATACAAAAATATTTGCAGCAGCTTTTTTTTGTGGTGGCAAATACCCCACAAAAAATCTGGATACTAAAGAGATGCCCATCAATTGAGGAATGATTGAATATGTTGTCCTACATAAATATGACTGAGCATTATTGTGCTATAAGAAATGAGAAGATAGTTCTGAAGAGCCATGCAAAGACTTATATGAATTGGTGCAGAGTGAAATGCACAGAGCTGGAACAATTTATATTGTAGCAGCAATGTTACAAAAATGAACATTTTTGAGAACCTTTATAAATGGATGAAAAATGAAATGAGCCGAATCAGGAGAACAATTTGTATAATAACAACTCTGTAAAGGCAAACATCTCTGAAAGACATAAGAACTGTGATCAATTCATTGCCCGTATGTTTCCACAGGACAGATGGTAGTGCATACTGTCCATCTCCCAACAGAGAGTTCATAATAGATTGAGGGTACAAAATGAGACACCTGTATTTTTGTAGCCAAGGGGGGAATTTGTCTTGTTTGACTATATTTGTTACCAGGAATTTGGATTTCCTTTCTCTTTTTTTTTCAATGAGATGGAAAGCTGGAGGGGCAAAATAGATTTCTGTTAACTAAAATAAAGGGGTGGGAGGAGTGCTACAGATTTGCAATGTTGAATATTACTTTCAAATGAGTCAATATATTGTAGTTTTAATTATTTTACTTTGTAATAAGAGACCTCTCATACAGTGGGAAAAATCAGTGTTTATAAGGTAAAAACAAAACGCATTAATAAAACATCAAAAAATAAAGTTTCTCCATCAAAGATATTACATTCTATAAGGGAAGACACATGCACAGATAAGAATGTAGAAAATGCATATAGAATAAATTCAAGATATTTTAGGGGAAAGTGAGTCAAGGGAAACAGATCAGGAAGGGCCCCATATAGGAAGGGCCTCAGCAATCCAGCTGAACTTTGAAGGAAAGTAAGGATTCTAAGAGGTGATAGAGAAGAAGGCATGGGGCCCAGCATAAGTCCTAGAGACAGGGATGGGGTTAAAATGTCATCCATGAAGAAAGGCCAGAAGGCCCATTGGGCTGGATCAAAGAATACTCGAAGGGGAGTGATCAATTTTCTTTAGAGAGTCTCCTCTACTACTCATCATGTACTGCAAGAACATGATGGATTTGGGAATTAATCTTGCCCAGACTGACTCCCTTTGTGGGATGGATTTGGCTCTAGTAGACATCTTCAGAAAGACAACATCTATGTGAAGCATGGAAATTCTTTCAAAGATCAATCATTCCAAAAGAGAATATGAGGCAATAGGTATCTGATTGTGCAAAGTCAAAAGCTGCAAGTGAATTGGGCAAGACGGTTTACATTCACAAAAGAATGAACTATTGCTTGATGAGGAAGAGATTTTTCTTAAAAAAGATAATTAATTTAAAGAACAGATTACTAAGAACATTTGCTAAATTATGGTAACTCGAAATGTGAAGGGAATCCTGATGGAGATTGCAGAGGCATTGAAATGAGTAGGAAAATGAAATGAGAGGCAAGAGGAGGTTACAATGCTATTATTTTTACTATTAGTGAAAAAACTAATATAAACAGAGTAGGTTAAGTCAATAAGCATTTGTTAAGTACCTATTCTGTGCCAGGATCCAGGCTAAGAACTGAGATAAGTAACAGCACAAATGATATCACGAAGATAATATTGCCTTTCTAATTTAGCTCTCCAGAATATTTCCATATTTTGAAAGTTTTTAACATTCCTTCCTTTTTTTCTTTTGATGTTTTAAGAGTCTCTTGGATGTGTTTTATACAGGGTAAAAGTCTCAAACCAAAGCAATCGTCTTGTTTGCAACCAAACATGTAGAAGATTTTGAGTATGTGAAGCCAGCCGTCTCAGAAGTAATATGGCACATGGATATTGCTGTCAGAGGAAATGCATTCAAATGTTGGCTGTAACACTGATTGCTCTGTTCCTCAGTTTCCTCATCTGTAAAATGTGTGAGGCAGACTAATTGTCCCTTCTACCTCTCAGTCTGTGCCCCTATGATCTTCCTCAACTGAAGCCTTCCTTGAAGCATCCCTAGGTTCTTAAAAACTGTATCAGCTTAACATGAGCTCCAGCAGGTCCTACTGAGGTAGAAAGATCAGCCAGACACTAATAAAGGCCATCAGTTAAGGCATGGAGAGAACTCCAGCTTGCGTTGGTGGATAGTTCTTATCCTGCCAATGTAATTTATTGAGAGGGGGTGTGGTGAGTAGATAAAATGTTAGGAAGACCCATTTCTGACATTTACTAGCTATATGACTCCAGGCCAGTTCCTTTATTTCTCTGGGCCTCAGTTTCCTCATCTATAAATTAGGATTAATGGTAATACCTGTGGTAGCTATCCTACAAGGGTCATTGTGAGGCTCAAAGTATTCATTCTGTATAAAACACTTTGCAAATCTTGAAGTGCTATATAATGACAGAAGACATCTAAAGATTTACACAGGAAATGAGATCATTTATTTTAATTTTTAACACTGCTAAGAATATAGGATTTACAATGGGAAAGGAACTTAAAAAGCCCTAGAGATGTTATATGACTTTCCTAAGGTCACTCAAGGAATTAAATAAGAAATTATAGGATTGTAGATTTAGAGCTGGAAACAACCCTAGGAGTCATCAAATTCAACCCCTCCATTCTCAGAGGAGGAAATCTTGTCCAGGGAAGTGAAATGATTTGCCCAGAGCTAACAAGTGTCTGGGGTGAGATTGTAAAGCTGATCTTCCTGATTTCAGCTTCAGGGAAGATTCACTTCCCTATGATGTGTTTTATTCTCTCAAGTTTGAGACTTCTAATGCTAAAGTCACTGTCCTTTCCACTATACAATTATATGTCTCCATATATCATAGAGGCACCATTTAGTAAGATTTAGTTACATTATTTTTTTAAACCCATTGACAGTCACATTAGAAAATTCTTGAGGAACAAACCTAAGGAATCTATCTATTCTACTTCCAATATGATTTAAAGAATCACATTTACAGAGTTACAGAGTCAGAAGGAACCTTAGAGGCCATCCAGTTGAGCTCACTTCTGAAAATGATTCCTTTCTAGACCACGAAGTGGTCACTCAGTCTTTCCTTGAAGACTTTCAATGAGGGAGAACATACTTCCTCTAAGGCAGCCCATGTCACTTTTGGACAGCTCTAATTATTTGGAAGACTTTCCTTGAATCATACCTAAATTCACCTCTTGGTCACTTTTATCATTGTTTCTGGTTCTTCCCCTTTAAACAAAGCTGAGCATGTCTTGTTCCTCTTCCATATGGAAATCTTTCACAGCCATCATGCTTCTCTAATACCCCTCTTTTCCAGGCTAACAACCGTTGTTCTTTCATACTAATTCTTATATATAGCATAAACTTGAGTCCCTTCACCATCCTGGTTGTCTCTTTCTGAGCGTTCTCTTTTTCCTTCCTCTCTGTCTCTGTTTCTCTCTCTCTGCATCTCTCTCTTTGTTTCTCTCTGTCTCTCTCTGCCTCATCCCTTCCTTCCCCTCTCTTCATCTCTCTCTAAATGTATTCTCTTCTCCATACCCTTCTTAAAGAACAAAAACTAATACTTCAGAAACAATAGTTATTCTGGTGACCAATTAATTCCCTGCCCCCTCATCTATTAGTTTAAATCTCACCTTGAATTTACTTTATTTTACGTAGCGATTCATTAAACACACATACACACACACACACACATATACACACACATTCTGATCCCTTGAAGATATGAACCATGCTTTTAAAATTGCTAGCCAAGTTCCTCATCCAAGGAGTTTTACAACATTACTCTGTACAGTAATTTCAAAAATAATTTCTCAATTCTGGTTTGGAAAGTAAGGATATTAACCATCTTTTGTTTTTTAGTAATTTTCCATGTTCAAGTTGTCCTATCTTGGAAACCCCTCCTCAACCTTAGTGAGTATGTGACTTTTCCCATGTGACCCTTTAAATAAATCCTACAAATTTTCCCATAATTAATTAATCTTAAATCTCAAACTGAAACATGTCGACAGACGCTTATTTAGAGCAAAGAGTTTGGTAGCTGGCTATTGTCCAGGCTCCTTCTGAAATTAAATAACCCTTGACACTGTTCTTACAATCTTTGCTTTCCTCCATTGACTCCAAACTAGAACACAGAAAGGCAAAGCCTTGAACATATATAGACCTTAAACAAGACTGAATTTAACATTGCAGAGATGGTGTTGCTGAATGTATAGACAAGAGACCTTGAAGTATGAAACATCTGGCTTCGGGAACCACTTCTTATGAAGTACTGGCTGTGTGACCATGAGAAATTCACTCAATTCCTCAGGGCCATGGACAACACTTTAAGTAGTCTTAAGCTACAGATGAGTTGCTTGTCTGAATTTCTGGAAGGAGGTTTTCATGCTGGGAGTTCCCTAAATTGGTCCAACCCACCCCCCAATTCAAAATTATAAAAAGAAAATGAGAGGAAATAGTTCTCTAAAATTCACATTTCTAGGTACTTAAAAAAAGATATATTTTCCACGGGAGCTATTAACAAGGAAAACAAGGACTAAGGGTTGCATATCCAGTAAGTAATTGTAGAGATACAGTAGACAATAGTTATTAGCAACTCTTTTGCCTGTTTGCCAGAAGGGTAGTTACTTACCCCTGTCTTGAGTTTTGTTTTTCTGCTTAAGTCTCTGATTCTCAGGAGGCAGCTTCCATTAGCTCTCTTGCAGAGATAGAGGAGACATGAATCACTTCCCTAGTGCCCCTGCCTTGTTGTTCCCACCTTAGATATACCATGCAAGGTTGTCTTAGGGGGGGAAATCACATTAACAGGCTGATGGTAGATTTATTGACACTCATACTTGGCCACTAAGTGGTTAGTGAGCATCTGATCAAGATGGTGGATGACATGGTATACATTGCCTCTCTTAGGGCTCACAGCTTGCTAATGAGTAATAGCAAGATTCATTAATATATGTGTTCACTTGGCATCTATAGGAAGCCTTACCTGATCCCCCAGATGCTGGTGCCCTGCTTCCCAAAACTACTTTCTATACACACACACACACACACACACACACATATATGTATACATACACACATGTGATATATACATATATATTTATACACATACACATATGTACATCTATATACACATATATTTATATACATTATATAAGAGGCATCATGAAGACCTGAGCTGAAGTCCTGCTTCTGAGACATATAGGCAACGTAACCTTGGGCAAGTCATTTAACCACTTTGTGTTCCAATCTGTATTGGTAGAGGGACTTTCCTCACCTGGGAGTTTCCCATTCCAGTGACGTCACAGATCTAGTCCCTATCCCTACAAATGTCAGTGGAGCTCAAAGTATTCTTTGTAATATAGAAACCTGAGACCAGGGCTGACTAATGAATGGAACTGATACTTCAGATCCAATAGAGAGAAATGTTGATTTCCAAGTAATCCTGCATATACTTCAGTGAATACATCCAGCCTTTGAAGCTGTAAGGTCCTTGCCTTGTGGTAATTTCTAGCACCTTATGTTGGAAGGACACAGAGGAAACTCAGGGAATATAAAAACAAAAATGCCAAAAAAAATTTCATTTCAAAAATGTATTAAAAAAGGAAAATTAATGTTGTAAAATTACAAAGATCAAGCTTGGCCCCAAAAAGATTTGAGAAAATACCCTCCTCCATATTTCCCTGCTCCTTTGTAAAGGTTAGAGGCCCCACAGGTGTGGAACTTGGTATATAATGTCAGTTTTTAAAAATACACTCACTTGCTAATTTCTTTCTGTCCTAATATTCTTTTAAAAATTCTTTGTAATAAAGGTTAACTCTCTGAGAGGGGGGAAGTAGAGGATACAGGAGGAAATCTATATTAGAAAAATAACCATAAATATGTATGCATATATGACATTTATTAAATATTTTATCAATTTTGTTTTTCCTTCTCCTGTTTCCCCACAAATCCCTCCCTCATTCCCCTTCCAGAGAAACATCCTTTATGAAAGATAATAAAAAAAGAAAAAATTAAGTACAGTTAGCCAACAAATCAATCAAACCTGACATCTGCAACTTCCACACCCACAGTTCTCCACAAAGAAAGAAATGCATCTTCATGTTTCTGTTGGGGGCTATATTTGCTCTTTATAATTTTGTGGAATTCAGTTTCAATTATTTTGTTGTTGTTACAATTTCCACTTGCATCAGTTTGTAGAAGTCTTCTCATGCTTCTTTGTATTCATCATATTTATTATTTCTAACAGTGCAGTAACATTCCACTATCCTCTTGCCTCAATTTGCTTAACTATTCTCCAGTTAATGTCATCTATTTTGTTTCTAGCTCTTTTCTATTACAAAAAGTGCTTCTATAAACATTTTTAAGTATATAATTAACACATATAGTACTTTAAGGTTTTTCAAGAAATCTATCTATCTATCTATCTATCTATCTGTCTGTCTGTCTGTCTGTCTGTCTGTCTATCTATGTATCTATGTATCTATCTATCTATGTATCTATGTATCTATCTATCTATGTATCTATCTATCTATCTATCTATCTGTCTATCTATCTATTTATCATTTCGTTTTATCCTAACAATAACCCTGGGAGGAAGTATCATCACTTTGCGATGAAGAAACTAAAGCAGATGGAATTTTTTTCCCCTATGTTTATCCAATTTGGCATGTAAGACTAGGTGTGTGGTCTTTGAGTCAAAGGGTATATGTATTTTAGTTACCTTCTTAGAAAAATTCAAATTGTTTCCCACAATTTGTGGATAAATGTACAGCTCTGCTAGAAGTATGCCTTTGCTTGATATTTTAAAAAATTGGACCTGTGATTTCTCCAGCATAAGGATTTCCACCACCATGCAGATAACCATGAAATATTAAGTAACTCATCTAGGGTCACACAGCTTGAATGTGTCAAGGTAGGATTTGAATTGAATTCTTCTGTATTATGACACCAGATCTCTATCATCCTCTCAATTCTAAAGTTTCTTTTTTCCATTAGTCTTATGTTTCAAAAATTCTTTCAAGCTTTGGTTTTCTTAACAGGAGCACTACAGTCATCAATTCTGTTAAAAGCCTATTTTATCTGTAGGATTATTTTAATCCTATTAATTAATATATTAATCTTATTTAATCCTATATTAATTTGCATGATAAATTATTCTTGGGTACGAATGCTTTCTCTTTCCATTTGTTACATCATCTCTTAAACTTTACATTTCCCATTTAGTACTGTGCAATCATGACTGGGATTCCTTGGCATTCAACTCTTCTCTTCCTGGATGCTAAGAGTGATCTGGGGGTTCCTTGATCTGAGAGTTCTGGATTTTGGTGTTCACATTCCTGGGTATGCTATATCTTTTTCCCCCTCCTGGTAGTAATCTGTAGACTCTATCAAACTTCACTCTGATCTAAAGTTCAAATATTTCTGGGAAATATTATTGTTTTATGATTTCTTAAAATATGATATCCAGGTATTTTTGTTCCATTACAGTTTTTGGAGATTCCGGTGATTCAAAAGTATCTCTTTGTCCACTATTTTCTAGGTAAATAGGGTTTTTAAAAACATTTTAATTTAAAGTTTCGAGTTCCAAATTCTATCCTTCCCTCCCTCCTCTCCCCCATCCCTGAGATGGTAAGCAATCAGATACAGGTTATACATGTAGAATTATGTAAAACATTTCCACCTTAGTCATTTTGTATAAGAAGACTTGAATAAAAGAAAAAAATGAAAGTAAAAAATAGCATGCTTCAGTCTATATTCAAGCAATATCCGTTCTTCATCATTAATCCTTTGGGATTCTCTTGGATCTTTGTACTGCTGAGAATAACGAAGTCAGAGGTTGGGAACCTATGGCCTCAAGGCTGCACATCCCCCAGTCTTGACTAAGTAATTCACAGTTCTTTATTGAACAATATTGCTGTTATCAATAGTTTTTGATGGTCAGCATTTCACATGTTCTTCTGATTCTGCTCCCTTCTGATTTTATGTGAATATTTCTTTGGACATGTTGTATCCTGAACACTTAGATCAGTACATAGCACATGACAGGTGTTTAAAAAATGTTTGGTGATTGATCAAATGGTCAGAATAAGTCATGTCCTTCAAAAGGAATATATATATATGTATATATATATGTATATATGCATGTATATGAATAAACTGAAAAATACCAGTGAGTATTAGTTGTACTCAAATTTTATACAAGCCATTTTTTTTTAAAGGGAGAGGAATGTACAGGCTATATTTAGACCAATATCATTTGTATACATGTGTATATGCATAATATATACTTGCGTATGTATATATGTATATGTATAGTATATTTTGAATGAAATCCTTGTTTTTTACTTTAAAACAAGAGAGTTAAATGAGTTACATTTCTCTAAGAAGGAAAAAATGAAACTGAATGACTATTATTTGCATGATAAGCAGGATTGCTCAGTATAACAATATTTATATTTCTAATAATAACAATGATTTGTATAAAAATTTATTTTTTTTGACATGTCAGTGCCTTTTAATAGAAAAGATTCCCAGTCTTCTCTTACTTCCTAAAACTCTGGTGTTCTATTTGAAAGGAACAAAATAAGAAAATAACATATGTAAAGACTGAAATTTATGACTGTGCTCAAATAAAATTTTTCTCAAGGTTCTAAGATGGAAAGAGGTATATTTTTATTTCTGTTGAACTAGATTTTATAGGAAATGAAAGCAATGAAGCCTGAAATAATCTGGACTTGGCTTACAAGTGCCCTGAACTTCAGAGAAAATAGAGAAACAAAGATCAACCCATAGATAGGGCTTTCAACTGTCTGACCATACATCACAGATCAATAGACAGATCCAATTGTCTGACCAGACATACATAGTTTCCAGAGAGAGAAGCATCAACATCTAGGTTTTCAAAGCTGGGGGCTCCTTAGCGGCTTCCCACAGTCTCATCTGGCCAAACAAACACTTCCAATGAGTAAGCCCCAAAGTAAAACTTCATCCCAGAGTATTTTTATACTTTTCAGGACTGGAGAGCATCACAACCCTTGAGAACCAGGGCCTCATTAGAAATTAACAAAAGGTGTGGGCCTCCCCTAGTCAAGCTTTCCTTAATGGGCAGGTCCATCAATGATGGATGGGGAAGATTTTTAACTCTGTGATTAGTATTATAGGAGCCAATGCAGGAGACTGAGAAGTAAAGGCTAGACACATAGGAGGAGAGCCCAGACTAGTATGGTGTTTTTGAAAACAACAGAGAAGGATGAATTTAGTGGTAGAGAGTAGTAGACAAGTATCAAAAGCTGTGGAAGGTCAAGAAAGATAAAGAATTAGGAAGTCACTGGTAAATTTTGAATAAGCTTTCTGTTTCAGTAGAGTAGAGGGAGCATTAGCCCAATTCTAAAGAGAAGAATGACTCATAATAGGTCTGCAGAGCCTTTCCAAGAAGTTTAGTAGTGACTGGGAGGAGGGAGACAGAGACTCTGGAGGAAAAGTGAGGGTCAAAGGAATTAAAAAAAAATTATTGAAACTATTTGTTGGTAGATGAGAGAACCATTAGAGAAGTGATAGCAGATACACGAGAGAGAGGAGGAGATAAGAAGGAAAGGCATCTTGGACACAAGTAGAGAAATTAACCTTAAAATGTAAATTTTTTTTCTACTGTGATCAAATGGTAGGAGGAGAAAATGGGTGATGGTGCCAAGAAAGTTTAAGGAGTGGAAGAGGGTCCTGTCACTAGATGACCTCCATCTTCTCAGAGGCTAGATAAGTGTGTAAGGGATGAGGAGTGGAACTGAGACGAGTGGGGAGTGGGGAGAGAAGAAAATAATGAAAGTTATTTGGAATTTGGAATTACAAATGGAATAACTTTATCAGTAAAGGCTATCCTCTACTAACCCATCTATACTAGAGGCTCACCAGGGGTGGGGAACTTGTGGCCTGGAGGCCACAAGTTTATAGAGGCCAAACTTTATAGAGCAAATTCCCTTAATAAAAGGATTTGTTTCTGTAAAACTTGGACTCAGTCAACAGGCCTTGCCCAAGGACCTCAAAGGCCACATGTGGCCTCAAGGCCTCAGGTTCCCCACCCCTGGAACCCATCTACAAACAGGTTTTATTTCAAAAGCTTGCAAATCAATTTGGAATTCAGAGTGCTCATAAGAATCATGTTACAAGTGATGGTTAGGCTCCCCCCAGAACCCAAGGAAACCTATTTAAATCACAAATATGGCTAAAATGCTGTCCCTTCTATTGTGAAAAATATTAGAAAATGATACTGATGCAAAAGTCATAATTTAAACAAAAGAGACTACATTTTGGGCTCCTGATCTTCTCTGACCTTGGGCCATGTTTCTTCTGTCCATTTAACTCCTCACTAGTTCCTCTTCCAGATGAAAACAGAAGTATCAAAATCCAAGCCAGGCCTTTTCCTGAGCCATTTCAGAGTTCAGGGAGAAAAGCAGTAGCAAAAAACTCATAAATGCAGTTACTTGCCTAGAAGAAATGGGAACTGAGTCACTCTCCTCTTTATGTCCCTAGGGCCTAGCAGAGTGCCAGGTACAATAAGCTGTCTGTTATTGATCGATTGCCCTGCTGAGTGTCAATACCTTCACAGATCAATGTTCTCACCAGCATGGGTGCTGGCATGGGTTGTAACTGTGCCTGCTGTCTCACATGGTCTGCTTCTTGTCCATAACCATTCATAGTTCCTCCATGGATAATTTGACTAAGCTCTGGAGGACCTTCTGTGCGTTTTTTATTATTTTGTAGATACTGACAACGCACTGCAGCCTAACACATATCTGTTATCCTTCTCTCTGGCTATAAGAGCAGTCCACCTTCTTTCCTGTTCATCCCTTTTCTGGATGCTATTTAAGTCACTTCCTGCATGAACATCCTTGTTGGTTATAACCTATTTATGTCTGTCTGCACTGACGACTTTGGTGCCCTATGAATCAATTCCCCTAATTAGAAACATTTTCAACTTTTTTTCCATTTCCTTTGTCCCTCCTCCTGCCCCTATAGACATATACATTGATAAAATCTTATCTCTCAGGGCTATATGGATATAGGGTATGTGTATCTATGCATGAACTAAATGTCTCAGAAATACTTAAGACTGAGAGACCTTGCTCATTTGTGGAAATTATCTTTGAACTATACTTCCTAGAAGCCTGTGTGAAAGTCTGGCCATATTACCTAGCATAGACTCCCATTTATGTAATCCAGGAGATGTAATACAGTTTAAAAGCTACCAGAGTTTCATGAGAGAGTTTACCGTAAGACAACAGCAGCTGCAACTAGACACTGCCAAACATAGTATGCCAAGAGATGTCAGTACATCCAAGGCAGTACTGAGAGAAACCAACATGCCCTAGAGTGCTGTTACTGTCCTGAGAGAAAGGAGAAGTGGTCTCTAGTTTTCTTTAGTTTCTAGGCCTGTGAGGTAGTTCTCCCAAGACTGACACTGTGGTGTATATCCTTAGTACCTTTGCTATGAGTAAACTGATATGTCCCTCTTTTGCTGAGATGGGGAGACAAGGGCTAATTGGGAGATAGCTAGTGTTCCAGGACATATTGTAAGTGATACACACTAGGAAATAAGTGATGAAAAAGTTAAACACTTGGTTCAAATCCATTATAGGCCATCGCCATTCTGTTTTAATTTAATGTCTTTCCTTTGAATTCAATTCATCTGCTTTGGTCTGGTATAAATACATACCTTGGTGGGGGCTCAGAGCTATGAATCTGAATAGATACCAACTACAACAGTACCATGAACTTGGGTGTTACTGAGAAGTGTGCTACATCAAGAGGTCCCTGAGCTTCCTATGACTATATGCATTTTGCCCATAAAACACAATAGCTCACATTCACTTCCATATTTCTAGGAGCCAGCCCTATGAAGAGAGAAAAGAAGAGAGGTGACAGTAATTTTTATTCATCAGTAGACAAAAAGAATCAGGAGACATGTCAATTGTAAGTTCGCTGTTTCTTCTGTATCTTTTGTATCTTTCCATAAAACCCAATACAATATTCTCCAGAAGTAACTGTAGAGCTTGTGGTCGTAAGTAGTGGGTTGAATAAAAGTTCCCTGGTGAGTGACAGACCTTCTGATTGTCTGTTGCTCTGTGGTAGGAAGTCCCAGCATCAGTGACATAGCATTTCTCTCCATTACAGAGGAATCAGTTAATACACAACTGTTAACACGATGAAAAATCTTTCTGGGATGCTTTATGCAAGAAAGACATTGTAGCAGGATATTAAACAGATAGTATGTGAGAGTGAATTACATAGACTTTTAAAATGCAGTGTCTCTTTTCTCTAGTAGAGTGACTAATCATGTCTTGCTGTAGTGTAATGAAATTTTCTGAAATTCCTTTATTTAATCATCACCTCCTGTCATTGCATCTCTTTCTGTGACTTAGGTCTTCTATATTTATTTTTCATCCTCACTGTGACCCTCCATATCTCCACTTTTCAATGATTTCCCCAGGCAGTCACCCTTGATCTGGCTTTACTTTCCATCTTTTCCGGTCTTGACTGTTTTATTAACCAGTTCAATTCTACATTGTCCTTTACTTTTAACCTTTCACTTGCTTGCCCTGTATTAGTTCATCCCTGACCAACTTCAGTCAGAGGTGACTTCTACCATTTGCTTTCTCTGATTCTGGTCACGTGCTGCTGAACAGAACTGGAGGAAGTCACACAACTGTACTGACCTGGAACACCACATCTCCATTGGGCCTTCATTGCAATATGGCATTCCTTTAACTCCTTCTTAATTGATTCTCTATTGGAGCCAATTTTATATAGCCCATTTGCCACCTAGAAGCAGCTAGCTGTCACAGTGGATAGAGTGGTGGACCTAGATTAAGGAAGACCTGCTTTCAAATTCAGCCCCCAAAATTTAACTGTGTGACTCTGGGCAAGTCACTTCACCTCTGTTGGCCTCAGTTTTCTCAACCATAAAATGAGGATAATAAAAGCACCTACCTTCCAGGGTTGTGAGGATCAAATGAGAATATTTATAAAGGGCATAGCGTAGTGCCTGGCTCATAGCAGGAGCTTAATAAATCCTTCTTTTCTTCCTTCCTTCCTTCCTTCTTTCCTTCCTTCCTTCCTCCTGCTCTCCTTCCCTCTACTTACTCTATTTCTCATCTCCAGGTCTTTGCACTGGCTCTCTTCCATGCCTAGCATGCATTCCCTCCTTTACTTGGCTTCATAGAATCCCTAATATCTTTTAGCTATGTGACCTCTGTTTGGCTCAGTTTCCTCATCTGTAAAATGGGAATAATAATAGCACCTACCTCCCAGGGTTATTGTGAGGATCAAATGAGATATTTATAAAGAACTTACTTAGCACAGTGCTTGGCACATGGGAGATACCATGTAACTGTTAGTGATGATGATGATGCTGATGACTCAAGCACCACCTTCCTAAACCCCTTCAGATGCCAGGACCCTCCACACATCAAATGACCTTATATCTATTTTATCTACACCGCATAACATATGCTCCAGGTTTACTCTCCCATACCCTACTGGCATTAACCCCAGAGCAAGGCTGTTGTTCTGCCCTCAAGGTAATAATGGTTGGTCTACTAGGGCTATAGCCCAGTAACCCCCATTGGTGTTCTTTTCTCCATGATTATCATTTAATATTAATGAGTTAGCTATACTTAAATAACATTTAGAAATAGATATTTACTAAAATTGTGTAGTAAGAATATGATATCCCCTCAAAAAACTGGGGGTGCACTCTTTCTTAAGTACATATAAAATCTAGAGCAGTGGCTTCTAACATTTTTTGTTTTGTGAACGCCCTTCAATAAAAAAATGTGTTGTGAACCCCCCAGAATAATTTAATATAGTACTCATAATATTGTGTAAAGTTTAATAATAATATTTATATTAATAATAAACAATAACTTATTTAGCAATAATAAATATAAAAGACAAAAGTCTATTCTACTTATAATTATGAAAACTCCATGTACAAAATAATAAACTTTAAGATTAATTATGAATATTTTGTGAGATATTTACTATGAACAAAAAAGAAGTAATCCAGTGTATTGTTAACGTATTTTTGCTTAATTTGAAGATCTTTCCCATCCATTAATAGGCCCATGTGACCTGCTTAAATCTCATGGAAGCCTAAGTCACATGTAGTGAGAGGAGCTTGCTGAAACGGTGGAACAGGAAGGGTGGAGAAAAAATGGGAGGAAGTGAGTGAGGGCAGTTAGAGCAGAGGGAGAGAGAAGATTCAGGCAAACAGACAGTTAGGATTGTGAGTGTTTGTTTGTGGGAAGGCTCCAGCAGGCAGGGAAAGGCTTGGGAATGGAGGTGTCCCCGGCAGTGATAATGTGTATTAACTTCTTTGTTGCTACGATGGATTCAGTTTTCTGGTGTTGGATTCATCTTTCCGGTGTTGGGATTCGGCTTTCTGGTGTCTGAATAAATGTTTTTCTTCTGTTTCCTATATGAAGAGTCTATATTTTGCTATTCAGAACTCTGGCATATTCATAGTCACCCGTCAGTGCTGTGAATATTGCCTTGACAATACATCCAGCAAGATCAGCAAAATGCTATAATTTTCTTTATTTTACAAATTACTTTGAATATAGACAATGTTTTACTAAATAGATTAACGTGAAAGATGTTTAACATAGCAAAATAATCATAAATAAACTTAATTTTAATATTGGGCTTTTTTATTTGAACAAAATTTTGTGAGGTTTAGCCCAACCGCAGAGAGTTAAATCTGATTCAGCATTTTGTTTATTTCAGTATTTTTATTTAAAACAAGAATAAAATGAAAATACTTGCTTACACAAATAGGTGGTAGAAAATGGTAGATTTTTATAAGTGCTTTTGCTTTTAACAAGTTAATCAGTCAATGAAAATGAAGAGTTAATTATAATACAAAATATTTACTTTTCTACTGGCTAGTGGAAAGAACTATATTAAATAAAAAATGTACTTACAATTCAATTGCATATATTGCTTTGTTTTAAACAGTTTTTATCTATAAGCTAATCTTTGTGAGGAAAGAATCTCCTCAGATGTAACTTTCTTCTGTTCTACGACTGGCACACCAGATACATGTCCGCAGAAATTCTTCAGAATGACTGACCAGTATTATCAAATAACTCACTTGAAAACCCAGCAGATAAACAAAAGTAATAAAAGCAATGATAAGTTTAAATTGAGAAACAGCCTTAGTACTGCAATGGAAAGCAATACAAGATTTGTTTCTACAGAATGTTTATGATGGTCCAAGATGATTTCAAGATGGTCCTTGTGATGTGCATGCCCGCAGATCATAGTTATCAAAAAGTCTGACATTTGTTCTGCAAGAACACGAACATTTGTAACATCTTGGTCACATGATTACACAGCTGAGGAATGATCAGTGTGCAGAATGCAAATGAAGGTATGCACATATGTCTAACCATTTGTTGGGAATTAGTTTAAGTGTAAATGTCATACCTTTGTTGCAGTTTGGAAACAACTTGATGACAGGTTGAGAAACCAAAAGAACATATTGTTTTTCATTAGAAGCAATCAGTGTTTTATGTAATTGCTGCAGAAACACTAGAATTGTCACACACATGATCATGATGGTTTTGACTTGCTGCAGAAATAAACCTATGATGTTTAAAAAATGCACATGCTTGTTGTCCCAGAGGAAAAATATATTTGTAATATGATTGGGTAACTATATTCTGCTTAATTATAGAATGTTTAACATGAATACCTTCAATCATCATTGTGGACACAGAAGAGAGTTCTTGAACCACTAAAAGCAAACTATTGGTCTAGAGGAAAGTGTGGTTAAACTTAGAGCACAACTTTCAAAGAGATTAGTTCATAGTTCCTGGAAGACCACTTACTGGAGTCCTCAATATGTTTCCCTTAGGCATAGCATAGCTTTCTTTTGGGATCCTTAGAGTGTCTTGAAGCATCAATATGCTTAGTTTCTTCTGAGTGCCCAATGCTAACACATTTGCCAGTTATTTTTGTTCTAGGGATGCTGCTAGGACATTGATGATAAGTCTAAATCCTCTGACCCTCTGAAATTCACATGGTCATCCTCTAGTCAATGGTAGAGGGTGGGGAGACAGAGGCTCTACTCCTTTCTGCACAAGAGATTCCCTTTTAGGGGCTTGGCTGAAATTCATCTCCTCTGTACTGACAGATACTGAAATTCCTAGGCAGGACTGGTCATAGATTAGTTTAATATCTTCTGTTGATGGTTGATTTGATAGAAGAATCTTCACTGATTAAGGTATCCTAGCTAGAGTTAAGTGGATTGATTGACTTAATCACCCCCATCCTTATACCTATGTATAATATGTATATACTGTCTCCTCTAACAGAAGGTAAGCTTCTTGAGATCAGGCATTGCTTCACTTTTATCTTTGTATTTCTATCTCACCACCACCACCACCACCACCACCACCACCACCACCACCACAAGTCGCAATATTCCTAACTTCCACCTAGGCATAGTCTAAATACCACCTCCTACACAATGTCTTTTCTGATCCCTGTAACTGTTGGTGTCCTTACTCTCTGATTATCTTGTATTTACTGTCCTATATTTATTTTTCATTTTTCTGTATGTTTATTTGATATGTAGTTATCTACATATATGTTGTATCCCTCCCTGATAAAATATAAGCTTCTTGATATCAGGAATTGTTTAATTTTTTGTGGTCTTCAAATTCCCAATACCTGGCATGTAGTTATTTATTAAGTGCTTGAGAAACAGTTGGCTGATTCTTAGAAATTTAATAACTGTTTGTTGTTTGAGTGATTGAAAGATTATATGAATCAACAAGGGGAAATTCTATTATGAATTTGATTCAAAAAAGGGAAGAACTGAGGTGGAAATACGGAAACTTTTGAGTGACCACTTAAAATTACATTTTATGGTAGAAATAGTGTGACATGTATCCTAGATTTTAGGAGAGCAGATTCCACAGGGTTTAGAGAAAGGTTTGGAAGGAACCCGTAAATTAAAATTCAGCAAGGAAAGTCATTTCAGGAAGGATGGGAAACTCTGAAAATTGAATTGAAAAGGAATGATTGAAACTGATCATAAAGAGAATAATTTTTTTAATGGAGAGAAAGAATTGTTGTTTAAAGAGACAGATGTGAATGCATAAGGAACTCTCTACTCAATTTCGATCACCATCATCAGGCATGCTAAAACTCAGAGTGAGCTGAGGCTTGCCTAGAAAGCTTAAGATAAAAAAAATGACCCTTTATCTATATGGGGGAAAAGAGAATTGGAAAAAGAAATACAAACATTCTTCTTGGACAGGACAATTGATAATTGAGAGAAGACAGTTTTTCTTTTGTATTTTTTTCTGCTAAGGACAATGATATTTAGACAGGAAAGGATAGAATATTTATAATAGTTAATACCTAAGACAAGTGGTAATAGAAAGAGACAACCTAGCTTGCCTTGAAAACTTCAATTCATCTTCTCACCTACCCAGACACATATCCTTACTGCCACAGTCCAGTTAGAGGCAATGCTAACTATTCTTATGGACATGTGACTTAGTTCCAGGGCCATTTGTTTTTTGCCCATCCTCTTCCTTGGGTTTGCTAATAAATTAGGGGACAATAAGGATCCAGAATATCTGTAACGGGTTAGAATATTAGACCAAATTGAATAAGATGAAATTAAAAGGGAAAATGAAAAACCTTACATATTGCAAGTGCAAGATGAGCAAGGTATTCTATGTAGCAGATGGTCTGAAACAGATCTGGCATTTCTGACTATAACCTGTGTCATTTCCACCGGATTTGGCACATTTGCTCCACTGGTAGCCAGTGGATCTGCTCCCTTCTTTCTCCTCTTCACATTTTTTCTGCTTCCAAGGTTTAGCACAATATTATCTAATATATCTATAAAATAGATAAATGTATCTATGTATCTATAATATATGTATATATGACAATATATACCCATATTATATAAATATATTATATAAATATGTATATAACATCTATGTATCTAAATAATGTATCACAAAATAATGTATCTACATTATAAAATAATTCAGATACATTATTTTATTTGATCTTCACAACACATGGAGTAGGTACTCTTCTTATCTCAATTTTACAGTTGAAAAAACTGAGTCTCAGAAAAGTCAAGTAACTTGACTAGAGATCATAGCCAGTGTCTGAGGCAGCATTTGATGTCATGTTTCCTGAGTCCAAGTTCAGGTGTTCTATACATTATGCCATGCTTGAGAATGTCTGGCGTGTTATTCTTGTGGGACAAAATGAAGAAATGTGGGTGTGATAAAAATGAGGTTATGTAGACCCCCAAACTGCAGGTAAGTTCAAATCCAAAATGTACAGACATTAATAGTTGGATCTCATCTTGGAAGGAAGTCTTCAATGGAGTGTCTGTCATAGGAATCTGGATTTGGGACTATGTTTTTCTAACATATTCATCAATGATTTAGCTAAAGGCTTGGATAGCATAATGAACAGATTTACAGATCACACAAAACTAGGTTAAATACCTAATAAACTGGATGATAGTCAAGATTCAAAAGTTCTTGACAGGCTAGAACATTGGACTAAATTGAATAAGATGAAATGTAATAGGGAAAATGAAAAACCTTGCACATTGCAAGTATAAGCTAGAGGGAGGTATTCTAGGTAGCAGACTGTCTGAAATGGATCTGGGATTTTTAGTAGAATAGTAATTCAATATGAGTCAGCAGTCTGATATGACAGCCAAGAAGGTTAATGAGATCTTAGAGGGAATCAAGAGAATCAAAAAGCCAACTACACAGGAAGAGATGGTATCGTTGTTACTCTGTCCTCAACAGGCAGCATTTGGAGTATAGCATTTAGTCCTGGGGGTGTGTGTGTGGGTGTGTGTCACATTTTAAAAAGGACATCAATGACCTGAATAGTGTCCAGACAAGGACAACCAGGATGACAAAGGACCTCAAATTCATAACATATGGAAATCAACTAAAGGAATTGGCGATGTTTGGCCTTTAAAGAAAAAAAAATTATGTGAGCATGATAGCTTCCTCAAAGTGTCTGAATGGATGTCATATGGAATAGGGAACATACTTATTCTGCTTGTCTCAGGACATCAGAAGTAGAAGCATGGGTACAAGTTGCAAAAAACTCTCCTGATGGAAAGTTCCTGAGACCCTAGAGAACTTCCTTGTATATTGTTTGTATCTCCTTGCGGGATTCTTTCATTCATTTTTTATCCCCTTTTGGCCTACTTTTGCGTTCCTTTTAACAGGTTTTACCTGGAGATTGTTAACTGTTTCTTTAAAGAAATTAGTTATCCTAACTAACCCTTTGAATCAAAGGTTTTGAATTATCCACTGTACCATATAATGACCCACACGTGGGATATTGTGTCCATGTCAGTTATTTAGTCAGGCTAGGAATAAGTGCTAGACTTGTGATTTCATTGGTATATGGAATTCTTGGGTAAGTCCCTTTTTGAATGCAAATTGGCATATATATATGTGTATATGTATATATATATACATATATATATACACGTATGTATATAGCTTAGAGAGTTGTCTAGATCACTAAGGTTGTGAGTTGACAAGTGTAGCAAAATCAATATGTGTCAAAAGTGGGACTTCAATCCAGATCTTTACTCTGAGGCTATGTTATTTCCTGACTGATCAACTGACTCCTGGCCCCAGGACCATTTGTCACATGAAGGAGGAGGGGGGTACTGCAAAAATGGATGTGGGATCCACTATGTCAAACTGTTTCTTATCAGTTATTATTATTATTATTACACAAATCTGAGATGTTAGCAATTGAATTCAATATTTATTGGAATTATTGGATTTGTTAAGAGTATGTTACATGTATAACACTGTGCTGAGCATTATGGAAATAAACACAAAACCAAAAGTAGTCCTTCCCCTCAAGGTTCTTAAATTCTCCTAGGAAGAGGTTCTACACAATATATTCCTGATAATTTGAGGAGGGAATAAGGAAAGACTTCCATGGGAAAAAGCACATGAGCTGAGTCTTGAAGGAAACCATAGATTCTGGGAAGGAGAGATGAAGACGGACTGCAGTCCAAGTATGGGGGATAGCCTGAACAAAGGTGTGGAGGAAGGAAATGGAAGCTAAATCTGAGGAATAATAAGTTGGTCAGTTCATCTCGATTGGGGAAATGTCTGATAAAGAAATATTGTGAACTCAATCTGTAAAGGTAGGTTGGAACCAGATTGTGAAGGGCTTTAAACACCAAGCTAAGGAGTCTATTTTATTCTAGAGACAACAGGGAACCACTGGAGGTTCTAACTAGAGGAGTTGCTAGATCAGACTTGGGCTTTGATAAGATTATTTTGACTAGAGTGTGGATGAATTGGGAAGATACTATAAACCGAGAGTCCAATTAGCAGGGTGGTGGTCATGTGAATAAAGAGGAGGGAATGGATACAAAGATATGGAAGTAGGATTGATGACTTGGCAACTGTTTAAATTTGGAGAATGGTCAGGAAGAGGAAAGAAGAAAAGATGACACTGAGGTTGCAAATGTGGGTGATTGAGGGGAACAGAGATATTTGGAGAAGAGTTATATAGATATATCAGAGATGTAACAGACACAGAGCTATTTGGAGAAGGGAGTACAGGGGGTGAAGGAGAGGAAAGATATTGAGTTTGGTTTTGAATATATTGAGTTTAAGATACCTATGAGGGATCTAACTGATGAGGTCCAGAAGGATGGATTGAATTTCAGGAGAAACCCAGACTTGCTATACAGGTCTGAAGTCATCTGTTTAGAGAGGAGAGGATAGTTGAACCCATGGGAACCAATGAAATTATCAAGACATAAAATCTAAAGTAGACGAGAAAACTCAGGTTAGAACTCCGAAGGACACTCACAATGAGGGGATGGTAAAGAAATGATATAACAAAGGAGACTGAGATAAGTACTCTTGGATCGATAGAGGGAGAACCTGGAGAGAACAATATCATGAAAACCCAGAGAGGGGAGAATGGCCAGGGGGATGAGGGTAGTCAGCAGTGTCAAATACTGCAGAGAGGTCAGGAAGGATGAAGTGTGAGAAACTGATCAGATTTGGCAATTAAAAGATCCTGCGCAATCTTAGATATTGTCAGTTAATATTACAGTGATTACTAATGCTGGGATATAGGTTATGTGTGGGAATATGTGGGTTGCATATGTTGTGAACAGAAAGAGTAATCATGAAAACAAAAGCTTTCAGTAAGCAGGCCAAGTGATAACAACAGTAAGAGCTTCAAGCACTGTTTGCCAGAGATCAGTGTTCAAGGCAATTGATGCATTCCACCTAAACATCAGTATAAGCACTAAATATAGGACATTATCACTGTTTTAGATAACTTATTCTGGGGGTCACATTTTTTAAAATTTAAAATAATTTTTTCAAGTCTTTTTTTTCTCCATCTCCTTTCCCCATACCCTCTCTTGAAAAAGAAAGAAAAACAAACCCTTGTAACAAGTATGCATAGTCATATTTGTGTGGGCCATGTCCAAAAAATGTCTTGTTGTTGACTGGTGAGCATATTTTAATTCTTTTTTTTGGCAAACTGAACTCTTGATGTCAGATGAATCAAAATAATGGTTGACCAAATTTCTAACATGAAGACGCCCATTACTGTAGTGATCTGAAGCCTGTTACTAGCGCTGTTTCACATGAGATGTGGCATAGAGTGTATTCCAGTGTCCCACTGAAGAAGAAGGTGGGTGGGTTCAGGTAATGAGTGATCCCCACTGATCCTATTGGAATGTTAAAAGAAATAGAGAAATTCCTCCAATATATTGGGTAAATCTTTTGTGGAGAGTTTGCTATTCTTGTGGAAAAGATGGAAAGATGTGGATTAAGTGATGAAAAAACTGAATTTAGAGTGGTTAGATGACTGGACTCAAAGAGGTAGCTGTTCATGGTTCTGTTTCCATGTGTTAAGAGGTCACTGGATTGCTCCAAGAATATGTACTTGACTCTGTGCTGTTCCTTTTTTTTTTAAATCAACAATTAGAATAAAGGGGATATGGGGTGCTCATCTTATTGACAGATGATACAAAACTGAGAGGGGTAGATAGCTCAGCGGATGATACAGTGAGGCTCTCAAAACATCTTCGCAAGTTAGAGCACTGGGCTAAATCTAATAAGATGAACTTATTTGGGATAAATGTAAACTGTTATACTTGGGTACAAAAAGATCAACTTTACCAGTTCAAGATGAGCATTTTGTTGAGTTGTTTCAGTCATGTTTGAGTCTTTGTGACCCCATTTAGGGTTTTCTTGGCAAAGATACTGGAGTGGTTTGCCATTTCCTTCTCCAGCTCATTTTACAGTTGAGGAAACTAAGGCAAATAGGGTTAAGTGACTTGCCTAGGGTCACACAACTACTTAAGGGTCTGAGGTCAAATTTAAACTCAGATCCTTCTGATTCCAGGGCTGGTGCTCTATACACTCTACCACCTCGCTGCCCTGTATCTCTATCTATATATCTACATTTATCTATATCTCAAGATAGGGGGGATAAAGTTAAATAGAATTATTCTGAAAAATTGTCCTGGTGATGTTAGCAGACTTCAAAGTCAATATGAATCAGCAGGGCAATGGGGCAACTAAAAATTACTAACACAAACTTGGGCTGCATCAAGAGGCATAGATTCTAGAAACAGGTAGGTGATACTCCCCCTGTCCTCTTCCCTCATCAAATCCCATCTGCAATGTTGTATTCACTTCTGGGGGTCACAGGTTGAAAGGAATGTTGACAAGCTGGACTTAGTGCAGAGGATGGAGAGGAGTCACTAGGAGTCACCAGGCTGAAGGACCTAGAGCTCTATAGCCTGGAGAAGAGGAGACTCAGCGAGGACATGGCAGTTGTCTTCAAACATTTGAAAGGCAATTATGTTCTAGAGAGTAGAAGCTTGAGCAATGGGTACATGTTTCAAAGGGGTCAATTTCTGCTCCATTTCAGGCACAAGTTTTAACAACAATAGCTGTACAAAAGCCAAATGGGCTACCTTGGGAGGTGGTGGGTTTCCCCTCCATGGAGATCTTCAAGCAGAAGCTGGATGACCATTTGTCAAGTATGTTATCATTGGGATTCCTTTCATGTATTAATGGAACTAGCTATCTACTGAGGTGCCTTCCAACCAAGAGCATGTTGGTAAATCGGATGGCTGGAGGGAAAAAATATAGCATAATGTTCTACATGCTTTTATGTTTAATCTGGAGTTTTAACATTTTCCTCATCATTTAAAGTCTAGACAATCAACAAATCAAGCCCTGATTCATAATTTGCTTATTTCCAAGGTATAAATACTCATACTGAAAATTTAACAATCAGCTCCCTGAAGCCATTTTGAACTGGCACCAGCACTTCTTCCAGATCTTCAAACTTTTAATTCTAATTTATAGGAGGGCATGGATGAGAAATCATACAAGTTGAGAAAATGTAGATGGGCTGCAATTTTCACCGATGGAAGGACTGCTCCCCCATAATCAGGAAAAGATTGAATCTCTGAAGTTTTGAAAAATGATAAAATGCTTGACTGTCATGTGTTTGATTCTAATACCAACCTCCCCTCCCTCCCCCAACCTTTCCCACCCCTCACTTCCCCACCAGGTATACTACACACACACACACACACACACACACACACACGCACACACACACCCCAACTTTAACACCATTATAAAGCAGATAGAGTGGAACCTTTATCTTTTCCTTTTTTTTTTTTTTAGATAATTAACAAAAACTCAGAAAGATAAAGGCAGTTGGTTGGTTGGTTGGTGTCCTTTGTTCTCCAAGAGGACCAAAATGACATCACTGTGTTAGAGTCAAGTTACAGAGTGCCCAACTGTGGTTGTTCAGACCAATAAGAGATTGGAAGGCTCTACCACAAGTTAGGCACAGATCATCCATGTAGACATCTGGGATGGATTCTCTAAATCTGTACATTTTGAGTTTCTTTTCAGCAACCTCAATTCTAAAGGCAGCACATTAGAATGGTCAGAGAGGGGAATTTAAAATCCCAAACACCTGAATACACTTGATGTTTCTCCATGAAAGAAAGAACACTGAACTAGGGCTCAAGTCTAATAACCAGCCAAGGCTCATCATATCTATATTCATCACTCAGGCACATCCACCACTTAAATAGATGATCTTGGGCGGGTCACCTAACCTCTTTCTGAGTTTCAGTTTACCTAGTGATAAAATTACTCCTACTACTCATCTCAAAAGGCTATTTAAAAGATCAAATGAGATACTTGACAGTGTGTGGCATATAGTAGGCACTTAAAATACTTGTTGAATTAAATTGATGAAATTTTCAAAGAAGCATGTTTATTTATTTTATTGGGAGTGAACAGAACCAAAAACAACTTCTTAACAGTGAAAGTTGTCCCAGTGAAATGGGTTGCCTGGGAATGGGGAATGTAAGCATGGTGGTAGGTTTCCCTTCATTAGAAATCTCCAAGTTGATCCAGGATGAGCCCCTGTAAAACATGAGAGTAGGGATTACTTTTCAGGGTACAGCGTATACAAGGCAGCTACTGAGGTCCTTTTCTAGCCAAAACTCCTGTGATTCCATGAACTATACTTCTCCTCAGTTTGGAGGAAATCTGTTAAGTCTTCTAAAAGGCTGTTTTCAGTTGATCCAGCTTTCCCATATTTCATTTAAAAAGACAATCATAAGCAGGCAGGGAGTGGAGCTAGACTCCAATTTTTCTGTGTGTTTTATATAAATAAGTCCGATGTAAAGTATCCCCCACTCACACCCTGGTACCTCAAGATGTCCTTCCTTAAGTTTCTAGAGCACATTTTTTCCCCTTCCTTCCGGATCACATCTTTCTCACCATAATGGAATGTATTCTCTAGGAACTACGGTAATGGCTGTACCATCAAGGGTTGAGTGGGGAAGGGGTCACATCCACTTTTGGCAGCTCAGAGCCTAATTTTAACCTTGGACCCTACTTCTTGCATCCTGAGTCACAAAGTTCTGTTTACTATGATTTTGCACAATGGCTTCTGAGAATAAGTACTGGAGAAACACAATAGTCCACTTCAATGGAGCTGCCAAGGGAGAGATTTTCTATTTCCTCTATTGTCAGGACTGGGATATAGGTAAGGCAAAAAAGGAAGCCTTTTAGCCAGAAAGGGTAGACTTGTCTATTAAGAATAAAAAGGGTGTGTGTGTGTGTGTGTGTGTGTGTGTGTGTGTGTGTGTGTGTGTGTGAACTCCTACTACTGATATCTACCATCTCTATGATTTTTGGGCAAGTCACTCTGAACCTCAGTTTCCTCATCTGTAAAATGGTGGTGTTAGACTACATGACCTCTGAGGTTCCTTCCATCTCTAAAGCTATGACCTTAAATTTGGATTTAAGTTCTTAAATATGGTAGGAAACTGGCTTCATCACATGGCTTTAAATGTACTTCAACCCCCAAAAGTTATTATGATCAAAGGTGGTGGGTGGTGACTGATAGTAAGTAAGGGCCTCATGAAGAAAGGTGGGGTCTTGCTTTGTTTTTGTCAGATAGAGATCATTTTCTGTAACCTCAGTCTCAGGACAAAAGGGATGAGGGAAGATGGGAAAACCAAGGCATGTTTGCTTTGAAAACTTGAGTGATTGGTTTCATGATGTGGCCCAGCTGGTGAATTGGTTCACCTGTGGGACAGGTGTAATACAGTAAGGCATAAGGGGAGTTTCTACATGTCATATTGGCCTCAAGTAGCAGTTTCTCTGGGGAAGGGTGGAGGATGAAAAGCAAAGTGTGGGTGGCACAGAGCCATTCGCTCTGGTTGGTGAAAAGCTCAGGGCTAGGCTGAAATATGCTGAATGTTTTTTGGCAAAAAACATGTCTAAGGATACCAGTGATTTCTTAATCCAATTTTGCAAGTACAAACAATGACAGTATATTATAAAAAGAGCTATTCAGATTTAGGTTTCTCTAGAATCTCAATATAAGAAAGATCAAATTTTCACATGAAAAATAATAAATGGGAAAGAAACAGGGAGAGAAGAGAATTAAGTGAGCACTTTCTAAAGATTTGAGAAGCATTTTAATTGCATCTAGGCTTTGCTAACATTAAACAGCAGCTCCTAGATATGTCAAGTCAGTTTTCAAATTTTTGAGTGAAAAAGTAGGCTATGGCTGTGATGTTTGTAAATTTCTTGTGTCAACTTGACAGATAGTGAAACATACCATTTTTTGGCTACGCTTATTTGGATTAAAAATGTTTTGCTCTGGTGATGATGATAAACATAAGGATGAAACAAAAAAAATCCGTCATCTGGCTGTTTCTAAATAGCTACATGTTTAACGCCATGTAGGCAAAAAATTCTGAATGAAACAAACCAAGACATTTAGATATTTGAAAGGAAAAAAGAGACAAGTATCATCACCTCAAAGAGTCTTTTGAAAAGGATGACATCATGTTGGCATAGTCTAGATGTTCCTTATTCATTACATGTGCTTTGGTAGGCAAGGCAGGCAAGCAACAAACATTTATTAAGTGCAGACTATGTGCACTTAATTTTTAAGCACTGAGGTTGCAAACACAAGAGAAAAGGACTCTTCTTGCCCTGGGGGAATTTATACTCTGGTGGGAGATGACCACATACTAAGGGAAACTACAAATCAGGGGAGAAAGGTGAAGGAAATGGGCATGGGGCATAATGTTTGAAGTCAGTCAGGAAGAGAAGCGATAGTTGGCCAGTCTGGGTCCCTCCTCAAAGTGGGGGATGCAGAAGGAACTTCTAAGTGTTAGAAAGGGGCTTGTCTAGCAGAGGAATGTTCCATGGTCAGAAGGCTACAGGGGTGATTGGGAAAGAAGAGATATTTAAAGCTTCTGTGTGGTGTTGTCAGGTTGTGTATGGTTAATGCCAGCCTCTTTCTGTGCCTATGTGAAATGTATTTTGCCATCCATACATGTAGCTTAAGCATCCCACCTTCTAACTGAAGCTTTTCCCTCCACTGTCAGTGGCTCCCTTTCCAGGCTACCTTGTACCACACTACTTTGTATTCGTCCTCTTTATATACTCAGATATTTATTTGCTATCTGTCCTATTAGAAAATAAGCTCATTGTCAGTGATTCTTATAATCTGGCACAGTGCCTAACTCATAAGGAGCATTTAATATATACTTGATAACTGATTAACTCAGGTTTTAATCAGAGGATGGACAAACTAGACCATTTGATGGTGAGCCTTGAGTGGCATTGTCAATTGTAAGGACTCTAGTGACCCTAAGAGATGAGAGCAATGGGTATTACAGTGACAACAGTCATTTACAGATCTGATTTTTGGCGGCTACCTTTCTCTCTAGCGTACGTTTGGAAAGCCTGCATTTTGTCAGCATCCCAGGAAGCAGCCAACAAAATCTGACATAATTTTTAGAGAGATGTTTGTGAAGGACGATAAAAAGTGAATATGTATGCACATCCCAACTTGACTCTCAGCTCATGGAGAGAAAGACTGAGACTGAAAATAAAGCAGAGACAGAGACACAGAAAGATGCAAGGATAGGGGAGATTTAGGCTTTCTTAAGGGTGTAGAAAGAATTATGGAGTCAGAGGACCTGGCTTTGCCACTCACTTCTTGTATGACATATTACCTCTCTGGGCCTCAGCTTCCTTAATCCGCAGAATGAAGGCACTAGACTAGATGGCCCCTGAAGGCTCTTTCAGTTGCAAGTCTCTGATCTATTAACTCAAACTGCCACCCTGAATTTGCACTCTGGGAAATGAGATGAAATGAAATGGAAATGAAGAAAGATGTTTTTCTTTGTGTGAAAATTATAAATCATTAAATATAGATAGAGTTTAACCAAGTCAAGGAGAAATCAGCTTAGTTCTTCTATTTCTATCCCATAAATGATGAAGAGGAAGAGGAAACCCAGCAACATAGTAAGAAAACAACTCAAACAATAAATTGTTTAAAAACATCTATCTATCTATCTATCTATCTATCTATCTATCTATCTATCTATCTATCATCTATCTACGTATCTATCTGTCTATCTATCTATCATCTATCATCTATCTGTCTGTCTGTCTTTCTAATCTATCCATCCATCCATCCATCCATCCATCCATCCATCCATCCATCCATCCATTCATCCATCTATCTATCTTCTGTCTATTCATCTCTCTTTCTCTCTCTCATCTAGGGTCACGAATGACAGGATTAAAGAATTTGTCTTGGCTCAGGCTTCCCTCACAACTTCTCTGTGTTAGACCTGGAGAGGCTCATAAATTCTTCCATACCAACAATAGATTTCCATTCTGATCCTGCCAATCTTTTGGTGTTCTGCAAGATACCAATAGAATTTTGGAGCAGAGAGAACCTTAGAGATCATCCCATTTGACCACATCCTTTTTAGACGAGAAATCTGAAGCCCAATATTGGTGAGTGGTTTGTCTATGAGTCACCTGGTAGGTAAAAAGGGCTAAAACCCCAGCTAAGGTCTCTTCCCAGCCCAAGATATCTCTGTAGTTTTTCATTTGTAGGAATCCCCTCCCCCTACTCTCTCCAGCTTTTCAAGCTTTTCTTTCCTTTGCATGTTTGGTTTCCCTCTTTTATAATCTATGATCCTGAGTCTTGAGAAATTCTAATCCCTAACTGAGAGAACATCTGTAAATTGAGCTCTAAAAAGGAATAGGGACAAGCAACTCATTGAAATGTCTCAGACCATATTGAGAAAACATAGTGTAAAAGAAACAGCCCAGGGCTAGCAGAAGGCAGAAGCCAGTACTGGTTCTCCTACCGGCCATCTGGGTTAGGCCCAATTTAGGCAAGAGTCACTTCACTTATCTCTCAGCCTCAGTTTATTTTAAGGAGAAAGGGGAAACTGTCAACTTTCCTGAAACTGAGGGGTTGGATTAGATGTTCTTTAAATGTTCCTCTGGTTTTATGATTGTGTTAGATATTTTAGCTCATCAAAACCCTAATCAGGAAAACAATGTCCAAAAAAATCCCTTATCCATTCTCTCCTTATTACTCTCCACTATAATAAAATTCAATTTTTTTCCCTCAGTCTGTATCCTCCCATACACCCTCATCAAAACAGAGATTGTGACTCCTGTCTACCTCCCCAAAGACTGTGCCTGTGTAGCCCTTCCCATATACTCCATAGTACAAGTTCAAAGAGTTAAAGGCTTAAATATTCTTTGGTGAGAGGATCTTAATAATTCCCAAGTAGAGCATAAACAGAGACCTGATACTCAAGCCTGATTTTTTTTTAGGTTCAGTTGGGCGGCACTGTGGACAGAGTGCCAGAGCTGGATTTAGGAAGACTCCTGTTCATGAGCTCAAGTCTGGCCTCAGACACACTAGCCATGTGACCCTGAGGAAATCACTTAACGCTGTTTGCCTCAGTTTCTTCATCTGTAAAATGAGAAGGAAATGGCAAATCACTCTAGTATCGTTGCCAAGAAAACTCCAAATGGGGTCATGAAGAGTTGGACACAACTGAAAACAATTGAATAACAAGAAGAACTAGGTGGTCTTCTAACTCTGATGAGAGGCTCAGTGGATGAAACCCTGAACCTAAGAAAATCTGAATTCAATTTCTACCTCAGACTCTAGCTGTGTGACCCTGCAGAAGTCATTCTGCCTCAGTTCCCTCATCTGTAAGATAGATATACCTAAAAGTACCTAACTCCTAGGGTTGTTGTAAGAATCTAATGAAATAATATTTGTAAAGCACTTTTTAAACCTTAAAGTGATGTATAGACAGTGGCTATGATTCTTCTTATTGTTTTAATGTCCTTAGAAATCTTTTCGTTGTCTTTGTCTTATTTTTCTTTCAAAGATAAGGATTAAAGCATCAAATATTACAGATCTTCTCAGAGGCAATCCTGAACCAGATGGTTCTGTTAGTGAGAAACAAAGGGAAATACCTTTCTTTCTTCACCCCTAATTCCCAGCCTGGTCTGCAGCCACTGGAAGAATGCTGAATTTCAGACAGACTTGAATCTGGTTGGTGTTTATTTTGTGTTTTCTGATATAGGTACATGCTGTTCCCCTAGACAGACTATAAACTCCTTGAGGGCAGGGACTATTTTTTTTTACTTTGTCTCCCTAGTGCCTACCTAGCATGGTGGTTGTCAAATAGTAGATGCATAATTCATATCCGATGATTGGTTGACATACCTGACAGAATTTTGATGCCCAAGGATGTCTAGGGTTTCCCATTCGAAACCAATCCAATTCAGTCCAGTCCAGTCCAGACCAGTCCATCCCAATCCAGACTAATCCAGAAAGTATTTACCAAATACTATTGTGCTACATATAGGAGACAAAAAAATTAATTCTTGTCTTCAAGGACCTTCCTAGAGTCTGGGAGATGCTGAAGATTAGATGGTGGCTTGAGGATGTGGAGGGAGAGAGAATATGAGAACTTGGAATGGAGTGTTGGAAGTGAAGAAGAGGAATTGGAAAGGATAGATAGTCTAGTGAATATGCTAGGGATTTTGGAGATACTGTATAGTTAAAGTGTGCCAATTTTGGGCAAAGAGGTTCCCCTCAGATAAACAGAGATACTGTATGGCATGGCAAAACAATGTGCCAGATTATAGTCCCTATACTACCTACATTGTAGTCCCAGGTGTGGACTTGGGTAAATGACTTCATCTCTCCACTTCTTAGGTCTTCATCTATACAATGGGAACTTTGGATCAGGGGATTCCTAAAATCTTTTCTATCTCCAGTATTCTGGGAGTCTATGGAATTCTGAGCACAAAAATAGGGTCAAGTTCTTCTCTTGGCTGAAATGGTAGGACACAAAAAAATTCTAACCAGGTGTGTGTGTGTGTGTGTGTGTGTGTGTGTGTGTGTGTGTGTGTGTGTGAGAGAGAGAGAGAGAGAGAGAGAGAGAGAGAGAGAGAGAGAGAGAGAGAGAGAGAGAGAGAGAGAGAGACTTAAGCCATCTGTAAATCAGAAGTTAGGTTCATGGCCTTTAGAACATGCTATAGCATGCTTGTTAGGATGGAAATTCCATACCATTTGAATGGAAATAGCAGTGCTGTGACACTAAAGCGAACGATGTCTGAGTCCCTGAAGGTATCTGCCCACCAGCAAACCTGAACCAACTCCACAAATAATAAGCCATGAACAAAAGTTCCATGGGGAACGTCAGATTCCGACTGGAGGCAAGACTGGATCACTGACAACTGTCAATCAGGATCAGTTTTCTCTAGAATTCAATTGCACTTTGAAAACAACTTGGATGTCCATCACCTTAATATCTGATAAGGCTTTATGAGAAAGCAGATCCATTGCTTTTAGTGGTCATTAAATCTTGACTATTAGCCATAGCCATAGCTTTGAGGGCTACAGGGGTTTGTGTGTGCCTAGGAGGTAGGGGTGGGCACTTCAAACAAATTAGAAAACAAAAACTCATTTTAAGCATTACACTCTTTTCCTACTAGAAGAGTGGGGGTGTTGGTAAATACAAGATAGGGATAGGCTTGTGCTTTCCTTGGCATGACACCTGAAGGAGACAGTAATGGGAAGGGGAGGTTACTGGGGGAAAATGATCCCCTAAGCCAAATGCAATTAAGAAAATTAGCACCCTCTGATCTTTTGTTCTCACGACTCTGTCTCTGAAAGAACACAGAGAGCTCATTCATTAGAGCAAAGATTGACATGAGCTTTTCAGTTTTTTAGCGACTCCCTTGAGAGTGCAAGGGATGACTTGTCTTGGAAAAAAAAAAGAGGCTGTCACAAGAGTTAGGTTTTTATGTTGCATGGTTCTGAGATTGGAATGGCTATTTCTAGGTTCCTCATCTTCTTCACCAGCTAGGAGATCCAGATCTAAATAGGTCAATGTGTTTGAAATTTTTAGCATCAACTGGAAAGTTATCCTTTCCATCCAAAGTAAAATTATTTGTATACAACCAATCCATCAATATGCATTTATTTAGTCTTTATGATGTTCCAATTACTTTGTTAGGTACTGATTGCTTCTGAGGAACTTATGGTCTAGTTAGGGAAAACCACGCACTCATCTTTGGTTGTGTCCAATTCTTTGTGACCCCATGAGGAGTTTTCTTGGCAAAGATACTGTAGCGCTTTGTCATTTCTTTCTCCAGCTCATTTTACAGATGAGAAACTGAGGCAAACAGGGTTAAGTGATTTGCCCAGGGCGGTATAGGTAGTATCAAGATATCTACAAAATAGACATAAAGTGTCTTTGGGGAGGGGAGATGTATTTGCATTAGAAACAGAATGAATAGTCACTATTCCCTAGAGGAGGCCATCAACCGTGGATGAGGAAGAAAATCAACTTGTTTATCTTTTGCCTTTTGGAATTCCTATTTTCCCCTCCTCTCCCCTTTCCTCCCCTCCCCTCCCTTCCTTTCCTCTCCTCCTCTCCTCTTCCTTCCTTCCTTCCTTTTTTTTTTTGGCCATTTTGCTTTTCCATAGAATTGTGAAAAATCTTGGAGATCATTCAGTTCAACTCTCACTTTACTGATGAGGAAATTGAGGCTAATAGAAGTTTGTGTCTTGTTCAAAGGCACAAAGCTAGACAGTGGCAGAACTGAACCTGGAATCCAAGTCTGCCTGATTCCCAGAAGTCCTTTCCCCTATCTGTTAACTTAACATCTTTATAAGAAGGTTGGGGTGGGGTGAGAGGAACCAAAAGAGGTGAAACTCAAACCAGGTCATTTTCTTTTCTTGTCAAATTAGCAAATCTGGGGAAAGTCTTGGGATGAAAGAGGCTGAAACTAATTCACTTCAATCTAGTTCATGCACAAATCAAGACATCACCCTACAATGTCATTGACTCTTCAAAAAATGATGGATGAGCAAGTCACCCAATTACGTTTTTGAATGACTGGGATGCTCACAAAGCTGAGGCTTGATCACTCAACTGGGTAAAGTCCTGCAAGTCAGGGAATGTCCATGATAAACCACTTGAGGGCAGGGACCTGGCTGGTTTACTTCATTTGATGCAGGCTTTAACTGTGAAGGAAATTAAGGTCCCAGTATCATGATTTTGCTGGGATAGATTATCCTAGGGAACATGGTATAGGGGAAAATACTTTGGAGTTGGAAGACCAGGATTCAAATCTCCTATGGAAGTTTTTCAACTATACTATCATAGCAACTCTGTGAGGCGAGAGGAAGGGAATAAGCATTCATTAAGCACACACTGTGTGCCAGGCGCTTTGCTAAGCACTCGACAAACATTATTTCATTGGTTGCTCACAACAGCTATGGGACATAGATGCTATTATCATCCTCACCTGACAATTGAGGAAATTGAGGGAGATAGGGGCTAAGTGATTTATCTAGTCACATAGCAAGTAAATATGGGACACGATCTGAACTCAGATCTTCTCAACTCCAGGTCCATCGCTCCATCCACTGGGTACTTAGATGCCATTTTACAGATGAAGAAACTGAAGTTTAGAGAATTAGTACCATGTCCAGATTTGATTTGTGTCACTAGACACAGTTAGCATCTGAGGCAAAGGACTTAAACTTTCCTATTATAGGTTTGTTTCTTTAAAATGGAATGACAATAATATTTAAGCTACTAAGCTTTAAAGTGTTCTAAATGGTAGCCACTAGCTTGTAAGTTTGCTGAGGGAAGGAACTGGGTCTCACCTAATACAATTCCTTCAGTACTGTGCGTGCAGGCAGTAAATATGTTCCAGGGAATTGTTTCAATGGCAGTAGGGGGTGGGGAAGAGTATGGAGGGGATCATATTTGGTGAAAGGGGTAGCAGAGGGCCCCAGGCACCTGCATTTGCTAGGCAGGGGGTACTATTGGGAAAGACACAGAGAAGGCCTCCAAATACTCACCTCTTCATGGGCTTGCCAGCTGTGACTGAGATGTCACTATTAGAAAACTTGTTTCCAGGCAAACTATTGTCAGTTGGTGAAATATAATTATTCTTGGAGCAAAATGCATTGCTCATAGTAGCCAACAACTCCTTAGGGTGAATTAGGGCTTAAAAAAAATCCTTTCCAACAGGATGGGTGCAACTAGAAGCACAGAGGACAGTGTATGACTTGGAATCAGGAAGATCTGAGTTCAAATCCTGCCTCAAATTCAAGTTGTATGACCCCGGACATGTCAATTAACTCTTCTTAACTTCATTTGTAAAAAGAGGATTGTAGTAGCATTCACCTACCTGTATTGTGAGACTCAAATGATTTAATATGTACAACACTCTACAAATGTTAAGGTATATATCAATGCTTAAAGCGCTACATCAATGCTAGGTACAGTTGATGATGGCTAAGTTAAAAATGAATTTGATCTGAGGGTAAAGAGAAAGGAATTCTGTCCCTCTCCACATCATGCTCACTTCCCTCTGGTCATTGGTCTCAGCCCCGGGAAAATCAGACTCTTATAGATAAGCTTTTCCTTTTCCTGCTGGAAGGCTTCCATACCCCTGCCCAGTTATCTCCACACCTTACCACCCTCCCGGTGGTCATCATCCCCCACCCCTGCCATTTCAACCTACCCCAACCCCAAATCCCCTAAAACAAAAAACTTAGGATGCTACCCCTGGGATGGTGGGGCTTTGGTAGGTGAGCTTCCTCCTTATCTTGCCCAAGATAAGGCCTCCACACCCCTGCCTAGTTATCTCCTTACCTAGCCTTCCTTCCCCCATTTTCTCACTCCCTTTCAGGTGTTATTAGAATATAAGCTCCTTGAGGGTAGGAATTGTCTCTCTTGCTTGTATCTTTATCTCCAGCACTTAGTGGGGTGTGTGGCACCATAGTAAGTTTCCACTAAATGCTTTATCCATCTCTTTGGTACTATCTAAGGTTGAGAGACCCAGATGAGTCATTGAAGGAGGAAGCCTTAGACAATAGTATAGGACACGCAGGATATGAAGGGCATTCAAGGGACAGTAGAGGGCAAGGAAAATGATCTTCATGGTTTTCTTCAGGACTTGCCTGGGCAGGAGATTTTGACCATCTAGGAAATAGGAAGGGTGGTCAAGGCTTCAAGCCTGATAGAGAACTAGACTTGGGGAGATGATTGTAAGGAATAGGTGTGATGGGAGGTGGGGAGGAGGCAGGCAGGTGATAAAGGAAGTCCTCATTGGTCTGGTCAGGCTTCCTTGGAAGTGGAGTCAAGGACCTTAGCAGCAGAACAGAGATGGGGCAGTGGGGATTTGGAGAACCAGAGCCCTGGAGGTGATTATGTCAAGGTCAAAGAGTGTCTAGACCAAGTGTCTAGACTGTGGCCTCAAGTCCAAAAGTAGTCCTCTAGGTCCTTGAGTACCGCTAGGTCCTCCCCACCCTTGGACTAGACTGAGGTATTAGAATAGAAAGGGGGAAGGAGTTGTGGACAGAAGAGGTTTCAAGAGAAGAAATATTGACCTCTTCCTCAGGATCACCTGGATATGACTAACTTTTCTCCCATCAATGGCCAGTCTTCTCCTCTGATTTAATCAGAGGATTTCTTTTCATGTTTCATGAAAGGATGCCAGGTAGATAAGTCTTTGTACTCTATTAGCATATCAATACCTGGTCACCTGGGTTATCTTCCCCTTCCTCTAATTACATCATCAGTTAATTGGTAGGTATGTCTGTGTAGAATGAAATTCTCTTTCCTTTCTCTCTCCCCACATATACATTCATTTTATTTAGTAAATGAAATTTTAATTGGAGGGAGGCTCTGGTAAAATGGAAAGAAAACTGGGTTACCAGTGATGACCTTGGATAAATCTGACCTGGGCCCTAATTTTCACATATGAAAAATAAGGGTGATCTCAGATTCCATCAAACTCTAAAATTCCATTATTTCATGATGTTTCTATTTAATGTCAAAACCAAGAATGTAAAATTTCACATTTTATCCTTAACAATCTTTTTATTTGTGTGTGGCTGGTGATTTTTGTTTTCTATAGTGGCCTATCCTAAGGAGAAAAATGTTCCTTATCACCGAGTCAACCTTTGAATTAATCAGTTCATATTTTCAGCCTCTCCTTCTTCATCAGGATAATGGGTTTCACAAATGGGTGATAGATGGAGAAGTTCATTTATATACCCTAAATCTGACTCTTTTGAAGTAGTGCTTCAATATTTAATCAAGAAGTAGTTATTAGGCGACTACTGTGTGCTCAACTTTAGACTAGATAGTTTTGGAGGCAGGTACAAGAACGGCTGTGTCAAACAGAGGAAGCAGTGCTGGTTCTCTAGTTAGAGGACCTGCGTTTAAGCCCCAGTTCTAAAACCTTGGCTAAATTACTTCCCCACTTTCTTCATTTGGAAAATAAGAGAATAAATAATATTATCCAAATGATTAAATAGTTAATGATAAACATCAAATAATTAATTACATTACATAAAATATGGTACAATTAATTACTCATTATAAATAATTAAATAAATATGAAATAATATAATAAGGGATTAAAATAAGGAATCTGTAAAATAAGGTTTAGAGGGTCTATGAGATACCTCCAAGATCCCATGATCCTTCAAGGAGTTTGTAGCATCGTTGACAGTCTTTGAACTCCTTTTGACTTACCTTTAAATTTCCTTATCAGTTATGATCTTATTAGTTGGAAGGGACATTAGAGGTCATTTAGTGTCCCTCCCCCCCACCTCCCCCCACTGTTTTATAGAAGGGAAAATTGCAAAATGATTTGGTCAAAGTCACCTAGTCAGTGATATGGCTGGGATTCTAAGTCAGGTCCTATAACTTTCCCTTCAGGACTTTTTCCATTGAATGCTGCTGCTCTTAATTATATAAGATGTCACACATCCATTCACATCTTGTATATGAATCAAGGAGCTTAAGACATTTAGACATTCATTAATCTTCCCTTGACCTTGTTACAAAATGTCTTTATCTTTCCTCCCCCTCCTCATCCTCCCCCTACTTCTCTTAGAAGCCATCAGGTTTAAGTTCATTATATTTGTAAAGGATGGTGATTAGAAAAGTCTCCTTGATTTGGACCTTGAGTCACTTTCCAGGAGATTTGTGCTCTGGCTCTGTTTTGAGGTGACAAAGTAATTCCTTTATTGGTCCCTTGTCTTTGTGGTAGAGCACAGGGAGGGAATCCTGTGCCAAATTGGCCAATGAGTAGAACTGCCTGCTTACTAGGCTCAAAAGAAGAAACAACTTCACCTCTCTTTTTTCTTTTCCTATCTATTAACTTATTTTGAGATTCTTTCAGAATTTCACTTAGACTTCCTTTGCAAAAGGAGTGGATAATCCTCTCCTTCTTCTCCCTCTGCAGTTTTGGCATCTGTTCATGTGTATCAGTAAGAGCATGTGTGGTCAAGGAAAGTTTGAGACTGGACCTCAAATCTCTGGCTGCCTCCTCTGTTTTTGTTTTTTCCTTGAGCACAAATGTCTGAACAGAGTCAGGTGTTTTCTAGCTTTGCGGTAACCTCGTGTGTTCAAAAAGTTAAGAATTTCTGGGTAGAGGTGTTGGTTGCCAAGTAGGAGGTGACTACCACCAGGAGGATGAGGCCAAGCTCTGTGCTGGCTTGCCAGAAGATAAGGGCTGCCAGTGAGCTGTTTGGACAGCACAAAGCTGAGCTGAAAGTGATATGCCTGTCAGTAGTTCCAATAATGTTTCATATTTTAATGTTTTAGCTATTAGCTTTTTGGAAGAGTATAAGAGGAGTTATGTGTTGCTGTAGGATGCTTTAAGTATTTTTAATGCATGCTTATTAGTCTTTTGCATTTTAAGTATCTCTTTTGTAGTAGAAATAAATAGCTGCCCTATACCTGATCTACTTTATACACTGAATATTCTCCTAGAATGGACCTAGTAATCTCCTTGTGAGGAGAACCTAGACATTAAAGGATTCCCCACCTGGGGTGGTGGGCAATAATGAGATAGAGTATGAGAAAAGCTTGCCTCCCCTCCTTGGGACCAGGCTCCTCCAAGGACTGAAACTGGTTTATGTGAGCTCAGAACTGGAATCCTTTAATGGCAGAGGTACTGCTGCCTCCTAGGCTGCAGGTTTTTACATGTCTGAAGTGTAGTTTAGTTCAGTCTCCCATTTTACACAACATAGTGTAGTTAACCATTAAAGAGACATAAAACAATGTACCTTCCTCAATCATAAGGTGACAGATTATTTAAACATTTTCAAAATGGATGATTATTTTTCTTCATTAAGAAAATTATTACATTATTAAATTAATACTTTTTCAAGGAAAAAATCACTAGATACTATACAGACATATGCACACTCACTTTACATATGTGCACATATAAATTGCCCACACATGTAACATATATGGATAGAAGTTCCCATAATGTAAACACTACATAAGAAAGAACTTCCTTGCAATTCAAAGTGATTGGATAATGTAGTGAACAGTGTGAGACTTGGATTAAAATTCAAAATAATAAAGGTACCTCCCCTCCAAGGGTGCTGAGGATTAAATGAGATAACATATATAATGCTTTGCAAACTTTAAAATGCTATATAATGTTGCTATCATCATCACCATCATCATCTTCATCACCACCACCACCACCACCACCACCATCGTCATCATCATCATCATCATCCCAGAGTAGAATTAACTGCTTCGGGAGATAGTAGGTTCTCCTCTCAATGGATGTCTTAAGCTGGATGACCATTTGTTAGAGATACTGTAGAGGACATTTCAGTTCTGATACAGGTTGGACCAGGGAGCTTCTGAGGTTCAAAGAGTCTGCAGTTAAAAATGATAGCTAACTCTGTGCCATGCACTATGTTGAGCACTCTACAATTATCTCATTTGACCCTCACAATATCTACATTTCATAGATGAGGAAATTGAGGCAAACAGAGGTTAAGTGACTTGCCCAAACTCACACAGCTAGTAAGAGTCTTGAGACCATATTTGAACTCAGGTCTTCTTGACTCAATGCCTAGAGCTCTATCTATTGCACTACCTAGGTGCCTCCATTCTATGGAATAGAACTCTAACTAGAGAAAAAGAGAGGTGCTTGATTTTAGAATGAAGAGTGAATTTCCCCAAGACATTAACAAGGGCAGAATGTAATCTCCTTGAAGACAGTCTGTTTTTTTTTTCTCTTTGTACTCCTAGTGCTTAGCCCAGTTACTTGAGCATAGTAAAATACTTAACAAATGCTTTTTAAAATACAATTGAATTGGAATAAAATACAACCAATGGAATATACCAAAAAGAGAAAAGCCTCTAGGAAAGAGACATGGGAATCTTCATCCCTCCTGAACAGAAGGGGCTGGGAAGGCTGCTCCATCTTACAAGGTGTTCTCCGCCAGCAGTCCCAGGTTCTGGCTAGCAGTGCAGTGGGAGAGCTAATTCCTTTCTAATTGTTAAATGAAAGGAAAGTACACATGTCCAACCTGCTAAACATGCTGCTTAAACCCTGCCCGATCCATGCTACCCACCCTCCCACACCCTGCCCTTTAGAACTTCAGCTTTCCAAGGCTTTGTTTGCCATCTTTCAATGTTTGGGAGTTTATTTTTCCTTATTTCAGCTGACTCACCAATAGCCTCTGTGGAGGTGACCTGCTCTAAGATGGTTCAAAAACAGTAGAGGTAATGAGGAAGCCAGCAAGAGTCAAATCTCAATTAAAAAAAAAAATCAAAGCTAGAAGGGATCTTTCAGGTCATCTAGTTCAATCCCTTACTTTTTGACAATGCAGGTAGGGAGAGTATGGGCATTTCTTATTGCTTTCTATGAACCAGGCACTGTGCTGAGCCCTGAGGGGTGGGGCTGGAGGAGGAGGAGGTGGAAATATAGACTGGGATAAAAAACAGTCCCTGCCCGCAAAGAGCTTAAATTATGAAGGGGGAAAAAATACATAAAAGAGGGAAAGTAAAAGTATCACTGCAGGGACTTGGCCTGGATCTATCTTCAAAATGGAGGACGCCAGAAGGAACTAACCAATGGGAGAAGGGGATTGGCATGGCAGATAAGGCTGTTGACTGGTGGTATTGAGGAAACTCAAGCTTTGAAAGAGGAAGAAACTTGTCCAATGTCATATGGAAGCAGTAAATGGAGGCCTCAAGATTGGGCTTAGAACCAGGAAGACCTGAATGTGAATCCTCCCCAGGATACTTAACTAACAGTATGACCTTGGGCCAGTCACTTAATTTCACTATTCCTCAAGTTGTTTATCTGTAAAATGAGAATAATAATAGCACCTACTTCACAGGATTATTGTGAGGATTAAATGAGATTTTCAATATATATATATATAAATATATATATAGACATATAGCCATACATATATATGTGTGAATGTATACACAAATATATTTAAATAAAATATACAAACCTTAAGATAGGAGCTATTATTATTGCAGTAATGATAATAAATTTCAGAACTGAGTTTTGAATCCAGATCTTCTGACTTCAAACACTTTTTTCATTATGTTGAACACATTTTAGATAATGAAAAAATATAGTAGAACCAATTGTCCTCCATGATGACTTTTGTCTATTTCCTTCATTTAGAGGCAGGCAGGTGGCGCAGTACTTAACCTGAAGTTAGGAAGACCTGAGTTCAAATCTCACTTCAGACACTTTACTTAGTTGTGTGATGCTGGGCAAATCACATAACTGCTATCTTGTTCAGTTTCCCCCATTAGAGTGGAAGCTACTTAAAGGCAGGTGAATGCCTTTTGCCTCTTTCTGTATCCCCAGCAATTTTATTATTGTTGTTTTTTAGTCATTTCAGATGTCTGACTCTTCATGATTCCATTTGGGATTTTCTTGGCAAAGACACTGGAGTGGTTGGTCATTTCCTTCTCCAGCTCATTTTACAGATCGAGGAAACTGAGACAAACAGGGTTAAGTGACTTGTCCAGGATCACACAGCTAGTAAGTGTCTGACAAGTCACTTAACCCTGTTTGCCTCAGTTTCCTCATCTGTAAAATGAGCTGGAAAAGGAAATGGCAAATCATTCCAGTATCTTTGCCAAGAAGACCCCAAATGGGGTCACAAAGAGTGGGACACGACAATAACAACAGTCTAGCTCCCTAATTTTTCATAGGAGGAAACTGAGACCTGGGGAGGACCAATGTCTCTTTTTGCTACATTTCATTCCTTTAATGGGCCACATCATGTCAACACGCAAAGGTCAGGACTGAATAAGTCAACGTATACCCAAGTCCTTGGATGACTGTGTCACATAATAAAGGGCAAGGTCTCCAGTGGCTTAGAGTATCCTCTGAAAGAAGATTGGCAGTTTCCATTTTAGTTTTGAAAGGGGGAAGACCAAGCTGGTTCAGGACTCCTGAGTGGATTTGCTCGCTCTCTTCTGGAACAGTCATTCCAGGATGATCATCACATGGAATAAGGATTAGATGTCTTCTGCTTGGTCCCAAAGGGCCCAGCTCAGAGTGCTGTGTGGTCATCATAGAGAGATTTCAGCTCAGTGTCACGAAAAGCTTCCCAACAATGAGAACAATCTCAAAGTGGAAGGAGCAGTCTTTGAATGTGACAGAAGCTCTAAGCTGAGCCTCCTGAGTGCTTGCAGGGGATTTCTATCCTGGCACAAGTTGGACCAGATGACCTTGGACCTCTGTTCTGACCCCAAGAACCTGTAATTCTGCAGGCTGAACAAAGAGTAGACAACCACCACAGGCCTCCTTCTTTGCCCACCTCCAGTCTCCAGGATTATTCCAAGCCTAGTTGGCAGACAGCTAAGATCTCCATTCAGAAATGATCTCCTTGGTCATTTTTTGCCTTTGAATCACTGGAAGCATTGACATATCTTTCAAGTTGCCGTTCTGGTGTTTCTAAAGAGGCCTCAGTCCCAATATTTGTATGAGGAAAGATTTCTAATCAAATTTGTTGGCAGATCTTGCCTGTTGTTCTGGTAGCGAGCTCTGCCCCCAGGTGTCCTGATGTTGATATGGGCTCAGGCAGCTGACTTAGAACATCTGAGAACAAAGGGAGGAAAACATTATGAAACGTGATTTCTACCTGGGGGGTGCCAGATAGGAAGGAAACATCTTTGTACAGAAACAGGTCTTCACCTGTATCTTGGTGCCAGAAGGAAAGGCGGGCAGCCCAATTATTTCTAAATGAGAACTTCTGGCTGGCAGGGTGGGATCCATGTAGCTAAAGGGCTTTACCAGTGATGGCAGCTACTCAATTCTCCTAGGATATGGCTGTTTTTCAGGCAGTCCATTCTTGCTGATAATAAGAGGATTATAATAATAGCTGATAGTATAGAGTGCTTTATTATCTTAACTTATCCCAGCAACAATTCTGTGGGGTAGGGAGTACAAATCTGTTTTATCTCTATTTTTATAGATAAGGAAACTGAGGCCCATAGAGATTAAGTGACTTCCCCAGCTATTTAGTGGCAGAACCAGGATATGGATTCAGTTCTTCTGAATCTAGGACCAGTGTTCTTCCAATTATACCCTAGGCCCAAAGAGAATAGGTCAGAGCTCTGCTGGGCAAGTGGGCAAATTCACATGAAGACAGACTACTGGATGGAATTCCCAATCAATCAATCAATCAATCAATCAAATGATAACAATACTGATAGCTAGCGTTTATATGGTACTTTAAAGCTTGCAAAGCACTTTGTAAATATTGTCTCATTGTATCTTTACAACAGCCCCATTTTATAGCTGAGGACACTGAGGCACAGAAAAGTCACATGACTAGTATGTGTCTGAGGCAGGATTTGAACTCTACTGTATCACATTTATCAAGTGACTACAATATGCAAGGCGCTCTACAGAGAGCTGTGATCACAAAACCAGAAATGACATAATTCCTGTTCCCCAGGAGCTTCCAAAGCCACCGTGGCCTGTACATGAATGCCGGTCCTGATGGAATTTTTCCACGAGAAGATGGAGCTGAGGCCCAGTTTCACGCCCGCCTACACTTGCCCTTTGGAAATGACCTTACATGCTCTCCGAATGCTCTGACCCTGACAGGAGGCTCAGGAAAGCCTCTGGCCTAGATGCCATGTGGCTGGGCTTGAAGACCAAAGGACATATGTTCCTTCCACACACCCACCTGCCCCCCTTTTCCCTCCAAATCTCCTGGGAGCTGAAGTTCAACCTTATGTCTTTCAAGAGAGCCATGAGAGTAGAATAGGTGGCAGCTAGCGAGCTCCTTCTGGTCTTTACAACTCGAAAAACAGCATTGTTGTTTTATCATTTCCAGTTGAATCAAGCCATACCGGCTGTGCAGGATTTCTCAGCAAAATAATTTATGGCGAGAAACTGTCCAATTGCCCATCTGACGCCAAAGAAATTGACAGAGGCCAAATACAGGAAAGAAAAGAAAATTGTGCAATAAAAAAACCAAATCCTCTTGGTCCTTCTCAAATGGCTCTTTAAAAGAAAAAAAGTTTTAAATTCTAATTGGCAAATATTGGGATCTTAATATATAAACAAGAACATCATAAAAGGAAAAAAAAACAATGAATAAGAAGAAAAAACAAGAAAAACAATATGGAATTGTAAATGATTGTATGTCTTGGTTAACTACTTTTTATGAATTAATAAAACCCACATTCAGAGCTCTGACTAGCACAAGACAACATGTCCTAGTGTGCTTTACTCCAAGGTCCAGACATCTTGAGGGATGGGCTGTGCTTCCTTCCCATGGTGAGCATGGCCTTTACTTACCACAGAGTAAGAACTCTCAGGCCATTTACCTTCAAAAGACCCTCTTCCCTTTCATTTCCTATGGGAAGGAAAGTTCAGATCTTCCCCTCTCCCAGAAAGCCTGTCCCTAACTGTTGGACTACCCTCCTTTCCATTTCCACCTGCTACCTCCTGTGTTTTCCCCAGGTAAAAATACTCATAGTTCTGGCTTTGTTTTGACTTGGATTATCCTTTCTGATCTTCTTTAGGGTGTATTAACATGGACTTGTGTTCTTAGCTATTGAGAGTACACATTATTAATTTCACTCTACAGTCGATTCTGAATCACTTCATATTTCTTTGAATTCTTCAAATTTAACATATCTTCTTAAGTCAAGGTATTTCATTATATTCATATGATACCCAAATTTGTTCTGCCATTCTCTAGTTGATGGAAACCATATGTATTCCCAATTTTTTTATTACAAACAGAACTGCCAGGAATATTTTTGTACAGATAAGTCTTTATCCCCCTTGGTATCAATAAGCTCCAGGGGATCTAGTATCCATTGGGCCCCCTCCCCAGCATCATTTTTAAATCTTTTTTTTTTTAGTATAGCCTTAAAAGATTTGAAGATGCTCTTTTCATGTTGAAAGTGTCTTTGACATGCTTGCATGTTATTTCTCTTGTGCTGAGTATGTGTAGAGCCAGGCATATGTTCGCCTGTTCACTTTGTTAACCCCTGATTCTTTCAAGCAAGCTTAAGTCATTGGTGAATATACCAATTTGCTTGTACTCCATCACATTCCATGCAAAGTCAAGGATCTCACACAAAGAGACACTTTATATGAGGCAGTTTACATGAACTACTTCACGTTTTCTGATAATGAGTTCAGTATGTTGGACCCAACTACAGCTAATGAAAATGTTTGATTAACTTTTTCTTTTAAAGACAGAGATAAACACACGTAGAGAGTAAAAGGAGAGAAGAGACTGAGAGATGTGGGAGAAAAGAGAAGGGGAGGAAGAGACAGTAAAAAGGAGGGTAAGGAGAGAGGCAAAGAAGGGGGAAGGGAAAGAGATAGAGAGGGGAAAGGAAGAGGGAGGGGGAAAGAAGGGGAGATAGAGAGAGAAAGAAAGAGGAGGAGCAGAGAGGGAAATTTTTAATTAATCCACTAATAAAAAAAATTCTTCTTTCTCCAAATTTAAGGAAAAGAGAGAAAGAAATGGAGAGAAAGGAAAAGCAAGGAGAGACCGAGGGATAGAGAAAAGAGGAGGTTACTGATAAAAGTCTCTAAATATTATTGTGCCTTGGAATGATGATAAATGTTTTCCCACCCAAGTCAGTTTGTGGTGGCTAAGACATCCCAGTGGATTGCATAACTAAGTTACAAACTCAAAATTCCAGAAACCCACTCAAGGCTGGAAGAGTAATGAAGTTTAAATAGTTGTGGTCACCAAAGCACTGAGTCTAGGAAATTTTGGGGACTCATGGAGTCATTTGGAGAGGAGGTAAAAGGCATTAGGTAGCTGGGTGGTATGGTGGACTAACCACAGGGCTAGTGGTCAGTAGGTCTGGGTTCTAGTCCTGTTTCAACCACAAACTTGGTACATGAACTTGGGTGGGTAAATCACTTGATCCTTCTAAGCTTGACTTTCTTACAGGAGTCAGAAGTATTCAGGGGGAAAATGGCTAGATCTATATACTCAAAGGATCTGGATTCAAATCCTGCTTCTGCTTTTTCTTCAGGTTTTATCACTACTTTCTTCCAATGTGACCATGGCCAAATCATTTCACTTCTCTGGACCTCAGTTTCCTCCTCTGTAAAATGAGGTAGTTGAATGAAAAGATCTCTCAGGTTCCTTCCAACTCTATATGATCTACCCAATAAGAATTAGACTAAGAAAGCCTAGGACCTCCTCCAACTTTATGAACTAAATGATGGGCTAGGGAAGGGAGTCCTTCTTTAATTGATGCCTTCATGTTATTTATTCCTTTAATAGTAAAAAAGATCATAAGGTATGAGGCCCTATCTCTTGCCCAAGAACTAGGGCTAACCTTTTTCAACAGGGCCCTTTAGATGGTTTAGGGCTATGAACTTGCAGTTGGGAGATTTGGGACAAAACTGTGACAGCTTGTGTAAGTAAATAATGAAGGGCACACTCAAAGTCAGAGTAGCTGGACAAAGATTTAAAGTTAAGGTACAAGGGAAAATGAGAAAGAAATAGAAGAAAAATGTGTCCTTCTTATCCAAAGGTTGCCATTGAGACGAATGTGAGGCTGGAAAAGGCTAGAGGGAGAAAGCCAAGGCTCAGAGTGTCCTTTCTTTTCGTTATTTGGAAATCATATACGTGTACATATACATGTATGTGATTACGTGTTTATGTATATTATCCATATGATAGTATATATATTACACACATGTATGTGATGTGTGTGTAGAACATCTATACAACAATTCAGCACTTGGCCAATATTGGGCATATAATTAATGCCTTTTAAGTCATTTATTTTATATGTACATATTAGTCAATCAACTAGCACTGTGTTAAGGACTGAGAACACAAGGAAAGGTAAAAAATACAGTTCTTGCTCAAGTTCATAGTCTAATGGGGGAGACAACATGAAAACAAATACATGCAAACAAGATACATGCAGGATAATTTGGGGGTAATCAAAGAGGGAAGGCACTAAGATTAAGGAGGATTGGGAAAGCCTTGGTTCATAAAGTTGGGAATTTAGCTGAGGCTTGAAGGAAGTCAGGGAAGCAGGAGACATGAAACAGAAGGGAGAACATTCTAGACATGGCGAACCCCAGTGAAGAAGATCAGATTCAAGAGCTGGAGTGTCCTTGGAGAGGAGGCCAATGTTACTGATCAAAGATCCCCTATATAGGTATAGGAATAAAGAAATGAATGAATGAAGAAAGCATGTATTATAAGCTTACTAAGTGTCAAGTGCTCTGCTAATGAGAGACAGCAGGGCATCATGGGTAGAGAACTGGCCTTGGAGAGAGGAAGACTTGGGTCTTACCTTTGCCTTGTATTTGATTCTGTGACCCTGGATAAGTCCTTTCCTCCCTCAGAGCTCTAAGCAACTCTCTAAAACTATAAGTTGCAGAGAAGGTGCCTATCACCTGGAACTTCTGACTTGGATGTAATAACAGATCTAGTCTGAAATAAACACACACACACACACACACACACACACAACCACACCACTGTTCTCATCAATGGGCAGAGCTCTGGGCAAAGAACTGCCCCCACTCACGCAGATGGACACCTTCTCAGCAATGTATAGTCTTAGAGAATCACTTAAGACTCCGAAAAGTTCTTTCTCTCTCTTTCTCTGTCTTTCTCTGTCTCTCCCTCTCTCTCTCTCTCTCTCTCTCTCTCTCTCTCTCTCTCTCTCTCTCTCTCTCTCTCCTCCTATCATCTATCTATCTATATCTCAACATATGCACATATACTTTTGCCTCAATTTCTTCATCTGTAAAATGAGCTGGAGAAGGAAATGGCAAAACACTCTAGTATATTTGCCAAGAAAACCCCAAATGGGGTCACAGAAAGTTGGACAGGAATGAAATGATCAAACAGCAATGTTGTGCAGATATATACATATATTAGGTTCTACTGATGCCTTTTCTTTTTATATCACAGTTCTAGTTTCTAAAAATGCCCCTCTCCTCATCCTTTTCATGTGATAAGGAAAAAGTTACTCAACACCAGGTAATGTAGAAACCTTGCTAGCTCCCCCAACTGTGATAATCCACACTGAATCCAATATTTCCCCCTAAAAGGAGAGAGGTGGCAGAAATCTTATATTTAAATAAAGAATAAAGAAAAACTGGAATAACAAAAGTGGAAATGCTTTGACAGGTAATGCTTTTTTAAATGCTTTGTAGAAGAGACCAAAATAATTTTTGCAACTAAAAGAAAACAACGTTTCAAGCATCGAGTCTTTATAACCCCTTAGATAAAGATGTTATCTGATTACAAGGCTCCCTGGAGCCTCCATAATAATATTAATAACCTAACAAAATCAGAAACAACCATGTGAACCAGAGAGCTCAAGCATTCATCATCCTCATCTAACTGGTGAGGAGCTTAAGATCCACAAGGTTAAGCTATCTGCTCACCTTCCCATAGTGAGTTAGTTAGGGAATGCCATACGTTGAGTCTAAGTATTCTGAGTTCTAGCTCTAGCCACTTCTCAACATGCCATGCTGTCATTGAAGCCTTAAGGGATGTATTCATTTCCCTCTCTCCTTTCCTGACTGGTAAGAATAGGAACAATCTTCCGGTGTAAGACTGACCAATCCTAATGAGTTTTACATGTGTTAGAAACAAGAGCTAAGATAGATGTGTTGCCAAAAGATGTGGGCATTCATAGAGATGTCAAGGAAGAACTAAACCGGCAGGATCAGGAAACTCAAGGAACCCAGATGGCTGATAAGGGAGTTAACTGTTTAGTGAATAAGGAAACCAGGAAGGAACAGAATACAGTGGAAAGATTTGGCTTCAGGGTATGTGGGTTCAAAGTCCAGCTCTGTTACATCGTTAACTGTGTGACCCTGGGCAAGTCCCATCTCTTTTTGTGAATCTTTCTCCTCATATATAAAATGAAAGTGTTGACAAATGATCTTCAAAGTCCCTTCTGGCTCTAAATTTGTGATCCCACAAACTATCTAAACACTTTACCTATATGGAACTCAGCTTTGTGCTAACCTCACTGATCTGGAACACAGTTGAAAATGTGGTAAAAAAGCAAAACATTCCTTAGAGACACCAAAATAGGTGTCACTATCCATGCTTTCCACACATGAGAGATTTCTTTCTGCACTCAATTTAGAGCCTATTTGCTTTTATACACATTTCTAACAAGCTAGAAGATTAGAAGCAGCAAACTAAGGTCAGTAAGTGTTACACCTCTGTTGTTGTTTTGGTTGTTTCAAGTCATGTTCAACTCTTTGTGACCCCATTTGGGGTTTTCTTGGCAGAGATACTAGAGTGGTTTGTCATTTCCTTCTCCAGACCATTTTACAGATGAGGAAATGGAGGCAAAGACAGTTAAGTGACTTGCCCAGGGTCACACAGCTAGTAAGTGTCTGATGCTGGATTTGAACTTGGGTCTTCCTGACTCCAGACCCGGCACTTCTTCCACTGAACCACCAAACTTTAGGCAGTCTCTCTGACAGATAATCTGATTAAAAAAATCATTTCAATGAATCTAGTGAATATTTAAGTACCTAAGTACAGAGGATGCTGCTAAATGATAATAACACAAAGACAAAAAATGAAATATCCCTTCCTTGAAAAGTTTACATTTCTGTAGCCTATACACGAATAAATGTAAAGAAACTGGAAGAAAAGATTACCAATAGTAACTGAGGGAATCTGGGAAGACCTCCCAGAGGAGGTAGCCCTTGAAATGAGTCTTAAGGAAAGAGAAAAGATTACGAAATGAAGGGAGAACATTCTAGGCATGGAGAGTGTTGTGGATGAATGCACTGAGGTGAGGGATTGATTGTTGAGTTCAAGGAACAGCTAGCTGCCCTCTTTGACTTGAACTCAGATCACATGAAGAGGAGTGATGTAAAATAAGCCAGGAAAGGTAGGTGGTAATCAGCAGTTGGGAGTCATTTAAGGTAGGGTCAATCATATTAATGCTGAGGTCATCTGGTGATGAGTTTGAAGTATTGTATTAAGTCACTGGATGGTCAATGATGGAAATGATAATTCTGTTCCATCAAGAAAAGGTTAAATTATGTTAAATATATATGATACTCTGTTTAAGAAGGTATGAAAATGTGTGGTACATTATAGAAAGATTTCCCTTCCAAATCAGCAAGCACTTATTAAGCATTTACTACGTCTACACACAGTGCTAGGCATTGGGGATATCAAGGCAAAGTGAGTCAGACCTTGCCCTTGAATTGTATACATTCTATTGGGAAAAACAATGTCTCCAAATATAAGTATATGTACAATATATCCAGTGTATTATTGTTATTTATACAATGCAATTAATAGTGAGGGAAGACAGCAGCTAGGAAAGGCTTCAGGTGAAAGGAGCAACTAAAAAACTGTTTTTAAATTTTATTTTACAGATGAGGAAACAAATCTGAAAAGCTAAGGATCATAGATCTAAAGATGAAAGAGACCTCTGTCAGAGACCACCAGTCCAACTTTCCCATCTGACTTGTTGCTGAAGCATCCTATGTGTTGCCTCCCCCCTTAGAAAGTGAGCTTCTCTTGAGAGCAGCATCTGCCTTCAATTTCCTTTTGGTATTTCCACTGCTTAGCCCAATGCTTTTCATACAGTAAGCACTTGATAAGTGCTTTTTCATCCAATCAATCATTATTAAAAGAAAAAAAAGCCTTAAGCTCTATGGAATACTTGATTAAGCAGGATAACTTATTCCCCAGGATTCTGGATGGCCAAGGTTTATATTGTCTGAACAGACCTGCAAATGAAAGGTTAATGGAAAAGTTTTCAACAATTCTGTTAGGGACAAACACACACTACAAAGGCAGTATTTTGCTTCAAGGAGGGAGTAGAAAGAGAACACTTCATATCAGATATCCTGTTTCTTCCCCTTTCTTAATCAGGTGTCCCCTAGGGAGTGAGCATTATAAATAAAAAGCCTTTGGGGCTGGAAACAGCTGACCAAGAACAGAACTTTGGCTGGGTGTGCTAGGGAGCTCAATTCTAAGGAGCTGGGGGTCTGCTGAGGCAGCTTGGTACAATGAAAATAGCACTGGATTTGGAGGATGGGAACTTGGATTCAAATCTCTCCTTTGCCTTTTATTATCTACTTCTCTTGGGCGAGTAATTTGACTTTTCTGGTAGAAGGCAAAGACCACTGGTTCTGGCTCTTTCAAGTGATGCTTGCTACTTTTGTAACCTGAAACTCCCCCAAACTTCAGTTTCCCCATTGTAAAATGAGAGAGTTGGACTTGGTGACCTCTAAGGTCCCTTTCAGGCATGGAACTCTGGTTGGCTTCTCCTAGACACGAATCTGGCCAGCAGAGAACTCTACTCTGCCTGGAGTCAAACGAGTCCTTTTCTTTGGATGAGAAGTGAAAATAGATTAGCTGGAGCTCTTCCCAAGGCAGAAGCTCAGACCAGCCATCTCTCAGAAGCTATACCAGCTCATGGAACCAGTAGTAGTTTCCTTTTGACTGAATCACTGAGGTTTGAGGGGAAAGTATTCCTGAAAGTTCATTACCTAACCAGAGAGTCAATGGAAGCACATTTCTTTTGCTGAATCATTGTGATGTGTGGAGCCAGAACTTTATGCAATTTCTCTTTTTTTTTTTTTAATCACTGGAAGATCTTTAGTAATCACAGACACTCCTCTTATTTCAATAGCTTCAAGAGAGGAATTGTTGACACCTTAGATTAAGCCAGTGGATACATGCCATATTTTTCCATTCATAAAATCAAAGAGATATGATGTGCTGAAAAAAAACACCTCACTATAATTAATGAACTAGAAGTGTGTTTTTTTAAAAAAAAAAACAAAAAAAGCAAAAAAATTCTCCTGGCTGTGAAGTCCATGGAACATTATCATCCAAAGTCTTTTGCCATGGGATAAATGGAAAGCCTTTAGTTTTTGTTGTTGTTGTTAGATTTTTTTGTTTGTTTGTTTTTGTCAATTCAAGAAACATTTAATAAGTTGCTTGTATGTACTTAGCCCTAGGGATACAAAGATGACTCTGGAGCACCTGGGTTCAAATACCACCTCTATCACTAAGCCTGTGACGTTGGGTAAGTCAATTTCTTCATCTGTAAAATGAGGATGTTGGAGTAAATGACCTCTGAGATCCCTTCTAACTCTCCATCTGTGGTTCTATGAAAACCTGATGTGGTTCCTTCCCTTTAGAAGCTTACACTCTAATGGGGGAGTGAAAGAAACATATTTATCCTATAATTTAGAAGGAGATTTCATTCCCCATAGCAACTGGTTCTAAATCTTTTCTCTTTCCTCTTCCCTTATAGCAGATAACATTCATTCAGATGATTGAGACCATTTGATTGGAATTCTCTCAAGTACCTTCTTCCCTCCCTACCTTAAATTCACTTAGCACTCCTGATCTATTCACTCTGGTCCAAGGAGAATTCTCTCTTCTCCCTAAGGCTAGAACCTCTATCTGCCCTTGACCCCTTCCCGTCTTGCCTGCTGTCCCCAAAGCTCATGAGAGCAATGACTCCCCCTCCACTGATCCCAACTCTTCTCAAACTGCTGAAGTGATTGGCAAAACCCCACTGCCTCTTGGTGGCTTTTTTTTTTGTACGTATATTATATTTATCGCTTAACCAGGCAACACACCCGAGTGTACCTCTAGCCTACCCTCCTCCTAATTCAATCCTCCCAGGTTTTCCAGGAAGTGTATTTTGTATTCCCCACAGCCGCGTACTGAACACTCTTGAATAAATGTCCAGTGACAACAATGATAGGGCCATACTTTCTTACTTTTTTCCATCAAATTGCTCAACGTTCCACCCAATGCCCACTCAGACACCCCGGTTCTATTGGGAAATGTTATTCCTCCCCAGGAATGCTGGTTTTGAATTTGCCACCATGGTTAATCTTTTCCTTAGGTCAAAGATTCCAACATATTGTAAGCACTTGAATAGAATGTCATGGCTCTGGCAATGTTTACCAAGATGGAAAGCATAGCAGAAAGAGAACTGGTGTGGTAATTAAGAGGGCCTGGGTGCAAATGTGGCCTCTGACCCTTAATAATTCATTGTATTTACCTTGAATAAATCACATAATCTCCTTGGGCCTCCATTTCCTCATTTGTAAAATGAAAGCATTTGGACTAGACTGCCCGAAGGTTACTGCCAATTCTAAATCGATGATTGGATCAAATTGTTTACCTGGGAGGGGTGGGGGTGGGGTGAAGCAAAAGGGGAGGAGAGGGAGAGAGGGATAGAATTTGGAAACCAAAACTTTAAAAAAAAGAATGTTGAACATTACTTTTACATGTAATTGGGGGGAAGGTAAAATATTATTTAAAACAATGAACACTTAGACCATTAGATGTAATTCCCCAAGTATGTCCATCCTTCCAAGGGTGGAAAATTGTCCATAACCTTTAAAACCATTTGTCTTTTATCTTAGATATAGTGAAGAAGCAACTTGTTTTCTTCATAGAAAAGTAGATATAAGGTCAATTTATTGACCTGACCCTGAATCTGCATTAGGGTCCCCAGGAGAATATTGGAGCATATTGCATACCCCTCAGTGAAATTAGACATATTTGGGATACTCACCTCTGAATGATTCCAACCTAGCCCAAAGGGGAATTACTGGGGATAATTAATGATCATTGAAAAAGGTATTTCATTATTATTAATGACCAATCAGAGGGCCAAGGTGAAGCCTTAATCTAAAAGCCCTAACTAGAGAGGGATGATTTGGGTTTTGCCCCAAGAGGCCAAATTTAGAGACCATTGACAGTATTTGCATTCCTTTAGCAACTAGGAAAAAAAAGCAAGCCTAGTTAGCAAGCATAAATAGAAAAAAAATCAAATAAGAATCTACCAGATAGAAGTGTAGAGTGAGCCTTCCTCATCCCTCTTTATTTTCCCCCTCCCCCCACTTCATGTGAGTATTCTAGGGTCTTTGTCTCCTTGTCTGATCCCACCCCAATCCAAACTCCTTTCTGTGCTTAAAGCCTCATTGGAAACTTGCTGTCTGTATAAAAATGTCCTTAATTAACACTATCTAGACCTGCTTGTTGTACTTCTGCTTTAGCACCATAAACTGAACATTATTAAATATCATTACATAAATATTATTATATATAAATATCATTAATTCAGACTAAGTAGAAGGATTGTCCCCTCTAAACTGGTGAAAAGTATGAATCATAGCATCTTTTGAGAATCTGATTTTATGACTTTTGAGCATATACAATAAATGGAATTAAGTTTACAAAGTAGGATTTGCTATAACAACAGTTACATTAATAATAATAATGATAGCCGAAAATTAATTAGCATTTTAAGGTTTGGAAAGATCATGACCTAAGAGCTAGAGAACTAGCCTCCTCTCCACAAGCTCTCGGATTCCGTTTTCAGATCGGTGCCTTCGTATGGACTTCCTCCAGGCCTGGAATGCTTCGCCTCCTCACCTCTAACTCTGAGTTTTACTGTCTTTCCTCAGGACTCAGCTAAAACCCTACCTTCCATAAGAGATGTTTCCAGGTTTTCCCCGTGAACTAGTGCTTTCCCCTCTGAGATTACTTACCATCCATCTGCTCTGCACATGTCTTGTATGTATCTAGTTACTTCCATGTTGTCTTTCCCATTAGAATGTAAACTCTTTGAGGAAAGAGATAATGTTTGCCTTTCTTTGTGTTCCCAGGGTTAGCGCAGAGCCTGTCACCAGTCAATGTTTGATCAATCCTTGACTGACCTGGGTTCATGTACTGGTTGTGTTACCCTGGACAAGTCACTTAATTTCTCAGTGCCCCCCAAGTGAGTCTTTAAGATTATAAATGCAGAGGAAGTACTAATCTACATTGGTAGAGTGAGTGAGTTTCCTCACTAACATAATTATCTCATTATTTACTCATCACAAAAACCCTTTGAGGTAGGTACTAGATGAATGAGGCAATAGCATTTACTTGTATAGATTGGCGCTGTTCAGTGGTTTCCATCCTTCAGTAGTGTCCAACTCTTCATGATGCCATTTGGTGTTTTCTTGGCAAAGATACTGGAGTGGTTTGCCATTTCCTTCTCCAACTCATTTTTCAGATGAGGAAACTGAGGCAAACAGGGTTGAGTGACTTGCCCAGGGTCACACAGCTAGTAAGTGCCAGAAAGCCAGGACTGGTGCTCTATCCACTGTGAAACCTAACTGCCCATCTGTGTGGATATATATGTGATTATATAGTACTGTAGTAGAAAGAAGTACGTTGGGAGGTTGTTCCTCCTCTCTGGTCATCTACTGATAAAGACCAGGTGGCCATTTGTTGGATGGCTCATAGATCAGATTCTTGTCCACATGTAGACTGAACTCAGTGGTCTTTGAGGTTGCTTTCAACTCTGTCATTCTGTGCTCACTCCTTCATTCCTCTCCAGGCTCCACTCTAAATTAGTCAGACTTCTTTCTCTTACCTTATCCAACAGCCTTCTCATCTGGAAGATGTTTCCTGTCCTGTAATCTTGTCGTTCTGGAAGATCCTTTTGTCCCCCCAACCCCTTCCTCAACCTGGTCAGCTCTTCAATGTTAAGGAAGGGCCCAAGTCATCCATATTCACTTCTCCATCCCCCAAACTTCGTTCTCCACCATGCTCCCTCCAAGGTAACTCTTCCCTCCCCCACCTTTCTTTTATGTGCTGTCATCCCGTTATTAGAATATAAGCTCCCTGAGAGCAGAGACTATTTTTCTGTTCATATCACCAGAATTTAGCACCATGCCTGAAATATAGTAAGTACCTAATAAATATTTGTTGACTTTACATAACAATAACTCCATGAGTCAGGCACTATAGGTATCATTATTCCCATTTTACAGATGAGGAAACTGAGGTTTAAAGAGATTGAATAACTTGTCAGTGGTCTCAAGGTTAACGTCAGATGCTTTATTGAGATTGAGGTCTCTCTAGACTCCAAATACAACTTTAATAAACGGAGAAGAATGATTTTATTTTAAAAATACTTTACGATAAACTTAACGCTAAAAATCAAACCAACTAATAAAGCTTACTTCACAACTATTTTCATTTACATAACAACTTCAGAGTGTAAGCTTACTTAGCTTTTCAAGTCCCTTTCTCTACATCTCCCTAAGGATTCTTTGTTTGTAATTCATATTTCTGATTATATGGTTCTAGTTAGTATTTCCTCTGTTCTTCTGGTTTGGCTTTCTTTGCTTTGCATTATTTCATAAAGGTCTTTCCAGATTTCTTTATGTTCCTCATACTTGTTTGTCTGCATTACATTATAGCATTCCATTACATTACTGTAACACAATTTATTTAACCATTCCCCTATTGCTGGCCATTTAGGTTGCCAACTTTTTGCAATTACAAATAATGCTGTTACGAAAATCATTTAATAGCACCCTTAAAAAAATACTTCCAGTGTATATTCCCAACAATGGAATGATTGAGCTAAAGGGTAAGATTATTTTTGCAATTCTCACTGCCAAATTGTTGTCCAGAACATTCTACAGGTTTACAGTTCCACCAATTAGTGAGTTTACCTGTGTTTCCACAGTCCTACCAGCCTTGAATTTTCTTGGTTTTTGCTAGTTTTTACCAGTTTGATGGTTATGAACTGGTACTTCAAAGATATTTTAATTTACATCTCTTTCTTAGTAAGATTGATCATTTATTCATGGTATTATTAAAATAATTAAGTAATTGCCTGAGAAGATAAGAATGATTTTATAATGATTAGAGCTTAAGTAAATTTCCCATGGTCTCCATAATCTGTCCCTAGGGTCAGATGCTTGATGAGGGTCCATTCCTCATCTAACTCCAAGACCAGCTTTAATAAATAGATAAGAATGAGAAATATTTCTGAAGTGTTTAAGTGTTCAGTGTTTAACTTAGGTGTTAATTTCTTTTAAGCACTTCATATATTGCTTTGATTTATTAAATTGGAGGGTAGTGGACTGAGGGGACTAGATCTATGATTTCATTGGTACGGGGAACACCAAGTAAAGAAGCTTCTTTTACTAAGGAACATTGGCTGCAATCTATAGTCTTAAAGGATGGATTTATTCAAAGGTTAGTTGACTCGTTATGGGTAACGCCCCCAACATATGTCAGAAGTGAGACTTGAACCCGTATCCTTTGGACTCTATAGTGATTTCTCAGAGTGGCCAGGCTGCCTCTCCAATATATTCTATTAAGTAGTTTTAATAGTTCCTTAATTTACCTAGAGAATTCTTTCTTGTGTAACAGTGACCACCCTGGCCCCCACCCCCAAAGGCCAAATCCATTACATTTCTCCTCCTCTACCAGGGATCTCAGGTAGCCTGAAGGGGATTGAGAACCAAATTTGTTACCTTTTTCCTCTTCCACCAGGATTCTAGGGTGTTTAGGCCCTCCAGTCCCCACTGAAGATGTTCCCTCAAGTGTGTGTGTATGTCAGGGGTAGGTACTCCCACTTGTGTTAGCTACAAGCAGTCAGACTATATTTTACATAGAAATATATAGTGCTACAGATTTCATCACAATACACAGACCTACTCCCCTAGCATATGAGTGGCATAAATCCTCACCCTACTTCATACCATCTCAGTCTTTGAGGATGAGAAGTCAACAAACATTTATGAAGTGTTAGGTGCCAGACACTGTGCTAAGGACTAGGTTTTTAGCTTAGCTCCATTCCTATAGAGCAAAGAAAGCCCCAGTTCCAAGTCAAAATCCCTTTCGGACTCTAGTCCCAGGCACTCTAGCTTCTCAAGGTATCCATGGCAAGCTGACTGACTATACCTCTCTGCCCCAAATCTTGGCGCCAAAGTCTCCATGGCTGAAAGTCCTGGTCCTGGAAGGATCTCCCTTGACTCCTGAAACTGAGGAGGACAGACAGCACAGAACTGATTTCAGAGCTGGGGTCAAAGAGAACGAGGAGAAAAAAGAAAGTCCTTCCCCTCTTCTCAGGTCAGGTCATGGCATCCATGTTGGGCATCCAAAGAATCCAGTAGAAAGAGGAGGTAGAAAAGAATGTCACTGGAAAAAGACCAAGGAGCTCTGCCAGTTTAAAACATTCAATCAGATATTTAATGGAGGTTACTCCCACCCATAAGGCAGGGGATGCCTTCATCTTAAGCAATCTGGACATACTCCAAAGGTCCCTCAAAGGTGCCTCCATCTTAGGAGAGCTGAGCATTCTTCGAGAAGCCTGGTTTACACTGGGTAATCAATACAAAGATAATCTTCAGCATAACTTCCTTATGAACAATGACAAATCCTGAGTTATTAGCATCTGAATTGATAAGGTTTTCAAATATTTTTGTAAATTTTTTTAAAAATAGAATTTGTTATCCTATTTCCCTAGTTGAGTTGGACAGATTCTCTGCAGGTGATTTATTTTTTTAAAATAATATTTTATTTTTTCCCAGTTACATGTAAAAACAATTTTTACCATTCAAAAATTTTGAGTTCCAAATTCTCTCCCTCCTTCCCTCCTCTGCTTCCTCCCTCTGAGAGAGCAAGCAACTTGATATAGGTTATACATGCGCAATCATGCAAAACATATTTCCATGTTAGTCATGTTGTGAAAGAAAACACAGACCAAAAAAAAAAAAACCATGAGAAAAATAAAATGAAAAATAGTATGCTTCATCCTGCATTCAGATTCCATCACTTCTTTCTCTGAATGTGGACAGAATTTTTCATTATAAGTCCTTTGGAATTGCTGAGAATTGCTAAATCATTCACAGTTGATCATTATACAATATGGTTGTTACTGTATACAATATTCTCCTGGCTCTGGTCACTTTACTCAGCCTCAATTCATGTAAGTCTTCCCAGGTTTTTCTGAGAACATCCCACTCATCATTTTTTATAGCACAATAGTATTCCATTACAATTATGTACCACAACTTCTTTAGCCATTCCCCAATGGATGGGCATCCCCCCAATTTCCAATTCTTTGTCATTCTTATGGGCAATTTCTGGAAAGAAATGTAAACAAGAATTGCAAATGGTAAGAAATGAAGGTGTTACATGAGATCCATGAAGATGAAAGGAATGCCCACAGTGGGTGAAATTCGAGCAGATCTGAATTGTTTTGCAAAGAAACCGTCTCCCCAGGTAGTTTACTGTCACTTCTCAAAAGGCAAAGGCTGAACTTCCTAGAACAATTTTGTACTGAATAGGCACTCAAGAGTGTTGAGGGATAGCAGAAGGCTGGAAAGTTGAGAGTAACTGGAGGTGGTAGAATTCAACCTATAGACCATTAGAGCTGGAAGAGACTCTAGCGATCATTTACTCCGAAGATCCCAGAAAAGTTAAATGAATTTCTAGGGGTCACACAGGCAATATTAATTCACAGACCAGCTGAAATCCATTCATCTTAACCTGGGTGTGTAGGCCCCAGGTGAAGAACCCTTGATCTAGAGTAAAAGTAATATACAGTAACCCCAAAATGATGATCAATTAGGACAGGACCCACAATGCCCTCTGCCTGTGATACAAATAACAAGGTATTCAGCTGGTGCTCAATAAATAACAGAAATAGCCAGGCCCAACAACAATAACACATAGCTGCTGTGAGCTGAGTAGTCAGAGGGAGCATCTTGGGTTCTTTGTTGATCACCCTGGCAAGCTGATCATCAGTAGCTTTCCAATTAACTTGGTCCTGTGGTGTAGGAGAAGGAAGCGTGGGTTTGGAGTCCAAGGGTCTGAGTTTAAGGTCTGATTTTGCCACTTACCGTCCTGTTTGGCCTTTGGGGAAAGAGGCCAAAATTCTATAGGCCCCAGTTTCCTCATCAGTAAAATAAGAATATAAATATCCATAATTAGCTGTTGTGAAGATTCAGTGAAATAAAATGAGGGAGGTATTTTGTAAAGAAAGGACTAGTCAGTCAATAAGCGTTTAGTGAGGGCCTAGTAGCTACCAGGTCACTGTACAATGCGCTGGAGATACAAAGGGGTTCTTGTCCTCAAGAAACTTACCTTTAATTGTGATATATATGTGTGTATATATATATAAAATCCATACACATATTTGTATATACATACATATATGTACATATACACACACATATATATTTGTGCACGCATGTGTGAATTATAATCAATGTAAACTATTTTGTAAATCAAAAAGTGCTATAAATTTAAACTTTTATGACTATAACACAATTGGTCAAAAGCAGACCTTTGCAATCTGTAGCTGAATGTATCTGGTGCATCTAAAGGGAAGGGCACTTAGATTCCAAGAGCCAACCAGGTGTTTTCTCCGAAAAAAACATAGCTTACCTCTGTGCTCCCTGGAGCACATGCTCTTAGTTGGCATCTTGCTGGCATTTTAACCGCAGGCTTAATACACACCTACCAAAATCCAGTTTTGGTTTTTATCTTCTTGCTTCCAGCACCCACACCCTTGCTCACATATAAAATGTGTGTTATGTGTGTGTGCATGTGTGTATGTGTGTGTGTGTGTGTGTGAGAGAGGGGGAGAGAGAGAGAGAGAGAGAGAGAGAGAAAGAGAGAGAGAGAGAGAGAGAGAGAGAGAGAGAGAGAGAGAGAGAGAGAGCATGATCGTGCAAATGAGGAGAAAGGAGAAAACATATGGCTTAATTTAATAATATATGTTTTCAAATGAATCACTTTCCATTCACATTATGGAATACCATTGTGGCTCCTTTTCCACCCTTACGCCCTGAAGCCTTTTGGGAAATATTTGTCGGCTTTGTTCCAAGGCAATGATGCATAACTCAGGGGTGGGAAAAGGCGCCCTGGCTAGCACTTGCTGCTGATTATACACCCCCATCCACCTGGGCACCAGAGAGGTCGTTGATAAGCAAAGCACTCATGGGAAGGTGAGCTTTACTGATGGCTTTTTCAGTTCAACTTGATAAGCATTTATAAGCCCTATACAGTAGGCAGAAGGGTCTGCCTTGCCATGCTTGATGAACTAGCGGAAAGATGCTATGATAATAAGATAATTAATATCTCACTCATCTCCAAGCCTTTGTTCACACCATCCTCAGTTCTTAGAAATGGATTGTCTTCTTTCTCCCACACAGTCCCTCCCCCCAAACCACAATCATTTCCATTTGGTGAAATTCTTCCCTTCGTTCAAGGGTCAGTCTAGCTGCTATCTTGGGCACATAAACCTTTCCCTGATTTTCCCAGTTGTATCCTCACCCTCCTTAAATCTTTCATAGTACTTTGTCTGGACATGGATATTAGAATCATGTGCACATTGAAAGGGGGCAGAGAGGGAGAGGAAGAGGGAGAGGGAGAGAGAGAGACAGAGAGAGGTATAGAGAGACAAAGAGAGATAGAGAGAGATGGAGGGAGATACAGAGGGAAAGACAGAGAGACAGAGACAGAGACAGAGAGAGATAGAGAAAGGTGGAGACAGAAACAGAGATGGAGAGAGATACATAGAAAGAGAGGGGGAGATACAGAGGGAAAAAGAGAGAGAGAGAGAGAGTTATTAAAATTACTTGGATCCTGGAGATTGTTCACTCTTTGAGGACAACAATCTTTCTTTTTGTATTTTTATCTCCTCAGCACCCAGGGTTTAGGCCTCTATTCCTGTAACACTTATTAGCTCTGTGACTCTATGCAAGTTACTTAAACCTATCTCAACTTCAGTTTGCTCATCTGTAAAAAAGGAGTTAATTATAACCCTGTCTCACAGTTGTACTGAAGGTAAAATTAAGTAAGATAGATAGATAAAAAGCATTTTTCAATCAATCAATAAGTAATTGTTTTGTGGTTGAGTTTCAGTCTTGTTCAACTGTGACCCCATTTTTCGGGTCTTGGCAAACATGCTGGAGTTATTTGCCATTTCCTTCTGCAGCTCATTTAACAGATGAGGAAACTGAGTAAATTGAGTAAGTGATTTGCCTGGGGTCACACAGCTAGGAAGTGTCTGCAGCCAGATTTGAACTCAGGAAGCTGAGTCTTTCTGAAACCTGTGCACTATGGTGCCACCTAGCTGACCCTCTCCATGCATATAGATCAACAACTCACCTTTAATTTTGAATTTTAAAGATTTGTCTGAGGATTTGCTGCTGCTTCTGCACAGGTAGTATGTGTCTTAGTATGTGCAGGTCTTCCTGCACAGTATGGTACCCTGAAGCTAGGTGGCACAGTAGCTAGAGCACTGGACCTAGAGTTAGGAAGACCTGAGTTCAAATCCCTGCTTGAACACTTCCTAGTTATGTGACCCTGGGTAAGTCACTTACCCTCTATTTGCTCATCTATAAAATAGGGATGATAATAACAGTACCTGCCTAGGAAGGGTGTTGTGAGGATCAAATGAGGTAATATTCCTAAAGTAGTACCTGGTATATAGTAGGTGTTTAATAAATGCTTATTCCATTCAAAGAATAATAATTACATGCCTATGAAGGCCATATTTTTTATTCTGACTATAGAGGGGGTTTCCTTATTTATAATTCTCAGTGGAACCCTGTGCCTTCAAGAGTCCTGACCCACGGATTGAGAACCATTGTGTTCAACACTGGAAGACTAAGAACACTTCTCTGTGTGTGTGCCCTGTGTGTACTTGTGTGATGAAATGATAAATGAAGCATATTGTTCACTCGCTATTACTCTTTTTTATAACTTGTCATTACTGCTGCTGTCAGTTGGGGTTAATGTTTTAATTAAAATTATATTTCAAGGAGTTGGTTGCCTTGGGGCTCCAAGCTGATTTAAAGGATACTTCACCAAGCTAGAAGATCCCAATCCTATTTCCATGGTGTTTTCTGTAGTGCTTCTTCTGCCTTCTTTGACTGCCGGGGTTGGGCTCCATTCCAGAGGCAGTCTTTCTCCTCCCCACCCCCAATTCACCTTGAATTTCCGCTGATTAACATCATATACATATTCTCAAAAATCTTTTGCAGGATCAGGACCTGCACACTTGGATTGGGTTTTTAGTTGTTCATTCTGTTTTTGTAATTGTTTTAAAAATAAGACCCGTGAATCCATTACTGAAGGGAGCTCCCGGAGAGGAATTCCTTTTGCCAGGGCAGGTTGGCACTTTCTTTGCTTTGCCATGTATGGTCTCAGAGAGTTGGCTGGGGCGCTGAGAAGTTAAGGGATTTACCCATTGTATGTTTCAGAGTTGGGTCTTAAGCCCAGGTCTTTCTAACGCCATGGTTAACTCTCTGGTGGTCTGCAACTTGGCCCATTAGTGTTCACCATGAAGAAAGTGGAAAAGCCAAGACCTCCACAAAAATGCCTGACTTTAATTACTAGCATCAGAGGCTCATTGGCTGAAGTGCTGATTTCAGATGTCTTTCCAAAGGGAGATTTGGAATGTTAACACACTGCTCCTGAAAGTTTTCATTTCTCCCTTTATTCAACAAATATTTAGAAGTAGGTAAGTAAGAAAGTCAATGTTTTCTCCTAAAATGTGGTCTAGCTTCATACTGGCTGGGTTACGCTGGGCAGGTCTCTCAACCTTTCAGTCCTTGCTAGTAATTGATTAAGACTCTAAGTAGATGTTGCTTGAGGAGGAGGGAGATACAGATGAAATTGTCAGTCCAGACCAAAAAAAGATTTAGATGTATACATGAAGGTTATACTTTATCAAGTGATTTTCAGCAACAAATTATTGTCTGCTAATAATAAAACAGCACAACATCTGGACTTAAAAAGATTACTTTCAATAAAGAATTTCCATATATTAAGATCAAACACAATTCCGTGAGAGATGCAATAAAAAGGCGTTTTTAAATGAGGGGGCTAGGTTAGGATGGGCTTTGAGTGCCAAAAAGGACATTTTGATTTGACTTTGGAGGCACTAGGGAGTCATCGGAGTTGATTAAGTAGGAGATGACACGGTTGGACTTGTATTTTAGGAAAATTGCTTCGGTGGCTGAAGGAAGGATAGCTTAGTTTGGAGAGAGACTTGAGGCAGGCAGACCCATCAGAAAGCTATTGCACTAGTCCAAGTGTGAGGTGATGAGGACCTGTACTGAAAATATGACAATACTGGAGAAGAGGAAACGTGTTCGAGATATGCTGCCAAGGTGAAATCGAGAGGCATTGGCAACAGCTTGGAAAAGGAGTGGGGTGAGATAGTGGGGAGTCCAGGAAGACTCCTGGGTTGTGAGCCTGAGGAACTGGTAGGATGGTGTTGCCCTTTGTAGGAATAGGGAAGGTAGGAGCTGGGAAGGGTTTAGGGGGAAAGATAATGAATTCTGTTGGGGACATATTGAGTTTAAGATGTCTACTGGACATTCAGTTTGAGATATCTGAAAGGCAGTTGGAGATCAACAGAGAATTTGAGGAAAGATAAGTAGATCTGATCATCATCAGCATAGAGATGGTAATTAAATCCACAGGAGTTGAGACCATGAAGTGAAGCAGTACAGAGGGAGAAGAGAAGAGGGTCATTATTACACTTCAGTAGTCGGTTAGGGGTTCTTGACCTGATCTGTGCTGTGGATCCCTTTGGCAGACTGGTGAAATCTACAGATCCTTTCTCAGAACAATACTTACAAATGCATAAACTAAAATGCATAGAATTAGAAAGGAAACAAAAAGTTAATGAAAACAAAGAGGTAATTTTTTTCCCCCTCTAAAGTTCCCAGATCTCCTGAATTCTATCCACAGGCACTGTGAGGGTTCATGAACCCCTGCAAAAGGCTCTCTGATTTAATGAACCAGGGGAAAACTTGAAGTAAAAAGTACTAAAGACAAAATACTTGATGTCATCCCTCCCAGGGATTGGGGCCAGCCACTATCTATCCCTTTCTTAGTTTTTGAGTGTCACAGAATTTTAGGACTTGAAGGAGTCTCAAAGATTACCTAGTCCCTCACCAACCAACCCTTCTCCCCTTCATTTCACAAGTGGTAGGAAAGAATGAGTCCTACAAAGGGGGAAAACTTATCCAAGTTCATATTGTTAGTTGCAGAACCGAGACAAGAATTGACACTTCAATCCCCCAAATACTTGTTTATTACAGGAGAACTTAGAAACAATAAAGGATTATTTAGTGGAACTTTGGGTTCATCTACATTCCCCTAACAAGTCCTGGTATATTGCCCCTAGAAGGAAGAATGGAAGGAGAACACTGGCTCTCTATTCTTTGCCAGCACCAGTAACCCAAAGGTGTGTTCCACTCTTGCCAGAATGTCACTACCCAGTCACTGAGGACAGTGGTCCCATTCTACACATTCATTTTAGTACCTTAGGACTAAAATAACCTAGAATTCACTGCTCTTCCACAGCTACAGTCCAGGTATGTTACCTGGTCAGGTCCACCATGTTGATCCCTGTTAAAGCTTCTCTGAGTTCAACAATTGCCTCCAAATCTGGCTGATCTAGAGCTCATCCTTCTGTCCAAGAATGCTTTTTAATGATTCTTCTCCAACAGTCATCCATGGCCACGTTAGATTTCACAGGATCCAGAGCTACCAGGGACCTTAGAGGTCATTCATGATCATGAAGAGGTCAGCCTCACCAGCAAAGATGAAGTGCCTCTCCCTCTGGGAACTTGCTTTGTACTGAATTCTAAGGAACTGAGTCATTATCAAGAATGACAAAAGCAACATTTGCCTAGGATGACTTTGAAAAGTATTTAGACATCAACCTAATGGTGTCAGCATAACCCATGATTGTCCAGGGAAAGATGAAGTCTTGGCCGTAATCAGACAACAACCTCCTCCCTCTCCAATTTTAGATCATTTATTTATCTTCCCCAAACATTACATACTCTCCAGTCCAACTGCCCACCCCTCCCCCCCCCCCCCCCGCACCCCATGCCAACAGCCCCTGCTGTTCCTTTGGCCTGAAGCATATATTTGCCTCTTCCCTGTTGAATTCCAACCCATCATTCAAAGCCCAGTTAAAATGCCACCTTCTCTATGAAGCTGTCCTTAATTACCTCAGTTGATGAAGACAATTTCCTTCAGGCCATTTTGTTATGTGACTCAATAATGCACTTATCCCCTGTGTCTTACTGGTTGACGAGACTCTAAACTCCACAAGGGTGAGGAGATGCCACCTCCATGGGAGCATTTCCTGAGCTGGCAAATTGTTGATGTCCTCCTCCTCCTCAAATTAGCTAAATCTTCTAGCTGTTTAAATCTTATATTCCATTCCCTATGCCAAGTGGAATGTTTCCTCCTTGAGAACAGGGAGCAAGAGATAGCATGGAGCAGTGGTTAAGACACTGGACTTAGAGTTAGGAAAGTCCGTGTTCAAAGCCTGACTCAGATATAGCTGTTATTCTAAGGCACTGAACCTCAATTCCCTTATTCACAAAATGAGCAGGTTGGATTTGATGATGTCTAAGGTCCATTCCTAGCTAGGTGGCACAGTGGATGGAGTGCCAGACCTGAAGTCAGGAAGACTCATCGTTTTGATTGATAAATGTTTTTTGAATGAATGTTGAATGAAAGAAGGAGCAGCATTGTTTAGGGGACAAATCCAGCTATTGAATCTTCCTGCATTATAAGAATTTCCATAGCGGTATAGGTCCACCAGATCCTGCCTAATGTTGGTTGTTCAGATTGGGGAAGATCTTTGTAAATCTCCTTCCTTCCCCCTGCATAAATGTCCCTTTCTCAGTGGATGATGAAGAAGCCAAAAAGGGACCTCAAGTAGCTTTTTAATGGTTCCAGTTAGCTAAGTCCTTTGCTGTGTTGAATTTCCTCCCTTAAAAAAATTTTATTGGGTTAACTCAAAGCCTAGAAAGACTTAGAATGTAAGTTTCTTGAGGGTAGAAACCATTTCTTTTTCTTTATATCTCTAGTACCTAGCACAATGCTTAGAATATTTTCTTTGGTGCAAAGGAGGGGTCATACTTGTGAAGGGGACATCCAACGAGAAAAAATTTTCTTCCAATACAACTCAGCATGAGCTCAGCAATTTAGAGAATTGCTTGGCACATAGTAGGTGCTTATTTGTTTGTAAATATACACATATACATATATATCAACTTGACCTGACTTTATATATGTATATGTGTATGTTTACATACATACATGTGTATGTATTTATATATAGATATAGGCATAGATAGATATATACATATTCTAGCTCTAGCTCTGTATATCTACTCCAAAGGCACTGGGGATGGCACCCTCTGAATTGAAGTGGCAACTAAGCAGAAGGGAGACAATCACTTTTTCCTTGGACTTAGTTTCATTCTGTTCCTTTTTCCCTTCCACTCATTTGCATGAGAGAGTAGAAAAGTTTTGTAATTGAGAAAATCATGCCTGGGTATTATTAGGAATTTTGCTTTTTAAAAGCATAACAAGAAAAGTCTTGGGAACTTAAACTAGAAAGGTCATGGAAGACCTACTCTTCCTCTGAGGAAAAGGGAGTAAGTGCCCTAGTTAAAGTCTCCACCTGAAGCCAGAAGCAGAGGTGTTCCAAAGTACCTACTAGAAGCCAGAAGCGACCATGGGACCAGTGGTGCAATGCTGAGACATACCTTCAGGAGAGAGGTGGAGAACTTGCCCAACAGGAACAATGTGATGACATCACCAGATCAACAAACCCATGACATCAAAGTTGTGAATTACTCTAGGCATGGGTCCCAGCTATGTTCCCTTCATCTGTACCATTCCATGAATGTGTGCACTCAAGACTTGCATGCTGCCTATATATGTCCTCTACTTCCACTGATGGTGTGTGCATTTGTAGGACAGTGTGTTCCAGCTGCATAAGGGAAATGCTTTATTGCTGTGTTTCTTATCATGCTTATCCATGCATTACCTTTACTTTAAAAAAATTGTGCTGTCTGACTGACTAGAAAATGTAAACACAATGATGGGGGCTCATGACTTTTGGTTCTGAGTAGATATGGACCTACAGAGTACTCTGATCTTTGTAGCCTTGTCTGTGGACCTCTTTACAAGTCAAAGAGATGAGGGGATACATTGTGTTGTAATAACCAGAAAGCTCATGCCTCTGGTGCTCACTCTCAGGTCCCCGGACAGGTTTGTGGGCCTTCAGAATCACTCCCTGTGGACTGAAGTGGAACCTGAACTGATCACTTTAATTCCATAACCTCTCAAGGGGTTCCTCCAGGCCATGTTGGTCCCCAAAACTCCCTTGCTAAAAACCAGTTGATTTCAGGGAAGTACTGGGGATACAAAGAAAAGCACAGTCTTTGCCCTTAAGCCCTCAATCTAACAAAGGTAGTCAGAAATTATAGGAGGCAGAGGTGAAGACGGAAAGTATTCCAAACATGGGAATAGTCAATGCAAAGGCAGGAAGAGAGGAGATGAATTATCCTATTCATGAATCAGTCAGAGTATCTGGAGTATCAAACTTGTGTAAGAAGTGCAAGAAGACTAGAAATGTAGAAAAGGGTCAGGTTCAAAGTAATGCAGTCTAGCTTCTCATCTAGGAATTCTAGATCAGGGCCTAGGACACTGGGAAAGAAGGGATAGAACTGACCCACCTCCCAGAACAATTGGAGATTTTCAAGGACAGCTCCTGCTAGTAACTTGAATGCTTGAGAGATACCAAAAAGACTCTAACACCTCAGGGGATCAGAGGGTTGGTAGGCAATCAGGCCTCAGACATTTACTAGCTGTGTGATCCTGGGCAAGCCACTTAAACCTGCTTGCCTCAGTTTCCTCATCTATAAAATGAACTGGAAAAGGAAATGGCAAACCACTCCAGTATCTTTGCTAAGAAAACCCCAAATGGAGTCAAGAAGAGTTGGATACTACCCAACAACAAAAAGGCAATCCATGCCTGGAAGGATGCTCTGTTAGGGTGGTTGAGAAAAGGACAGGAAATACTCTAGCTCCCTTTAACCAAAGGGAAGAAAGTTAAGTATTTCTTGGGGAGGAAATTCTGCAACCACTCCATGATGTCAATGTCCCCTCTGTCTCATTTCCCTAGTGTAGGTGGCAGGCTCCAATGAGGGGGAATGTGAGGTATGAAGAGAAAAGAAATCTAGAGAGATAGCATAGTACAGTGGAAAAATCATTGGATTTGGGGTAAAAGGGTTCAAATGCAGCCTCTGTCACTCACTACCTGTGTGACTTTGAACAAGTCTCTTAACCTCTATGGACCTCAGTTTCCTTCTCTGTAAAATAAGGGTATTGGATAAGATGTCCTCTAAGGTGTCTTCCAGACCTAAATCTCTGATCCTATGATCTCTTCAATTTCATCTGAAATTAGACTTAGAAAATGGATAACATTAACACCCAAGAAAGCAAGCATTGGGGCCCATCCTGGAAAGTGATATGGCTGTGCTGCGTGGGAGGTAGATCAATGAAACAGAAAATAAGTTATATCACTTTTTCCATGGGTTACAACAAACAGCATTCGGAACTTGGGGAGACTGTAGGAGGGAAAGTCACTTTCAAGGGTAAAACTGAACTTCAGATCAAACAGTACAACTAGATTCGGGAGTCACAGAGTCATAAAAGCCTAGTGTTGGGGGAGGCCCTCAGGATCATTTAGTCCTACCTTCTGTCTGATCTATGAAACCCCCACCCATCATCTGTCTCTAAGCTGCGTATTAGAACAGGAGAAACCCTAAACATGGAGAGGTTCAAGGGCTTTCTCTGTATCACTATAAGACAGTGGGAGTTTCATTTTCAAAGAACTAATGTGTCGGTCTACGTGAGCATTTCCCCTTCAGAGTAGTCTCCTTAGGAGGCTATGAGTTCTATGAATATAGTTTGTCAAGGGAGCTGTTTTGAAGGGGACAATATTCATTTGAATGTACAAGTTCTGGTGTATTTGGTCAAAAAAAATAAAGAGTCACTGTATTTTATAGTTGGTCTTACCCTATGGGTCATCAGCTTCTGGTGAGGAAACTCCCTTTATCAATGCAGGATCAGCTTGGCATTTTGGAGGAGTCAGGTGTACCAAAAAGTTAATTAACTTACCTAGGCATGCCCTTGTATATGCTAAAAGTAAGGCAAACCTAAAGTTATCTGGATTCCAAATATGGCTCTTCTGCCAGTTAACCTCTCCCTGTCCTCCTGACATGTATATTGGAGTTATAATAAAGGGAGTTTCCTCCCTTTGAAATTGATGATAAAATTGTGTATGTGTGTGTGTGTGTGTGTGTGTGTGTGTGTGTCTGCTGAGCACATACATGTATATTTATTGCTAGGATGGACCACTGGTGAAAAACAGTCTGGAGACAGCTGTTGGGATTTTCTTTCCTAACCATAACAGAGGATCTTTTCTTGAGATCTTACTTAATTTGAGATGACAAATAATTATATAGAGAAAGCTCTTTTCTCAGTTGAATAATTAACAATTAACAACCACAGTCTCAGGCAAAGGTGCTAAGTGGTTTGAAAACTCTCCCTGTAGACCTAGACACAGGAGAGAGAGAAAGAGATCACCCTAAGGGAAGTCTAGCAGTAAGGAAATGTGGGATGTGGCTTTGGATCTGATGCTGCTGTTACCTATAGGAGCTGGACTCAAGTTCAGTCCAGTTCTCCTTAAATCCTAGGCATATTTCCTCCATCCTCTTCCTTTCCTCTCCATCTCTGCCCCTTCCATCAAATTCTTATGTGATCCCTTTCACAGCAGTGCATGCATGTATGTATGTGTGTATGCACATATGTACATGTGTATGTAAAGTATATGTAATGAAAAGGGCACTGGAAAGATAGTGAAATGGGTCTAGGAGACCTGGGTTCTAGAACAGACTTTGTATTGAAAGAGCTATGCACCACTGGTTAGTCATTTCACCTTTGGGAGGCCTGAATCTCCATCTGAGAAATTGAGATGGCTGAGCTAGATAATATTCCCTGAATCTGTGAGATTTGTATTTATAGCATTCTTCCTGTCAAGAAGCCTCTTACTTATCCTTTCTGCCTATCAAGGCAATAGGAAATGCTCCTTCAGGTCAGAGACTATTTCTTTTTTTGCCTTTGAATAGTCCTAGTCTGCAGGGAGGGCAGTGACTTTCTTGAACATAGTGTGTGTGTTCGTCCTTCGTTGCTGAAGAAGACCATGCCATCAGAGAAATAATGACATGACTTGCACTTGACTTTGTTTTGAGTGAGGGAGGGCTGTGCAGGTCACCAGCCTCACTTCTCCTCTGCAGCCATCTGAATTCAGTGACCAGATAGTCATCAGAATGACTGGAGATGACCCAGGATGAGGCAATTGGGGTTACGTGACTTGCCCAAGGTCACACAGTTAGTGAGCGTCAAGTGTCTGAGGTGAGATTTGAACTCATGTCCTCCTGACTCCTACACTGGTGCTCTATCCACCGCACCACCTAGCTGCCCTCTTGAACATAGTAGGCACATATTAAATGATCATTGAATTGGGTACAAATCTTGGCCAACCTTTAAGGCCTACTTTGCATCTCATCTTCTTGGTGATAAGATTTCTTCTGCTCTTAAATTTGAGCCATTGATTTAGCATTTAGCAATACCATCTTGAATTCATGCCAAGAATGATGGGATTCGACATTTAGAGCTGGAAGAGAAGTAAGGACCTATTTAGTCCAACACTTTCACTTTAGAGACTAAGAAACTGAGGCCCAGAGAGAGTAAATGATTTCTTCAAGGTATTAATGATAATAACAATGATAATTATTATTAATTTCTTTTATAGTACCCTGCTCACAGTAAAAACTTAATAAATGTTTGTTGACTAATGGGTCTTTCTTTGACTGAATGGAATTTGACTGATACCACTCCTATACACTTCTGCTACATTGGCAATGAGTTTATATATAAATGGGTTTTTTGTATGTATGTATTTAAATACATGCCCTTTTGCCCTTGTGTATCTACTTGGTTCTTGCCAGAATATCTTTTTTTTTTTAAACTTAATACCTTCAAGGTTTGAGAAAAAAACTTTCTTCTTTTTTCTTTCTGAAACTTTCACTTTCCTTAACTCTCAGTTTTTTCTTCATCCTAGAGCCATCATTTCTCTCTCTCTCTTTCTTTCTCTCCTGTTTATTCATTCACCCACTCATTTATCCATTCATCCACCCATTTTTTGTTTAGAAGTGAATGAGGTCACAGAATCATGGAATCCCTAGCTCTTATGTATTTGGCACATAGTAGGTGCTGAAAGAATTCTGGTTGATTGAATCATAGACTATCGGTATTGGAAAGGAGACTAAAAATTACCTATTCCACCATTTCTTTCATTTTACAAATGGAGAAACTGAGTTCCAAAGAGATCGATTGATGGTGCCAGGAACAGAACCCAGATTTTCTGGCTCCCAGTCTTTCCTTTCTCACCATAACAATAAAGACCATCCCTTGGGCTCCTTTTAGTGGTGCTACTATCCAGGTTCACTCATGTTAGTACAGCCCTTAGCCTATAGTAAATATTTGAAAAATACATCTTAATTCATTGATTGCTGAGAATCCTGTATGGTATAACTGTACTGAGCACAGGGCATCCTTTGCCCTCTCCCTGCTGCCATCTTCATTTGCTGCTGGGATCAGTCCCTTCTGTTTTTTAGCTAGACTTTTGCTATCTTCTTGGTTTCTAATACAACTTCCTGCACAAGGTAGGCACAAATACAGTAACTGATCACAAGAGGAGTTGTTTTTACTTAGTGTTGGAGTGAGGGTTAAACATAAACAGTCAAGGTAGGGACAGAGCATTTTAGATAGTAGAGACAGGGAGCTGGTTGTGATGAGAAAGGGAAGGTAGGGAATCTCAATAAGGTAGAGTGATGGGGTAGTAGCTGTGGCATCTCACATGGAGATCAATAGGGCAAGGCTTTACAATTAACAGATTTCTCATCATCAACCTGGGGTGGAGTCTGGTTTTCACTCATATTAGCACAACCCTTTGCCGATGGTCGGTGGTTGAAAAAATACCTGTTAATCAATTGTTGTTCATCTAGCCCCCACAACCACCTCCAATCTGAAACAATTCTATTTGGGGTCTTGGGTGGTCTTCACCTGGAATGAAGAACTTCTCTGGATTGAATACCCAGTCCTAAATCCTCTTTTAGCTGCTAGATGGAATTATATTAACCTGTAGTGTGGAATATTAACCTGGAGGGTGTAGTGTGGGGTTGTCCCTCCCTCCCTGCTCTTCTTTTCCTTCTGTCACTCCAGCTAACAGTTTAGGCCTGACTCATTTTTCAAATAAACTACCATCGTTTTCTGGTCTGACATCACATGTGGCAGAATGAGTAATTCTCTGAGAACCAATTGGTGATGATTAGAATAAAATGCCTCAAGTCTGTTACTCATGGCTGGGGGCATGGGGTCAAAGATGAAGATGCTTCCTGCTCTATCCTGTTACCCTGGAGGCTGATCTTTGGGAGGTATTCTAGGGAGATCTCTTCCATTGTCTTGTACAGTTCTACAGAATATGAGATTCCTGAACAGAAGGGCTGTTTTCACTTTTTTATTAGCAGTTATGAGATCTGCCCCCTCCCCGCTCCCATGTTCTCCTGGGTTTCTTCTCCTCTTGAGCTCTGTGAGGTCCTTCTAGCATCACGCAGTGCCTGACCTGGTAATCCCTTAATAAACACTTGTAAGTTTGCTTGTTTATTGAATGAATGAAGCAATGAATTGTAGGTTGGTTGAATTCCATTGAACTATTTTTATATGGATAAATCTCCTCTCCTCTCATAGCTAGCACAGAAACTCCTTGAGGGAAGGGACCTTAACATTAATATTTCTTTCCAGCCTTCACAGCACTTCACTTGGAACGGACACTTGTAGGGGCTCAGGATACATTTGTTCAATGAATGAATGTTTATTTAATAAAATCACAGAATTTTAGAACTGGGAAAAACCTTATCATCAAATCTAACCTTGTCATTTACAGATAAGAAACAGGCCCAGAAAATCTGACAGCCATGGGCTATAAAATTATAGATTCAGAGCTGGAGGGATCTTAGAGGTCATCTAGTCCTATGCTCTCATTCTCATTCTACAGTTGAGGAAAAAGAGGCCCAAAGAGGTCAGATGAGTTGTCCAAGGTCACAACAGATGTGTCAGGTTATTTTCAGGTAGGTAGCGGGAGGTGAGGACTAGAACCCATGTCTTCCATCCCTCAATCCAGGGCTTGCTCTACTCAACCACATGTCCAAAGTCATAGTTGCTTTTCATGAACTCAAAACTGATTTCTTTATGAATCATAGATGAGTTGAGGTTTCTTAACTCTTCTTTCCTCTTCTCTGACCTCTACAGTTTTGCCTTTGTTTTCCTGTTTTACCTCTTAAAAAAAAAGAAGTGGGATCCCAGGAAGGAGATGTCATAAGTCTAAGGTTAATGCTCGGCCTCAGTCTCAAGATTGAGTGCCTCCATCACCTAGTTCAGTGCACTATTACTGACCATCCTGGGGCTCAGCAGAGAGCTTGGCTGAGAGAGCTCAGTAATCTTCCCTGGGTCTGAATCTCCATCAGGGTTCATTGATGTGCTATCTGCCCCCTTCTCACCACTATGTTCTCATGGTTTTCTTCCCCTCTTGAGCTCTATGGGGCCATCCCTGCTCCTTTCCCAGTTAGAATGGGGTTGGAAAGCACTTAGAGCTGGAGGTCATCCATCTCAGGCTCCTCATCTTACAGATGAAGGAGCTGAAGTCTGGGGTGAGGTGTTAATAGACTTCTCCAAGGTCAGATGTTCCTATGTGATTTTTTTCCTTCAGTGGGTAAGGCTGGTCCTACACCAGGTGAGTGTCACCAAGAACTGAAATAGATGACTTTTCTTTAGCATGGAACATGATTTCATGATACCCTGAGTTCAAGGACCAGAGCATTCTCTCTCTCTCTCTTTCTCTCTCCCCCCTCTCTCTCATCTCTCTCTTTCCTCTCTCATCTCTCTCTCCTCATCTCTCTCCTCTCTCTGGGTCCTTCTCTCTATTCTCTCTCTCCTCTGTGTCTTTCTCTATCTCTCTTTACTCACTTTCTCCTCTCTGTGTCTTTCTTTCTCTTTGTTCTCTGTTTCTCCTCTTTCTCTCTTCTCTCTCTCTTTCTCTCCCCCCCCCCCTTTAATTTCAGAGAACCATAGAAACATCTCCTTGGAAGAGGCCACAGTGGTCACTGATACCAACCTGTGACTGACACATGAATTTGTCCCATAGATATATGTGTATATGTGTATCCATCAAACAGTATTTATTAAACCCGTACATACCACTTACTGTGCTAAGCACAGTGTGTGTGTGTTTGTGTATGTGCGCGTGCGCATGTGTGTGTGTATGAAATGTGAACTTGGACAGGTATAACCAAGTTGAAATAATCTTTCTTGTTCTCTGACTTACAGATGAGCAGGCAGATCCAGATCTGGGGAGCCCATCATTTTAGATGCTGATGGGATCCTTGTACCTGGAGATTCTGTGTCATAGATCATAGGATAATAGATTCAAAGGGAAAGAGCCTAAAGATTGAGTCCAAATCCCTCATTTTAGGCATGAGAAAGTTGACAGAGGGGTTAAGTGATTTGCCCAATAGTACATGGTAATGTACATAGGTAGTACTGTAGCAGGTCTGGGATTCAAACTCAGCTTCTCTGATGTCAACTTCAGGGCTCTTTCATTGCCTTCCACCTTCAACTTGTTCGTGACAAGTGGTGGTGCTGAAGAGACCCCATAGTGATGAGTATTTAGAATGACCACTTGTCAAGTCATTGCTTAGACTCTCATGGCAGCGTGTCAACTTTGGTAGTGGATTTGTTGAAACACACATTGCCAGACACACTCTTTGGTCCCAAGAGTCAAGTGTCAGCCAAGCTTCAGATGGTTCAGGTCCTTGCAGGGCCCTGCCCCAAACAGAGGAGCTCCTTGAAGAAGCCAAGGCAGACTCACTTGGAACCCCACCACTCAGCACTGGACCCCTCTAGCTTCCTTGGACAAGAGGCTCTAGTTTACGTTAAGGGTCATGCCTAGGACCCAGGCTAATAGTTCTAACTCTGCTGGCACTGGGGACTTTTAGTGAAAACCAACTTGCTCTTTTGGCTAGAGGAGTAAATGGTTAGGTGGGACTAGGTAGAATCCCTGAGCTGCTGAGTAGGAACTTTTAACCTAGTGTCTAACCCTCTTGATGGCAGCAGACAAATTCCTCACCAAGAATCTGGCAGGATGTAAGGAAAAACCACTTGATAATTAGAGCTCTCCCAAAGTGAAATGAGCTGTTTCAGGTGGTCATGGGTAATCCCCTTCACTGGAGGACTTCACACAGAGTCTGGATAACTGCTTATGTTGTTCAGGTTCAGAGTGGCTTAGACCACTTCTGAATTCCCTTCCAGCTCTGAAATTCAGTGATTCTGCATTCAGGAGTTATGGAGTGATTTCACAATCATGCACACCTCTGCAAGTATTTGTATTTGTGCACACACACATCTTCACATTAGAGGCAGCTAGGTGATAGTGTGTGGGGCCTGGAGTCAGGAAGACATGAGTTCAAATCCTGTCTCACATATTTACTAGCTGTGTGACATTTAACTCAGCCTCTCTGTATAATGGGGTCAATAATAACTGAGATCATATTTGTAAAGTAATTTGTAAACTTTAAACTGCTATATAAATGCTAGAAATTTTTATTAATGTGTGTATGCTCCTTTCCATATCACTAGTCACCTATGAACGTACTTCCTTATACTCACATTAACTTACATGTATGTATTGACGCATTGTTATTCATGTGTACCTCTTCACTCAGACATACTTATGTTCCCTAATATAAGCATATGCCCTAAAGAAGTTAACATATAATCCCACATCTCTATTTTCATGAGTACCTACATAAATATACTTATATATACATAAGCTGCCTTCCATTCAAAAACCCATACATGTGTCTTTAGGTGCAGTATGTAGTCAAACACAGACCAATCTCTCTATCTCCTTCCACCTGCTCCTTTTTTTTTCTCTTTTCTCCTCCCCTTCCTTTTATCTTCCTCTCTTCCCTTTTTCATTCTTCCTTCCTTTCCTCCCATTCCCCTTACTTCCTTCTTCCCTCCCCCCTTCTTCTCTCTCCTCCTTCTCTCCCTCCCTCCCTCTCTCCCTTCCTTCCATCCTTCCTTCCCTCCTCTTCTCCCCAATTCCTTCATTCCTTCTTTCCTTCTTCCCTTCCTTCTTCCTCCCTTTTTCTCACCCTTCTTCCATTCTTCCTTCCTTCCTCCCTCCCTCCCTCCCTCCCTCCCTCCCCTCTCTGTCTCTCTGTGTCTGTTCATCTGTGACACACACACACACACACACACACACTCACACTCACACACACCCAACAGACATCTTGACCCCCCACCCAAATAAGCCAGAATTTGGGCACACCTTACTGCTGAAACAGACACTGTTGACTGCTGCTTACTTTTTCCATTGTTAACCACACGGCTTAGCATTTATTTTGGAGGTGAACACAGAGCTAGCCTTGGTGCTATCACACTGTCATGCATTTTTCTTCACAGTGTAGTTTCAAAGCTTGGTTCTCCCAGCACATGGGCCAGGAAGGAAAAAGGGAGAACATGTAGCCATGGGTTTTCATGTCAGGAGGCTGAATAATGCTTTAGAAACACAACAGGACACTGTAACTAGTGATAGACACTTAAGGTCACAAGGAAACTGGTTTCTTTTCTTTTTTTTTTCACAATTAAACTGACAGGAGAATCAGGTATGAATGGGTTCTTAAGAATCTGAGGGGAGAATATCTCTGTTTACTCTCCACATATAAAGTATTGACTAAAACAAAATATAATAAAAACAAAATTAAAATAAACAACTTAAAAGAAGCATGCAACTACACTACATCTGAACTAGCTAAAGCCCCCCAGAGCCCTCCAGGAAAACTGTCCTGGTGTCACAGGGGACTGAGTCAGATATGACTGAGTATCACAATAAGGCCACTAAAATCACAGCTAACTAGGACCTTGAGAGAGAGGTTTCAGGATAATGGGAAAGGCTGTGCTTTCCTCTCTGCTGACATGTGCCTGCCCTCTCGGGGTCCTTTAAAAGCTACATAAATTGCTTGATACAATGGATGGAACAGAGAAGGAGGGGAGGGGCACAGAATGATGGTCATATTATCACTAAGTAGGGCTGGGAGCTGTCAGAGGTGCTAGACACATTGGTTGGGGGAGATCTGGGGATCCAAGGACTTAATCTGAAAAGAGGCTGGCAAAGGATTTCCTCAAGTTGCGGATGGTCTCGGCTTTGGCTTCGTCCTCATTCGTTGATGACCGGAAGAAGGAGGACTCAGTGAAGCTGAAGGCATTTGTCAAGGACTGGGACTTGCTTGAAGATAAAAAACAGAGAGAATGTGAGAGAGGGGCTGTTCCCCAGGTAGATGGAGAAGCAAGGAGACATGCTGAGCCTCACACAGGAGCCCGAGAGCCCCTTGTGGGCAGGAACAGGGGGGATGGGAATGACAGGAGAGACTCCAGGGTCAGGGCTGAGGGGGATGGAAGGACAGGAGGAGAGGTGGGTTGCAGACCCTGGGAGATGTTGTAATAACACACATCAGCTCCTCCCCTGACTGGTAGTAGTATGGGAATGGGGTGGTTCAAGTGTAGACGTACAGCCAGAGCCTATGGGGATTGGAGAGGGTGAGTGCAGGGGTGGGAGGGATGGTCCCTTAGCCAGAAGTGACTGAGGTCTTTACAATGGATAGTTCTTTCCTCCCCTTTCATTTTCCATGGGCATGTGTCTCTAACTTTGACCCCTGGCAGGGACAGGCTCAAGTCAGCCTTCCAATGTTTGCTCTGTAACTCCTGGCAACTGATAGATCCTGGGTATCCCAGTATGACTGAGAGACCCTTGGATTACTCTCTCTATTCTAATACTGAGGAGCTTTGGGATGTGGTTAGGATAAGAAAGGCTAGGGTAAAAAAGGAAGAAAGGAGAGAAAAAAAAGAGAAGAAAAGAGAAGTGAAGAGAAATTGTCCTATTGACCTAGGATAACTGGAGAGGAATGCTAGACTGCCTGAGAGTCCAGTTGAAGGGAATGTCACTTATCAGGTATCAAAAATTCCATCCACTCTATCTCTGCCCTTTGGGAACCAGACATCTATGATTTCTCTCTAGTATAGACCATGGATTTCCATCATTTGAGAAGAACCTGAAAGTCTAGTACAGTTTCTCATGCCTCAGCTTTCCCTTCTGTAAAGTGGATCTGGTTATGCTGGCCCCCTTTCTCCAAGCACATTAAAATGTGCTAGGGGCTCATAAGTGTTACACAATTCTTTCTTTTTCTTAAACCCACATATTTCAGGATGATATTCATCCCCACGGTCCTTCTGATTTGGGCTAAGGAGACCCTGAGGGTTGGAAGATTCAGTCTGGAAAGACTGGAATGAGGCTTAGCTCAGCTTCTGATAGGAAAGGCTGGCTACTAGCCACCCACTGGGGCTGCTTCATCTTTCTTTCCTTGCAGATTTCTGTCCAATGCACTCCTTAAATGTCTGCTTGGTAGGTCTGAAACCTGGGAAACTCCCTTTCTTAGGGATCCTTTAAGTTTCTGTCCTTTTGAACAGAGGTGAGCAAAATGTCCTGCCTTCCGTTTAGGGTTGAGGAGGAGTCCTCAGCAACTGCCTGGTCTGGGGATGTGTCTCTACATGCTGGCCTCCAGGGGGTGGGGGACTCCTCTGCATGAACATGCAGAGGGTACCAGAAATGGTGACTCCTCCCATCTGTCAGTGGCTGCCCTGGGAGGCTTCAGCCCAGAGGCAATGAAAACGCACCAGGGGCTGGCTGCAGCCAGAGGTGACAGCAAGGGAGTGATCTGGAAGCCTGGCAGGAGACAAAGAACCTCAGAATGGGGGATGAGGAGAAGAGAGAAAGTCCAAGGAAGTAAAAATGAACTAGTTGGTTAGCAGTCAGTCTAGAAAGCATAAGTATCTGGATCTGGAGACCTATCTCTTGTCACATAGGAGGAGGAGACTGGGAAATGATGGCAGACTTGAGCCATGTGGAATTCAAACTCTTCTCAGTATACCACTAGAACCAGGGCTGCTCCTGACACCAGTGGCCAAGCACTCAGACCTGGGCTCTGTTCTTAGTCATGCTACTTACTGGCTGCATGACCTGGGTTCAAATTGTTACCTAGGTGACATTGAACAACTAAGTCATCAGTTTTTCTAGGTCCTAGTTTTTCCATCTGTAAAGTAAAGTGGTTGAACTAGACAATCTTTTCCAACTCTAACTTCTATGACCTTTTGACCTTGAACAAATAATTTCATTTTTCAGGGCCTCAGTTTTCTCATCAATAAACTGAACAAGTTTGATGAGATGGTCCAGAAGGTTCTTTTAAGTTATAAAATTCTATGACTCCCTGTGTCACCATCTTTCCTTCTCTCCAAAACTCCATCAAACATGTTGGATATCTCCAGAGATTCCCAATCACCCAACTCAGAAAAGAAGTAATAGATTACCCACCGTGTAGAACTGCACAGTACAGCTAAGCGTAGTGTGACAGCAAGAGCATTGGACTTGGGTCTAAATGCAGACTCTGGCACTTACTGTGTGGACCATGGACAAATCACTGATCCTGTCTGTGCTTCAGCTTCCTTTTGTGTAAAATGAGGGAGCTGGACTCTGAGATTCCTTAGAGGTCTCCTGACCTCAGTTTTGTCATCTGTTAAATGGCCATAATCATATTAGCCCAGTCTACCTCATGAAGTTGTAACACATTGTTCTCCCTTCCCTCCTTCTGGAGTCTATGGCTGATCTGTCATGAATCCTTCCAGATTTTGGCTGAGCTCAGATCTTGATATTTAATGGTGATAGAAGAAGTAGGGAAGGAAGCTAATGAGCAGCACTCCTATACAGAAGAAAGGCAGCATGGAACGATCAATAGGATTTGGGCTCAGGAAGGCCTGGGTTCAAAATCCACTTCAGACTCATACTGTATGTGTGGCCCTGGACAAATTACTTCTTTGTGTCTCAGTTTCCTCATCTACAACATGTGGGAACTGGACCTCTAAGATCCCTTCTAACACTAAATAGAAGGTCTTATGAATGTTGTCTCCCTCACTCTCACGCCATTCCTATCCCAAGTACAAGACCTTCACTCTACTACCTTCATTCTTGTTTGTTTTTTTCTGGGTCAGAGGGTGAGGTGGGAAGTTCTGGAGGGGAGAAAGGGCAGAGTGACCCTGCATAAGAAAAGCTCTAAGTATAGGGGAGATCAAAAGGTAGGGAAAGGAAGCCCATTTTTTTTTCTAAGAGTCTCCAGTTAGACTATCCTTTAGATTTCTACCCCAGAGACAAGCTGGTTCTGAGGCTCATTGAATCATAAATCGAGAGGAAAAAGAGATCTTGGAGCTTCCAGCCTCATTTTACAGTTGAAAAAGCTGAGTTTCCAGAAGGTTAAGTGACTTGCCCAAAGTCACACAGATAGTATCCATGGTGTTATTGAATCCAGATTTTTCGGTCCAGTCTTTCCACTATAAAAAAGCTGAAACTCATCCCACTCCCCTTTTTCCCTTTGGTTAGCCTTACTTTACACCCAAGATCATTAGTCAGAGTTCTAGAGAAAGATAGAAAAGAGTTGGGGAGGCAGAAAAACATACACGCACATGCACATACACATACACACAAACACACACACACATATCCACACCCACACACCCCATACACCCCCCCACACGCACACACACATGCACACATACACACACTCCCCACACACATGCACACATGTGCACACATGCACACACCCCCACACACATGTACACACCCCCATACCCACACACATGCACACGCACGTGCACACACACACATACACTCCCCCCCACATACACACACGCATGCACACACATACACAGACACACACATGCACACATACACACACGCACACATACATGTTAAAATGATCTTAAAACAGGATAGCTTAAGGTGCTGGAAGAGCATCAGACGGGTGGTCCGGAAGCCTGGGCTCTAATCTTGGCTCTGTGGGATGATAACTTTGTGACCTTGGGCAGGTCATTTCCCTTCTCTGGTCTCCTTTTCCTCCCACATGAAATGAAGGATTTGGACAAGGCGATCTCTGAAGTCCTTTTCCTCTCTGACTGACTGTGGTTCTAGGGAAGGTATTCTGGGATGGGGCTGGTATTGAGAAGCCTGTTTCCCAGACCCAGGATTCCGATTTTGGAGACAGAAGGTATTAGGGGGAGGGGATGACTGGGAGCCCCTGGGTTCAGAGCAGCCTCTCTGAGTCCTTTTCCTAACCTGGGCTTCCCTCCTTGCCTTCAGTAGAAGGAAGCCTTTATGAAGACATTGTTCTAGCAGCCCCCAGAATTCAGGCAGGGTAAATCAAGGAAAGGGAGCGGGAGAGGGAGGGGACAAGGAATGAAGGGAAGGATGGGGGTAGGAAAGTGGAAAGTTCAGTGGTCTCTTACTTTAGCTGTGGATGAGGCTGGGATTTCCGCGGCTCCTTCTGGGGTGTCTGGGACTCGGTCAGTGGGCTGGAGGTCGGACTGGCCTGTGCGGCTGGGCCGCCGGGATGAGGACCCGAGGAAGAGGAGGAGGAAGAGGAGGAGGAGGAGGAAGAGGAGGAGGAGGAGTGTGGTGGTGGTGGTGGTCCCGGGGAATAGCGTCGTGAAGGCAGCACCTTGCTTGGGGACTGCATTCCTTGGGGTTGCCCAGGGCCCCCTAGGTTCAGTACAAGAAAAACTTCAGAACTCGACCATCTCAAAAGGGTTTCCTTATTAGACTCTATGCCTTAAAAGACTTGACTACCTTCTTACCAAATATACAATATCAACTCTAGGCAGCAGTCCCAGACCCTGAGTGTAGGAGAAGGGGAAAATAAGACTCAGTGGTCACTCCTCATCACCCCCTCCCCAAAACACCCTTCCTTACTTTCCCCTAGAAATGGAGGAAGAACTTGGATTATCCTGAGAAGCTGGGATGGAGGATTCGGTAGAGAAAGAGGGGAAAGGACCCCAAAGTGGTAACATATTATCAGAGGGAAACTGCACAGAGAACGGGGATAGCCCTCTTCTCCCAAAGTCCCCTGGGGTTTTGTGGACACCCTTGGTGGCAAGGTTCAAATTTCACCACTGCTCTCCAGGCATTCTATGTCATCTTCTCCAACAGACTGCCTTCTTTGTTACTGATTTTCAATCTCTCCCTCTCTATTGGCTCATTTTCTACAGCCTACAAACATTCCCGTGTCTCCTCCATTCTCAAAAAAACCCCAAAACCACTTGATCCTTGCATCCCCAATAACTACCATCCTGTGTCCCCTCTGTCCTCTGTAGCTCATCAAAAAGTACAGTAGGTACTCCCACTTTCTCTCATCCCACTCTTTTCTTAACTCCTTACACTGTCATCCAATCATGTTGTTTCATGGAAACTGCTTTCTCCGAAGTTACCAATTATCTCTTAGTTGCCAAATCCAATGGACTTTTCTCAATCCTAATTCTCTGTGACCTCTCTACTCTGTAGATCTCTCTCTCCCCCTTCATCTTCTCTTCTAGGTTTTTGGGACACCACTCTCTCTTGGTTCTACCTATCTGACTACTCTTTCTTTATCTCCTTTGCTGCATCTTCATCCAGATCACAGCCTCTAACCATATGTGTCCATAAGGGTTCTGTCTTCTCCCCCCATGCCCTCTTCTCTTCTCCCTCTGTTTTCATTTGGGGATCTCATTAGCTCACATGGATTTAATTATCATCTCTATGATAATGACTCATACAACTAGGTATCTTCCTCCAACTCTCTGCTGACCTTCATCTTGCATCTCCAACTGCCTTTCAGACATCTTGAACTGGATGTCCAGTAGACCTATTTTACTAGAAGTATACAAAACTGAACTCATTAGCCTTTCCTCCAAATCCTCCCACTCCTACTTTCCTACCACTATTCTCCCAGTCTCTCAGACTTGCTATCTAGGAGTCAACTCAACTCCTTACTTTCTCTCATCCCCCAGATCCAAGCTGTTGTCAAGACCTTTCCATCTCATCTTTGAAAAATCTCCCTTTCTCTCCTGTGACACCATCATCCCTCTGGTGCAGATTCACATCATCTCATACCTGGATGGTAGCAATTGTTGCTTCTTGGTGTCTGCCTGTCTCATCTTTCCCCATAGCCCATCTTCCATTTGGCCACTAAAGTGATTCCTAAAGTCCAATTATGTGACTTCACTACTCAATAAACTCCAGGGCTCTTTCCTGTTTGGCATTCAGAGCTCTTCAGAAACTTGACTCCTCCTTCCTTTCTAGTGTTCTTACACTTTCCCCACTAGATACTCTTTGATCCAGAGACACTGGCCTCCAGGATGCTACCCAAAGAAGACACTCCATTTCTCAGCTCTAGACATCTTCTCTGGCTGTCCCTCATGTCTGGAAGGCCCTCTTTCCTCATCTCTACCTACTGCCTTCCTGGCTTCCTTTAAGTCCCAGTTAAAATCCCACTTTCTACAGGAATCCTTCCCTAACGCTTTTTAATTCTAATGCCTTCCCTTGACTAATTATTTCCTATTAATTCTGAATATAATAACCTATTTGAATATATTTGTTTGTTTGCTCATTAGATTGCAATCTCCATGAGAGAAGGGATTATCTTTATCTTTTGCCTCTTTTTGTATTCCCACTAAAGCTCTTTGGGTCTCAGTTTCCTCACCAGCAAAATTAGGGGCTAGGACCAGATGACTTCCAAGATCCTTTCCATTTCTAATATTATGATTGATCCTGAGATCTAGGAGCTCCACATACTATGGGTGATGAAGGAATCACAGAATATGAAACTGGGAATTGGGGCAGCTGAGTTCTAGGCTGTCACTGACTCTCCTTGTGACCTCAAACATACCAGTTAACCTCCTTTGGTCTCAAACTTACCACCAGTAATATGGGAAGAAAAAACCAACCACTTCTACTTTCCCTGTTTCACAGGATTGTTGTGAGGATGAGGAAATACTTAGAAAAGCTATCTAAGTATAAGTTATGATTGTTCACTGTTAGGCTATTTCAGTTGGTAGTTAGAAAATCTGACAGCCACACTCAATATCCACACTACCATAACAAGATCCACTTTCCTATATACATTCTTGTTTTCTGATACCATACCCAGCTGGTTCCTCACAATGGATTTTTTTGTGTGTGTTTGAGGGGAGGGCATGGAGAGGTTGGTGTTGGCAGGAGCCAACCCACTCATCTCCTTTAAGAAACTCAAAGTTAATCCTTCCCAAGAGCCAGCGGACTCTTCTCCACCTGGTGGTTGGAAGATTGTATTTGGCAGAGAAAAGGATCTATTAAAAGAGTTGGACATTTCCCTTCAGGAACAGAACAGGTAAGTATCTAGACATTTATTTAACCCTATGGAGTGATTTGAAGGGAAAATAGCCTGTCCAGTCTGGGAGTCAAGGAGTGTACCCAGCCCTGGGCGCAGGAGTTATGGCCAGATGCCTAAGCACTTTCTCTAAAGCTATTGAAAAGATGATCAGATTTGGAGTCAACTGGGCTTAGGGCAAACCCCTTATTTTCTGGGCCTCAGTTTACTCATCTGTAGAATGAAGGCATGGCCTTGAAAGTCCCTTTTGGTTCTAAATCTGATGATTACAAACTAAACCGTTCTCTGAAGGTACAGCCTATGGTTTAGAGTGGAAGGAACCCCAGAAATCATGCATGCACCAACCAGAATCAACCCTAGTCCAGCATTTTTATTCAAATGCCCTTTGGAGAGAATGGCCTTAGAAGGATGCATCAGTACATAAGAGCTGGCACTATAACTCAGCCTCTTAAAAATGGAAGACAACTGATGCTGTAGAACCAACACTGGGTTAGTCTCATGCCTATTCTAGCATCCATCATCTATCCTTCCTCTGACCTCCCACCTGCCACAAGGTATGGCTTCCCCACTTGTCAATACCTCAAATACCGAGTCACCATCGATGGCCCCTTTGATCCTCCAAAGAAGACTCTGGCAAGTTCAAGAAGTTCTAAGTTAAAAACCAATGTTTCCAAAGAGAAAGCTCTACCTGTTCTCCTAGATAAGTAGGAGAGAACCCTTTGTCTATGAGCATACATAGTCATGTGCATCCTTTTGTTGAGAGGTGCTTGAAATTCTTCACCTCAATATACTCCCTTTGAAAACAAAACGGGGTGCCTTCTCAGCCTCCCTCATCCAGCACCAAAAACTCAGAGTCCTTGCACTTGTACAGACATGCTTGAGGGGCCATAAACTGTACAACTTTACACTGAAGACAGATGTAACTTTTTTTTTTATTACACATTGAGCTGTACAAGAGATTTCACAGAAGAAAGAGGCTGCAGTCACACAGATACTTCCACCATTTAGCTGAGAATCTCTCAGCTGGATCAATACAAAAGAAAGGGGGACAACAGTCAGAAAAGAAATGGTACAAACACCTGGACAGCAATCCTACACTGTGACATGATTGTCCCCCGACCCACAGTTATGGGGTTATCCCTAAGCATGCTAACTGACGGGCAGAGGACAGTCAGGCTGGCCCATCTGTTGGGATTCAGTGGGAGGGATCAAAATTGCACCTCCCACCTGCTCTTAAGAAGCTTTCTGCTTACACTGTGACCTGCAGCCTGACCGAGTTTAAATTTTGCATACATGGCTCACAAATGTCACGTGGAAAGCACCTGTAAATGTTCACACCGACATGCAGACAAGCACCACCCACCGACAATCACCAGCACCGCCGTTTAGACAGAAAAGGAAGGAAATCAAAAGATGTATTCCTCCAGCGCATTTTTTTTCTTCACTCCCTTCTATGATATCTGGAGGTATTTGTGCATGTAATTCTATACTACCCCCCAAAGTGTGTGTGTATATACATACAGACATATATATACACACAGAGAGACAAAAGGATAACTATGGTCGCCATCTTAGGGAGACAGACCACTGACCATACCACAGAAACACCCAACCCATTTCTCATGGCAAACAAATTTACCAAAGAGAAACTAGGGTATGGGCTCCTTGTTGGAGAAATGCCTATTGACTAACACCAGTGGTCCCAACTTACCCTTCAGACTTGGGAATCCAAAAGAGGGTACCCTAAAGTGTAGGTAACTGGCTTTTTGTGGTCCTGGGAGGGAAATGCTAATGTGGACCCCAAGGCCAAAGGGTTGGCGTGAAGGCCTCAGGGACCAGAGTTTGCTCTGTCAAAGGAGGTTCGGTAAGGGGTTCGATGCAACTTGTCCTCAGTCCTGTCAGAGGATGGACTTGTTGGGTACACTGTAGACAAGGCTTAGCTTATTGTAATATTGGTTTCATCCTGTACCTAGAGATTCTTCCCCTTGGTCAAGTAGACTGATTGGTGAAAGCAATGCCAACAGCTATGACTATAGAGAAGACTACAGAAATTGCTTCTCCCCTTCAACTTTCCCTTAGAGGTACTGGCCTTAATATGGACCAGCTCACGTTTGAACAGGAAGAGTTGGAGATAACTAGACTGCATCTCCTGAAGAAGTCTCCCCAGGATAGAACTCCTGGTCCTCTGGACTTCTGAGGGTATGACTGGGGATGTGAGGTGGAAAACAGGGGGCCAAGCCAAGGGCCCTTTCTCAGGCAGTGTAGCCACTCCAAAGAAGTGGGCTTGCTTTTAGATTTGGTCTCATGTGGCAGTGCCCAGAGAGGCAGAGTGAGTGAACGTATGTGTGCTGGGTGACTTCCCAGGTTTTCCATAATTATTCAGTATCTCTAAAGTGCTTATCTCCAGAGACAGGGAGAGCTGGAGCAGGGGCTGGGTGTGGGGGAATATGGAGTGGTCCCAGTTCCACAGAAGCCCGCAGACCATGAACTCAGAAACAATGACAACAAAGAATGACTTAGCAGAACCGAGATCCGCACACAGGAAACACTCACAGGTTTGCTTGGATATTGCACGTCAGTTTTTTTGAGTTTAGAGCTATAATTAACCTAATGGTTAATGATAGAAAGAAAAGGAAAAGAAAACAAAAGAAGGAGGGAAAGGCTGAGGCAGAGAGAGGAGATATAGAACCAATTTGTGGAATGAGTTTTTCTCTTTATATCTCATTTCATCACCAAAAAAAAAAAAAAAAGGAAAGGAAGAAAAGAAGAGAGAAAGAAAAGGAAGGAAGGAAAGAAAAGAAAAGAAAGAAACTCGGGGGCACAGATACCCAGGAACTCAAATCATGACAAATGTTTCCAAATGAAAAAAAAGAGGAATGCCTTTGAAGTCAGTGGACAGAGAGCGCAATAGATCTGAAAGTCTCTGAAACCTCTATCTACACTAGTCATGCAGAAAGAAAGAGAGAAGCAGGGCTCACTAAATAGCTCACACACTCACAGAGGTAAGCAAAGGGGTTTAGATCCGAAACCAGGGCACAGTGGGTAGTGTTAGGGTGGAGCAAGGTGGGTTGAACAGCTGTTTGGTGTCTCTGCTTCCCACCACTGTCTCCCTCCCACTACTTCTGCGGCCCCTGATTATCCGGAATACTTCTTAAAGATATTGTCTATCCAGACGATACAATCGCACTGGACTTGGGAGAGGCACAACGTTTTTTTTTTTTGTTGCTTGTTGGTTTTTTTGTGTTTTTTGTTTTTTTTTTTGAACACCATTGACAAACAGCCCTGAATCACAAGTTATACAGAGAAACGAAAGTAGCGTTGACAAGCACAGACAGGAACAAGTAAACACCAGACCCAAGAGCTGATACTGCATAGGAAAAACCCCAGTCCAATCAGCTGAGAAAGAGAGCACTGAAATGGGGTATGGGGAGGGGGTGGCTTTTTTTTTTTCCTTTTCACTTTCCTTCTCTTTCATTTTTTTCCTTTCTTTTTTTCATTTTTTGGCTTGAAATTTCTGCTTTGAAAGAAGAATGCACTAGCAAACACTTAGGAAGCCTGGACTTGTTTGGGCCCTACTGCAATACCGTTACAGTCGAGAATATACTGTAAACAACCTTGAGGAGTGGGGCGTGGGGGGGGTGTCTTGCTCAGGTCCGGATCCTTCAAACTCCCACTCTGGAAGACAAAAATTTAAGACAAATTAAAAATCACCACCATGAACACCACCCCTGAGAACCCCAAAGTTCCCTCTCTGGTCCTGCCTTTTCCATCGTGTTCAAAATGCCTCTGGGATTTTGATGGAGCATGAGTTGAGGTTGTTTATGGCCTGTGCAACAATTTCTTCTCCCAATTTTTTAACCTTTAGACTTTTGCACATCTTAAGGACATCAGTCTACTTAGCCTCATCTAATTCCTTTTCTTCTCTTGGGGGTATTTCCTCAATTTTGCCTTTGTCAGGGAACCAGATGGGCTCTGGGGTCTCTTCTGGCTCCAGCTAAGCAATGCTAGGAGCCCATGAACCTTCTAACACTTCATGAAGGGAAAGGAGGGCTACCTGTGCCAAACCCCAAGGATTGACTGAGCTCCCAGGAAAGGCTTACACCAGGGAGACTCATCATTTCAGACCTCAGCCTGACTGCCCAGCTCTGAACTCATCTGGGGAAAAGGGAAACAGTTTAGTGATCAAGTCCAATCTGTGAGTTGATTGAAGACTCCCTGGGAAGGGGACCTGAAGCCCAAGTAAATTATAGGGAATCGTTATTTGTTCCTAGGTTCCTCAGGCTCTTATGTTTGTAAAAAAAATGCTGAAGATCATGCTATTTTATAGAATTACTATTCTATGGAAGATGGTGACTGCAAATCCGGCTGGAATTCTGATTGATTTTTGACAGGTGCAAAGGTCCCTGTTGCTTTAGTCTCAGTGACTCCAGTCCTATGACAGGCAGGCAGGCAGGAAGGAAGGAAGGAAGGAAAGAAGGAAAGAAGGAAGCAAGGATGGAAGGGAAGAAGGAAGGAAGGCATGGGTTTAGGAGAAGGGACAACCCTCTGGATGTAACAACAGATGAATGTTTCAACAGTGAAAGACACAGAGTATGGTTTTATACCCTGAACCTGAAAGTAAAATGAGACCTTTTCCTCCCCTCCCTCATCCTGAAGACATTCAGGGCCTGTCTACCAACCCAACCACCCCTTCTTGTCCATATATCTCCTGCCTGTGTCTTGAACTTTTGACCAATCCTCTCTCTCTTACCCCCATCCTATAAAAATCTGCTCTCAGCCTCTTGGGACCTAGAAATAAACCAGCTCTCCCCCCCCCCCCCCCCCCCGCAAAAAGTTAATTGATCACTATTCAGCTGAATGTGGCGCCTCATCTGAAAGAATCTCTGTATTTTCATAGGGGATGACACTTAAAAACAGAGCAGCATTTAAGTGTGTCTGCACAGGTCACTCAGGGAGCCATCTCTCAGAAAAGGGGAGTTTGTCTTAATTTAAGTCTTTTTGATGAAGGCAAATGTACATGTTGTCTTCACGGAACATAAGCTCCTTGAGGCCAGGGCCTCATTATTAATATGTTTTTTTGCCTTTCTGTCTCCAGGATCTGGCATAATATATAAGCACAAAGAAGTGGTTAAAGGAGTGTCTTGTTGACTGATTGAGGAGGCATAGAGTAGTGGAAGCTCCAACCCCAGCTCTGCTGCTTATCTGTTGTGTAACCTTGGGAGAGTCACTTAGTTTTCATGGGCTTTTCAATCTCTCATTTCTAAATCTATGACATTATGGCACTATAAGAAATCCCCAAGTCTATCTTGATAGTCCTCTAACACTACATATACCATATATACATATGTGTATATCTGTATCTATCTATCTATCTATCTACAATACTATACAATAATACCCTTTCTTGTTGTCATTCATTCACTTTTCAGTGACCCCACTTGAGGTTTTCTTGGCCAAGATCCTGGAGTAGTTTGCCATTTACTTCTCCAGATCATTTTACAGATGAGAAAACTGAGGCAAAGAGGGTTAAGTGACTTCTCTGATGTTACACAACTAGTAAGTATTTGAGGTTGGATTTGAATTTAGATCTTCCTGACTTCAGGCCTGGTACAGCTGCCCATACTATACTATGTTATACTATGCTATTATATACTATCCTGTACTATGCTATACTATTCTATATACCGCACCATAGCATACCATATTATATGCTATACTATATACTACCATACTATTATCGTGTACTATACCATACAAGCCAAAGCAAGAAACCAACCATTCTCTAAGAAACATGATGAAGATATACAAAATTTGACTCTGAGGTCCTTGAGCTGAAATGAATTTCTTCTCTCAGCCATTAAGGCCAAGACAATCCTCTTCCCCCAATCCAGGGCATCTCTCATCCCAATCAATTCTCCCTCATTCACTTTCCCCTCTTCCTTAGGCACCTTCTTCACAATGTTTCCTTTGCTCATGAGCCTACCGTGGTCTCTAAATGCTTTTCCTATCAGATCCAAATTCCTTGGCCTAGCTTTCAAGGCTTTATATAACCTAACCATGGGCCCCATATCTTACTGCTTTCCAACACACACACCCTCACTGTGGATGAAATCTTCATTACTCCTGAGGAAACATGGGATTTTGATATTTTTCTGTGTCTTTTTATCCATTCCAGTCCTCCTTGTTTAGGTTCCTCTCTGAAATGAGGGAATTGGACCAGGTGACTGCTGTCTTCTCTAACTCCAGTATTCTCTGTTCTGAGGTCCCCTTTATCTTAGGCATTCTAAAGTTCTGTAAGTAGAGTGTCCTCTCTTCTCCTTTCTATTGAGCCAAATTGTATCCCTCCCCAAGACCTTGTTCAAGTTCAATGCCCAAGAAGACTTTCTTCCTAGTTAATTCAAAATGATTTTTCTTTATAGTATTTCCTCTAAATTCCTTACGGTCCATTACACACACACACACACACACACACACACACACACACACACACACACACACACACACACACCACAAAATGGATTTGGGATCAGTAAGAACTTTCTAAAGAGTGCTGTTCAAGAATGGAATGGCTTGATGGGAGATGACCCAATGAGCACCCAAGAGTATTGAAGGAAACCTGCATTTAGAGGAAAGCCAGACTAGATCATCCAGAAAATTCCTCTCATGTTTTGGATTCTGATTTTACATTTTGCATGAAGTCTGACATTGTTTTCTAGTTATCTCCTGTCTGAAGTCTTATCTCCCCATGTTAGATTATAAGGTCCCCGAGAGCAACACAGAGAGCATAGCTATGTTTCTAGTCTGAAGGAGGGACTACTTATGATCTAGCTGGAAGAGATTAGGGAAGGTTTCTGAGCCTTTCTCTTCATCCAGGACAAGGAGGCCCCTTTTGTCTGGTTAGAATGTTAGCTCTTGGGAGTGGGGATTATCTCATGTTTTGTATTTTGATCTCCAGTTCCCAGAACATAGTAGGTAGCTTAATAAATATTTGTTGATTGATTATTTTCATGGCTTTCTCAGAGGTTAATGGTCCTGGGCTGAGTCAAAGGGACAAAACAGATTTCCTTGGGTTTCCCATGGCATGAAAGCTCTTTGTGGCTCAGTGGCATGAGTTCAAATTCTGACTGCCACCTGCTTTCTACATGACCTTAAGTAAATCACTTAACATATCCGAGCCTCAGTTTCCTTATTGGTAAAATGAGGGGGTATGATTAGATGACTGCTAATGTCCTTCCTAGGTCTAGATACATCAGGACACAGGCTAAATTGGTTTTTTTTTTTTTGTATCTCCAGTGAAAATCACCTAACAGATACCTAATAAATCCTTGTGGATTGATTGATGACAACAAGGGGTTAAGTTGAGGCATGGCTATGGGATAAGCTAAGATGCTATTCCTGAGGCTGGCATAAAGCCCTGAGTGCTTCTCCAAGGCAAGGAGCAAGAAAGTCCTTTCTTTACTTTTGCCCTCCTAAAAGCCTTGCCTGGGTTGCCTTGAGAGGCTGTGCAGGAAATATATCTAAGACAAGGAAAGGCCCTTCCTCTCCCCACTCTCCCGCTACCCATTTGAACTGATGCAGGAGGTGGTACCCTAAGGTGGGACCTGCAGATCAGGGCACAAAGGCAGAAGGGAGGTGCTATTTGGGAGTAGGTGAGCGGTAGGGTTAGGAAAAGAGAGAACACGGCAATCTTCTAGGTGGGCTCCTGTCTTCTCTTAATCACAGATCTAGGGGGTAAGCAGCCAGAACTCAGAGTTCTAAGGTGAAGGGTAGAGACCTTATCCTGTCACTCATAAGACCCATACAGATGTGTTGGGATGCTGCTGCTCCCTTCCTATTTACATCAAGTTTCCAATTTATTAGAGTCAGAATTATTAGAATATAAATTCCTTGTGAATAGGATTATCCCACTTTTGTACCCGTGTCACCAAATTTTAGCACAATTCTTAGCACAGAGTGAATGTTGAATAAATAACTTTTCATTCACTCCACTCCAAGGCTTTCAAGGTTTATTTGGACTGGAGAGGGTATTTTGAAAGGTAATCCACAGGAAGGCTAAAAAGACTTCAGATAACGGAAGCTGGAATTGTCTCAGACTGCAGCCTCTCAGTCAGACAAACTTCAGGTATTAGTGAAGTCTACCACCGGGCTCCAGAGAAGCTAAGTGATCTGTTCCAAGGTCGCACAATTTGGGTGCTGGAATGGCATGAGGCACTTACAGAACAGGAGAGTCCCCACCTGAGGCTTGCTTGCCCTTTCAGCTATGTGGGAAGTCAGGTTAGGGAAAGGATACCCTGGTCTTTGAGAACAGCCCCTGTGCTATGCAGCCTGAACCGTTTGAATTCCAAGGCTTCAGACTCTACATTCCAAGGGCAGTGGTCAATGAGAACAGTTGTGGCCTCTTTCAGGTGGCTTTTTGGTATTTCCCAGAAATGGGAGGATATGTGAGGAATACATGGTTAGTCTTCCCATGACCCTGAGAGGGATGCTGGAGTTCAGTAAAGATCATGTCCTCGCCCAGGCACGCTGACCCTTTCCTGGGGTCATGAGTCATCACCAGCACTGGCCTTCTGCCATCCTGGAGAGTATGGGCTTATCTTTGTCTCTCGCCTGTCTTTCCATTTTGTAAGCCTTCTCCCTCTTAGCATGGCTTCCCCTAGATGTCCTCCTCCCCTAATGCCTGTCTTTGGATCTTGTTCTCATCTGGCTTCCAACTGATCTCTGTGTTGTCTGATGAGTGTGGTCTGATGAGATCTTTAGTTATTTGCCCTCCCAGAGAACAAGCATTTCCATGGAGGCAGGGGGAGGCAGAGGGCAAGACTAACTTCTATTTAACTATGCTATACATATTTATATTCATGCCATATATACCATATGTGCTCATCTCTACCGTTAGAATGTAACAAAAACAACAAGAAGCATTTATTAAGTGCTTACTGTTTGCCAGGCATTGTACTGAGTGCCATGGATACAAAGAGAGACAAATGTGTCTGGTGAGCAGGGATTTTTTTTCTTCATTGCTTTTGCATTCCCGGCATTGGGCATGGTGCCCCTCAACTCAGAAGGCACGTCAATGGTTCTCCATCAGGAAGGGTTAGGATTTTGTCAGTAGAAATGACCCTGAAGAAGAGGCAGAACCATCTGCTTTGCTGAAGCTCCCTGAAGACCATGGGACTTTTCCGTCTTCAGTTGTACCTTTCCATGAGTGTCGTCTTGGAGAGCAGGAACTGGCTTTTTTTTTCTATTTGTGTCTCCAGTTCTTTGCCATCATAAATGCTTAATAAATGCTTTTTTCTTTCATTCGTTCATTAAGGGATGTTTGATTGATTGATCGGGGCTCAGCATGAGGAAGGCTATTCTAACAATTCTGGGCTCATAAGAATCTCAGAACTTCATCTTTTTATTTTACAAGGAAACAAGGTCAGAGGGGCTAACTGTCAAGACCACATGGAGATTCAGTGTCAGAGCTGTCCAGTACTAAGGCAGGATGCCTCATGAGGGTACTGAACTCCCTAGTGCTGAGCCAGAGCGCTATCCAGAGATGCTCAGGCAGTAGAGAGGGATGAGACTAGAGATTGGAGGACCATGGATCCCAAGCCAGACAGGCCTTGGAGGTCATTCTGCTCCTTTAAGATATGAGAAAACTGGTTTGCCTGAGACGTAGGTGGTAAGCCAAGTTTCAAGTTCAGCACTTCTGTCTCTCTAGGCCCCTGGGCCTCTCTGCTCCATCTTTGGTGCCGTTTCCCTTTGCCCTCTGACACTGAGGACAGGCTTGGAGGTGAGGGGTTGGGGGAGAGAAGGTCCTAAGTATGGACTGAGATCATGAGCTCCTTTCCAATCCCTGATCAGGACAGCCAGGGAACCAGAGCCTGGGAATGGCCAGGCTGGGGAGCTGCCGGCCTCCCTTGGGCTCCATCAAGGCTGTGTCCTGGAGGTTTCTGGAGGGGCAGAGAGGGAAGGAGCATTCCTCAGGGGACCAGTCATTGCCAGGCCAAGACATTCCGGCTCCTTTGGCCTTCTTTCTGCTTCGGGCTTCTTCCCTCTGGGGTTTGGCTTCCTTAAGGATCTATCTTTGGTCTTGGGGATGCCTGAGAACATCAGTTCTTGGGGAGCACATCTCCCTCCCGGCGTCCCTCCTGGAGACAACAGTCAAAGGCTGGTTTGGATAGTGGGAGTGGAAGGTTTCCTCGCTGGCTCTGTTCCCCAAGCTCTGGATCCAGGACAAAAGGTGGGGCATTGGCGCCAGGGTGTGGATAGTTCCATAATGGGACTAACCAGGAGATATTTAGGCTGGAGATCATGGGATTACAAACTAAGAACTAGAAGAGACCTCCAAGACAACTTGGTGCAACCCCCTCATTTTTCAGGTGAGGAAACCAAAGCCCAGAGGGGGTAAGTAATTTTCCCGAGGTCACACAGCATTGCAGGTGGGATTTGAACTCAGATCCTCTGACTCCAAACCCAGTACTCTTTCCACTATACCACATCCCATTGGGGAAGGGCAGAGGAGCAACAGTTCACTTTCTAGTAGATGCATGATTATCTCAGGTCCTGAAGGCAAAGTTGATATCAGAGTCCAAGTGCTAGAAAAACTGCGCGATATGGGCACAATATGGAGCCCAGCTAAGTAGCTTGTAGTCTACGTTCAGAGGTTAATTAAAGCATGGTCTGCCTACAGGTTGAAGGCCAGGATTCAGAGGTCTGAGTCAGGCAGGAAGGCCTAAAGAAGACAGTTGGGGCTCAGGCTGGGGCTAAGATTCTAAGCCAAAGCCCAAGGAAACAGGTGGGCCATGGAATTTGGCATCTCGGAACCTGAACCAGGCAGACCAGGCCATAGACCAGCAGGAGCAGAGTCTGCCTGTGGCTTCCAGGACAGAGGCTGTCTGCCCTCTGGCCCAGCTTTTAAATAGCCTTCCTAGTGTGGGCAGCAGTAAAGAACAATTAGGCAGGCAGATTGGTGATGGCCATCAGAGTGGGCAGAGTTGTGTGAGCAGTGGAGATTGGAGCAGAGACCTCTGGGCTCCAGGGAGCTGAGCAGCTCTAATGGCAGAGGGAAAGAGCAAAACTGGGCTGTCAGCAAAGTTTAAATTGGTGCCCTCCCAGGCCCTCTCTAGCATCCTGCATTCCTCAGGGTCTTGCTCTCAGGGGCTGTGAAGATCCCTGACTCGAACCTCAGCTCATAATGGCTCAAGGTGTTTCCTCTTCTAGCATTATAAGCATTTTTGTGAAGGCCCCTTAAAGCCTCAGTACCAAAGGAATGAATTTCTAATAGTGGAATTGCAGACCCTTTGAAAGGAAATGGGGGAGATATTTTTGGCTGCTGGGCCTGGAGCCATCTGGTGCAATGCCAGCTCTGGCAGGGGGTCCTCTAAAAAGGCAGAGGTAAAGTATGGAAACTGTCCTATCTATCTTAACAGCTCTCTAAAACTATAGTAATCAGAGAGACTTGAGAAGGTGCCCTAAGAGAGAAGAGACTTTAGGCCTCCTTTCTTAAAGAGAGAAGGGTATCTGCCTTTCCAGGCCTTTTGGGAATAGGAAGTAACATGGTAATATTTTCTTGAGAATGGGGAGCTTGGGGGTTGGGGGAGAACTAAGCCAGAGAGCACAGGACCCAAGGGAAGGAGGTGTCACAGACCTCCTAAAGGGTCCCCCAGAAAGAAGAGGTAGCCCCAAGTTACTAGAAGCAAATCTCCCTGACCTGGGTGGAGTTCTGCCTTGTTAACCGAATTATGGCTGGGATAGAAAGTCTCTGAGACCTGGAGCTTCCTAAATACCATAGTTAAGTGAGCACTTGAGAACCAGCACCCAGGCGGGGATTTCCAAGGGGTGGCCTTTGTTGTCTTCTAGCACACAGATCAGAGGATTGGGAGGCAGGGAGCTTAGATCCTAGGTCATGAATTCACTGTGTAACATCAGGCAAACTACTTTACCTTTTTAGCCTCAGTTTCCTCATCTGTAAAGTGAGTTTGGATGAAATATTCTGGTGCCAAGATTATGAAAGTTTGGAGTTGAAAGTGGGGAGTGGGGAGCTTTGGTTTTTTTGTCTTTTCTTGTACACTCAGGGCTTAACTAAGTGCCAAGCACATAGTAGGTGCTTAATGCTAGCAGACTGACTTTGAGATCACCTAATCTGTCTGACTCCTTCTCTTTGCAGGAGAGGAAATGGAGTGTTTGAGAGGGAGGTGTGCTCTTGGACGAACTTCAAGTTAGCCACACGGCCGGAATTAGAATCCAGGCCTTCTGATTCCCTTGGTTACCACACCGTGCTCTGAGGTCCTTCCGGCCTCTAATCACTTAGGATTCTATGATAAGCTCCTGAAGTTGTTCATGTAAACCATGAACTTTTCAGTGGTCCCCAGGGGATCTGGGAGGGGAAAGGGACCCAGCTTCCAGCCAAAGAGATTCGGTAGAAAACAAGGTTTTACCAGCCCACAAAGGAGAGGCGGGGGTGGGGGTATGGGGGACTACAGCAAGACAGGCCCTTATCCTTCTGCAGTTATCAGCAAACAAGGCCAGCCAGAGGGGGAGGCTCAATTGTTGTCTCGATCCTATCTGAGGTCCTGGCAGGACGTAAGGCTCAGCCTCTCTGACGGAGGAAGGAAAGACACCGAGTGAGTCAGCTGCTGAGAGTGTGTTGGTCTCCATCCAGATGCCCCCTCCCCTCCCTACCTCCACTCATTCCTCCTCCATAAAGGAAGGGCCCTGAGCTTGCTCAGCAGTATTTGAGACAGGAAATTGGGAAAGGGTCCCAGGGTCTGGCCCCAGGAAAGAGGCTGGGCTCCTGGCCGGACAATGATGCTGTGCCATTCTGATTGACTGCCTCCTGGAGTCCTGGCTTCCCCCAGGCTCAGGACCCCAGGGACAGCGAGGCAGCATGAAGGAATGAGGCCTGAAGGTGCAGGTTCAGCTCTAGCAAAAGGGACAGTAGGTCTGACGTTCTTAGGCACTCATCATCCTCCTGGGCTTCATGCTTTGCCTGCTGGCTCTCAGAGAGTATATACAACCCCGTTCTCTGGATAAGCTAGTCCCCTTGTGGCCCTGACACTGGCCTCTCCCTCCTCCTCCTCTTCCTCAGGGCTTTCTGATTTGTGAAGTTCCCAGAGCCCCTCCCCAAGGGTTCAACCCAGGATGTCTCCCTTCTACCGCTCAAAATAGGATCTGGTTGAGTTGAAGGTACAGTCAGAATGTCCCACCTGTTGTCCTGAGGACAGTCATTTTCACTCCTCCACCTGAGGCAGAGAAATTGTTAGCCATGGTGCCCAGGAGGTCTGGATTCGAATCTTGCCTCTGGTACCAGCTCTGGGATCAAGGGTCTTAACCTCTCTGACCCTCACTTTTCTGATCTGTGAGATGGAATGAATACTATCTATCTCATAGGGCTGTTATGAGGAGGAAAGGAGATAGCTTAGCTTTTCACCAACACCTCAACAGTTCACAGGGCATACCGAAAGGCTTAGTTCTGTTTTCAAATATTAAAGATTTAAACTGCACTAAGACTTTTGGGACACCCCCTGTAACTGTAAGTTATTATTGCTATCAAGATCCTTCTCTGATTTTTTATAGGGGGAAGAGGTGGACTAAAGCCCCTCCCTCTCCCCCCCCCCCCCCGCCATATGTGGCCCATAAGTGAATGCACAGTATGTGGCGGAGCATATCCTTGTAGGGTACCCTTCATCCCTCCAAAAATCTTCTCAAGTTGCTTGTGTTCCTGCCTGAAATTACAACTTTAGCAGCTCCTCTCTTTGACTCTTAATGTTTTTTTTTGGCTCCCCAGAATCCCTTAGGAAAAAGAAAATGCTCCCTTGAGAAGGAGAAACAGCATGACACATGGGGGAAAGGGCTGGATTTGGAGGCAGAGAACATGTGCTGGAATTCCCTCTGGACAAATCCCTAAATCTCCCCAGACCTCAGTTTTCTCATCCGTAAAATGAGGTTCTGACCAATATTCCATAAAATGATTAGTATGGGGAGGTGATTTCTCTTCTTTCACATAGAAAAGCCATTCAACTGAGCCAACAGAAAGAGTGGAATCCAAGGACTCCATCTCTTGTCTTCTAGAGTAGCCTTGGGTCTCATTTAACTTCTTTGGGAGGGGGTGGGGTAGGTAAGACTCTGGAGCTGCCCTCCAATCTCTAAATCCCCAGTCTGTGACTCCGTGGTAAGGTTTGGCAATTATCTAGAAGCAAGACCCTGGACAGATGAGGCATGACTTTCTAGACCCCAGAGTGAAATGGGGCCGATATCATAGGAGCGAGAGCCAAGCTGGGCACCCAGTATGCTGAGGGAGAGAAGAGACAGGACAGATGGGCATGCCAGGAGTGGGGAAAATAAACTTTTGTAGTCTCCGGCTAATTGGGGTTCAGAGAATCATACCTCTGGAGTTGGAGGGGGACCTCAAAACCCACCAAGACCACCTCCCTCTGGGAATTGAGGTGACTTGACCAAGGTCAGGCAGGTGGTGAGCATCGGAGCAAGATCTGAACTCAGATCCCAGTACATGGACCAAGTCTCTTTCCTGGAAGAAGGTTGTAGAGGAAGGACCCTGTCAACTCTAAAATCTGTTCTCTTAGCTAAGAAAAGTGAGGGGGCACCTATTTGGAGCAGGAGGTAACTCAAGTCAGAGTGGCGGAGTGAAGGAGAGCCTGGGGAAAGGTGAATTAGTGACAAGGATGGAAATTCCTTGAGTCGGCAAGCTGGGACTAATGTTGGCCACCAGGTGTCACTGTCACATAGAGAATGGGAGGTTCTGTATCGTTGCAAGGATCTAATACCTCTGCCTTTTCAGAAATGAAGGAAGGGAGATGGGGGTGTCATTAATCCACACTGAGGTGTGAGCTGATAAGGGACCGGGGATCTGGAAGAGACATTAGAGGTCATCTACTCCCTTCCTCCATCCCCAACCCTGTTCCCATTTAACATGAGGAAACATGTCTGATTACGACTAGTAAACTGAGTCAGAATTTGAACCCAGGGTCTGTGACTTCACATTGCTTCCTGTACCACACTGGCTTACTTAAGATATTCACCCTCCCAGAGGGGTTCAGATTTTATATTAATGATGATAATTTTGTAATTTGCAAACTGCTTTAAGGACATTATCTCATTTGAGATAATTTTCCTAGAGGAATTAGGAAAGTCCTCAGAGCCTCCAAGACTCCTGAGGGAATAAAGGTAGGATTTCAGACATTGTGCTAGTCAGCAGAAAAAAGTCTGCCTAGTATCCTCAATATGGAAGAGGAATAATAATTTCTATAGGACTTACTATTTGCCAGGGTCTATGCTTTACCAATATTATCTCATTGGAGCCTCGTAACAACCTTGCAAGGTAGGTGTTCATATGATCTCCATTTTACAGATGAGGAAACTGAGGCAAACATATTAGGTGACTTGCCCAGGATCACACACCCATAGTAGGGTGAGTTCTGGACCCGACTCTGCCCTTTACCCAGATGAGGTGGGGTAGAGATGGTTTTCATCCCAGCCTGAGGAAGAGGCCTCTCACACATGGCCATTTGAGAGGGGCCAGGAAGACTCTGACCCTCCAAACATCTCTCTAAGCACCTGCCACAGATTCAGAGGATGTTAGAATTGGGCAGAGATGGGGGCGGGGAGCCTTAGAAGTCACTGAGTCTAATCCTCTTATTTTAAACTTAGCAAAAACAGCAATAATCACGACAGTAACACTTGTTTGCAAAACACTTGAAATAACATTTCAGAGAAATGAGACTAACCACGAAGAGAGGCTAGTGACCTACCCAAGGTCTCAGAGGGATTGGCGCATGGCCCCTCTCGTCAGATCTAACTATAGGCCTGCTCTCCCCATCCCCTTGCCCCTTTAAAGCAAGAAAGTATTCTCATCACTTCTAGATAAGCACAATGCCATCAGCATAGACTTACATCTCTGAGAGCCAATTCAGTTTTGTTCTCCTAATTACTCTGCCCTAATCTTCTAATGACTAACATCTTGAGGAATGGATTTTCATCTCTTTTGCAAGAGGTACATTTGTAGGAAGAAGCCAACTAGAGGTTGGCCAAGGTGTAAGTGAGCCTGGTAAGACCTTTGGAGCCAGTGTCAGAGAGCCAGGAGGGCCTGCTCACAATATGGCAGCTATCAGGAAGGGAACACCACTGTGGGTACGGAGGAGGGGTGGTGGTTCAGAAGCCTGGAGAGCCTGTGCCACTCACTCCGTCAATGCCAGTAGCCCATCCTGCGCTTGGTCATAGGCCCTACCTGGCTCCTCCTTTATCCAGGGTCTTGGTCAAAGACAGTGATCCACATAATGGGATTTTCTAGGGCAACTGGGGCCACAAAAGAGCCTGCAGAATCCCAGAGTTGGAAGCTTACCTCTTTAAATGCCAAAATTTGAACCACAGGTCACAGAGACATAAGGTCATAAGATATGGAAGAGAAAGAAGCACCAGAGAACACAGAATATCCAGTATCTTCATTTTGCAGAGAAAGAAATAGTCATGGAATCTTGGTACAGGAAAGGACCTTGGACAAACTCTGTTCCAAAGTCTTTCATTTTTACAGAAGAAGAAACTGAAGGAGCATGAGGATTGTGCTGGATTGGGAATTTTGTAGACCTGGGTTAACATCCCATCTTAGACACTTACTAGCAGTATGACCCTGGGCAAGTCATTTAACCTCTTGGGATCTCAGTCTTTGTAAAATAAAGGGGTTGGAGTCAGTGAGCTCAGGGGTCCTTTCCAGGTCCCAATTTATGGTCCTATGAAGCCCAGCAGGGGAAGTGATTCAACCAAAGTCACACTTAATTTAATTCAATTAAGCACTTAATCTGGGCAAGGTGAAAGTCAGGGTGCTGTAATAGGTAGAAAGCTGGCTTCCGATTGGGAAGCCACCGGTTCAAATCCTACCTCTGACGTACTGGCCAGGTCATACTGTCACTGACTGACCCTTTCAATCTTATAGGAAAGTGCTTAAGATCATAGAGCCAGTGGCAATGTGTGTGGGTAGAGTTTCCTTACTGAGAATTCCCTTCACCAAAGAAATCATCAAAGTGCTGTCCATAAAAAAAGTACCATAGGATATATGGTATCCATAATCCATAATATGTGCATATATACTTATCCATAATATGTATATCCACATATGTATATATATGTACATATCCACTATATATATATGTACGTATATATATATACGTACATATATATGTCTTTGGAAATACAGAGATAAAATACAAAAAATTTTTCCCTGCCTTCTAGCAGTTCATATTCTATGGGAAGGATAGAACTTGTAGACAGATAAATAAATATGATATAATTTGAAGTGCATGGATAATTAATATAACATGATATGATATGACATCACTTCTAAATTCCATTCTAACACTTGGGTTGGCAGAGTAGAAACTCTTTGAAGACAGGGGTTAATTCCCTTTTGTATTTTTAACCCCAGTTCTGGCTCACAGTACGGACTTCATGCCTATTGGTTGACTGACTGATTGAACCTGTATTGGCAGAACTGATTTTGAAAGGGGGCCCTCCCCTCCCTTGACATAAAACAATGTACCCACCTGCTGAATGATACCTGAAACCCCTTTCAAAGAGAACAAGGAGTGACCCAAATGCAAACATATACACAGCACAGGCACAACAATAGAATCGAGATTTCCCTAAAAGCATGCTTTGCCAGGTGTATACCAGGTACCTGAGGAAGAGATGAGGTACTACAGAGGAAGGTAAAGTGGCTGCCAGGGGCTGATATATTTTGGTGACTTCCCAAACGTGTCAGAGCTCAGTGATGGCCCTTGGGAATTCAGAGTCAAGTTCTTGACTGGTCACTGGCCTTTTCCCTGAATGATGGTTGACCAGATGATTCTAGATCCTAGGGCTATCCCTTCTAATGGTCTGGGGCTCTGAGGAGAAGGAGACATCTTAGCGTCCATATCTGTAAGCAAGAACCACTCCCAGGGATGTTTTCCCCACTGAAGACAATATCTTTGTGCATATGAAGGTCTGATATGGGCCACTCAACATTGGCATCTTGAGAAGCAACAGAAGGTCTTTACTCACTACTCACCCAGGGAGAATTCAGGAAGGGTCAGAAGTGGAAGGGCATGGATTCTTTAGGAAAGAGGAGATGTATGGTTTAGATTTCTACTTCCTGTTCTCAAGTCCCTAGAGGAACTTTGATGCTTCTTTCAGGAATCTGACCAGACTCCCAGTAGAGAACTAGCCTGGTCCAGAGATGGTCGATCCTTTCCTTTTGGACCTTGCCAAATCATCTTGATTTGGAGCTGGTGGGAAGGATCCCAGCCAGTGGGAAGTCCAAATCCCCCCTGGTTCTCTGGGATAAGTCTAGGAGATTCCCACACTCTAGAATGTGATCTTTTCAGGATGTCCAGAACCCCTCAGAGCCAATGGGAACATTATAATATGATATAACATAACATATATGATACATAATACAATAAAATGTGATATAATAATACAATATGATACGACACAGTATAACATAATATGACATGACATAATATACTATACTACTCTAATATGAATTCTAAAGAGATGGAAAAGTCTTCCACACTTGAAAGTTGAATCCAGAGTCCACCAATGAGTATCCTTAGCCCCGCCAACCCTACACACCAGCTTCCCTGACCTTGTACCTTGTAAGTAATAAGGATGCTAATATAAGACATACCAGAACCCAATCCCATGGGCTCCCACATCTGATGCCAAACTTACCTGAGGTTGCTGGGTGGTTGAGGGTCTCTGAGGAGACAGAGCAGGAGTCCGAGAGAGCTGCTGGTTCATTTTGTTGATGACCAGTTCAGTAATTAGCTGTCTGTCCTCTGCCTGGTGTTCCCCAATTAGAGGCATTGCACAATCCATGACCTGTCACAGAAAAGATCATAAGTTCACCGACTCAGATCAAGGATTCTTGGCCCGGGGTCTGAGACTGGCTTTCAAAATATTTTGATGTATTTCAGTATAATTGGTATTGTATTTTGTGCATTTAAGAAAATTTTTCTGAGAAAGGGTATAGAGGCTTCACCAGACTGCCAAGGTGGTCCCCGACACAAAGATGGTCAAGAACTCCTGACCATAGCGAGAAGGTCTCTTAGAGGAAATCCAATCCACCCTTTCTCATTTTACAGATGACCCAGGAAGCTTGGTGGAATTTAAACCTAGATCCTGTGACTACCAAGTCAGTGTTCTTTCCTTAAATTCAAAGACTCATAGAAGGCTGGAGGTAGAAGAGACCTAAAAGGTGGTCCATTCCAATATCCCAAGTGAACTAATTCTTATCATTAGAAATGTATTCTTTTTTTTCCATTTTAAATGGATTTTTATTGATATTTTTTGTTTTTACTGCACCTAGAGTGGGGGGTCCTTAATTTGGGGTCCATGAACTTATTTTTTAAAAATTTTGATTACTTCAATATAATTATATTCCTGTGTAATTCTATGTATTTTATTTTATACACTTAGAACTGTTTTCTAAGAGGGGGTTTATAGACTTTATCAGGTTGCCAAATGGGGTTCATGATACACATACACAAAGGTTAAGAACCCCTACATTCTAGAGAAATGTCTTCCCTTTATGAATGTGGTTGAAAACTACATCTTATAGCTTCTACCTCTTGGTCACAGATTTAAGGAATTCTAGACTTAGCAGGGCAGCTAGGTGGTGCAGTGGATAGAGTGCCAGTTCTGGAGTCAGAAAGACCTGAGTTCAAATCTGTCCCCAGATACTTGCTAACTGTGTGACCCTGGCCAAGTCACTCAACCCTGTTTGCCTCAGTTTCCTCATCTGTAAAATGAGCTGGAGAAGGAAATGGCAAATCACTCTAGTATCTTTGCCAAGAAAACCCTAAATGGGGTCACAAAGAGACAGACAGGACTAAAACGACTGCAAACAACAAAAGACTTAGAGGGGACCTCTGGGTCACCGTATCTGAAAGAACAGTCTCTATAATGCTCCTGACATGTGATGGCCCAACATCCATGACAAGGAGCTCCTTAGTCTGTCTTAGGACAGCTCTGGCGGTTAGAAAGTTCTTCCTTAAACTGAGTTGAAATCTGCTTCAGTTCTGGACTCTGAAGCTGTACACAGATTAGGTGCCTGGGGGTTGCTGGGTACTAAAGGGTCACATGTGACAAAGCGCTGTTGGCAGAGGCCAACAGTGCTGGGTACACAGTTCTGGGCGACAGGACAGTCCTGAGCCCAACTGGTCTCTCTGTCCTTGGGAGGAATACAATGTGCAGTCAGAAAAGCCTGTCTTTTTGGAGAGCAGCTGGAAGGAGGAGCCTTTACACAAGCCCTCTCTTGGCCTCCCCTAGTGATTGTCAGCTTGGACATTACTGACATGAAACAGACAAACATTGAGACCATCAAGACGCTTCTTACAGTGTGTGTAACCCAGGCTCCAGTCATCAGGGTACTGGGGTGGGTATCTCACTGACAGAAGGGGAAGGGAATAAGTATTTATAGAGGGCCTACTATGTGCCAGGCACTGTGCTAAAGAGCTTTATAAATATTAGCTCCTCTGATCTGCAAAACAACCCTGCAATGTGGGTGCTGGGGATATTATTCCCATTTCACAGTTGGGGACACCGAGGCAAAGAGATATTGAGGGACTTGTCCAGGTCACACAACTGGTAAGTGTCTGAGGCTGGATTGGACTTTGTGACTCAAGGCCTCATGCCAGTGGCCCATCTAGCTGCTTCTGAAGTCTCACAGGGGTACCCCTTCTTACACAAGGGCTCTGAAAAGCCTTCCAAGATGGCAAAGGGCCCAGGAACCAGGGCTGGACCCCTTACAAAGCAGGAGCCCTTTCTCATCACTAAACCTCACATTTATACAGCACTAGTAGCCTATAAAGCACTTTTTACCAGCACTATTTCTCTAATTTGTGAGAAGTAGCATCTGAATAACCAAACCATACACATAATTGGATAATAATGGCTAATATGCATATGGTGCTATGTCTATGTCATTTCATCGGAGCCTCACCACAACCCTGAGAGGTAGGAGCTATTATTTTGCAAATGAGAGAATTGAGGCTGAAAGTGGTTAGGGGTCTGCCCTAGGGTAACTAGGGCTGGAGTCAGAATTTAAATTCAAATCCAGATTCAGACATTTACTAGCTGTGTGACCCTGGGCAAGTCATGTTTGCCTCAGTTTCCTCATCTCCAAATCTGGAAGGGACAAGCAAGGCTCAGCGGAATAAATGGCTAAGGACTCTGCCAGAAGTAGAATTAGGCACCATTCTGAAGGTGGCTGGATGGCTATGGTCACTGTCTGTTTCAGAGTATCTTTGCTTCGGTTCATCTTTCCTTCCCTGCCACTCTATGTCCTCACCTCCCTGCCCTTTTCGTTCCTCTTACTTCTGCACCATTTCTCCCTTCTTCATCTCCCCTATCTCCCTCCCCCCATTCCTCTCCCTTTGCCTTTCTCTCACCTCTTCATCTTCTCATCCCATTTCCTTGCTTCTCTCCCCCATTTCCTTTTCCCTACCATCTTCTCTGGGCATCTTCCCCCAATATTTCCTCAATGTTCAAATTTAAGACAAAATTGTCATTGAGCTCCAAGTAAGAATTCATGATCACACACACACACACACACACACACACACACACACGAAGAGAGAGAGAGAGAGAGAGAGAGAGAGAGAGAGAGAGAGAGAGAGAGAGAGAGAGAGAGAGAAGTAGCCAAAGTAGTGGGCAGCAGAGGCACAGGGAAATGTGGTTAAGGGCCATGGTTAAAAGCAGGGGTGTGGCAAATTCTCAGAAAGGAAGCTATTAGAGAAATCAGCCAAGCAGAGAGCGATGGTGCCACAAAACTTACTCATCCAGCCCAGCCACAAGTGGGGCACATGGCGTCCAATGTGTGACCCATAGGACATCCACGAGACAGCCCCAGACGTTCAGCTCCCTCCTCCCAGGCCCCCCTCCCACACCCTGGTTGGCAGCAGGTCTCCATGCACATGGCTGTATGTAGGAGCCATGTGTCCTTTCCATAGGCAAGGTTTCTCATGGGAGGATGAGGTGGCCCTTATAGGGGGTGCTTTGAGGGGCTCCCAGAAAATCCAGGGGCTTCTGAAGTCTATGACCCTGTGATCCTAAGCTCCATCCAAATCCAGGAACTACAGGACCCAATATTTCACCACTGACAATTTATTACTTTGGGAGAAGCACTGCTCTCTACCCTCAGAGGCAGCAAGGTAGCCCAGGAGATAGTACATTTCCTCTGGAGTCAAGAAAACCTGAGTTCAAATCCAGCCTCTGACACTTATTGTGTAACCCTGGGCAAGTCATTTAACCTGTTTGCCTTAGTTTCCTCACTTGCAAAAAAGGGCTGATGACAATAATTTACAGCATCTACCCTGAGGGTCAAATGAGATAATATTTGTTTTTTCAAAAAAGTGCTCAGCACAGTGCCTGGCACATAGTAGGCGATTTATAAAAACATATTCTCTCCCTGCCTCCATCCTTGTTTAAAACACAAATACCAGAAGGACTAATTTATTGTCCTCGATACTCCCATTTATCAGATGTTTTTGTAGTTGGCAGGAAAGACCAGGTGGAGGAGGAAGAGGGTGGCAAAAATGCTACATCTCTTCTAGGTCTAAAGCTATGATCCTGTCATACTAAGTGCCTAGTTATTGCTATTAGAACCTAAGCTCCTTGAGGGGAAGACTTCCTTTCTTTCCGTTCCTAGTGCTTAGCCTAGGGTCTGGTATATAGTTCTCTGCTTAATGCAGCCAGGTCCTAGTTAGTGAGATTAATTAATCCAGGAGGTGGCTGCTTTGTTAGAATTCATACTATATATTTCCATTCAGTTAGAACCAATGACCATATTTGATATATTTATAACTATAAATGATGTGAATTCAGATACATGGGACCCCTCCACAGGATTCATCGTTAGCACAGTGATTCCAAGGCTAGTTGAGAGGAGAGCCTGGCACATGTGTCCAAGGTCAGACAGAGTAAGAACAGAGTTCCTGACTCCCATTTTGCAGGGGTGGTACGTTTTTGTTTGTTTTCTAATGCCACAATATACCTCGTCCTCCTCTCCCAGGGAGAATGACAACCGATCAGGGGTCCTAGGAGACAGCATGGTGTTGTCTCTGGGTTTTAGAATACAAAAGGCCAACAAGACCTGGAATTTGAAAAATTGTCACCCCCTTGATGACTGGAGGTATAGAGGAGGTTTTGCTTCCTAGGACCATAAGACCCAATGGTTTAAAACACTCCCCTATATCAAGATGCTATTTCTCAGCCCCATGAACTTCCCCCAGGTCACTGAGTCTTTTCTGTGGCTTCTTAACAAAAATGAGTTATGGACCAAGGAATGGCCACCTTGACCCTTTTCTTCTCTCATCCAACATTAAGTCCAACCTGCTGGCTGAGTCAGACTTACCTCAAAAATGTAATCCTTCCCATCCTTGCCATGTACAGCCTTGACAGCACAGATATCCAGGCCTCCAAAGATCTCGGAGCAGGAATCCACCCACAGCTTATATCTGCGAAAGAGAAAGGAGGCACAGGTGAGGAATGGGATGGATCCAAATAGCTCAGTGAATAACTCTCCCTTTCATCTAATCCCTCACAATTTCGATTCAGGCCCTAAATTCCTGAATTGCATCTTTGCACATACTATGACTTCAGCCTAGCATACTCTCCTTTCCTCTCTGTCCTTCCACATCTCTCCTGTCCTTAGAGGTTCAGCTTTATCCATGAAGTTTTCCCTCTAATGTGATCTCTCCCTCTGCTGTTGAAACTTAGTAGGTACGTGACCAGAAGTCTCAATCTTCTCATTTACAAAATGGGAAGAATGGTACAGTAATCCTTACCTCACAAATTTGTTGTCAGGATCAAATGAAGTAATTTTTGTAAAATGTTTTGTAAATTCTACATATTTGTTATTGTTTTTTATTATTATTACTGTTACGTAACATTTAAGAGTCTGTACCTTCTCAATAGTATGTAAATACCGCTTTGTATTGGTCATACAATCAAGTCTTGCCTCTCCACCTAGACTCCAACCAGGCCCTTTCAGGGCAAGGGCTGTGTCTTATACACCTTTACACATCCTGGCACAGACCTGGATGCAAAGTAAAAACCTAATACATTTTGTTGAATGAATGAGTAGATGGATGAGTAGATGAATGGATGGACAGTTAATCGGATGAATGGATGGCCAGATGAATGGATGCATAGTTAAATGGACGGATGGAAAGCTAGATAGACAGATGGTTGGATAGATAAATGAATGAACAAATGTTTCAGTTGTCCATCCACTCTTTGCCTTCTATCCCTGTATTTATGCTCATCCCTTCTGTGGTCCCCTTTTCAGTCTTTGGGGTACTCAGAAAGTCATGCTATGGGCTCAAAAGCTTGCTTACTCACCTGTCTGACATAGCAATTTGCTCTAGCATTGCAGATCCAGTGTTCGTCTTCCAATTTCCTGAGATGGATGTCCTCCTAGAACAAGGACCCAGGCCAGACCAGGCCAGGCCAGGCCGGGCCAGGGCAGACAATGAGTTATTGGTTGAGAGGAGGGCAAGAATGGTCTAACTTCCATGGAGCCAGTTGATAGTTTTCCTCCCCCTATCTCCATTTTCCCTGGATTTGGGGTCCATCTATTTGGTCTAGAGTCAAGTTCAGAGGCTACTTCTCTTGGCTAAACTATTAATGGTCAGTCTCAGTAGGAATTCTGGAAAAAACTTTATGCTAACTCTCAGGGTCATTGATTCAGAGACGGAAGGGACCTCAGAGGCTAACCTCTCATTTTACAGATGAGGAAGATTCAGAGAAGTTAAATGACTTGCCTTAGATCTTTCAGAGTTCTCCTCATTTGAGGTCTGGGCCATTACCATCCTCTAAAATCTATCGATTAGGCCTTTCATGGTGTAGTAGGGGAAGCTCCCCTGCCCCACTAGACATGGAATCTAAGGGACTAGGTTAACATCCTGGCCCCAGTACTTATTAGTTGTATGATTTTGGGGGAATCACTTGATCTTTCTGAACCTCAGTTGCCTCATCTGTGAAATGGGGATAATGATTTACTACCCACGTCACAGGGCTACTGAAAGGATTAAATAAGTTAATGTATATACAATTTTTTATAACTATGTTTAATTATATGATCATAATAGTTAGCATGTATATAGTGCCATAAGGTTTGCAAAGTGCTTTACAAATACAACAGTGACTGAACAACAATAATGGGCAATGATTATTGGTTATTAGAGGAGAACAGCTAACATTAAATAAGACACCCTAGAATGGCTATAATTAATAAATAGTCTTAAAAGCTAATTCCCTACTGTATTCATCTGGGGCCATTGATCCACAAATTGGATCTTTTTTCTGTGTTTCTTTGACATTTGTTTTTGGGAATACTGGTCTCCCAAAAGCTTGATTGGCTTTTCTTGATGATGGAGAAGCCACTAGCTCTACCTGCAAATACCTGTTAATGGTTTTTAAAAGGGCTAGAGGTCTTGTCTCTATCAAGGGTGATTAAGTCTCTGGAAAGACCAGTCAGGGTTGCTTTTTCTAGATTTCCATGATATGGATCTTTCCTGGTTTCCTTCCTTCCCGTGTGACTTCTCAGTCTTCTTTGCTGAATTTTCATCCGGGTCATGCTCTTTTAAACTCTAGCCTCAGGCCTCTTCTCTTTTCTCTCTATACTCTCTCATTTGGTGACCTTAGAGCTCTCTGGCATTCAGTTATGATCTCTATGAAGAAGACTCCCCGATAGATATATCTAGCTCTACTATCTCTTCTGAACGCCATTCCTATCACTAACTGCCTTTTTACATCCATACGGACTATTTGTGCCTGACCCATGCTCTCCCTCCTCACCTCTGACCCATGATAGAGCCTTCCAAGAGTGTACTGGTTTGGTCAGCCACAGCCAGACACACTATAGGTTGACCCCAACATAGTGATGCTATTTTGGTCCTCTTTGAGTACAAAGGACAAAAACCACAATGGTCTTTTGAACACCCCAAATGGGATGTGCTGTAAACAGCTCAAATTCCACACATCCAAAAGAACTCATTCTTTTTCCCTCCAAATCTCTCTTTCTAAATTTCCCATCACCACCAGCCTCCCATTACCCAGGCTCACACTCACAGTGTCATCCTCTGCTCCTCGCTTGGGCTCACCCCAAATATTCAATCTGCTGTCAAATCTTCTAGTTTTTACCTTCACAGCATCTCTTATGACCCTCCCCTTCCCTCTAATCACACAGTTGCTTTTCTGGTTCAGACCATCATCATCTATTGCGTGGACTATGTAACAACCTTCTAATGAGTCTGCCTGCCTCAGTTTCCTCCCCACTCCAATCCATCTTCCATGCAGCTACCTGCTGGGGTTGGAAGCTCAATTCCATGTGGACAGTCTCGGGCAGGTAAAGGTGGGAACTTCTAAATCTTAGAGTTCTCACGAGGCCCCCCATAATGTCACCAGGAATCGAGGAGGAGACCGAGCTATCTCGTGTATTTCCGCCTCTTCCCGTGAGATACGTGATGGGAGAAGCATCCCCGCTCTGGAGGCTGTCCTGGATTGGGGCACACCTGTTGTTACCTAACAGGCTCGGTATTGACGTGTAAACTACACGACGGGAGGGCTTAAGTAGGGTCAGGAAAGCCTGAAAGCTCTCTTGGGCGGAGGGGCCACGTGTGAGGACACAAGGCTCCGTTTTTCCTCTCTCCGCTCTCCCCTCCCCCTCTCTCCCCACTTACACTTCTACTTCCAATCTCTTATTGTAAGATCTTTGCCTCCTTGGGAGATCTTTCTCTCTCCCTCCTAAGGAAGAATTCCCCTGCACTTGTAACTAGACCCTGAAATAAAGCTAAACCCTTGTTCGACTCTGGAACGTCCTTTCTCTCATACGAGCATCCAGTTTGGCCAGCCGAAGACCTCCGATAGAGGTAAGGGAAGACTCGGGTAGCCCACAGGCCTCTAGGCCTGGCAGCTACCAAAGTGATTTTCCTAAAACACAAATCTGATCACATCTCTCCTCTACTCAATAATCTGCAGAAGTTTCCCGTTGTCTCCAGGACCAAATATAAAAAATCCTCTGTCACCGAAAGTTCTTTACAGTTTGGCCCCTCTCTCTCCAAGCTTCTTACACTTGACTCCCCTCTATGTCTGCTGCCACCCAGTGACACTGGATTTCTTACTGTTCCTCCCATAGGACACTCCAACTCTGACTCTACCTTTATACCCCTCCCCCTCTGACCTGAAATGCTCTCCCTCCTCACCTTGACTCCTAATTTCCATGACCTCCTTCAAAACTCAGGCAGCCCATATCTCACCTTCTGCAGAAGACCTCCCCCTGCCCCAAACCACCAAGGTTAGTCCCTTCCCTCTGAGACTTCCTTGCATTGACCCTATATCTACATCCTATATGTTCATTGTTATTCACCCATTAGAATGATTTCCTTGATAGCAAACTCATATTTCCACTTTTCTTTATATCCCTGATCCTAATTGGAGCACATGGAACCCAATATTTGTTATTGCTGTTCAGTCATTTCAGTCCAATTATTCATGACTCCAATTTGGGATTTTCTTGGCAGAAATATTCAAGTGGTTTGCCATTTCCTTCTCCAATTCATTTTACAGATGAGGAAACTGAATCAAGTAGGGTTAAATGACTTGCCCAGGGTCACACAGCTAGTAAGTGTCTGAGGCCAGATTTGAACTCAGATCTTCTGGACTCCAGACCCAGTGCTCTGTGCACTGTGATGTCCCTTAGCTGTCCCAGAACATAACAAGCACTTAATAAATGTGTTATTTGTTCTAGAAGAGGACAAATGACATCATGAAAGTAATGTCTTGGCTCGCTTGGATTTGAGTGAGGCAGAGCCAATGTTTATTGACTGACAGAGAGGGCAAGAATGACACTATGGAAGGGCATTGACTCTGCAGTCAGAAGATGTAGGATCAAACCTAACCTTTGGCACTTAGCACCTAAGTGACCTTGGGCAAGTCACTTAGCTTCCCTGAGCCTTTGTGACCTCCTCTGTGAGATAAGGAGACTAGATTGAAAGGTCTTTGAGACCTACTCCAGCTCTAATTTATGAGCTCCTGTTAAAAGTAACTGATGGTTATTTTAAATGGCAAAAAATATGTAAGTTTTGCTTTTCTTCTTGTTAAATTAAGAAAGAAACCATATAGCTCTTCATGAACTATAACCAAATTCCCCCCCCCCAAAAAAAACCCTTTAGTTTAATATTATGGTTGGTTAAGAGATAGAGACAGAAAAACAGGTAAGAAAAGAGGAGAGAAGAGGAGAGGAAAGGGAAAGAAAGAAAAGGAAAGAGAAAGAGCAGGAAGAAATAGAGATTCAGCCTCAACTTTTGCCAAAATCCTATATATTCCAGATTTAATTAATTTATAAATGTTGTTCTTTTTGTAAAAACAAAACAAAAAAAGCAAAAAAAAAAAAAAAAAAAACCAAAACCCCAACCCAATTCTTTAAGTCTAAAAAAAGGGTAAATATTGCCAGAATTGGTTACTAAAATTTTAAAAACCCTAAAGTTTGAAATTTTTATACTCAGTTTTAGTGTGTGTGGGAAAAACATTAGATTCTTCTTTTGTGAAATGGTAAGTATTCTATTTTCTTTTATTTCATAGAAAAAAGTAATGTGGTTTCATGAATTTAATATACTACTCTGTGATTATAGCCCACAAACACTTTGATGGACTTACCTCATTTCTTATTTTCACTGGCAAGTTGGGACCCTAGAGGATACCTGACTATCTTTCCCTCTCAGGATTCTGGGAAATGTAAAATGTCTTCTTCTAATGATGACCTTTTAAGAATTTATCCATTAAAGATGTTTAAAACTGTATTACTCAAAGGAGGGAAATAATACTTCTAGATCTCATACCATATTATAAAGTAAACCCTCTAGTACTGGTTAAAAAATAGAGAGGTATATCAATAGAAGACTAAATAAGGGAGAATTAGAAACAATGGAACTAAATAATCCAGTGTTTAATAAACCAGAAAATAGAAGTGAAAAAATTAGGCTTAGACCAAAACCTTGTAACAGATTCCACAGTATATACTAAATAGATACATGACCTTAATATTTAAGGTCCTATTATTAAAAAAAAAAAAAAGGAAAGAAAATCAGGAGCATGTTTTCAAAACTAAAGGGTAAGAGATAATTCTTAACCAAACCAGGGATAGAAGCAATTACAAAAGATAAAACAGAAAAGTTTGAGTACATGAAACTGAAAAGCTTCTGCACAAACAAAATCAATGCGCCTATGATGAGAAGGGAAGCAGTCAAACAGGAAAAAATCTTGGTGTAAATTTTTCTAATAAGGGTTTGGTATCCAATATACATAAACAATGAATACGTTTACACACACATTAATGTACATACACATATAACATATATATGCATGTGTATTTATGTATATGTGTGTATATGTATATGTTCACGCATACATACATATATGTGTGTATAACCAAGATCCATTCACCACTAAATAAGTGGTCAAAAGAAATGAACAGTTTTCAAAAGTAGAATAGTAAACTATTAACAACTACTTGAAAGAATGCTCCAAATCACTAATAATAAGAGAAATGAAAGTCAAAACAATCCTAAGCTTTTCACCCTCCACAAATTAACAAAGATGACAAAAAATGGGAATAGTCAATGCTGGATGGGATATGGAAAGATAAGCACACTAGTGCATTTTTGGTGAAGCTGTAAAGCAGTAGAAATCATTTTGGAAAACAATTCAGAATTGTGCAAATAAAGTGACTGAAATGTCTATACACTTTGACCCAGAGATTTCATTTCTAGCCTTGTACCTCAAGGCCATTGTTAAGAAGAAAGTCCTTAATACAGCTGAATATTTATAAAGATTTTTTGTGTGTGTGTGATAGCAAAGACTTGAAAACAAAGTAAATGTCCATTGATTGGGGAATAGCTAAACAAATTGTGGCACATGAATATAACAGAATATTACTGTGCTCTGAGAAACGATGAATGTGATGACTACAGAGAATCGTGGAAAGATCTACATGAATTGATGTAAAGGAATCAGAGCTAAGAAAACAATATACACAGTAACTGTAACAATGTAAAGAAAAGAAAAAACCACATACAAATAAAAAAGGTCAAAGGTGAATATTGAAAAATTATAAAGAAAACACATGACCTGAAAGAAGAGATATGAAAAGTCACTCCAACCTCAACCCTTTGATAAGGTGGGAGGTTCACAAATATTGTACATTATTCTCAGATTTTTTTTTAACATATTGATCAGTTATGCTCGTTTTCCCTCTTTTTCTTTTTTTATATTTTAAAATACTATTTGTTATATGGGGTGTCTCTCTTGGAGGGAGAGGGATAGAGATACTGGGAAACTATGGGGATGTAAAAAACAAAATACGTTGATAAATCTCCCCCTTTTTTAAAAAAAGCTACGCTATTATATAGCATAAATGGGATCTCCTCTTGGTGTTTCCCAGTGGGTTGAATCCAGCTAAGCTAAGCGTCAGATCTTATTTGCAAGACAGGACCTTCTAACCTCTACTTTATGAGAAAGAGGGCTGTGGCCCCAAGGGTCCGACTCACATATAGGCTTTGTAGTTGCTGCCGATCTTTTGAATCCGGATGTCATATTTGGCATCAATGAAGGGCTCAGCTGTGGCATAGGTCTGGGTGAGGGCCACTACGCTGGCTATGTCCTGGAAGTCATAGTGATTCTCCACCTTTACCTGGTATTGGAATAAGTATGAGAGAGAAGGAGGAGCAAATGTGAGGGAAATGGAGAAGACTTAAGCAGCCTTCGTGAACCAGGACCCACAAAGCCATTTGACTTAAAATCCATTCAGATGATTGCCTGGCTCCCACACTTTCCCAGAAGTCTCTCTGCCTCTCCTACTACTTTATAGTTCTCTAGACTTCTCTTTCTGGGTTCAGAAACCCTCCCTGGTCTTCTGCCACTAACACAGTTCTCTCCCACCCTCAATAATTTTTGAAACAGAAATCTAGTCAAAACAGGGAAGAGGGCAGGAATTCTAAACTTTGGGTCCTTTTGGTGGTCTGGTAAAGCGGACCCCTTCTCAGTATAATGTTTTAGATACATTTTTAAAAATACACAGGAAACAAACTATACTGAAATACAGTTCTCAAAAAAAATTTTAAGTCATGGATCTCTGGTTAAAAACCCTTGGAATACAGAGAGAAGAGAAAGTCATGGTATTTTATTTCTTACCAACCCTGCTTTTAATTTTTCTCAAAGTTCACTGTCTACATTCTGTTAGCTCATGACTGAAATAGTCTGGCTGAATTTGCTTCCTTGCTAGACCTGGAAGAGTCTTCCATGGAAGGTTTTCTCCAAGAAAGGCTTTCAAAATATGGCATCCTTTGATGCTTGGTGGCAAAAAAAGAAAAAAAAGGGTTCAGTTCTGGATAGATATTGCTACCATTCTCCATAGCATTAGGGTGAATGCAACCAGTTCACATGCTCAAAGTGGGACAATACTATCAGATATCATTGGGATAGAACCAGGGCTCTTGGCTGAAGAAATATCCTGACTTTGAGAACTGACCCTAAGATCTGGAGTTACAGAGTAGACTAGGGACTCTCTCTCTCAGTGTGGATGTTCACCTTGAATAGAATAGAGGGAAAGAGAGAATAGGATCTGGGCTGTTTTCAAAAACTTGTCCCTTCCCACATGCATGTCTGGTCCTCTGTGCAGCCCTCTTGGCTCCGTGTAACTTACCTTCCCCATGCCCGAGTGTGCATGCCCGATCTTTACCACCACAGGGAACGTCGGCAGTGTCAGCTAGAGACAAGAGAGGAGAGTAGGATTGACTCAGAACTTTTTGTCCCTCATCCAACACCCGGGCCCAGGCCAAATCCACTGCTTTTCCGAGGTTAGAACTGACCCTGGCTTGGGCTCCATGTTTCTTCTGCCCAGGATTCCTCTCCTGGCCAAGCTCACCCTGAACGTGGCTACAGTGAACAGCTGGTGGAGGAGAAGCCAACCTTGCTTCATCAGGATCAGGTCATGCCAGACTAACCTAATTTTCTTTTTCAACAGGGCTGTTATTAGGCTGGTATGGAGTGAGTGTAGAATAGGAGAGAAAGGGCTGGGCTTAGTATCAGGAAGACCTCAAATCAAAACTTCCCTAATTTTTACTGTATCTACAAAATGGCACCTACCTCCCAGGGTTTTTGTGAGGATAAGATAATATTTGTAAAACATTTTGCAAACTTTCAAGCTCTCTATATAGAGAAGTTATTACTGGGCCCCCAAGGAGAGGATTACGAGTAAGAAGGGGAAGCTAGAATGAGGCAGGCGTAGATGTGGAAGTCAGGCCAGCTGTGGAATTTCCATGTTTCTCAGGCTAATTCCTGGTATTTATCCACTAGGTCATCAATGGGGGGGGGACAATCTCTATGGGAAGGAGCTCCCATACTGGGAGTTTCTTGGGTTGAACAACTGACAACTCAAATGCGCATTCCTTCACAAATCTGCATATCTGATCAAGGAAATGTCATAGACTTCACTTATCTATTTTCATGTATATTACTTTTGACATTCTTCTTTAATTTAGCATTTTATTTTCCCTAGTTACATGTAAAATAATGTTTAACATTCATTTTTAAAACTTTGAATTCCAAATTCTCTCCCTTCCTCTCTCCCCACTCCCCCTCAAATAATTCGATATAGGTTATACATGTGTAGTCATGCAAAACATTGCCATGATAGTCATGCTTATTTCACTTATATTATTAACTTAGTATTTCAATTATATTTTAGCAAAGCACTTGAAGATTCTCATAACATTTTTGTATAGAAGTTGGAGAAATGTGGGCTACATAATAGTATAGTGAGATGCTTTTAAAACTGGTTATATGTCTGGGCACAAAGAAGGAAGGAAACACATATTTGTTAAATGCCTCTTATGTGCCAGGCACTATACCAAGAGTTTTACAAATATTATCTCAGCTGGCCCTCCCAACAACCCTGCGAGGTAGGTGCTCTTATTATGCCCGTTTTACAACTGAGGCAACAGAAGCAGAAAAAGGGTAAGTAACTTGCCTAGGGATTTTATTAGTATAATTGATATTAAAGAAGACGAATTACAATCTGCTTTGCTGCTTCACCCTAAGGTCTGTGGGAATTTTCCACCTGACTTTAGCTAAAATCTATTTTGTGTGACTTCTGATAATAGAGTGTGAACTTCTTGAGATCAGGCAGGGACTGTCTTGTTTTTCTCTTTGTATCCCTAGATAGAGTGCTTCGTACATAAGGTATTCAGCCATTTCAGTCATGTCTGACTCTCTGACCTCATTTGGAGTTTTCTTGGCAGAGATACTGGAGCAATTTGCCATTTCCTTTTCCAGTCCATTTTACAGATGAGGAAACTGAGGTGAAGAGGGTAAGTGACTTGCCCAGGGTAACACAACTAATAAGTGTCTGAAGCCAGATTTGAACTCAGGGAGATGAATCTTCCTGACTTCAGGTTTGGCACTCTATCCCCTGCACCACCTAGCTGCCTGGCTTCATACATAGTAAGTGCTTAATACGTTTTTTCAATCGTTCATCCATCCATTCATTCATTCATTCATTCATTCATTCATTCATTCATTCATTCATTCATGGTATCCAAATGGGGGAACTGAACATCTTCAGGCTCCTGGTAGAAGCCACATATGGAGGATTGTTTTCAGTGCTGTGAGGCACATTTTTAGCAGAACATTGATAATCTAGAGAAAATCAACATAAGGGTGACCAAGATAATCAAAGACATAGAGATTATGTCACATGATGGTTGATGAAATGCATAGAGGAAGTTTTGCTTGGAGAAGGAAAGACTTATCAGGGGCATGATTGCTACCTTCAAATATCTGAAAGATTGTTATATGGAAGAAAGAGGGTCAGCCAATCAGGTGGCACAGTGAGTTGAGCACTGGAACTTATATCAGGAAGACCTGAGTTCAAATCCCACCTCAGATGCTTACTAGCTATGTGACCTTAGGCAACTCACTTTGCCTCAGTTTTCTCATCTGTAAAATGGCAGCTACCTCCCAGAGTTGTGAGAGTAAAATGAGATCCTATTTGTAAAGCAATGAGCAAACCTTAAAGAGCTATGTAAGCATGAGTTATTACTCAGTCACTGAAGGCAGAAATAGAAATAAGAAGAGAAGGCTACAATGAAGCAGGTGTAGAGTTGGAAGTTAGGAAAAACTAACTCAGCAATGAGAGCTGTCGAAGAAAGGAACAGGTTGTTTTGGGAGGTGGCAGGTTCTGTCTCACTAGATGCCTCCCAACAGAAGCTAGACAGAATAACGTAGAGAGCGTTTTTGATCAGTTACACATTCGACCAGGTGGCTTCTGAGAGTCTCCTCCATGGTCTTTTCCTTTAGGTGCTAAATGTTTGTTCGACTGTATTTTGGATGTGGCTCCTTGTGTTTACCCTTTTCCCCAACCCCACTGTGTCCCATCTCTCAATGACTGTCTTGTTGATCCCTTAGCTATATTTCTCCCTTCCCAATGCTCAGGACCCTTCTTTCCTCCCTCCTCAGACAAAACTTAGCAGCCTCGGAGAATGTCAGATTTGGAAGAGATACCCAAGGCCAATCCAAATGAGATCAAGAAACTTCTCTCTAGCCTACATCAAAAACAGTCATTTGGCGTTTGTGCGCTGACTTCTATGGAGAAGATTCCTTTCTAAGGCAGTCCTTTTTTTATGCTAGGATAGTGCTAACTGTTATGATGTTTACCTCAAGTTTCTAAAAAGAGCTGTTTATTTTATTCACTCATCATCCTGTCTTCTCTTCCCTACCTCAGTCAGAACCCATAGAACTCATTCACTAAGGCACCAGTTAGTCAGTCTCTAAACAATTACTAAGTGCTTACTATGAATCAAGCACTGTGCTTGAATCCAAGAAAGTTAAATACAGTCCCTGCCTTCAGGAAGCTTATATCCCAATAAAGATACAGCATGTGAATGACTAGTACAGAGGAGAATATACAGAGCACATGTAATAAAATAAATTTTAAAAAATGAGACATAAATAAATATACAGAGTAGATGGAAGATAATCTGAGAGGGGAAGGCTTCACCAGTAAGGTGTTCAGAAACTACACAGCAAACCTCCCAGAGGTATCAGCATTTAAAAGAGAATTCTTGAAGGCTAGTGATGTTTTACTGACAGAATTGTTCTAAGGTAAAGGCAAGAGAAGTCAACAAGGCTTTAGTGGGGACTCACTATATGCTGTGCACTGTATGCCAAGTACTAGGGATACAAAAAAAGGCAAAGTCAATCCTTTATCTTAAGAAGTTCTAAGTCTAATGAGTTAGGCCACTTACAAACCACTATGTAAGACAAGACACACAAGTCAGATACATTGTGGATAACCTCCAAGGGAAGGCACTAAGATTAAAGAGATCTAGAAAAGACTCCTTGCAGAAAATAGAACATCAGCTGAGACTTGAAGGAAGTCAGAGAAGCCTGAAAGCAGAGAAGAGGAGTGAGAGCATTTCAGGCTTCGGGGAAAGCCAGTGATATACACTGAGTCTAGAGATGGAGGGTCTTGCTCAAGGAACAGCTAGGAGTCTAGCATAATGGAGGAATTATAGGCACTAAGACTTCCTGGTATGAGGTGGGTAGTGAGGTGTGGTAGAAAGATCACCAAACTGGGCATCAGGAGATGCGAGTCTAGTCCTGGCTCTTCCATTAACTAGGGGTGTGACTTTGGGCAAATTATTTCTCCTCTCTGGGCCTCAGTTTCTCTATCTATAAAATTAGGCAGGTGGACAGATTATCTTTAAGGTCCCTTCTAGCTCTACGATCCTCTATCATTCTATGATTTTTATGAATAATTTATGAACTCAAGATATTGGAGTCCTCTAGGCCATGGAGACAGTCATTGAGAGATGGGACACAGTGGGGTTGGGGAAAAGGGTAAACACAAGGAGCCACATCCAAAATACAGTCAAACAAACATTTAGCACCTAAAGGAAAAGACCATGGAGGAGACTCTCAGAAGCCACCTGGTCGAATGTGTAACTGATCAAAAACGCTCTCTACGTTATTCTGTCTAGCTTCTGTTGGGAGGCATCTAGTGAGACAGAACCTGCCACCTCCCAAAACAACCTGTTCCTTTCTTCGACAGCTCTCATTGCTGAGTTAGTTTTTCCTAACTTCCAACTCTACACCTGCTTCATTGTAGCCTTCTCTTCTTATTTCTATTTCTGCCTTCAGTGACTGAGTAATAACTCATGCTTACATAGCTCTTTAAGGTTTGCTCATTGCTTTACAAATAGGATCTCATTTTACTCTCACAACGCTGAGAGGTAGCTGCCATTTTACAGATGAGAAAACTGAGGCAAAGTGAGTTGCCTAAGGTCACATAGCTAGTAAGCATCTGAGGTGGGATTTGAACTCAGGTCTTCCTGATATAAGTTCCAGTGCTCAACTCACTGTACCACCTGATTGGCTGACCCTCTTTCTTCCATATAATAATCTTTCAGATATTTGAAGGTAGCAATCATGCCCCTGATAAGTCTTTTATTTTCTTCCATATTAGCCTTAGTCCTTCTGCTTCTCCCCTTGATCTTTTGTTTTTCTTTCCTGGACATCATCATCATCAGTCCTATAAAGGGAACTGCTGACAGAAGCAGGTTTTAAAAAGAAAAACATTTTATTTTTTTCTTCCTAGAAAATACTGTTGCTGCTGATGGAAAGTTAGCCCAAATGGGGACCCTGGAGCTAACCACAGGCACTGGGAGTGCCTTCAATGAGGCTTTCCACATTCCTCGTCTGTGGCCAGGGTGGCCTCTGCTTGGTGGGACTGAGGGTAAGATTAGAGAGGGACAGGAGACAGACCTGGGGGCAGGAAGAAGAGAGAAAGTCTGATTTATCTTGAAACCAGGAGCCCTATGTGGTCTTACCCTCTCAGACCTAGAAGGCAGTGACTCATAGTAGAAAGAGAGAATTTTTAGTCTGGGAAAGGACCTAGAAACTATCTAAATTAGCTTAATCTTTTCATAGATTAGGAAACTGAGGCCCAGAGAGAGGGAGAAATTTGTTCAAAGTTACACCACAGATATCACTAGAATCAGGTCTCTTGAATCCCCTTTTCTTTCCTCTTTTTCTCTCTCCCTTCCTTCCTTCCTTCTTTCTGTCCTCTCCCTTCCTTCCTTCCTTCCTCCCTTCCACCCTCTTCCTTCTTCCTTTTTTCTATTTCTTTATCTTCATTTTCCTCTTTTTCTCTTCCTCTCTCTCTCCATTCCTTCTCCCTCTAAATAAAAAAATGAATATTTTGTTACTACTTTTAAAAAGTGCTGCTTTATATACCCTACTCCCAATTTTTTCTCCTTTGTAATAAAGAAGTAGAATTAAGCGAAACAAACCAATACATTGGCCATGCCTGATAACAAATATACGCTTCATTCCATACCCATAATCCACTACCTTTCTATTAAGAGAAGAAAGTCATGCTTTACTATGAGGTAGCAGAAGTTAAGATTGGTTCCTGTGATAATGTTCTGATGCCTTACAATGTTGCTTTCCTTCATATCATTGCAGTCTTGAATACATTGTTTTCCTGGTTCTGTTTACTTCGTTTTGCATCTGTTCAAACAAGTCTTCCCAAATTTCTTCCATAGTGTTTCCTGTGATACCATGATCAATAAGCCAACATGCAGATAATTTTTACTATAAGTTCTGCCCTGTGCAAGGCACTGTGGGTGATGAAGACACATGGTCCTCATTTTCAAGGACTTTATGATCTAATTGGGAATCTGAGACAAGTGCACTAAAAGACAGTTAACAACACTAGACAGACAATTCATTGTGTTGTCCAGGCAATGTGGCAGAGATAGCACTAAAATACCTATTGCCTGGAAATTCCACTATTAATGAATCATTCTTTTAGCTTTAAACCTTGTCCCTTGTTATAAATGGAAACTCAAAAACTATTTCACCTTTCTGACCTCAGTGGCCTCAACTACAAAATGAGGCAATTGGTCTAGATGAAGGGACTTAAGCTCTCTCTTTTGGTTTTAATGTTATCATCCTACGATTTCTTGAAATTATCTGTGAAGCCTGAGGTAGGGACTCTGGGGATCCCTGGTTTCCATATTGTGTGAGAAAAGGGAAGGGAAGAGAACATGATGACAGGACCAATTTCTCTGGATGGGAAGAAAGATTATCAAAGGTACAGAAAGACATTCTGAGTGGAAAGGAAGGGATGAAGGGCAGCTGGAGATAATCTACCTCTTTCACAATTTTGCTCCCAGTCATTCCTGGGAGAACTGTTAATAAATCTATTCATCTCATAGATTTAGAGCCAGAAGGGACTAAGCCATTTTACAGATGAAGAAATGGAGGTACAGAGAGGTTGTGACTTGACTAAGGTCAAATGGGTCTTCAGGAATAGTGTTAGAATTTGAACACAGGTCTTCTGACTCCAAAACCAGTATTTCTACTGTATTTCCCTCTCTGGTCTCAGTTTCCTCATCTGTAAAATGGCTTAGATCAGCTCTAAAGTCCTTTACAGCTTTTTTATTCTATGTTCCATGGCTTCTGTCAGACAAAGGCAAGCACCCATGTCAGATACGTTTCTGGGATAGGGGGAAAGTTATCCTGAGTTCTCTGGGGAATGGGCAGTAGTCAGAGGAGACAGATTCAATACCTGTTTCAAGAGCTACTTCCCTAACATGGTTCTCCACATAGACTTGGAAGAAACAGCAAATGCCTTCCAGAGAGAAACATTGGCAGGGCCTCCTGGTGAGGGGGACAACCCCTCTCTCATTAGTCCAGCCACAGGTTTTCCCATGATGCTTCAGTGATGGAATCCTCTGGACACCACAGGGACCAAAAGTAGTCATGTGAGCAAATACAGTGAAACCTAAGACTCCAGCTGGGGCCAAGTGCCTATCCCATGGGGGAACCAGAAACAGGGCCTTAGATGAGTTCCTCAAATTGTACATTATCAGTCATTTGTGGGAGTTATTCTCAGCCCTTCCCAGAGGAGCTTTCCACAAAGCAACTGAGGATTCAGAGGAAATCCCTGGTGCTGGATCCATGATGGAAGTGGTGCGAGCCTGGCAAGAGATTCAACTAAGGTGATGGCAGTAAGAATAGAAAGGGAGGGATGGCTACAACAAACAAAGAACAGCCTTTTCTGCTTATAGACTATGTCCCAGAATCCTCTCCTCAATTTCATTTCTTGCTCTCAACTGGTTTTCACTCATCTCTGCTAAAATGCCAGCTAATATGGTGCACCCCCAATCCCTCATGGTCATATATTTTGAGCTGGAAAGCCAGGACACAAGAGGCCATTAAGTCCAAGCCCCTCATTTTACAGATAAAGAAACTGAGGCATATTTTCCTAGGGTTACACAGCTAGTAAGTGTCCAAGGTGGCATATGTATCCATCTTTTTGTCTTCAAGTCCTGTGCCCTTTCTATTACACCACAGGTTCTCATTGACCATGCCAGTGGCTCATTTGTCTTTTGTTTGAAGATCTGCTCATCAAAGTTCAGAGGTGCTCATCACCAGAAGGGTGGCTGTGGGGTAACGAGTTTTTCATAAAAGACTAGTTCCCAAGGTATAGAGAGGTTTTGACATGCATCTTATGATCACAGGTCTGGAACTGGAAGTGACCTCAAAGGTCCTTCAGTCCAGAGGGGTTAAAGATGAGGACTTTCTCAGGCAGCCCAGAACCAGATTAAAATGTAACAGGGAAATGTCTAACAAAATAAATTACAATACAATAGGACATAGATAATATTAATATGTGGTTTTCCAAGTCAATATGGAGCCAGCAGGGATCCTTCCATAAGGTTTGATCCTATTTCCATCTCTCTGAGTTTGACTCTGCAGCTGTAGTCTAACCCTCTTTTCCCCTGGTTGGGGAAATTGAAGCCTAGAGTCTCACCCATGTTCAAACAAGTAGTAGACTTCATAGGCAGGTTTAAACCCAAGTTTTCTGACTCCAGAATCAGCATCCCTTTCCTTGTACCATGCCCACCCAATTCACCAGTTCTTGTGTAGGCTGCTAAGTTTTACCCTCTCAGGGGTGTCTGAATTTTCCTGTTCATCTATGGAAGATTGGGCAGCATGGCTATTTTAGAATGACTCTGTGTTTAAGGCTTTCTATTAAAGATTTGTAAAAATCAATAATAATCATCTAAAAAGAAAAAAAAAACGCTGGTTTTGGAAACAAGACTTGATTTGATTTTGGGTTTGCCAGACTTTGGGCAGGTGACTACTTGGTCTCTGGACCTCAGTTTGATGCTGTTTAGTTGTTTTTCAGTTGTGTCTGACTCTCTGTGACCCACAAAAAAAGATACTGAGTGGCTTTCCATTTCTTTCTCCAGCTCATTTAAAGATGAGGAAACTGAGGCAAACAGGGTTGAGTGATTTGCCCAGATTTTAATTCAATTACTTCCTCTGAATAAAGAAAGAAGGAAGAAAGAAGGAACAAAAGGAAAGATAAATGAAAGAAGGAAGAAAAGAAAAAGAAAAGGTAATAAAGTGCTAGAAACAGATGTTTGGTAAGGTCCTTCTCAGTTCTAAATCCTACGATTCTATTACCTAATGAAATGGACTTTCCTGATGGGCAGTTGAGAAGGTGTCCTTTGGCAAAGATTATCTTCTGTAAGTCATTCTTCACTAGTGGCTGCCTACATCAGTTCAAAGTTCTGGGAAGTTCATAATGCATCTCCACTGAATTGAAAACAAGGTATCAGGAGGGCAGAGCCAAGATGGCAGAGTAGAAAGACACATATACTCTAGCACTTCCCCCACAACCCACAAAATACCTGTAAAAAATGACTCTCAACAAATTCTAGAGTAGAAGAAGCCACAGAACAACAGAGAGAAAGGTAACCTGGAAGGCTGACAGAAAAGGTCTATCTCATGGGACAATGAATGGAGTGGAGCCCATCCCTGGCCACAAGGCATTGCGAGGAACAGGATCTGAACAGACCTCCGAATTTCCATCAGGGAGGGTTCCAGATCTCTCAACCCACTAGCGACAAAGAAAGCTCCAAAGGTCAGTGTAGGAGGGCTTTCCCAGCTGAGTGAGAGGGAAATGGGTTCCTCCAGCTATAGCCCCAGGAAATGGTAGAGACCACGGCAGCAGACTGCAGGCAGCTACAGTGGCCAGCCAGGAAGCAACCTGGGTCCATTGTCCAAGCAGTTCAGTTTAAAGCCTCTGTCCATAGGGAGCAGCTGATCTAATCCTCAACCCTGAGTGATGGTCCTGTCTCCACCCCAAGCCCCCAGAAATCAAGCAGCTGAGTTGAATCTCAGCCTTGAACACGGCACTGGGGAGAGGAGAGACGATAGGACCATCCTCTTGACAAAGGATTCAGAAGTCAAGTAACTGGCTGGAAAAATGTCCAAAAAATGGAAAAAAAATAAGATCATAGAAGGTCACTTTCTTGGTGAACAGGTGTCTTCTCCCATCCTTTCAGATGAGGAAGAACAAGGCATACTGTCACAGGAAGTCAAGGCCTCTGCCTCCAGGGCCTCCAAAGGGAACTTAAACTAGGCTCAGGCAATGGAAGAGCTTGAAAAGTGAGTTAGCAGCTTGCTAAAGGAGAACCAAAGAAATGCTGAGGAAAATAACACCTTTAAAAAGAGGCTAACTCAATTGGAAAAAGAGGTCCAAAAAGCCAATGAGGAGAAGGAGGCTTTAAAAAGTAGAATTAGCCAAATGGAGGAGAAGATTCAAAAGCTCACTGAACAAAATAGCTTGTTGAAGAGAGAATTGAGTTTGGGGAAATGAATGACTATGAGATAAACCAAGAATTTAAAAAACAAAACCAAAAATTTGAAAAAATAGAAGATAATGTAAAACATCTCATTGAAAAACAACTGACCTGGAAAATAGATCCAGGAGAGACAATTTAAAAATTATGGGACTATCTGAAAGCCATGATCAAAAAAAGAGCCTAGACATTATCTTCCATGAAATTATCAAGAAAAACTGTCCTGATATTCTAGAACCAGAGGGCAAAATAAATATTGAAAGAATTCACTGATCACCTCCTGAAAGAGACCCAAAAAGAGAAACTCCTAGGAATATTGTGGCCAAATTTCAGAGTTCCCAGGTCAAGGAGAGAATACTGCAAGCAAGGATCTAGAAAAAAAAAACAATTTGAGTATTGTGGAAATACAATCGGGATAGCACAGGATCTGGCAGCTTCAACATTAAGGGATTGAAGGACTTGGAATGGACATTCCAGAAGTCAAAGGAACTGGGATTAAAACCAAGAATCACCTACCCAGCAAAACTGAGTATAATACTTCAAGGGAATAAATGGTCATTCTATGATATAGAGGACTTTCAAGCATTCACAATGAAAAGACTAGAACTGAAGAGAAAATTTGACTTTCAAACACAAGAATCAAGAGAAGCATGAAAAGGTAAACAGGAAAGAGAAATCATAAAAGACATTCTAAAGCTGAACTGTTTACATTCCTACATGGAAAGAAAATATTTATAATTCTTGAGACTTTTCTCAGTATTTGGGTAGGTGGAGGGATTGTACATACATGCGCACACACATACACGCACAGAGTACAGACTGTGTTGAATAAGAAGAGATATCCACAAAAAAAAAGATATAAAATAAAAATTAGGGGGAGAGGGAGGAAAATACTGGGAAGAGAAAGGGAGAAATGAAATGGGGTAGGCTATAACTCATAAAAGAGATAAGAAAAATCTTTTTCAATGGAGGAGAAAAGGGAGAAGGGGAGAGGGGAAAAGTGAAACTACTCTCTCCACATATGGCTTAAGGAGGAAATAACATGCTCACTATATTTGGTATGATAATCTATCTTACACTACAGGAAAGTAGGGGAGTAGGTGACAAGTGGGATGAGGGGAATGATAGAAGGGAGAGCAAATGGGAGAAGGGAGTAATTAGAAATAAACACCTTTGGGAAGGGACAAAGTCAAACGAAGGAATAAAAAAATAAGGGGGAATAGAATAGGATAGAGGGCAATTTAGTTAGTATTACACAACATGATTATTATGGAAGTCTTTTGCAAAACAACACATATTTAGTCTGTATTGAATTGCCTGCCTTCTCAGTGGAGATGGACAGGGAGGGAGAAAGGGAGAGAAGTTGGAATTCAAAGTATTAGAAATGAATGTTGAGCATTATTATTGCACATAACCGGGAAATAAGAAACACAGGTAATGGGGTATAGAAATGTCTCTTGCCCTACAAGAAAAGAGAGAAGATGGGGATAAGGGAAGGGAGGGGTGTGATACAAGGGAGGGCACACTGAGGGAAGGGATACTCAGAATGCAAGGTATTAGGGGGTAGGGGAAGGAAGAGACGGGGAGAAAAACTGGACATATTACAAAGTGATGTAAAAGCAATTAGTATTAAAACAATTGACTGAATTAATTACTGAGATTAAATCAGAGACATCTTTACTTGGGGGAAAAGAATTTTAGTCTAAATTTCCTAGAGGCAAGTAACCTCGGGTAAAATTTGGCATTGATGGAAAAGTTAAGGTTTTAATGGTAAATTTTATTTTATGATTGTTTTTTAATCAAGAACTAGAACATGTACAGAAAGGCATGTAAGCCACTTAAAACTTGCCTCAAAAGATGTTCCTTAGCCAATATGAAATTATAGTCATATCTGAAACCTGCTTATTGGAACTTGCTATTTTAAGATGCTATGGGACTATTAACTGACTGTTCTTCTGAGTCTAATTCCAGATATGGATAGCAAGAAAGGCAGTCTGGGCCTCCAGTCCATGATGCCAATAAAACTGTGAGATGCTGGTATGAACTGAAAAAGGTGATCTCATAGGAAGGGTGGGAGAGAGGCTGTTCAACCTGGGCTGAGGTAGGATTCTCCTGACCCAATTTCCTCACTGACACCTGGCAGACTTTAAGCCTGACTGAATGCAAGTTGACAATCTACTCCCGCCTGTAACTGACATGAAGTTGGGGAGATATTGTTTCCCTGCAGCGTCCCTACTCTTAGTGGCAATTTCCTATAGTCAGAAGGTTTGTAAGCTTAATACCAGATCTATTAAATTATAAATTCTTGGTAGGGGAATGTCCGAGGTTAAGTCTAAAACTAAGCTATTAGGCTTAGGACTTTAGACCAACAACAATAAGTTAGGGTCCTTTAATTCTTAGTAATACTGTGGAGACAATTAGGTCAAGGGCTTGTGAAGTTAGCATACATAGCTATTATTTGTGTCTCAGTTGGTTAATGTTAAAAAAAAAATTCGTTTGTGGTCTATGTTGTAAATGCTTTACAAGAAGTATCACCTGACCAAAAGATGGAATTGTTTTATGTGATATGAACTGTGTTAAAAATGAAAAATAAAAAAAAATAAAGTTAATAAAACAGTTCTTAAAATGCCAACCTCAGTTTTAGGTCAATTCCTAGTCATTTTAAAGGTGCCTTTTAAGGAATAACTGATCTGTGAATTTTGTTTGTTTGTGGTTGTTGTTTTCATTAAACTCTAGAGAATTTGGTAGTACTTTATAAACTCATCAAAATACTTTATAAAAATATCCAAATTATACTTTAGAAATGAAATAAATTCAATTATTCTTTTTTTCACAAATTTGGTTTCCAATAATTTTTTTTGTATCTTTGTTTTCAATTAATACCTGTACCTGTTTTTCATTTCATCGATCTCCAACATAGTCATGTTGGAAACAAATAGAGAGAGAGAGAGAAAAAAGAAAAAGAAAACAAGGTATGGTATTGACAATTCTAGGCCCCAAGGTCTGTGGCATCTTGCCCAAAAGAGGGTTCAACTTGTCCAATGTTAAATGTGTGGTTGGGAACTTGATTCTCCGCCCACCCCTCATCCTCTGTCCACTTTGCCTTAATCCAACACTTTTTACATTAGACTAGTTTAGGAGTCAGCAATCTTTTTGAATCAGTGTGCCAAGTGTTCATTCATTCACTTCTTTGGTGGTGGTGATGTGGGATAAGGGGGCTACAGAGGCTGAAGGAGCCTGCCTGATTCCTCCAAATTTGAGGAAGAGATGAATCCAGGGATATCCTAGAAGAATTCTCTGAAGCCTTAGTTCCCAGGAATCTTGATGATCTAGGGTGGTCAGGAGTCATAAGAGGAGGGCTCAAAACAAGTCTCTCCTCATATCTCTCCCACACCACCAGCCCCTATGGCCTTATAACCCATCTTTTGTGCCACCTTGGGCATGCAAACCACAGGTTGCCAAGCCCTAGACCAGCCCTGCCAACCACAAGCATCCTCTTCTCTTCCGGTCTGGCTAATCCTGTAGCAATCTGGTTATGGCCGCAGTGTGGGGTACAGATCCTCACTTCCTCTTCCTTTGCCTCGACTCCCCAGGACATGCGGCAGCTGGAGGAAGGTCAACAGAGCAGGGTTGAGGGGTCAAAGTTAGAGAGCCAGAGGGAAAGGGAGAGACTCTGGGTTCCAGGGTGTCTGAAGCCCAGCGTTCCACCCTCCCCCACTCCAGGGAAAATCACAGGAAGGGAGCTAGTTCAGATGCCAACTGTCCGCGGAGCCTGGGACCCTGGGCATGGGAAAGGGATTCAAACGCCGCTGTTGCTGGCGCCTTTCCCTCAGAGAGAGGCAGCCCTCTCTGCCTCTCTGTTTGCTGTTTGTTTGGGGCCTCACAAATAGGGCATTGAAAACACTTCCTGCAGCTGAATGACGCCCTGTGTCGCCTACCGCAGGCGGGCACTGTGGCCCAGCTCGCAGGCTGGCTGCCTTTGGGGGAAGCCTGCAGGGCGGGGTGGGGAAGAGGGGTTCCCGCAATGTCCTCTCCTCTCCCCAGGGAAGGAAGGAATCCTCTCTTCCCTTCAAGTAGTCTTTCTTCACTCTGGCCTGGGCAGCTTTGCTCAGACCGCTCCTGGGACACCAGGTCCCCTTCCTGCCTTGGAATCCAAAAACATCTCCCCCAGTTCGGAGGGTGGCTGGGGCATAGCAGGGGGTGGGGAGTGGGGAGGGAGGGAGGGCAGAGGCTTGGGTTATTAATAGTTTTCCTGACTCAGAGCCACCCCGTTATGCGAAACCAAGTAAGGTAACCCCCTCTTTGGAGACAAGATGCCTCTGGCTGTCAGCGATGGGCTGGGAGTGAGGCCCAGAAGGCGGGGTTAGCCCCGAGGGGTCGGGGCCATAAATAAGAGGGTCGCGTGTCAGGGAGATAAACATCAGGGGGTGCTGGGACTGAACAGAGTCGCCAGGGGCTGTCCGGAGCCGAGGGAGGCGGAGCGCCAGTGCCCAGGCCAGCGCCAGCGTCGGAGAAGCATCGGCATCGGCAGCGCCAGCGCCAGCGCCAGCAGGGGCATAGGCAGTGCCAGCGCTACAGCCAGCGCCCTCAGCAGCCGAGCCCCAGTCCAGCCTCAGCCCGAGAGCCCCGGGTGGGCAGCGGGACCAGGAGGGGCGCTCGCCTCTGCCTGGCGCGGCGCGGCCCGGGGTGCGCTCCGGGGCAGGGGGGCGCTGACAGCATGCTTGCCGCCCTCCGTGCCTGGTGGCTGTCCGGGTTGCTGCTGGGGCTCAGCCTACAGCTCCGGGCCCGGGTGGAGGCATGCAGCTGCGCCCCCGCGCACCCCCAGCAGCTGCTCTGTTCCTCGGCGATAGGTGAGTGCGCCCCGGGGCAGGCGGCCGGGATGGGGGGCGGCTCGCGGGACTGGTTGGCACCACTGCAAACTATCTCTGTATGTAGGACTGGAGCGGGTACGGGCCGTTCTTTTTGGTAATAAGCTTGTATGATCACAGATTGCCAGAGCTGGGAAGATCATTCCAGGCTAACCCCTCGCCCCCATTTTACAGTTGGGGGAACGGAGGTCCCAAAGAGAAGTAGGGATTTGTCCGAGGTCACATAGAGAGTTAATGGCAGAGGCGGGATTAGAAAGGAGGTCTCCTGACTTCCAGACTGGTGCTGTTGGCACTATCCCAGCTACACTGGGGAGGTGGGGGCGGGGGGACTCCAGAGCTTGCATATGGGTTATTAATAAGAGTTTACCCAATGGCTTTTATCTGGAGAAAACACTGCGGTCTCCTCCCACCCCCTCTCCCTCCTCCAAAACCAAACTCAACTCCCCTTCATACTCTTACACTGCTTCCTTCTTAACTCTTAAACGAAGGCATTGGGAGAGGACTCATTGCTATAGCAACATGTGACAAGTGGAAAGTCACTGGTTTTTATGGACAAAGAGAACGTACAAAGAGTCTTCCACAGCACCCAATGACCCATGGCATGGAATCACAGTTTGTTAGAGCTGGAAGGGAATCTAGAGATCTAGTACAAATTCTTTTTTTTTACAAATGGGGAAACTGAGGGCCAGGGACAGGAAAGGGTCCCAACACTTGTCTAGGAGGAGGGACTAGAACCGAGGTCTTTTTTTTTTTGTCTTGGGGGTAGGGGGCTCTTTCCACTACACCCCCACACTGCCTTCTCTGTCCATGCCTTTGTTCACCTAAGAAAGTTCAGTAAAGTGCAGAGAATATTGGAAGATCAAGCAGAGCCACTATTTTAAACATGGGTTCTTCCAGCCCAGGACCCATAGCTGCTGATGCAGAAAGTCGGGAGTTGGTGGTGGGTAAGGGAATGAGAATTAGAATTCGAGTAAGAGGTCCTAGGGTCCAATTCCTGCTGTAGACAAATCACAGCCTCTCTGGGCCTCAGTTTACTCATTTGTAAGATGAAAGAGTTGGACTAGGTGACCTCTGGGACCTCCTTTCAGCTCATCTCCTATGTGTACTGACTCCAGAACCTTCCCCATTCCATCCATTGCAAGACTGTTATTTTTTTTAATTAAATCATTGAATCCAGATTGATTTCTTGGGGTTGGCCTCTTTCTCTCTGAAGTGGAGTGCCAAGGTAGAGGAAAAACCCAAACAAAGTTAGAATCTGAAGAGTTCTCCTAAACAAGAACCCATTCTTTTCCCTCCCTCATGAGTAGTCATTGAGTCAGTGATGGAGAACTCTCTACTCCTTTCTACTTCTGGACTGTTTTGCTTTAGAATGGCGATCCTTGACGGGAAGGTTGCCTGTGAGACTTTCATTGTAGTTCTGTCTCTTCTACATGTCACAACCAACAGAGCTCCCTTACTATGTTTTACCTTCTTTCAGCTAGATCGTTCCTTTATTCTGTCTCATGGTAGCCTGGGTTTTAGTTTCCTTATCTGATGCCCTCAGACTTGTCGATGTTCTTTCTAAAATGTGGCACCCAGAACAGATCAAATTTCCAGGTAATAGTCTGAGCAGGAAGGGTTAGGAGCCCCTGTTCGGGACATTATGATTCCATCAGAGCAGCCTAAGAGCACAATGATGGTACATGTGACTCAGCTTGAATTTTAGCTGAAAACATGTCTTTTTCACATAAATTGTTGTCTAGGTGTGGTTTCCTCATCCTGCCCTTAGCATTTAGAACCAGAAGGCACCTCAGAGGTTTGTCCCAATTCCCTCATTTTACAGATGAGAAAACTGATGCCCAGAGAGGTGATTTAGCCAATATCACATACATATTAAGTATAAGAAACTTGGGACGCTTGACTTTTTAAACCTGAGTGTAGCACTTTACATTTATTACTATTAGATATAGACAATTATTTGTCCGTGTAGATTTTTTTTTGTCAGTCAACAAGCAGTTTACAACCATTTAAAAAAAACATATATGTGGAGTGTTGGAGACACAAAGAAAAAAAGAGACTAGTCCTTACTCTGAAGGAGCCCACAGTCTAATGGGGGAGAGAACATGCAAAAACAAGATGTATACAGGTTAAATTAGAGAGAATCAACAGAGGGAAGGCACTAGTATTAAGGGAGATCAGGAAAGGCTTCCTAAGAAGGTGGGATTTTAGATGAGAATTGACAGAATCTAGGAAGCAGAGATGAGGAGGAAAAAAGTTCCAGCCATGGGACAGCAAATGAAAATACATACATGAAAATATGCAAGAGTTGTGAGATGGTTTGTGTAATTCAAGGAACAGCAGAAAGGGCAGTACTTGGGGTGGGGGAGGGAGTATATGTAAGGAGCACAAAGACTGGAACAGTGGGAAGGGGATTTAAACAAAGGGTTTTATATTTGGTACTGGAGGTAATAGGGAGCCAGTAAAGGTGATTGACCAGGAGGGATGAGATGATCAGAATTTCACTTTTGGAACATCTGTTTGACAGCTAAGTGGAAGATGGACTGGGGTAAGAGATACTTGAGATAGGTAAACCAACCAGTAGGCTATTACATTATTCTAGGTGGAAGGTGATGAGGTCCTGAACCAGAGCAGGGGCAGTGTCAGAAGGGAGAAGGAGGCATATAATGATCAATGTTGCCAAGGTAGAAATGACAGGGCTAGCAATTGATTGGGGGAGAGAGGGGAATGGTGAGAGAGCAAGAGGGATTGAGAATAACACCTAAATTTTGAGCCCAGGTGACTGGGATGATGGTGATAACCTTGATAGAAATAGGAGAATTAGAAAAAGTGAAGGATTTGGGGATGGGGAAGATAATTTCAGTTCTAAACATGTTGAGGTTCTATGGGAAATCCATTTCAATCTTAAACATGTATGAAGTCTATGGGATAGCCAATTCAAAATGTCCAAAAGGCAGTGGGAGACATGAGACCAGAGGTCAGGAAAGAGGTTGATGTTGGACAAATAAATATGAGAATTACCTGCAGAGTTGATAGTTGAAATGATGGGAGCAGATGAGATCACCAAATAAAACTCTATAGATGTAGAAGAGAAGAGAACTCAGGACAGAGCCTTGGGGGCCACTCCATCCACTGTTCACCGGTGCGATCAAATGAAAGTCTAGCAAAGGAGACTGAGAAGAAATGGTCAGGTAGATAGGAGAACCAGCAGAGAAGAGTGCCTTGAAAATGTAGACAGAAGAGAGTATCAAGGTGAAGGAGGGTGATCTACGATGTCAAAGTCTGCAGAGATTTGAGGAAGGATGAATGAAGACTGAGAAAAAGTCATTGGATATGGCGATTGAGGATTCTTGGTAATTCTAGAGAGAGCAGTTTCAGTTGAGTGATGAAGTAGAAAGCCAGACTGTAGAGAGTTAAGAAGGGAGGATGAGAAAAGGGAAGAGGAGACATTAATTATGGATATCCTTCTCTAGGAGTCTGGCCAGAAAAGGGAGAAGAGTGATAGGACAATAGCTAGCAGGGATGCCATCCAGCATGGTACAGACCCCTCCCAATTAGCAACACTTAGTTAATTTTGAGCCGTTCACATAGTTTGGTTCCAAGAAATCAAAGTTTTACTGCAGTTCCCACTCTGTCACTGCCTGGACTATTTAGAGCCTCCTGACCTTCAGAACTCATGGATGAGAAGGCTTTTTAATGGGATGCCTTCCTTTCTTTCTTCAATGTCCTCCACACAACTGAGACCTGATCACTCCAAAATCTTCAGGCAAAGAGATATGGGAAAAAAAAAAGTGGGCATGCTGTGGTCCCTTCCATTCCCTGGCTCCGCATTCTAGCCAGAGTGTCTATAAACTGCTCATTACCATAGCCAATGTAGAACGTGAATTTCCAACCCTACCGCCAATTAGCATTTCTATGGCCTGAGGAATCCTTTCTGCATACTGAGTAATGGCTTTCTGGACCTGACAGGACATTTTTGTGGCCTCAGCTCTGTTTGTGACTAGCAGTTAGTCCTGTTCAGAAGGGCTGTGTTTGGAGCATTTTTTGGGGGGTTATCTACTCAAAACACCAGGGATCTAGTGAAGTGGAGGAGGGAGATCATTAAGGATAATAAATATGGCATTAGTGGAAAACGATTTCAAATCTGCCTTTTAACACTTCATAGTTGTGTGATCCAGAGCAAGCCACTTAACTTTTCTGAGCCTCAGTTTCCTCATCTGTAAAAGGAGTATAATAATAGCACCTACCTCTTATTGTTGTTCAGTCATGTCTGACTGACCCATTTGGGGGTCTTCTTAGCAAAGATGCTGGAGTGGTTTGTCATTTTCTTCTCCAGTTCATTTTATAGATGAGGAAACTAAGGCAACCAGGGTGAAGTGACTTGCCCAGGGTCACACAGCTGGAAAGTGTCTGAGGCCAGATTAGAACTGAGGAAGATGAGCTTTCCTGATTCCGGGCCCAGTGCTCTACTCACCGCACTATCTAGCTGCCACCACCTCCCTAGGGTCATATTTTTAGAACTGGAAGGGACTGTAGAATTCACGTGGTCATTTTAGAGATGAGGAAACAGATTAAGTGACTTGCTCAGGGTCACATAGGTAGAATCTGAACCCATGTTTTTGCCTTCAATTCCATCATTTTTTCTATTATTTTGTGTTGACTCTTAGGTCAACTCAAGTCAAGTTGGAATTATCAATGCAATAATCATTGATCAAGCTCCTACTATATACTCCCCCCAAAAGCCCCCAAAACTGACAGTCCCTACCCTCAAGGAACCTACATGAGGATGGCCTGAGATGAAATATATGAAGCTAAGACATTGTATAAATATTAGCTATCATTACTCTGAGTCGTTTTCCTGATGAAACTGTTGATGGGTAAGCAGGAGACTAGGTGGGGATTGCATTGGATAACACTCAGTGCCGGAGACAGGGAGGACCCTGAGATGGGCAACGTGCTCTGGTCAATGCCTTTGTGGGATACTCCCCAAACTCAAGCTTGAAGGGACCGTGTACTCCAACACCTTCATTTTACAAATGAGAAAACTGAGGGTTCCCGGGGTATAATGATTTTCCAGGAGATGAATTGTACCCAGATGCTCTATTAGCACATCAAATTCAGTGTGGCCAAATCTGAACTCATCATTTTAGCTAATAAACCTACTCTTCCTGCAAACCTTGTTATCTGGGTTGGTGACACCATCATCCTCTCAGGAAGCCAAGTTCATAACTTCAGAGACATCTAGTCTACCTACTACCTTTCTGTACCACTGTCTCCCCATTCCATCAATTACCCAGTCCAGCTAATTCTCCTTCTACTTCACATCTCCAACATCAGCTCCCTGATTGCCATTTACATTAATGGCATCAAACTCAAGTAGAAATGGGGCCACTAAATCATACAAAAGGATCCCTGACGGCTGCATGTTGACATATTAGCATTATCTAAACTCTGTTGTGGGGGCAGCTAGGTAATGCAGTGGATAGAGCACAGAGCATGGAGTCAGGAAGACCTGAATTCAAATCCAGTTTCAGACACTTTAAGTACTAGCTGTGTGTTGTTGGGCAAGTCATAGCCCTCTCCTTAGCCACGCCTCCTCTGGTCCCTCCAATATTTGCTTGGTTTCAGTTTCCTCATCTGTAAAATGAGCTGGTGAAAAAAATGGCAAATCACTCCAGTATCTTTGCTAAGAAAACCCTAAATGGGGTCACACAAAGTTACAAGTGAAACAAGTGAACAACCACAAATTCTCTATTGTGTTTTTATGTCCTTTCTCAAACATTTCCCAATTCCATTTTAATCTGGCTCCAAGTATATCTGACCCCAATCCTCCCCACACAGTGTATTTAACACATCCATTTTACATAGCTCATAGCTTGCTTCAAGCTCTTGTTACTTGTCAGCTGTACTATGGTAATAGCCTTCCAATTGGTCTCTCTAAGTCAGGTATTTCCCTGCTACAATCTATGCTCCACAGAGCTATGGAGTTAAAACACAGGCCTGAACCTTTCCCAGAACCATCAGTGTGGTTCTTTGCTGCCTTTAGAAAAACATGCAAATTCCTCACCCTGACATTTTAAGGCCCTTCACAATCTGGTGCCAGACTTTCATGCACCCTGAATTCCAGAAAAATGGACCTGCTAACTGTTCCCCATGTTCTCTCTCTTGCCTTTGTTAAAAAAATGTGGACTGTGTTTTTAATCGGTGGAGAGTTTCAGGTGAGGAATTCCCTCTACTAACAAATATCAACACCTCCTCTCCTGCTAAGTACAGTCTTGGAGAGTTTCTGGGGCACTGAGAGCATCTTGCCCAGTCAGTCCATAGCTCCATGTGTGTTGAACCCAGGGCTTCCTGATTCTGAGGCTAGCCATTCCCCCAGCACACCAGGCCACCAAACATCTTCTGTTTTTCAGAATCCTTCTCTTCTTTCGAGTTCAGCTAGACAGCCTTCTTCTTAGCCACGCCTCCTCTGGTGCCTCCAATATTTGCGCCTCTCCTGCCTCAATTTCCCCAGAGTGCTTTGCAAGATGTTTCCCTTGCTACTTCACTCTCTACTTTGTACATGGCTCACCTGTGTACATGCTGTGTCCCCCTGCGAAATGTTGGCTCCTTGAAGGTGGGGCCTGCCTTGAAGGGAACAGGCCCACGATAAGTGTTTGTCGAGCTTATAAGGGATAACTAAAGAAGGGGGGATGGTGAGCTGAGCCAGAGAAGAGAAGACTTGGGGAGAGGGGAAGAGAATTCCCTTTGAATAGATGGAGACACATTAAGTGGAAGAAGGAAAAGACTCAGCCCATGGCTTTCCTGAGGGCAGAGCTTAGAGCCTGGGGTGACAGTTACTGGGATCTCAATATAAGGACAATTGTCCAAATGACACGGTAGACTGCTGTCACCTTATGAGATAATGATGTTCATTATGTATTCAAGTAGAGGTCAGATGTGCAGCAGTCAAGAATGCTGAAGAAGGAATTTCTAAATCAGATCAGGGGCAGGGGTATTGATGAGGGGACCTTTATAAGTGACTTATCAGTGACATAGAGCACTGCCCCTGGAGTCAAGAAGACCTGAATTCAAATCTGGCCTCAGACACTCACTAGCTGTGAGACCCTGGGCAAGTCACTTAAATGCTGCCTGCCTCAGTTTCCTCCTCTGTAAAATGGGAACGATAATAGCACTCACCTACCTCATGAGGGTCAAAATCAAATGAGATAATATTTGTCACGCACTTAGCATGGTACTAGTAGGTGCTTAATAAATCATCTTCCTGTCTCCTTCCATTTCCCTTCCCTTCTAACTCTGAGATTTGGAGCTTCTGGTACTCAAGTGAGCTTTGGCATATACTTGTGTTCCTGTCCCTTCCTACAAGAGCACAAGGTCTTGCTAAGGCTGCTCTAACTCCTCCAGTAGGTGCCAAGGCTAGACCACTACTTGATCTCAGTAGTCTTCCTGCCTTCCTGTCTCCCCTAGTACCAGCCACAACAACGATATCACTTTAAGGTTGGCAAAAAAAGCACTTTACACCTATTTTATTACTTTATCCTCACAATGATCCTGGTAGGTAGATACCAGTATTATCTCCATTTTACAACTGAGGAAATTGAGGCAGACAGGTTAAGTGACTTGGGCAGGGTCACACAGCTAGTAGTAATACTAACGATAATAGTTAACATTTACTAGGCACCCACTATGTACCAAGCACGGTCCTAAGTGCTTTACAATTGTTAACTCATATGATCTTTACAACAGCCCTGTAAGATAGGGGCTATTATTATCAGCATTTTACAGATGAGGAAACTGAGACAAAAAGAGGTTAAAGTGGTTCACCCAGGGTCATGCAGCTAAATGATGGAGACTAGATTGGAACTTAGGTCTTCCTGACTCCAAGTCCAGTGTTCTATCCACTGAACCATCTAGCTGTTCCATGCCACAGAGATGGAGGGGGCAGGGAGGGGGAGAAACAGGAATGAAACAAGAAATTCCAGCTCAGGACACTGATGATATCCCCTAAACTTGCTTAACGGCCAGGGAGAGTCTATAAGCATGACGTTATAATTGTAGCCATGACATCAAAACTCTAACCATGATGTCATAAGCATAATCACAGCTCTGATAATATTCTAATTGTAGCCATGAGATAGCTATGACTGTAACATGGCTGTGGCATCTCTATAATAATGATGTCATAATTTTAATAACTGTAACCACAACATCATCATTATACTCTTGGCATCATAACTATGTCTGTGATATAATCATGACATCATAAATGTGATCATGATGTCACAATGGTGACCATGACATCATGACATATTGTAACATTGTAGCAATAATCAGATCAGGACATCTTTGTGGTTTTTCAAATTTCTTTTCTGTACATTATCACCTTGAACTTTCACGAAGAGTCTGAGAGGGAGAAAGAGTGGGTGCTGTAACTCTCATGGGATAGATGAGTAGAGAAGGAAAATGACTTGCCTAAGGTCACACAGCTCTGGCAGGGCCAGGACCTTGTTCATCTACTGAGCCTCTGCTATACCATACATGTTGCAGTATCACCTGAACCCTTTAAAACTATAATTCAGTGTTGAAAACTAAAAATAAATAAATAAATTAAAACAAAGTGTAGCTCAAAGAAGCATTTTTTTTATGTGATCTATTTCTGTTTGACTTTTCATAGAACAGATATTAAAAACTTCAAACACCCCATCTCTAGTTTGGGATTTCATGAGTCCTGTCTTGCTTCGGTCTTTCAGGATAATTGACATGGGAGCTCCTGGCTCATCTAATTTCTGAGATCCACCATAAGCTTCTCAGGCTGCTGAACCTCTATACCACTAAAGGGACCTTGCTCTTTTTTCTCTTGCAGTGATTCGAGCCAAAGTGTCTGGTGAAAAAGTGGTCCCAGCCAGTGATGACCCGGCTAACCCCCAGAAAATGATCCAATATGAAATCAAACAGATAAAGGTACAAGGGGAATGGCCAGAAATTCCCTTCCTTTTGGTTTTCTGCTAGGGATCCATGTTCTGGGAAGGGCTGGCACATGGAAGGAACAGAATGGACTCAGTCCTGGGGAACCCCAAGAGGACGCAATCAGGGTGCAAGGAGAGCTGCAGTGGTCAGCACATTACAACAGATCTAGATCAATAGTGTAACCTCATTTTACACTCAGAGAAACCGAGGCAAGAAGAATGACTTGCCCAAGGTCCCAGAGTGGGTCTGTGTATGATGGCACCACCTAATTGCCTTACTGGCACACAGTAAATGCTTAATAAATGCTTGTTTCCTTCCTTCCACATAGAGCATCTCCTATCATCTTCATAACAACCGTATGAAGTAGGTCATGTTTTCCCCATTTTATAGATAAAGGAATTGAAACTCAGGGAAGGGGAAATGACTTGTTTAAAGTCACCCAACATATGAATGGCAAATTAGGACCCAAATTTAAATCCTCAGAATCTAAGGCCAGAGATCCTTCAATATCTGTCTCAATTCAGTCAACATTCAATAAACATTCACTGAGTATCTTTTGTGTACAGATCCTTGTGTGTACAGCCTCAATTTATTTAAATCTATTTAAATTTTTAAACTTTATATGAAAAAAATTTAAAAAATTTTTAATTTATAATTTTTTAAAAAATTTACTTATTTACTTTTTGAGACTAGGGACCTTAAAACTTTCAAACTCATGCCACCCAAAATAGACACAGAGATAGGGAGACACATGCATACACATATATCTGCTAGTGCCACACACGTATATGCACACACATGACTTTTAGGTAGAATTGCTCTAACTTCTTATAATTGCCCAGTAAAGACTTTTAAGACTTTGTTTAATTTTTTGTAACTTTCATAAATTTGATTATACTTCTTGGAACTGACCACGTGGGCCAGATGACATCAGGTTAAGAGCCAAATTTGGGTTGTGAACTGGAGTCTTATTCTTAATCTAAAGACATTAGTGACTTAGTGATGACCTTAGTACAAATATTATACTGTAGGTTAGAACTCAGATCTGTGCCTGCAAAATACAAAAATCTGCTGCTATGTAGGGCAGACCCCTAGAAACTTGTAATGCATGGCTGCTTCGGTGATCTTTCTTAGCCATGACCAGCCTTCCACATCTGTAGCAAAGGAGGCTGCACACGTGACTCATCTGGAGTGGTGGGAAAGAAAGTCTTCTTTCCCAAAAATATCATCACTTGTCATTGTTTCCTGATATTCTACTGTTAGATAGTCATTCCTTTTGCTAAAGACATTGTCTCACTTTAAAACACAAATGACCTTGGCAAAGATTAAGCTTCCTAAGTTATTTATATCTTATTATCATGAGATTCTCATTTTCTTTCCTGAGAGGTTTAGGAAGGAGGATGAGGAAGGAAGAGAAGTGAAAATATAGGAGGCAATTCTAAAAACTGAGGTTAGGCTGTAGCAGTCTCTTCCTTATCCCCTTATAGCAGAGGTTCTTAACCTTTTTATGTCATGGACCCTTTTGCAATTTGGTGACGCTCATGGACTCCATCTCAGAATAATGCATAAAATAAAATATATATGATAAAGGAAGCCTATTATATTAAATATAGTTATTAAAATTTTAAAAAATTCATAGATCTGAGGTTAAAGATCTTTATTTAGAATCATCCTTGGAGGGAAGGGGTAAATAGAATACCTGTAACTCAGCTCTCTTCAAAGTTGTATCCCTGACCCTGCATCAGAGCCCTGAGAGTTCCTTCCCACCAACTGGAATGACCTGAGATTCTCTTTTCATGAAAATTGGCTTAGCTGGGCCTGTTGCACTCCCATGATTCCTACTGACCTTTCCAGTTGTTAGTGATGTAAAAGTGAGGCATTCATGCATGTATTTATTTTGCCATAAAATTTTTGTATCTTCTCACCCAAATTTGCTTTTCTGAATTTGTCTTGTAGATGTTTAAAGGGTTCGATAAGGTGAAGGATGTTCAGTATGTCTATACACCATTAGACTCCTCTCTGTGTGGGGTCAAGTTAGAAGCCAATAAGAAGAAGCAGTATCTCCTCACTGGTAAGTCACTCAGGTCAATGAAAAGGCAAAGCAAAGCCTCTCACTCTGTAGCTTGAGGCTTCTGGCTCCATGGGGTTGGACTGGTTCAATCAATCAATATCCATCAATAAGCATCATTAAGTGTTTACTGTGTTCCAGGCACTGTGTTAAATGCTGGAATGGTTGGGGCCCTCCAATCAATGCTCAGTTGGATTTTCTTTTGAACAGAAAGAACCTATTTCAGCGAGAGGCAAAATCATAGCATCTTATGGTTAGAAAGTCCACCCTTCTCTAGGAATGTCCTCTGTAGAATCTTTGATAAATGGCCATCTAATCTCCATTTGAACGCTGTTTTCGATGGTAAACTCACTATCTCCACAAGACAGTTTGTGTCATTGTTGGACAACTTATAACTGCCAGAAAATTCTCTTTTTATGTTAAAACAAAGTCTGCCTTCCTGTAAAACTTCTATCCGTTGATAGCAGTCCAATTCCACACACTGACCCTACAACTGTTTGGAGTTTGTGATTATTCTATCCTTGTCCCTGAATCTTCTCTTTTTCACACTGACCTACCCCAGGATCTCCAATCATTCCTTGGTTTTCAGTTCTTCTACCCTCCTTGTCTTCTTCTGGACCTGCTCCAGTTTGCCAATGTCTCTCTTACTGAACACAATATTCCATATAAGGTTCTGACCAGACCAGAAGTGGATAGAACCATTACTTCTGGACATTATTTAAATCTTTCATGGCCATCTATCTAATCTAGTTAAACCTCTCCCAAATCTTAGAATCACCTTTAAAGCAGGCTTATTCAGTCTTTGCTGTCATACCATTTGATGGTAAGATCCCACCATGCTATTATTGGCCAACCATCAAAAAGCATTTGATTCATTACATTGGAATATCATCTTAAAGACTCTCTTCCAACAAGATACCTCTGTGTGCACAAATCACAACCAAAACCAAGATTCCTAGGGTGATGTAACAACACAAAAAAACCTTATTCAGTGAGTTTCTGGTGATCAGTATCAGGTGAGATATGAAACAGAGAGAGGTATTTTCACCCAAAGGTGTTCACCACCATCATGGTAGAGATCCAGCAATAAGTCCAAATGGAATAGAGTTGGATCCTCTGGGTGCTTGGGTGTTTGGGTATGACATTGTTCTGATGGCATCATGTTCTAGAAGCCTGAAGAACCTCCTAATGAGATCTATAATCACTCCAAAAGAGTTTGACCTTACATTCAAAGACAAGAAACTAAGAGGATGAAGAATGTCCAGTATCTAAGATAATGATAATGGATAGAAAACCTATGGAGCTCATTCACCTTTGTATATGTGTGTGTATACAGTAAATATGTGTATATATATAAAATATGTATATATAATTATATAAAATATATGCACACATATGTGTATGTATAGGTGTATATAGTTTGATATATACAACTTATATATATAAACATAATATCATGCAATATGAATGTATATATACACATATATACATAATGTGTATAGGGACTATATAGTCCCTATTACGGTCAGGAATTCCTGAGTTCTAAACTTGCCTCACAAACTTCTTCGCTGCATAACCTTGGTCAAGTCACTTAACCTCTATTTGCCTCAATTTTATTATCTACGAAATGAGGGGTAATAATAATCACCTACCTCCCAAGGTTGTTGGGAAGATAAAATGAGATCATATTTGTAAAATGTAAGTAAAGTGCTCTATAAACACTAGCAGAAGAAGAAACCTGGTATTAATGGCCTACTTTGGATCTGCAGGTTTCCAGAGAGTAGAGGTGGTGGTGAATCCACACTGTCATCTGCCTTGGGTCATTTGTGTATTATTTGCCCCAAACCAGGATTTGATAGGATTCAGTCCCTTAAGGATCTGCAGAACCAGGGAGGCCGTGAGGCTGTGCAGAATGAAGAAATGAAATCTCCAATTCTGGGCCTGTGTCTTTGACCTTGGACAAATCAATCGGTTTTCATGGGTTGTTATTTATCTATAAAACAGAATTAGATCATCTCTAAGTCTTCTTCCCAGCCTCAGTTTTCTGATCTGTGAATCACTCTGTGTTCAGCACTATGCTAGGCACTGAGGGTGAGGACAGAAGGTATACAGGACATAAATAACCACTGCCCTCTAGAAATGTACTGCCTAGTTATGGACATGAGGCACATGCATGCGAGTGATGTGGTGGTTGGCTAATGACTTTCTCTCCTTCCTGCAGGTCAGATTCAAGAGAATGGCAAAGTATTCATTAATATGTGTAATTACATAGAGCCCTGGGACGACCTGTCCTTGTCACAGAAAAAGAGTCTGAATCATCGTTACAACATTGACTGTAGCTGCAAGGTCAGTGGGAACAAAGGGTCATGGGGCAGGGAGAAGGGAAGGCTGGGTCTGTAGAGGATGATTCTGCTCATAGATCCCCCCACAGGGGTTAGAAGATAGGAAATCCAGGATCAGAGAACAACAGAGCTAAAATTATTCCCCTTTCATTCATGAGTAACTGAGGTTCAGAGAAATTGCCTGCCCAAGGTTAAAAGTGGGCAATGACCACTTTTAGGATCAGGGTACTCCGACATGTATATGTATATGTGTGTATGCATACATATACACACATATATGTACTTTAATTCCTACATGGTCTTACTTAACTTATCTGAGCATTACTTTTGTCATCTGTAAAATAGGGTCAAAGTAGATGACCCTTGAATCTTTGAGCCCAAGGTGGTGCAGAGGCTTTCTTTAGAAGTTACATTCTCTGCTCCAAGGGACACTGGCCAAGGAACATAGTGTGAAAGATTCCTACTGAGATCTTTTATTTCCTTCAACAGAGGAAGCAAAAGAAAAAGTTTACAAAGTGTATTTTGCAAGCTAGCCAAGGAAAGAGTAGGAGAAAAGAGAAAATAAGAATCCTTTGCAGTTGGGAGACAGAAGATACTAGTTCTGAATCATGTTCTGCTAAGAACTCATTCTGCCTAGGCTATGTCGAGTAACTTCCATGAGCCTCAGCTTCCTCAGATGTAAAATGAGGAGATGAAACCTGCAGCTATATAGTGCAATGGATAGAGCACTGGGTCTGGAGTCAGAAGAACCAGAATTCAATTCTATCCCTACCCATTTTCTAGCTGTATGACCCTAGACAAGTCACTTAACCCCTATTTGCCTCAGTTTCCTAAAATAGGGATGATAATAGCCCTTACCTCCCAAGGTTGTGAGGATCAAATATAATAAGATGTTATTATTATTTATAATAATTATAAAGCTCTTAGCACAGTTCCTGGCATGTAATAGGCACTATATATATATATGTTAGCTGTTGTTATTATCTTTAAGGTCCCTTCCATGTCTAAGATTACTTTATTCAGAGATTCTTGAGTTTAAACATATTCTCATAGATTCACAGATCCAGAGACCATCCTCTGGATGAGGCAACCCCTCTTTTTATACACCTGAGTAACTTGAGGCCCAGAGAGACTTAGTGACTTACCCAAGGTCACATAGGTGATTATCATCAGAGTCAGGATTTAAACCCAGGTCCTTTGACTCAGAAAGTCAGTGAATGTTCTATAATACCACCTGACCCCTCATGTTCTGTTCTGTTTAGATCATCACCTGCTACTCTGTGCCTTGCTCTGTCTCGGCCCCCAATGAGTGTCTCTGGACAGACTGGCTGATTGAGCGGAAACTCTATGGGCATCAGGCCCAGCATTATGCTTGTGTTAAGCGCAGTGATGGAAGTTGTGGCTGGTACCGGGCTGGCCTCCCCCCTGAGAAGGACTTCATTGATATCAGTGAGCCCTAGAGAGAAGCATTACCACACACTCAGCCCCAGCCCCTGAGTGGCCTGGAGGCCAGATCCATCCATCCATCCATCCAACCATCCTTCCATCCATCCATCCATCCATCCATCCATCCATCCATCCATCCATCCATCCACTCATCTGTCCATCTGTCCATCCCTGCACAGCTTTCCACTGCTTAACGTAGCTGTCAACTTCATGGAAGGTACCAATGTATGTGGAACCAGCGGCTGGGTGAGAAGAGGGTTCACACTCTTGGCGGTGGCTGTTTGAGAACGTCAGTCAGACTTGGGCTCCAGAGTCCCTCTCTGTGTTGGGAAAAACAGGGCCGTCCCAGCCAAAGGGCCATCGGCCTATTCCCTCTGCTTTAGTTTGTTTCTGTTACTGAGCAGGTTCTGAAAAAAGGACTCCCACATAACGATGAATCAATCTTTCTGATTGGGCTGGGGCTTGTTTCTGTCCCGCCCCAAAAACAAAATGTTGAAACACGAACAAAAGTGTTTTCCATGTCTGGAGCAGACATACAGCATGTGCACAAATTATTAATAGCCCTATGTTGTACAAAGGTAACCACTGTGGTCAAGGCAAGTGGAATGGGTTGATTTGGGGGAATGATTAAAAAGCATCTTGTACCCTTGGTGTGTGTGGAGGTCTTTTCTCAATTCATGTCTCCTAGCAAGGCCTGGACAGAACCAGCTGTTGCTTGCTGATATGGGATAATTAACGGTGGGCTGGGGTGCCCTGGGAATCCCCTACTTCCACCCAATGCCAAAATTCTTTCTTTAACATCCATGACTGATGGACTGCCAGCTTGTGCTCCAAGATTCCAAGACAGTCCAAGTCTACTAATTGTCAGAAAGAGCTTTTATATATTAAACCAGCCTGGGTTTCCCAGTAACTTTCACCCTCTGGAGTTTGTTGGACCCTCTGAAGCACTTCAGAAGTCCAGCCCTTCAATCTGAAAACCTTAATGCTCCTATAATCCCTTCAAACATTTCCTCACATAATAGACTTCCCTCTCCACCACATTCCCATAAAAATAGGCTTCCATGTACTTGCAGGTGCCTACATTTCTACCATTTGAGCTTCCTTCTCTTAGCATAACCCAGGGAATCTTAATCTTTCTTCTTTTATAGACCCCTTTGATAGTCTGGGGAAGCCTATGGTCTCCCTCCTCAGAATCATGCTTTTAAGTACAATAAAATAAAACAAGAGGGGAGTATAAAGGAAAGCAATTCCACTAAAATAAAGCTATATTAAAGTATACTTAAACTAAGTTCACAGACCTCCAGTTAAAACCCTGGAATCCAAACAAAGGCCGCTGCTCACTGTTAAAATGCAAATGTTGCCACTGCCCCAGAAGGTGCATCCAAATCCTCTCTTTCTGGAGAGGGGTGGATATCCAGACTTGTGATTTCGTAAATGTAGGGAACCCCCAGTTAGGAAATTTACCCTGCCAATGCGGATTAGTTACTGTTTTATTTCTTAGGGTCTGAGAGAATTGCTGGGGAGGAGAGGATGCACTGAGGGACCAAGGGACTTGCCCAAGGTCTCACAATCATAGGCAGGAATTAACTTGAATCCAGGTTCCCCTGACATTAAGGCAGGCTGGCTGTTCACTGCATCAGGATGCTTCTCCTACTGGAATCTCCTATGTATTCATTAGAATAGAGAGAGAGCAGATTTTGACAGTAAGGAAGGGAACCATAAGGTGATTTGATACCAGCTGAGTGGGTGGAAGGGGAGAGGGATGAACAAGCAGTGAATGGCATTGAAGGAAGAAAAAACACTGAAAGGTGAGGTTGGCTGTCCTAAAGACAAACTCTGCTGGTTTCATCATTTTTCCAAGGGTAAACCCTGTGTGGTGGTTATAGGCACAGGGTGTCCCAAATGACTTCATGCAAGATTACACCTGCGTGAAGACTTTTGGGAGGCTTGCAGATAGGAGCCGTTAAAAAAAAGCTCATAATTAGTATTGGCAATGACTTATCCAAGTTTTACGTAGTTCAGTGGATAGAGATAGATAGATGACAGATACATACGTACATAGATGATAGATAGATAATAGATAGCTAGATAGAAAAAATGGAGATAGATTGCTAGACAGACAGACTGATAGACAGATACACACATACATACGTGACTATGACAGGCTTCTACCTCTACCCTCAACCTGACCAGAGAACACAACTCTCTGACATCCTCTCCAAAGGTCTGTTCACTCTATTACATACTACCTGTGTGACAATCGCTTCAGTTTTCTGTGTCTTGGTTTCCTCATCTATAAAATCAGTGAGTTGCACTCATTGGCCTCTGAGGTCTCCTCCAGTTCTAAATCTATACTCCTCCAAAAAGGAAAAGACCTTGTACCCACCGTCTTTCTCTTTCTTTGGAGGCAATGATGGTCAGGGTCACACAGCTACTAAGTGTCTGAGGCCAAATTTGAACTCATATCCTCCTGACTCCAGGGCTGGTGCTCTATCCACTGCACCACCTCGCTGCCCCATGCTCACTATCTTTTTAAGTTATCAGGGATAGGAACTAAAACTTTTCAGGATTCCCCAACCAGCCATCACCTAACTCTCCATAGGGCTTGGCAGACAGACAAGGCAGATGTTTCTGCTTTATTTTGTTTCAGGGAGTCTTGTGTTTTTGAAGTGTGTATGTTTTTATTTCTCTCTCCCATTTGAGAAGTTCCATTTACCACTGAGAAGAGAGGGGTGTAGGTGAAATGTGTGTATGTGTGTGTGTGTGTGTGTGTGTGTTTCCTGGGGGAGATTACTCCATTTCACAGGCTCGGTGTGTTCTCTTTTTGGAGCACCGCAAAGAGCAGAAAGGGAAGATAGAGGCCTCTGACCCTGGAGCTCCTGGCTGGGAGCGGCTTAGTCCCTCCGTATCTAATAAGCCTCAGGTAGGGAAGACGAGGGTCCTGGGCATAGATCACTGGAATCCGAAATAGGTCAGGACCTCATTCTGGTCTTTTTAAAGACTCAGATTTTGAATTAACTGGATTCTGACTTTGCTAGAAGTAGCTCTGGCCCCTTGAGACAGTTCAATGAGATGAACAATGTCCTTCAGAATAGTGACTTGTTTTAAGTTGAGCATTGGGCACTGAAATATCAGAAAGATGAGAAATCTGGGGAGTCCTTCCACTTATCACCCCCCCCCCCCGCCAGATTCAGAGTCATCATTCCTCTTCATGGAGCACACTCAAATTGGCAAAGCTCTTTGCGTACATTAACTCTTCAGCATTGGCACCCCTATGAGGAAGCTACCCAAATGCATCTGCGATTCCCCCTTGTTTGGATATTCCTTCTGATACCATGGATGCTTTGTGAGGGCAGGTACCATAGCTAGGCGCAGAGAGGCTCTTCCTTGGAAATTGGGCTACTTGGTGTTCAATTTTTTGGCCATGGCAATCCATGAGAAAAAGAAAAATAGTAAGTGTTCCTCAGTCCTGGGTATCAGCAGCCCTGTGTTTGGCGGGGTCAGAGGAAGTAAGAATCAGTTTTTAGGCCATCTATAAACTTGAACTTGGCTGTCGGTACTCTAAAATGGGAGTCTTGTCTGTTGAACAATGAGTAGAGATGCTGCTGGAGGAGCTGACTGGTATAAATGAAACATGAAGTATCTGAAGTCACAAGATAAAGGCAGAATGTTAACCCATCTTTTGTCTCCAAAGTCAGTTCTTTTTCCATCACATCACACTGCTTCTCTTGGGATGTCAAAGAAAGGAGTTGATCTTTTTCACAGGTTGGTAATGCAGGTATTATTGTTCCAATTTTATGGATGACAGATCTGAGGCTGAGGGTGATAAAAGTTATTTGCCCATGCTCACATAAGTAGCAAGTGAACTCAGGTCTTCTTGACCCTAAGTTCAGCAGTCTATCCACCATTCCATACTAAATTCCAAGAGGCAGAAGTAGGGTATACAATGATAGGATGACTGTAATACCTTTAATTCCTTTGCTAACTTGAAGTCTGAGCAGGTCATTCTCAGAAATATTCATGCGACCAGGAAACAGAGAAGCAGCAATAAGCTGGATTTATTAATATTGTAGTCAACATACATCTTCAGTGACCCAATACAAAGTATTCCTCAGTGCACTACTTAGGGACTCAAAACAATCAGTTTCCTCTGTTTTCTCCACACATCCCAACCCATATTCAAAACTCAAGAGTTGATATCACATAAATCCCTTTCCCTTATTCACAAAGTCTCCTTTAAATCTGCCTGGCCCAAAAGAAGGAAAGAGATCAGAATCTTGACATATTATTTTTTTTAAGTTGTTGACCCCTGTTAAAGAGTATCAAAACTCTTACAAGGATGCAGGCATGCCCAGAGACAAGACTTTTCAGGAGGCCTTCTAGCCCTTGAAATGAAAGGGGAAGAAAAGAGAAGGAACCAGTGGTAAGGGTATGGTACCAAATCAAGTAACCTGGGTTAACTCTTCAGATTGTCTCTGTGATCTTGGGTGATTTAATTCTTTTCTCCAGGCCTTAGTTTCCCTCACTAGAAAAAAAAGGAGGGGATTCTGAACTAGATGATCTCTAAGGCCCTTCCAACTCTAAAACTCTCTGTTCTAATGTCCTTCCAAGATCTAACATTCTATCCTGTGAATTCTGGGACTTGGGCAATATGTCTGCTTCCCACTATTGTCTTAAAGGCACTTGCTGACTACACAGAGCCAGTACAGAAACACCATGCACCTATTCTCTGACTCTGAAAATGGAGAGAAAGGGAATAGAGTTGAGGGGAAGGAGAAAAGAATTTGAACACACAGTTGTCATGAAGAAAAAGTCTAGATTCAGTCTAGATAACAGCATTAGAAGAGGTGATCCAGTTCAACTACTTTATTCTACAAATGAAGGAACTCATCTGAGACCCAGAGAAGGGGGAGCAATTTGCCCCAGATCATGAAAGAGCAAGTGGTAAAGTGAAGATTTGGACCCAAATCTTCTGATTCCAGATCCAGTCAGGGTTTTATTCCAAGGTCACATTTCTACCAAGTCATCCTGCACCCTTCCCTTTTGTGAATCCTAGGGTAGCCTCATGGAAGGACAGTCTAGGGGAAGTGGGAGGTGACCAGAAGAATCAGATACATAGTCATTGTGCAATAAGGATGTCATCTTACATTTATTGAGTGATGAAGAACCGTTTTGCTTTATTCTTTGTAGCACAACGTCTTGTACTTAGAGACGTAGGGACTGAACCTGTGAGTTTACTGGTATAAGGAACTCCTAAATGAGGAAATTCCCTCTACTAGTGCAGGTTGATACCTCCTCTACAACTTGATACCTTAGAGAGTTGCTTCAAACACTGGTAAATGACTTGCCCAGAGACATATAGCTAGTAAGTGTCTGAGGCTGGATTTGAATTCAGGTCTCCCTGACTCCAGGCCCAGCACTCTATCTGCTGCACCACCTAATTGCCTAGTTGCTGTATAATATTTGACAAGTTGTTTAAACTCACTGAACCTCAGTTTCCTCATCTGTTGGATGAAGATAATAATAGTATTATAAATAAAGCAGTAGATATTTACGATATCATTTTATTTGATATTTAGGATCACTTTGTGAGGTGGATATTATCATTGCCATTTGACATATTGAAAAATTGAATGATGATGCAATTTTGTTAATGCAACACCTGCAAGAGAACCCAAGTCTTCCAGGTATAAGTCCAGGTATAAGATATAAGGTATAAGATTCCTGAGTCTATCTGTTCAACTTCATCCATTCATTTAATAAATATTTATTGAATACCTACTAAGTGCCTGTGCTAGATACAGGAGACTTCCCCCCCTCAAAGAAAAGACAGCTTCCTGAAGGAGTTTACATTCTCTGATAATGTGTTCTCTCCCTTCTGCCTCATGTCACCTCGGCCTATTGATGTCAGAAGACAGTTAACTAAAGCTAAGAATCTAAAGCAATTCGGTTTTATGCCTTTCTTTCCCCCAACCTGAATTCAGTTCATTGCCAAAGGAGTCATTTGCGCCTCAAGTACACTTACAACCCTCCATCTCCACCCTCAAGCCAGGGGCCTTCCCCACCACTTACCATCTCCTTGTGGTTGGCGTAGAATGTCTGTTCAATGAGAGGAAATTTCTCTCCTCCAAGATTCTTGTAGATAGCCACCAGTTGGGCGAACTGCAAAAGAAGACAAAACATGTAAAACCACTGGGGAGAAGGGCACACCTGGAATTTGAGTCCTAGTTCCAGGCTCAATAGCTTAGTCCCAGCTGATCTGAAGATCAGTCAGCCAATCAACAAATATTTATTGCGGGTCTGCTATGTAGAGGGAACTCATTCTAGGTCCCAGGGATATGAAGGTGTAATAAAACACAGGGTTTGTTGTTTTTTAGTCATGTCTGACTCTTCATGACCCCATTTTTGGGGTTTTCTTGCCAAAGATACTAGAGTAGTTTGTCATTTCCTTCCCTAGTGCATTTTACAAATGAGGAAACTGAGGCAGACAGGATTAAGTGTCTCAAGCCGGATTTGAACTCAGGGAGCCAAGTCTTCCTGACCTCAGACCTGGTGCTCTATCCACTACCTACCTAGCTGCCAATAAGACAGGATCCCTGTTCTTCAAGAGCTTACCATTCAGTAGGAAGATTAATGTATGAAAAAAATTAATGAAGTCAGTTGGCCAACCAGCAAATGTTTATTAAGCTTTATTCCAGGCATTGTACTAAGTACCTGGGATACAAGGAAAGGCAAAAAACATAACCCCTACCTCAAGGAGCTCACCTTTTAAAAACATATATATTACGTACATATATACATACAGAATAGAGATAAATGCAGATAGATGGCAGTGGAGGAGAAGGGGAAAGCCCCCCATGCAGAAGATAGGCTTTGAGCTGAGTCTTGAAGGAAAGCAGTAGGTGGAGATGAGGAGAGACAGCATTCTAAGCATGGCAGATAGCCAGTGCAAAGGGGCAGAGATGAGGGATTGAATGTGGTGTTCAAGGGACGTGAAGAAGGCTAATGTCACTGGCTCATAGAGTATGTGTACAGGATTAAAGAGCGAAAGAGCCAGGCTGGGAAGGGCTTTGATAGCTAAACAGATGATTTTCTACTGGATCCTGGAGGTGACAGAGAGTCACTGGAGTTTATTGAATAGGTGGTGTCATGGTCAGACCTGTATGTTAGGAAAATTATTTGGCTATGATACAAGGTAAGTAAATGCTATGTGTCCAGTTCAAATCCAGTAAGTATTTATTAAGTCCCAGGCACTAGGAAAATAAAGACAAAAAAAAGGCAGGGGGGAGTTTATATTCAGGGTGGGGGAACAACACACACGCTTATAAGTAAGCATATGAAGGCTATCGCCGATACAGAATTATAGAGGTAGGAAGGGATGTTAGATAAGATATCGTCTGGTTCAATCTCTCACATTTCAGGAGATAGAGGCCCAGAGATATGTAGTGATTTATTCCAAATCACCCAAGTCCTAAGGGGCAGAGACTTTAAATCCAGCACCACAGACATGAAAGACTCTGAGATCAGAGGGGGAAGACGTTAGTGTAAGGCAAGGTGAGTAAGGCAGTTAATGAAGGATTTATGTGGGATTCTGAAGAATGGGTAGATTTGGAGAGGGAAGAGTGAATAGGCCATTCTGGTCAACCACCAAGTCCTGGCAAGTCTTTCATGATGTTCCTCCTCTCTGTCCTCTCCTTTTCACTCCTACCACCATCACAAGATGGGGACAGCTAGGTGGTACAGTGGATAGAGCACCAGTGCAGGAGTCAGGAGGACCTGAGTTCAAATCTCACCTCCAACACTTGACACTCACTAGCTGTGTGACCTTGGGCAAGTCACTTAACCCCAGTTGCCTCATCCTGGGTCATCTCCAGTCATCCTGATGAATATCTGGTCACTGGATTCAGATAGCTCTGGAGAAGAAGTGAGGCTGGTGGCCTGCACAGCCCTCCCTCACTCAAAACAAAGTCAAGTGAAAGTTATGTCATTATTTTTCTGATGGCATGGTCTTCTTCGGCAACAAAGGACGAACATGCACCATCACAAGATCCACTTTCAACAGTTTCCTTGTTGGATTTCCTGCTTCTAACCTCTCCACACCCCGATCCACCAGGCACACAACACACTAGGTCCCCCAACCTCAAATCCAGGGTTTTTTCCTATTGTACCATGCTGAAGGAACAAGGTACTTCTCCATAATGTCACTGTTTAACAACACCATTTGACACAAATGTTCAAAAAAGAAAAGTTTGCCTTCAGTACTCCTTTTTCTCTCTCTTTCTACCATCCCTCTTCCTCCTCATCAAAGTCCTATGCTACAGCCAGGACTCCACTGATCTTTTTCTTGCCCACGGCCTCCCAGTGTGAGAACTCAGCTGGTACAACATACCCTTCGCTTCCCATAGCTGTCTCTGCACCCAAACCTCCTCACACTGAGGCAATCGAACCCCTTAACCAAAATACATGTGTCCAGAAGGGCCCCAGGGAATAACCCTAATGATGGGAATTTCAGGCAGCCTGTCAGAACAGCATTTCGCAAAAATGTGGCAAAGTGCATGATGCGAAGTAGCAGGAAATTGGCTTTGCGGGAGAGATGAGATGCCAGTGAGGAACTTAGGCATGGGCTCTGGGTGGGCAGGGAGACAACAGGGTGGGATACATTCTTCTTGTGTTCTTCAGATTAGAGTAGCTCAGCTTCCACGACCCTATTTCTTATTCCAGGGTTTTGGGAACGTTTGAAAGGGACTATAGTTATATAACGGGAGAAATGGGAAGTTGCCTTCCCAAGTCAGCCTTGTGCCCGCCGCTAGTGATCTCTGACCCCTCGGCCTCCTTTTGCCCCTTGCAGCAGGCAGTATGGACAGAGGAAAGAAACTGGGACAATCCGTGCCAAGGTCAACAGTGAAAAGAAGAGCCAGCGCTCCTTGAATTTGTCCACTCCCATTAACAGGAAGAAGAAAACATGTGAAATGGTGTTAGTGCAGGAGCTTAGCATGGCTAACCAGAGAACTTGGTGTCCATCCAGCCTTCCCTGCTGTTCCAATTCAGTGCCAAAGGCAATACTATGAGATTATGAATGTGAGACTGAACTCTCACCCAATCCCAGGCATGGCACATTACAGGGCATAGAGCTTCTTGGGATGCCTGCTCCAGGGACCCTGACCTGGCACAGGCCTGGAACAGGTGGAAGAGGAACGAATTGGCTTACGTTGCTGCATTCCAGTCTCCTTTCCTCTGACAGGAGGCACACAGCCCCTTAAAGAGATGCCCAGGATTCACAAAAAATGCCATAATAACTAGAACGACATGTTGAGGGGAAAAGGGAAGCAAGGAGAGAGCAGCAGCCCTAAATGCACACAAGAGAGATTCAAAACCAAATCAAACCAAACCACCTTCTTTTCTGTGCCTGGAGCTGTGAAAGGAGCTCAGTCTTGGGAAACCCGGGGGTGGGGTAGAGAAGGAGGCCAGAGGGCAGCTGAGCAAGGCAAGGGGCAGAGGGCAGCCTGGGGAAGGGCCAAGACTCCCAAGGGAGAAGGGAGGGTGGGAAGAAGCCAGTACATAGACCTTGTGCATTTGGGGATGTCTCTGACTGCTCTGATTAACTTCATATGCAGGCTTGTACACCCTTAGCACTAGAGAGACCTGAGTGATCAAGGATGAAAAGATTCAGAGTCAGAAGGGATCTTAGAGGACCTCTGGTCCTGCCCCTTCAAGTTACAAAAGAGAAAACTGGGGTACAGAGAGGAGAAGTTTCATGCCCAAGGTCACACAGGGTTTTAGTGCCAGAGAGTCACAGAGTAACACTTGTCACAGTAATAATAGCAGTAACATTTCTTTATATTTATTTGTATAGCAATCTGAGGTTTCCAAAGTGTCTTTCATATATTGTATGCTGTTAATAATCCTGCTAGGTGGGCTCAGCAGGCACTATTACTCCCATTTTACAGATGAGGAAGCTGAGGCCCAGGGTAATTCAGTGACTTGAACAAGGTCATACAGATCATAAGTAGCAAAGCTGGGATTTCTACCCAAGTCTATTGGTCTGCTGATTTCAAATCCAAGGTTCTTTCTCCCATTCTGTCATGGGAAAGGACTAAAAAAAAAACCAAAAAAACCCCCCCAAAACCAAAAAACTAAACCCATTCCATATAGTTAAATACTAGTTTCTGCAATCTTATTGCAACTGGATGAGAATAATATCATGACCCCTCCAGTGTAGTATGGTAGAAGCCTGGACTAGTGTCAGGAAAACTGGGGTTTTGGACTCAACTGGGTAACATGTGGCCACTGACCAGTATTTCTGGCCCTCTGTTCCGGCATCGGTGAAATAAAGGGGGTACATCTAAATGATCTCTAAGCACATTCTAATTTGAACCCTAAAAACAGGCAAATGAGATTGAAATTAGTTTATATTGGATTAAGATCTTGCCCTCTGGAGGTCTCAACCAGAGGAGGAAGGAGGCAGGACATTTTGAGAACTTGGCTCCCTGCAAAATGTATCAAATAACAAGTTATTTATTAAGAATCTACTGTGTGATGGGCATAAATGTTAGGGGTATAAGACACAAATGAAACTATCCCTGCCCTCATTCAGATTATGTTGTATTCAAGACCAAGAGGTTCAAGAACATCATCCTGAAAAGATGCCTGGCAGAGTCCATCTGTTATGATGGAAGCTCCCCAGGAGAACATAAGCTCCCTGAAGGCAGAGAATGCTTTTCGTGTTTGTGTGCTCCCAGCGTCTAGCACAGTGCCTTGCGCATACTAAGTGCTTAATCAATATCTGTTGGATTGGATTGAACATCCATCCATCCATCCATTTATCCATCTCTACATTTGTCTAATCCTTATCAACCATTATGGACTGAGGGAGATCCTTCTTTTTTTTTCCTCTTCTCTTTCTTTCATTCCTCATATCCAGTCAGTTGCAAGTATTATCAGTTTTACCTCCCACACAGCTATCAAACTCTGTCCCCTTCTCTCCACTCACATGGTCACCACCCTATTCCTTACCACTTTTTGCAAAGACTATGGTAATAACTTTCTAATCAATCCTTCCAATCTCTCTCCTTTCTAATGCATTCTCCATCTTGGGGCAAGACAAGAAGAAGGGGAGAGAAGAATTTATTAAGCTCCTACTATGTTCCAGGTGGATAGTGGATAGAGTTCTGGGTCTGAAGTCAGCTGTATCCACTGTGCCACCTAGTTACCTGAATACAAGTGTAATCTGTGTTTAAAAATCCTTTCCTAAAGGGGGTAGGGTGGCAGTTACTGTCTTGAAAGAAGAAAAACAACTGAAAGACACTGTTTTAATCATCATTCTATGAGGTGCTTCTCCCTTTGGAGTCAAGGAGAATGTCTGAATTTAAAATTGTTCTATGAGGATCTAAGAAAGAAATTACAGAGCAGACAGAGTTAAAGAAGGTGATAAGAAACATCTTTGTTAGAACTATCTGAACTGTTATTTTTATGAAGAAACAGAAAATTTATGAAGGATAAGTCTTTGGAGAGACTAATGAAAGGGAAGGTTTAAGAAAAAAATGAGACTTCTGTCCTGGTCGGAGAGAGATTAGAGGAGACACAGAAAAAAGATGGAAAGGTCTTATCTCTTTATGGAACCCGTATGACCTTTATATTGCGGAAAGAGTTAATAAGAAGAGACTTTGTTAACTTGAGTGAAATGAATGATGGGATTGTATTTCCAGAAGCAGGAAGAGATCAATTGCCATTTTTGTGGTGGTCAATGATAATGCTTTCTCACAGCTAAAATACTGCAAATATTTGTCTTTGTTTTATCATGGATTTCATTGGTAATACAATATATTTTCTTTATTTCTAGGAGATAAAAGTACTAAAAAAGGAGATTTCTTCATTTTATTAAGATAATATTACAGTATAATAATACAAGAAAAAAATATTATTTTTATGAACTATGGTGAAGGCTCTGAGCTTAATTGATTAGCTGATTAATTAAATGTTTGTTAACTCATAAGGAAATATGCAAATACACCCTTGGATTGCCCTAGAGCTTGGACCGATAAGATTAAATATAGGAATAAGTCAAGGAGCACGTGTGCTCTTATGTAACTCTGTTACATGAGAAGGTAATTTGCGGGGGTGGGGGGAGAATACTAATAGCTTGTGTTTGAATTAAGCTTTGAAGGAAATCTGAAATTCTAAGAGGTTGTAATGAAGAGTCAGGGCATTCCAAGAATAGGAAACTGCCTGGGCAAAGACATGGTGGTGGGAGATCTTATGCCATGTACTGGCAATGGCAAGTTGGTCAGTTTAGTGAGACCATGGAGGAGATCAAAGTGCAATAAGCCTAGAAAAGTAAGACTTTACACATCAAATGGGGGAGTTTGCATTTTATCCCAGAAACAATATTAAGTCATTGACAACTGTCAGTAGGAGTAACAGAGTCAAACCTGTGCTTTAGGAAGGAAACATTTATTACGTACCTACTTTGTGCCAGGCACTGTGCTAAATGCTTTACAAATATCTCACTTGATCCTTACAACAAGGAAGTAGCTGCTACTTATAGCCTCCATTTTACAGTGGAGGAAACTGAGGCAGACAGTGTCACACAGCTAGCAAGTGTCTGAGGCTGAATTTGAACTCGTCTCCCTGACTCCCAACATAGCACTTTATCCACTGTACCCCCTAGCTGCCTCCATCCATCTCTTAGCTAACTTAGACCCAAATCTTCTTCGGAACTCTCTCCACTCCATCACACAGCCTCCTTGTTTCATCCCTTGCTCTTTCAGTGCTCCCCACACACTCTCTGGGACACAGAAGGGCTGAGGGGTTCAAGTTGAGGGTTTGGGTGTGAGGAAAGGCTTGTTTGCAGCTGGCTGGAAAGTAGCAGCCGTGGTTTCCCCCAGGATCTGAGAGCCAAGCAGTTCAGACCCTCAGGACTGGCGGGTGGCATGGAGGATTTGGCAAGACTCACCAATAATAATTGTAATATGATTTTGCAGTCAAGGAAAGAATGGGAAGAAACTGCTGAAATATGTGATTAGGGACAGGTGTTTCCTTCAGCGCCTGAGTGGAGGAGCCAAGGGGCTTAGCCTGTGGGAACAGAATTCATGGGAAATGGGCCAGCTCAAAGCCCAGCTTCCCATATCTCCAACTGAAGGGGATGGGAAAGACCCTGAGCCCCGATGGTCAGTGCAGCTTAGCAGATTTTCCATTGAGACCCCTGCCCCCACCCTCTTTCACTAAAAGACAGCTGCCTTCCACGCCCTGGGATCCCAGCGTCCTCCTCCCCAAATGCTTTGAATCTGATAATGGAGCTGGCTCCAAAGTTGGCTAGGCTGGTACTTATATCAAACCACTTGAGTTGTCATTTATTGGCCCACATGGTGGGGAGGAGGGGGTACACACAACTCTGGCTATGGCAACCTAGAGAACCTGGCCTGCTAAGTCTATGTTCCTATGAGTCTATAACCATCCTAGTCAAGTGTGAGTTACAGAACATTTGACCCGTTCCTTAGAAGAATTACCTCCACCACTACTTGAATATACATTCCTTCAGGGCATCAATTCTCTTGCTTTTAAATTTGAAATCTCAGCACTTATCATGGTAGGTAGCACATCGTAAGTATTTAACAAATGTCATTCATTCATTCATTCATTCATTCATTCATTCATTCATTCATTCATTCACAACCACTCTGGAAGCCTATTTACTAAGTCATAGAGGTGCTGCAATCTGCAGTGTCAGCTGTGAGACCCAAAGCAACTGAACCACAGCTCTCTAAAGCAATGACAGATGAAAACTTTGACTTCAAGCCCCACCCCTCACACTATGATTCCTCATTGTCATGTGGAATTATTTGAGACAATCACTCAACTGCAGCGACAATAACCTCCCTTGGCTCCCTATTACCTCTAGGGTCAAACAGAATCTCCTTTGCTTGGCCGTTAAAGTCTGTGATCACCTAACTCCAACCAAACTAGCCTTCTTGCCATTCCGCATATCTTTTCCAGTCTCCGTTTCTTTGCACCAGGCTGCCTCTGATACCTGGGATGCTCTCCTTTATCACTACCACTTAGAATCCCTAGTTTCCTCCAAGGCTCAGCTTAAATGCTGTTTCTTATGCCTTTGCTTTTCTTGCCTTTGCTGATCCACCTAGATGCTAGCACCTTTCGCTGAAATAACTTTGTATCTCCTGTATAGCTTTTGTCTACCATTAAGTGGGTTCATGTTTTCCCCCAACAGAATTTAAGCTTCTTGCGGGCGGAGATGGTTTTATTTTCGTCTATTTGTTGCCTGTGCCTTAAGCACAGTGACCAGTAAATTATCCATAAATGCTTGTAAATTGATTCATTGACTGGAGGCAAACTGTGGGAGACACCTCTGCCTAAGGAAAGCTTTCAAGTCAGACTGCAGGCTTATGTTTTAACAGTCAGGCTAGCAGAGGAAAGCTGGCAAGAAGGTGGGGAAATCTTAATTAGGATATCACAAAGACCTTCCAATGAGTCACTGAAGGGTCGAAATCTGTCTTGGCGGAGGATATACCCACAAAGATGAAGTTGTAAATCTCTTAAGTATGCGGGACCAAGGAAAAGATTGCAGCTACTCCATAGCTGACTCTTGTCTGTCTCTGCCCATGGATTTACCAAAGGAGGTAAATTTGGGGCACATTCTTCAAATTCCTTTCGTGTTCCCTGAATACAACAGAAAGCCCTCAGCTGTCCCTCACTCACTCTCACTATGTACCTGGTCCATGTGTTTCTCTACTTGGTACAAAGGATAGAGTCCCAGATGTGGAGTCAAGAATAACTGAGTTTAAATCCTGCCTCAGACACTTACTACCTCTGTGACCCTGGGCAAGTCCCCCAAATTCTCTCAGTCTTAAGGGCCCCATCTGCACAATGGGATATTGACACTTACCTCACCCTCTTGCAGCGAGGAACAAATGAGACAACATTTGTAAAGCACTTTGCAAACCTTAAAATAGTATGTGAATGCTAGTTTGTCATTATTTTTCTCCGGATAATACCCTGGCATTGAGCTCAAATTTGCTGCTTATGACTTCCACCCATCGCTCCAAGTTGAGCCTCCTGAGATGGAACTGAACAGGCCTAATCCTTCTTCCATGAAGGAATGAAAAGACGTATATTAATCACTTCCTAGGTACAAAGCACTGTGCCAAGGGCTGAGGATGTGAAGAGAAAAGTAGGACAATTCCAGCTTTCCTGGATCATCCTCTAAGGGGGGAGATAAGACATGAAAGAGACTCAAATAGTGGAGGAGAAAGAGTATGTGTCTCCCTGCCCCCCACTTCAAGACTGAGCATCCCCAGGTCTTTCATTTCCATGATGTTACTTCAGGGCACATCACCTGTTTCCCTTCCTCTGGATGTTCTCCAACTCCTCAAAGTTTAGATGCAAGTAGGACAGTGGAGAGAGTCCTAAATTTGGAGCCAGGGGTCCCGGTTTCAAATCCTGACCATACTACTTACTCTCTATGTGACCTTCTCTCTCTGGATGTCAACTTTCAAAAAAATGTAAAATGAAGAAATTGAATGAGATGGCCTCTAAGATCCTTTCCAGTTCCGAATCTGTGATCCCATGATTTATCCTTACTAAGTTTCATCTCATTGGATTTAACCCAATGTTCTAGCCTAGCAGGATTTTTGGATCCATGACCCTGTCATCCATAGTGTCAATCATCCCTTCCAACTTCTTCTGTAGATTTAGAATCAAAGTTGCAGCAACTATTGGACCCCAGTGTCCCCAAATAGATCCTCCAGAAGCTGAATCCTCTACCCACAGGTAAAGATTGATGCTGCTTGTAATTCAGCTGGGTGAGCCAGGGGCTTAGGCACTAGGTCTAACACAAGGTCATCCCCAGGCCCACGAGGGCTGTACCCACTCCCCGCCCCTTACCTCCTTGGGTCTCTAAAACACACCACTGCTTCTTATACCAAGAAGTTGGGGTTTGAACAGAACCCACCAAGGACAGGAAGGAGAAACCAAGCCTGACCAGGGAAGAGAGCTAAAGGTTTTCTTCTAAAGCCACAGGCATGAAAAAGCAGCTCCATCTCCCACTTCCCTGGAAGAGCTGGGAAACAACATCCTGGATGCTGGCTGGTGTTTGTCTGGTGGAGGCCATGGCCTTGGGCCACGTCTTTTAGTCACCCAAGTTTTTAAAATTCAATTCAGCAAATATTTACAAAGTGTCTGCTAGGTGCCCATCCCTGTCCTAGACATTATAGGGGGTTACAAAGAACTCAGTGTGTCCAAAATAGAACTCATTATCTTTTCTTACACACCCAGGCCTCTTTTGAAATTCTCTATTTCAGTCAAGAACAGCATCATCCTTCCATCAGGTTCACAGCCTCTGATTCATCCTTAACTCTTTCCTCTACCTCAACCCACATATCCACCCAACTTCCCAGTCTTAGTAATTCTTCCTTTCCTACATCTCTTGCAATTATCCCTATGAGCCTCCTTCTTGGTCTCCCTGCCTCAAGTATCTCTTCCACACTAATGCCAAAGTGATCATCCTAGAGCAGAGATCTAACCATATTATTCTCCTGCTCCATAAACCTCACTGGCTCCCTATTACCTCTAGGAATTCTTCTCTTTGGCATTTAAAGCCTGACTCCAACCTACTTTCCTAGTCTTATTATACATATTTCTCTCCTTCAGATACTCTTAGGTCCAGCCAAACCATTCCACATCCACTATATTCCATCTCCAGTTTCAGCACTGGCAATCCCCCATGCCACGAATGCCCTTACTCCTTCCCACTGTCTCTTAGAGCCCCGAGTTCGCTTTAAAGCTCAGCTAAAGCACCACCTCTTACATGAGACCTTTCTTGATCCATCTAACTTATAGTTCCTTTCCTCCAATTACTTTGTCTCAATCTGCAGGGGTAGTGCTGGTAAATGTTTTACAATCAACTCACTGGAAAAAAATACTATTGACTCACTTTTAGATTTAATTTTAATTATCTTCTCCATCACTCTCTAAAGACTAGACCATTAAAAACAACAACAAATCAAGCCCCGTTTGCAGTATTTGCTGATGTTTGAGGTGTAAATGCTTACAATGAAAATTTAACCATCAGCTCTCACAGTCTGGTTCAGGCTGGCTCCAGTACATCCTTAATTTCGGCACATCCATCCCTGTATCCATGCTGTCTCACCCTACTGAATGTAAGCTCCTTGAAGTCAAGAAGAATTTCTTTTGTGTTTTTGTCCTCTCAGTTCATTAGCACAATGCTTGGTCCATAAAGACAGGGACCAAATCTTTGATTCTATTGGCAAAGGGAACTTCAGAATGAGAAAACTCCCCAAGCTGGTCACTCCTTTTTTTTTCAATGTCTAGTCTTGGAAAGTTACCCACAGGAGGAGTTCAGATTTGATCCTGTAAGCCATGGGGGCGACCCTTGCTTTTATTCTTTTGGGATTGGATCCTGGCATATCTCTGACCCTGCCCCATAGTCAGAGATTAGCCCTCCTCCTCTGCTGGCTAGGCCTGACCTATCAGTGAAAAAACCAGGCAGGTCATCTGCGATGTCCAATATTCTCCTCACTTTCCCTAAATTTCCTCAACACATTCCCTTCCTCTCCTCCCCCTACTCACACCCTCTGCAACCCTTGGAAAGATTTCCATGTACAGATATACTTTCCAAGCACCATTGTGAGCTCATGAATGGGGAGTCAGAATATTTGGGCTGGAAGCCCTCAAACTCTGCAACCTGCTAGTTGATGTGACCTTGGGCAAGTAAGTTGACTTTCACAGTCCTCTCTTTCTTCATGTGTGAAATGAAGGGGTTGGATCCAAAAATTATAGGTACAGAGCTGAAAAGATCAGCTAGCCCAGCCCCTTCATTTTACAGATGAGGAAGACCCAGAAATTAAATGACTTTCCCAAGGTCACACAGGTGGTAAGTGGGAAGAGGGAGTGAAGAAGCATTTATATAGCACCTACTATGTGCCAGGAGTGGTACTAAGTACTTTATAAATATCTGACTTGATCCTCACAGCAACCCTGTGAAGTAGGTGCTGTTATTATCCTCATTTTACAGTTGAGGAAACAGAGGCAAACAGATGGCTTGCTAAAATCATATAGCTAGTAAGCACCTGAGGATGGATCTGGATTCAGGTCTTCTGATAGCAGGCTAGTACTATGCCACCAGTCTGGAGGAGATGGGGTTTGAATCCACGTCTTTTGATTCCAATTTTAGCATCCTTTCCACTGTATGATAGACTAGGTACTTTCTAAGGTCTCCACAAACTCTGTGTTTTGTGTGTGTGTGTGTGTGTGTGTGTGTGTGTGTGTGCGTGCTGATGTGTAGATATACACAGAGGAATGTTACTGACATTCTCCATACGTACACGCTAGCAGAGATGGTTGTAGAATCAGCCAGCATGGAGACACCCTGCTTTCAGCTGCCCCCTCTGAGCTCTTAATAATCTCATGAAACTCCCATCCAACAGCTGGGCCATGTTTCAGCACACATCATGAGTTGTGACATGTGGCACGCATTTTTGCTACCCCTCTGGCCTCTTGTGACTGATAACAGCTGTTATGTGCCCTTCGGGTCATCCTTAAAGAATGGATGCTTTGTTTAGATAGAATCTTCCAGAACATTTGCTGAGCCAGAGTTGCCTGAATGGCACACACATACATGGACATGCACACGTGGTTAAATGTGCCCGTGCGTGTGCCCATGCCCGTGTGTGTGCACATGCACGTGTGCGCACACACACACATATACACCACATACACGGTTCTCTTCAGGTGTCTTGTGATCATTCCACTTTGCTCCCACCTCCTCATAGCCCAGCCCCAAGTTCTAGGGTCCTCTTGGGCCCTCTGCTGGCCATGGGATAGGTGCAGATTGGAGGACACAAGTCCCTTGGCATTCTCTTACCCTGGAATCCCCTTCCCCCAGGGTCCAGGAGAGACATGACCACAAGGACTGATGCAAAGGAGGGTCCCCAGGTCCCACTCAGCCCTCTGCTCACTCACCACCCAGGGCTTGTCACAGAAGTTGTAGATAGAATCCAGGGAGTTGACACTGGGGATGCTAGCGTAGTGCATGCCAATGATCAGGTTTCGGTAGTCCTCGTTCTCAGCCATGCCAAAGGCATGCTGCCGGATAAGCACAAAGTCTGGCCGGAAGGATCTGAAGGGAAGAATACAGGGAGAGACTGTTTATCCAACTGGATTCCTCCTATTGGAATACATCCTATTGTGAGTTGAACTGTATGCAGATCCTTAGCACATTCCCAGGCATCTAGGAGTTCCATAATGCATAGAGCAGTGGGCATGGAATCAGGAAGACTCCTCTTTATGAGTTCAAATCCAACATCCAACACTTACTAGCTATGTGACCCTAGGCAAGACCTTTGACATATCCCTAGTCTGAGACCAGTGTACAGTAATGCCAAAATGACCCTCTAGTGAAGCAAGCAGATGAAAATGTAGTTGGAAAATATTTCTACAAATAAGCAGAAATACATTAGAACATAGATAATATTAATATGTGGTTTTTGAAGTCACTATGTGGCCACAGGGATCCTTATGTTTGGTTTTGTGGACTCCCCTTTCTATCTGAATTTAACAACACTGGTGTAGAAGGAAAAGCACAGGATTTGGAGCCTAAAGACCTGGGCTTAAACCCAGGGATTACCAACTGTAGGCTTTTTGACTTTGAGTAAATCTTTTCCTTTTTCTGGACCTTGGTTTCCCCCTCTGTAAAATGAAGGGGTTCAACTAGATCAAGGTTTCTCAACCCTGTCCTCTGAATTTTTTTTTAATTAAAATAACTATTTCAACATAATTGGTTTCCTTTGACTCCCATATATTTTATTTTATGGACTTAAAAACATTACTCTGAGAAGGAATGATGGTCTTCACCAGACTACTGCCAAAGGGAGATACATGACCCATCAAAGTTTAAGAATCCTGGGTCAGATGATTTCAGATATTCCTCCCAGCTTGAAATCCTATATACTAAACACTACTCTGCATCACAGAATCACAAAATGGCTGTGTTGGGATGGCGCTCAGTCCATCCCATGCTCCAAAATAAATTCACCTCAACATCATCCCCTACAAGTGGCCAGCTGGTCATCCATCTTCTTTCTGAAGACCCCCAATGAGGAGGAAACCATTACTTCCCATGGATCTCATTCCACTGTTGTGTTTCTTAATAAGGATTCATTGCCTAACTTCCTCCTATGGCTAAGAAATTCAGCAAATCTTTACTGTGTACCAGAAATCTGTTAACTGCTAAATCCAACAGCTGTTTTCTTGGGCTTCATTCTATCAGATTTCTTGCCGCCCTGGACCACTCCTTCCTTCTGGATATGGTCTCCCCCCCGCCCCCCGCCCAGGTCTTCATTCCACTGCTCTCTCTACACTTCAGTCTATCTCTCTGAAGCTTCTTTTTTAGACTCATTTGCTGAGAGAGCCAGCTCTCTCACCTATGTATGAGTGTCCCACAACACTCTATCTTGGGCTCTACTCTCTACATTCTCTCTTGGTGACCTGATCAACTTCCAAGGATCCAATGATCAACTCTACACAGACGACTCCAAAATTCCTATCCAATCTTAATTTCTTTCCTGAATTCCAGTCCCGTATACCAGCTGCCTGATGAATATTTTCAATGCAGTAGGTCCAGATTGTCATTTGTAGGAAGGAAAGAAGGGAACAAACATCCATTAAATGCCTACTATATGCCAGGTACTGTGCTAAGCACTTTACAAATACTGTCTTGTTTTATCCTCACAACAACCCTGGGAGCTAGGTGTTATTATTATGCCTATTTTATAGTCAAGGAAACTGAGTGTAAAAGAGGCAGGCTAAGTCACCTGCCCAGGATCACACAGCTACTAAGTGTCTGAGGCTGGATTTGAACTCAGGTCTTCCCAACACCAGTCCAGGAGCTCTATCCACCGCACCACCTCTTCTTCATCAAGACCACACCACCGAAATCATAGGTCTAGTTCCCCAACTCCCAAATTATAATGATGATGACGATGATGACAAATGACATTTACACAGTACTTCAAAGTTTGCAAACTTTATGCACATTATCCACTTTGATCCTCCCAGCAACCCTGAGGAATGGGGGAAGGGTTATGATCCCTCTTTCAGAGATGAGGAAGTCATAACTTTCCAACACACAGCTGGTCATCCTGTGAGCAAGGCAGGGTTAATGCAGCTACCACCATCATGGAATCATAGGTCAGGCTAAGCTTACCGAGCTCCGTCAGGGAGGCAACAGACACACACACACACACACACACACACACACACACACACACACACACACACACACACACACACACACACACACACACACACGAGTACAAGGTAATGTGTTCAGTGCTTCAATCAATGCTTTAAGAAATAAATGTCACAAGTACAAGTGATGGAAATGTGTCATAAGAAACGATGAATCTGAAGAATTAGAGAAACATTAGAAAACATCAACTAATGCCAAGAGAAGTAAACAGGCATGCAACATATGCAATGATGTAAATGGTAAGAGTGACCACAATGCCACTGAAACACAACGCTGTGTAATTGCTCACAATAGTCACACTTGGCCTGGAAGGACAAATACAGAGATGCAAAGTTCTCCATTTTCTGCAGAGATTAGGGGGGAGGGGTGCTATGGGTGGACATTGCATACGCTGACAGACTTGATGGGTGTGTTTTTTGATCTCTCTCTCTCTCTCTCTCTCTCTCTCTCTCTCTCTCTCTCTCTCTCTCTCTCTCTCTCTCTCCCCCCCTACTTCCCTCTTCCCCCCTCCCCGGCTCCTTCCTCTGTCTCCCCCTTCTTCTCTCTCTTTCTCTTTTAAAAATACTGTTCGTTATAAAAGTTGGCTCTCTGAGAGGGGGTGGGAGGATGATATATATTGCGAAATGAAGCCAAAAGAACTCAATAAAGAAAATCTAAGTTTCCGAGGTTTTTAGAGGCAAATGACATTAGAAATCACCTTGGACCAGAGTAGTTCAGAAAGTCTGCATGAAAACGATAGCCGTTAAAAGTAGGGGGGATTCTGAGCCCCTAGAAGGACACTTCCAAACCATGTAGTAGAAATGATTTTGTTTCTGAGATGCTGAAAAATACCTGATTGTGGAGGGTTGGGGTGGGGAGAAAAAGGTTTAGTAAAGGAAAATGAAGATAAACTTGGACACCTTCCCCCTTCTGTCCATGGGCCAGCCCTAGTCCCCCAGCTCAGTCTTTAAGGACTTTGGCATCTCCTGGAAATAGCCAGGGAACACTTTGGCCAGGCCCAGCCCAACTTCCTGAGCCAAAGGTCTGGGCACCTTGATGAAAGGCACCAGTTCCCCCAAGTTCTCTTTCCAGATGACTTGCCCCCAATCCTAAGGTGGGGAGAAGAACACATATTTTCGACGTAGCTGAGGTTGAGCAACAGCAGCAGGAAGCAGAGAGGACAGAACATTCTCTGCCTGGCAGCTAATGTCTGGTTCAAATTGGTCCAGGAAAGCATCCTTGTTTCCAGCTGCTGCCCCTCAGGACCTGGACCTCTTACCCCATGGCTCTGGGTTTCAAAAGAAGCTGGGTCTTAAAAAAAAAAAGAAACGTTTCTTACTTGAGTGGTACAGTGTAAACTATGTTGGATTTTGAGTTGGAGGACCTGGATTCCAAGCCCACCGCTGCTTCTGACTACCTGGGTAATCTTAGACAAACAACGCTCTGGGGCTTCAGTTTCCTCATTTGTAAAAATTAGGGAGTCAGAGTAGGTGATCCCAAAGGTCCCATCTGTCTCTCACCTATGAATATCCATTGGTGTGAAAGTACCCTCGAATCATAGCTTTGTATCAAGAAGGGACATTAAAGACCATCTAATCCAACTCCCTCATTTTACAGATGAAGAAACTGAGACCAGAAAGGTTAGGCTAGTAAACAGAAGATCTGGGGCTCAAACCCAAAATTTCTAATGCCATCTCCAGGATTCTTCCCCTAATCCACTGTTCTTTTTCCTTTTTTTACAGTTACCCTCAATGGCTATGGTCCTAAGTCAAGTTAAAGTGCTCCTGGTAAATAGAGTCACAGATTCTCAGATCTTGAAGGAACCTCAGAGTTGACCGAGGGCCACCTTCCACTAAGTTCAGGAATATTCCCTACAGCATCCCTGACAGGTGGTCCAGCATCCACACAAACACCTGGAGTGACTGACACCTGAGAACTAAAGGTATTTGGGGATCTTGGCTGAATTTGCAAAATAGAAATCAACCAAATATCTAGAAACTTTCTCATCCTAAATTTTCTCTGCTGCAATAAAGAACCCATTTCCTTTGCCTGGAGTCAACCTCAATCCTAATGTACACCTTGTCCTCCACCCAGGCTGGATGTGCTCACTCTCCTCCACAAACCTTCCTTCCCTGCTTCAGTCTTTGCTCAGGGCATTTCTTGTGGTCCTCACACATCCTGAAGTGCATTCCTTCTCTGCCTACCCCAGTTTGCACGTCCATTCTTCAAGGCCCAACTTAGGTCCTACTATTCAATTCCAATCAACTCAACTAGCATTTATTAAACTCCTACTATGTGCCAGGTACTATTCTTGGTATGAAGATAGAACCCAGATAATCTGTGCATTCAAGGAATTTTTATTCTATTAGAGGGAAATAAATATATACACACACACATATATATTTCTCTCTGATATATATACTCATATATGTATCAATGTACATATATCCATACATATACACACATATATACTTATAAGGGTATACATATGTGTGTGTATACATATACACGGCACACATGCACATCCTTATGAGTAAATACAAAGTAAGTTGCAAGGAGAAGGCATGGGTCTAACAGGAAGCACAACTTGGTGATACAATGGATAGAACATAGGATTTGTACATCTGTGAGACCTGGGACCATCCCCAATTTATCCTGTATGGAGTTTCTTTCTGTGGAATTGTTTGCATATTGTCTTGCCATCAGATTGTGAGCCCTTGAGGGCAGGGACTGTCTTTTGCTCTTCTTTGTATCCCCAGAGCTTAGCCCAGTGCCTGGCACGCAGCAGGCATTTAATAAATGGTAGCTGCCTGATTCACTGATTGAAGGATTTTATGAATCTGGAGACTTGCGGGAAAATATTGTGATTCTACCTACCTCTCTCATCAGATGGAGGACTCTCCCCTTTCTTTGTATCTCAGAGCTTTGCACAATGCCCGGCACATAGTCAGACCTGAATAAATGCCTTTTGACTCATTCTCTAAGAATAAGGACTATTTCCCCCGCATCATTCCAGGATGTCCACAAGGGTGATCATACCTTTCCCATTAAACCAGGATCCCTCTGAAAATGGGAATAGTCTATTTTCTATGTATATGAGATCTTCTACAGGACAGATTGAATGATTTCCCCTCTCCCATCACACCTAACAATAAGGATGGTATCTTCTTCTCCTTCTATACCCCTTGCCATCACCTAGCAAGAAAGCTCTACATATAATCAAGGGGACCACCTAACTCATGCGCCCAGGGCCTCTGAGGTCAGTGAGAAATACTTCCTCTGTTGTATCACACACAGGTCAGGATGAGAGTACTCAGCATCAGTTATGTCTGACCTTGAGACGGACACTGACCTGACAACCTTCGTGCCATTTCGGAAGACCTGCATGTCCACAGCATAGGTTCCATCAGCATGGGCCACCAGGTTGAGCTCTGAAAATTCTGCCTGCAAAAATAAGAGAGGAGAGTAAGACCATAGTCCTGTTCAAGATAAGCTCCCAGTGGGAACCTCACTATACCATGATATGTATCATATTATATCATATATCATACTATACTATTACATATACACATATACATGAATGCATATGTATATATACATGTATATGGATATACATGTGGATAAACACACACACATACAAAATGACCCTACTATTGCAATGAGTCACTCAGATAATAATACAGGAATGAAATAAACAGGGAGGATTGGATCAAATGTCTCTGAAAGTCCTTCCATGGGGGAAATTAATAGATTCTTTGAATGTTTTATGTTCATAGGCTCCTGTGAGTATTTTGGGGCCTTATGCATTTCTCATGGTTGTTGAAATAAAGGCTCTCCCATTTCCAATATTCATGGTTAGTATCTACGCTAGCATGTGGACCCAACTACCTCCACTGGGAGAAACAGACATGAGCCATTACCAAGCTTTATTTTAGAAATTTCCCAAGAGCAAAATCTGGGGTATATGCCTGAGTCAAAAAGAAAGAATAACTCCTTTGGGTTCACTTCCCAATAATGGACTAAGTCTGTGTGAGACCAGAGATTGTGGGGTACCTCAGACCACAGATGACAATAAAAATTTAATATACCTTTTAAGATGCCAAATTCCCTCAGGTTTCTTTTTTGTTACATGAAGCATAGAGAACCAAAAGAAAAAAATGCAAACACTCTCCTCCCCTGCCCCAGCTCCCAGCCCCCAGAATCCCCTTGCCCCTACCCCCTGGGAAATGAGTCCTATTTCTAGAGTACTTTCTTTACAATAACCTCATGAGGTAAGTAAAGCATGGATTATTTTTTCCCTCTCCCATTTTACAGATGAAGAAATTGAGATTTGGAGAGGTAAAATTATTCTCCTGTGCTCACACAGCTATTACGTATTGGAATCAGTTTTCAAACCCGGATCGTCTTACTCCAAGTCCAAAGGACATCCTTCCCCTACGCCCATACTGCCTCTCACTCTGCCCCTATGGCCTGTTGTTCCTCTTACTGTGGTGCCACCAGTGCTATTAATGACGCTGGTGGTAAAACTGAGGGAATCTCTCAGTTAACTACACATATGGGAACCATATCCTTTTGAACACACTATGGCCAGACATTTAGTGGTAGTATACATATAGAAATAAATACCCTCACATGCTAGACTAGCAAGCTTCAAACTTTTAATGGAGGGCCACCAACCTAGGAGTGAATTCTCGTTCCCCCTCAGGCTTCTCCTAGGCCAGTAGCAGGAGAGTATCTGAGATGCCAGGGCCCAGGCCCCTTTAGGCCAGCCTCAGAAAGACTATACACTGAGAGATATTATTGAGGCTGGAGGAGTCAGTGTCTATTAGCAAGTTTTCCAGTGAATGAAAAAATAATCCTACAATGGAAGGAAGAGTGGATCTAGTACCAGAAGGGCATCCTGCTCACCACTCTGTATCTGCTGCCCAGAATGCCCTACATTCACTTCCATGTCAGTACCAAAAGATTGATACTCCAAGAAGGAAAAGTGATAATATAGCCCCAACTAAGGTTATCAAAATAATGCATGTGCACACATATGCAAACACATACATGCACACACACACACACAGACCATAACATGACCCATCAGGAAGAAACAATTTGCTTTTGGGACAAAATCCTGGCCAGTTGGCAGTCTTACCTCCTCCACTCCCCAACCAGATCTGACTTAGTTACCTGTTCCACTTTGATGTCGTAATCTCCACAGACCTTTTTGCCCCGAAAACACTTGGCCCTGAGAAAAGAAAAGACAAAAACAAACAAATGTGAATGAGTGAGTTTGTAGCTGGAGCTCAAATGAGATCAGTAACTAGTTACTGCCAGGAGAAGCAGCCAACACGCAGGATATGGAGTGAGGCACTCCAAGTCCCACTTCTCCCTTGATCACCAATCTGTTGTGTGATCTTGGGCCCACCACCCCAAGGCATTTATGTTTCATCATCTGTAAAATGGTAATAAAACACTTGTTCAGTCAGTACTGGGGAGCATGGGCTCAAATGCGATATAATAACAAGTCTTTAGCACTTAATTTTTGCAAAGTACTTTTCTCATAACAACCTAGTAAAGTCTGCAGTGAAGTCTTGTTAGCCTCATTTTACAGAAAAGGAAGCCTAGATTTAGAGTGGGTTGAGTGACTTGCCCAAGGTCTTACAACTATTCCACATCAAAGGTGAGATTAAGACCAACATTCTTTCCACAACGCTCAAGACAACTCTACAGATAAACATAAGAGCTTCTTAAATAGTAAAGGTTCATACACATATAGCTTATTATTATTGCTTATAATAATAAATGAAGAGACTGGAAATGATTCCTCAAGTCTCATGCATTCCAGTGCTAAGACTGTATGATTTGATGAAAGAAATTTGGAGCTTGGGAGGATGGACACAAAGACGTGTTATTGGAGTTGCCATAAATTGTTAACTTGTAACTATGCCCCAAAAGTCACTAAACCATGGATACCTTTTGACTCACTGCACTCTTAACAATATGCTCCACAAAAAGATGAAAGACAGAGAGAAAGGAGCTACATGTATAAAAATAGGGTGACACTTATGTTGTAGCAAGAAGCTAAAAACAAGTGGCTGCCCATCCATTTACTGCACCATAAAAAGGGGATGAAAAGAACAGAGTCAGAGAACACTGGGAAGGCTTTTATGAACTGCTCTAGAGTGCTGAGCACAACCAGGAGAACCACATATATGATGACTACATGAAGAAAACCATTTAATTGTTGCTCGATTGATTTCTCTTGATAGTGAAGCAAAACAGATTCCTATATGGGCCATGTCTATAAAATATGTCTCAGTCTGTACCCTGAATCCATTATCTCTTTGTCAGGAGGCAGATATCATGCTTCATCATTGGCCATCTAGAATCATGATGGCCATCGCATTGTTTGTCTTTACAATGTCATTTTTATTATGTAAATTTTTCTCCTGGTTCTCTGCTCATTTAACTTTGCATCAGATCATACAAGCTTTCCCAGGTTTCTCTAAAACTAATTCCAAATATTTGCTAAAAGAGAATGGAACCCAAACTAAAATTTGCCATCATACTAAAGAGAGGGGGATTACAATTTCATCTTGAAAACAATTATAAGCTCCCTTCTGTAAAGTTCATAATGTTTTAAAGGGCTTTAGCGGCTCATTTCCATGGGAATTATTGATATTTGAATTACAAATTATTTTTAATCTATTCTTTAAAAAAAGAACCACTATTGAATTAACACTTTGTTAATGAAATCTTGGAATTGGAAGGGAGCTTAAGGTTCATTTAGCAACTTTGCACTAGAGCTAAGATCAAATGACTTGCCCAGAGCCACAGCTATCAAGGAATATCAAGGAAGAATCGATCCCAGGTCTTATCTGAACTAGTCTACGTTCTTGAAAGGGACAGACCAGAATTCCTTCAAATTATCCCTTAAAAGGGATTTTCTTAAAATGGTTTTAGACTTGCCTGGATAAAGGAGGTATAGACCACATGTCTGGTCATTTCTAGACAGGATGAAGAACAACCAAAGAAAGGTCAATTTCTTTGCAATTTCTCCCAGGGTCCACATGGCAGTTTTGTATAGCAAAAATTTGAACCAGACATGGAGTCAGGAGACTGAAGGCACCATTGAAAGTTACAAAGAGGCAAATTGGGGCTTGAAGTCAGGAAGAATTTCTAACCAACTGACGTTGACTCAACCTGGAATGTGTCCTTGTCTCCAGAGACCATAGGCTCCCATTACTAAAAGAATTCACATAAAACCTCTAGAACTACTTATTACGATGTTGTTAAGTAAATCAGGGGTTTTTTCACTTTTTCTGTGACTATGGGTCCCTTTGGTAGTCTGTTAAAGTCTATGAACTCCTCAAACTCATGTAGGTTTTTTTTAAAGCATTTATAATTGAAGGAAATGCTACATTTCAGTTAGAGGTTAATGAAAATAATATTTTCCCCCATTCACACTCACAGACCCCTTGAAATCTAAGCACAGAACCCTTTGGATTAAGGGCATCTAGTATAGAAGGTATTCTTGGGCATGGGCTAGACTAGGTGACCAATGAATTTTCTTCCACCTTTGGGATCCTGGGATTCATTATCTGGGGTTCAAGTCCAGACTCCTTGTTAGACCTTGGACAAAGCACATAGCTCATCTGAGATGCCTCATTTTCTTATTCATTATGACAATCAAAGGAAGTCATGCATAGAACATGTTTCATAACCACAAAGGGTCATATAAATGGCAGCTGTCGTTCTTATATATGGAATGGGGAGGGGCATCCTTGATGTAGTTTTGAATTCCAGTTACTTTTTCACTTACACTCTTCTCAGGAGGAATATGAAATCAGCTGGAATAGCAAACATTGAAGAGAAAACCTTAGGCTATTTTGTTTGTATACACCCAGCGGCCCAGAATCTTACCGTGTAGGCATCCCTCCCTGGGCCTCTCTGATCACTGAGCACCCAGAAGCTCCCAGGCTTACTACTTCCTCATCCCCATGTCTAGGCTACTTCTAAGTCCTATTCTACCTTCATAATCATGGTGGAGAACATATTAGACTTGGAGTCTAGAAAGACCTGAGTTCGAATCTCATCTCTGACACTAGATGACTATGGGCAACTCTCAATCTCTCTGAGACTCAGTTTCCTTATCTGTGAAATAAAAGTGATAATGCCCATACGACTCAAATGAGATGATATATGGAAAGTGCTTTACAACTAACAAAATGTTCTACAAACACAAATTACTGTTAACATCATTATTATGTTTCTCCTTTTTTCTGCCACCCAGACCTATATTGTCATAACAACTTCCTACCCAGTCTTCCTGTCTCCAGGCTCTCCCTGGCTCCAACTACTTCTGTGCACCCTTGCCAGAACCATCTTCCTAAAACATTCTTTTTTGGCACATCGTTTGCCTGCTCAAAAACTTCTATGGGTTATGGGACAAAATCCAAATTCTTTACCCAGGCACTCATGGCCTTCCACAAACTAATCCCAGTCCAATCTATGCTTCCATACTTATCTTTCATTCCTCCCACACACAATCAGCTACAGGCATCTTAGACTCCTCACTGTCCTCCGGAAATGTCACACTCATTCCCATCTCCATGACTTTGTTCATGCTACATAGCTTGGTCTGTCTTCCCACCATCCCTAACCCCTTCCACTCCAAACTGTCCATATCCTACCTAGCCCAAGACTAGTATTCCTTAGGTATAGATGTTGTTGGGTCATTCTTCAGTGTATTCAGTGGCTTACAGAATCTCAGAGCTGGAAGGGAACTTGGTGAGCATCTACTTTAACCATACCCCAAAGAAATCCCTTTGACAACACATCTGATAAATGATGGGCTACCTGTCGCCCACTGAGTAAAGTTCACACTTCTTTGTTTGGCATTCAAAGTCTTTCATGATCTGACACCATCTTATGCTTGGAATCTGCCCATTCCACATGATTGCCGGCTGAATTACTCTCTTTTTCCTTAAGGTTCCTTGTGCTTTCCTCCTTTCATATCCTTGTTCAGGCTGTTCCTCCACTTGGACTGCCCTCTATCCCCTTACCTGTTGAAGTCCTACCTCTCCTTTAAAGCCTTATTCCAATTCCATGAAGCCTTCCATTATCCTCACTGTCAGCATCATGCTTCCCACACAGTCCTTTCTTTTGTACCTCTTCAATGCACTTACCACATAATTGCTAGCAGTAGTGTTATCTGTCTGTGTCCCCTTCTGTTTCCCTCTTCCTCTAGACTCTAAGTTCCATAAGAACTGTGACTGTGTAGTGCAGCATGATAAATGAGTTTAAAAGTATTTATTAAGCATGAGAAAAACACTAAAGATTCCAATACAAGAGCAAAGGCAGTCCCTGCTTTCAGAGTTCACATTCTAATGGAAGAGACAACACAGACAGAAGGTGGAAAGATCTGGATTTGCAGTTCGAAGACGAGTTCAAATCCCAATTCCACCTCTTTCTAGCAGCATAACCTCAAGTAAAGCACTTAATCTCTTCAGGACTTGGTTTCTTCATCTATAAAATGAGAGGTATGGATTAGTTCAGGGGTTCTTCAACTGAAGTGCACTAACCCTCAATGGATAGAATTCAAAGGGTCATTGGATTTCAATGGGAAAAAAACCCCATTACTTTCATTAACTCCTAACTGAAATGTTAACATTTCTATTATGACTTTAAAACATTATTCTGAGTCTCCTCACTCTCAAAAGGGATCAAGACATAAAAAAAGGCTAAGATTCCTTGGTCTTTATAATTTGATATCAAAGCCTTCTGGCTATAAATCTGCAATTTAAACTTTTAATCTCCTATAAGGGGTAGCTAAGTGGTGAAGTGGATAGAGCAGGAGTCAGGAGGACCTAAGTTCAAATCTCACCTCTGACACTTGACACTCACTAGCTGTGTGACCTTGGGCAAGTCACTTAACCCCAGTTGCCTCACCCTGGGTCATCTCCAGTCATCCTGATGAATATTTGGTCACTGGATTCAGATGGCTCTGGAGGAGAAGTGAGGCTGGGGACCTGCACAGCCCTCCCTCACTCAAAACAAAGTCAAGTGCAAGTTGTGTCATCATTTCTCTGATGGCATGGTCTTCTTTGGCAATGAAGGATGAACACATACATATAATCTCCTACAATACACAGTAGAGTGCTCTGCATACTGTATATACTAGGTTTATTGGATGAATTAATAGACGGATGGATGGTTGGATGAATGGATGAAAATAAGTTCTCCTTTCATAAAACTCTTTCTGAACCTTGACTTATTGGGATCCTCCCCTTTCTAAACTTTCAAAATACTGACTAACTACAACGCTCTATAGAGGTTTATTAGATGCCATCCTGTCAATATCTTTAATATGTGCATATATAATTCTACCACTAGACAAAAGGCTCCTTGAGGAAAGGGACTGTGTCTTCTCTTGCACATAGTGTATGGCATATCTTGGGCCTAGAGTTGGCATCCAGTAAATGTTTGCCTCTCATTGGCTGACCAGCCAAACAACTGCAGAAAACTAGTCGAAAATCAGTGAATGCACTGTCCCAGACTATGTAAGAGATTTAATCTCTTATGAATGTGAGTTCATGGGGAAAAGCCTAAGAGGCATTCTGCCTGCCATTTCCCCAAGGGCTCCCTGTAAGAGAGATTGGAAAAGATTTGTGTAGTTTTCCACCAAAATGTTTAGTTGAATTACATAAATGCTAACTCACTAGATCACTGGAAATGGAATGAAAGTGGTTACATTTCCAGGATGTCATTTCCCAATCTAGTTTGGTGAAGTTACAGCTCTCCATGATCCCTGGCCAAGGAAGCGGGGAGGGCAGCTAAGATCCAGATACAAAGGGGCTCCTAGGTCATCAAGTTTTAGGGGGATGAAGTTGAGAAAGCACAAGCGCTTCATAGAACCAGAGAATTCGGAGCTAGAAGAGACATTAGCAAACAACTAAGTCACTTTAGTCCTTTTATAAAAAAGGAAACTGAAGTCTAGATATGTGTAGCACAGACAGAATTAGGAATGTCTGTACTTTGAGAGAGAGAGAGAGTCCCCGAAGGTTGTGATGCTGTGAAGTCTTTATGATGGTAATAATAGGATCATAGAACTTAGAGTCAGAGGGGACCTTTGAGGCCACCTGGTATAACTCCCTCATTTTGTGGATGAGGAAACTGAAGCCCAGAAGGCTAAGTGGCTGCCCAAGGTCAAATAGGTACCAAGTAGCCAGGGTGAGATGCTCACTTCCCTGACTCTGGGGCCTCCACTATTTGCCACAACTGCCATGGTCCTCTTTCCTTGACTTTATACAGGACAAAGCAATGTCAGTTCCATTATAAGGAGGTAGATTTAGAGCTGGGGAGATCTTACAAATGACTTAACCCAACCTCCTCATTTTATAAGATAAGGAAGCTGATACCCAAAAAGGTAAAGTGATTTGTGCAAGGTAGTGGAGGTAAGAAAGGAAGAGAGCTGAGATTTGAACCCACAACCTGACTATAAATCCACCATTATTTCTACCACACCTCCAAGCGTCCTCCAGAATTCCCCAGTTGCTTACATATGCCCAAGAGAATGCATGCACAGATACACAGCCTTTCTGTTCCTGTCTTTTTCACCCATACTTGGTCTGTTTGTTTCCATCTCTCTGTCTCTCCGCCTTTTTTTTAAGGTCTTGGCCATTGGTGTAGAAACATTTGTTCCACTTATACCTCTTATTGAACCACAAACTCTGAACAGTCATACTAAGCAAGGGAATCTTTGAGTGAGTGTGAGACCTGGCAATAAACAACAGCTGTTGTCCAAGTTATTAGTCAAGTTAAATTGAAAGTGGTTGTGGGGGCAGCGGTCAGGACTCAGAAAGCTGTCTACTAGGTATTTTTTTTTCAGTCAGTAATTCATGAAGCTGTATACTAAAATGTACACGTATGAAGAAATGGAGTGGGTCATAATGTGTTATGTTGGGAGCATCACTAATGACAAATATCATAGGTCATCTGTATTTCACATTATATATACACGTAAATATAGATCACAAATGTGCATGTATTCATACATATATGCCTGTGTACACAATGTGTATATATACATGTGTAATATGTACACACATGCATGTTTATATGTATGTTATATAGGTGGATGTATATATTGGGTATATGTATATATCCACAAGATCTCCTGAACTTGAGTCCCCCATCACCAATTACCGATTGAATATTTATGACTGGATGTCTCATAAGCATCTCAAACTCACAATGTCCAAAACAAAGCCCATTATCTTTCTCCTCAAACTTTCTTCTCTTCTAAATTTCCCTACTACTATCTCAGATACCAGCATCCTTCCAGGTTCCCAGGTTTGCAACCTTGAGTTTATCCTGGACTCTTCACTCTCACTCACCCCATATATCATTCAGTTTCCAGCTCTTTCTATTTCTACCTCTGCAACAGCTCTGGCAAATTTTTCACTCTCTCTTAGTCACCACCATAATTCATATCCTCATCAACTCTCAGTTGTACAGTCACCCCTGATTGGTGTACCTTTTCTCCAAGCCTCTCTCTATTCCACTTCATTCTCCACTCAGCTGCCAGTGATTTTCCTAAAGCACTGGTTTCTCCTCTCAATAAAGTCCAGTGGTCCCCTATTGCCTCGAGGATCAAATATAAAGTCCTGTTTAACATTAGAAATTCTTCATAACCTCACTCCATCTTGCCTTTTCTTTCTTATTAACCATTGTATTACTCTCCTCACATTCTGCGACTCAGACATACAGACATACTCAGACATCAGATCTACTGAGGTCCTGCAAACACATTCTATCCCTGCTCTCTGTGCCTATGCACTAGCTGTTCCCCATGCCTGGAAACACATTTTTTCCCATCTCTACTTCTTGGGATACTTAAAGACTCAATCAAGCATCACTTTCTACGTGAAGTCTTTGCTGATTTTCCTTCAGTCCTCAAACTGCTTTGTATTCATTTTTTGATATATTCCACATCTATTTGTGCCTGACTTGTGTTACAGTCTTCCAACGTGATATTGGTATGATCAGTCCCATGGGGACACACTGTACCTTGACTCCAACATAGTGATGCCATTTTGATCTTCTTCAAGAACAAAGGACAACAACCAACCAACCAACCAATTTATGTATATGTCTCCCCCATTAGCATGTAAGCTCCTGGAGGACAGGAGTTATTTAACTTTTATCTTCGTATCCTCATTGCTTATTCCAATGTCTGGCACATATCAAGTATTTAATAAATACTTGTTGGTTGGTTGATAGGAATGTTTCAAAGTCAAGAGATCTGGAGAAAGGCCACTAGCATTGTTGATTGGGTCTCTGTGGAATATTCGTTGACAAGAGTCATGCATGTTGAACAGGCATGAATGGGCTACAGATTACCCACAATGATGACCTCATGAAAACAATGAACTAGTGAAGGATAAAGACATGTTCTAGTTGGGTTCTCTGTCATCTTAATATTCCTTGTCCATGGTCTGATTTGATGCATGTCATCATTTTCCCACCACTCTCAAGTGTTTTATCCTGATGATTTTCCTTAAGAAATTCATGTAAAAAATTAAAAATTGTAAAGTCATAAAAGTTCTGGTATTCTGGTGCACCTCTACCACTGATTTGCAAGCTAAACTCAATCCTATTTGGGAGAGATGACAATGTATATAGGAAAAGGTAGAACCATAGAGGCTTAATGGCTTCCCTGAAAGTTACTACATTTGATATAAATTGTAATTGACATTATTGTATTAACAGTGCGTTGTAAATAGACCACAGTTTTCCATATAGGTCTCAGATGTGCTAGTCTTCTCATTATAGTTAGGGCTATTTTACATATATGTGGTACATGAATAAGTCATGAGTGGGAAACCAAGTTGACAATTTTACTATCCTTAATAAAGATAGGAGAAATGTTATGACTGTTTTTAGTAGTTTGCTCCATTATTAGTAAGTCAATAATGAATTATTGTTCACACCCTTGGGACTTTTTGATGCATCATTTTTGTTCCTCAGTCTCCTGCGTTGCTTGTTGTAAGTGATTGTAAACATGAGGGTGTGTGTGATGAATGTGTATTTTTAAATTTTTATTTTCATCTGTTTTGATGAGATTCTGACAGAAATAGTCCTAGGATGAATTACTGTCCTTTGACTATCCTTTTATATCTATGCTCTTGAGATTGTTGTGTAGGTAGGTGAATGACCTTTTTTGTTGTTATTGTTATTGAATAAGTATTGTGATGTAAGCTCATTTTCACTAGATTCATTGAAAGTATCTTCAAAACAACTTCAAGAGAATAAAGGACATAGGGGATGATCTGGAGCTTGTCCTGTTTCCAATACGGTTTCGGTTTCTTCTGCTACATCGGTCTACCTTGTAAGCTTTTCATTCCATGTTGTTTAGAGATTATTAGTATTTTAGATGGTGGCATCTATTTAAAAATAGTATTCTTGATTTTTTTTCAATGCTATATCTAATAGTTGTGAGTCAAAGGTTGGTCTGTAATGGCGCTCTGGTTTCACTACAATTTATTTGATGAATTCTTATGGACATTTTGTCAGCTGATCAAAAAGCATTTATTAAGCACTTATCATGTGCAAAACACTGTACAAAGTGCTGGGGATGCAAAGAAAGGTAATTAAAAAATGAATGTTTAAAATTATTTTTGCCCGCAATTGGGAAATGAGTTGTACAGGTGATAGGGTGTAGAAATCTATCTTGCCCTACAGGAAAATAGAGGGGAGGGAGATGGCAAAAGGGGGGATGATAGAAGTGACGAAAGATTAGGGGAAGGGGTGGGGGGAAGGGGAGAGATGGGAGAAATTTTGGAATTCAAAATCTTGTAGAAGTGAGTGTTGAAAATGGAAAATAAATAAATTATATTTCAAAAAAAAAAGAAAGGTAAAAGACAGTTCCTGATCTCAAGGATCTGACAGTCTAATGGAGGTGCCAACATGTAAACAATTGTATACAAACAAGACATATACAAGATAAACTGGAGAAAATTCTAGAGGGAAGGCATAAAGAGAAATTGGCAAAGGATTTGGGGAATTGTATTTAGAAAATGTAGACTTGTCATCTGTTAGTTCATGAAGGAGAGAAAGCTCCTGAATCCTGGCCACCTGATATCTTTCTAAGCACTGAAGAGATGCTCATTTTTTGCAGCCTGCATTGGTATATTGGTATATTGGTACAATTTCCATCATCCTCTTGCATAATCTGCAATGACTGAAAAGAAGGTCGACCTTCTAAAGGATAACTTTCCATGTCCAGACTCATGGTCATGCCCTCCCTCCATTTCTGTAAACATATATGCACAACTTAGCCATTTGCTTGACAATGATTCTGTGTCAACATGTTCTTGTTTGAATTCAGGTGGATGTCACCCCAGAGGACTCTGTGATTCCATTCTTGGCTCTTGTCCATTTCATAGGCTTTGTTTTCAGACAAACCACTTTTACTTATATTTGACAGATTCAGAGGATCATGCCTGTTGTCCATCTGTACTGTTATCATTGCTCTTATTGTTTTTATAGCCCCCGAGTACTCTGAATGGCACTGGACCTGTAGTTGGTCCTCATAGGTTCACAAATGACAGATTGGTATTTTAGTCCCTGAATACTAAACATCAAAATAGACCTTATACTTTATGAAGTTTTCATTTAACAGCAACTAATATAGTTTAGCTCAGGGATTCTCAGTGGCATGGCCTTTCAAGCCATTTCTTCCACCTGTGAGTCATGAAGGATTCTTGTTCAAGTATGGGTTGGACTAGCTGCCCCTTGGGGAGCAGCTAGGTGGTGCAGTGGAAAAAGCCCTGGAGTCAGGAGGACATCAGATACTTCCTAGCTGTGTGATGCTGGGTAAGTCTTAACTCTGTTTGCCTCAGTTTCCTCATCTATAAAATGAGCTGGACAAGGAAATGGCAAAACCATTCTAGTATCTCTGCCAAGAAAACCCCAAATGGGGTCATGAAGAGTCAGATACAATTAAGTGACAAAGCACATAGAAGAAGCTGGCCTCTGAGGTGCCCTCCAACTCACAGATTCTGTGATTTAGAATTGGAAAGAAATTCTGTCACTTAAATTTGAAAGGGGCAGTGGAGATTATTCAGTACAATACTTTTATTCTATAGAGGAGAAAACTAAGAGCTGGAAAAACCAAGTTGTTTCTCCAATGTTGTGAAGGAAGGAAGGAGGGAGGGAGGGAGGAAAGTAAGGAGGAAAAGAGGAAGGGAAGGATAGGGGAAGCAGAGAATGAAGGAAACACTTATTAAGTGCCTACTATATGCCAAACACTGAGATAAGCATTTTCTTGCTACACAGATAGCAAGTGGCAGTGTCAGGATTTGAACTCAGCTCCTCTGACTCCAGAACAGGAATCCTTATCCTCACAATAACCCTTGGATTGTCATAAGGATAAGTTATTTCTGGCAATATAGGCCACTTACTAAATAAATGAATATGTCTCCCATTGGCTCCAGTGAAAGGAGTGTAGTATTAATATAAAACAAAACCAGATCAGAAATGAAAGAATTTCCCAATCCGCCTACACAATGACTAACTATGTGACCCTAGGCAGGTAACTTAACCTCTCTCAACCTCAGCTTTCTCACCTCCAAATGAAATTCAAGCAATCTCATCCTCAGAGGAAATTTTGTCAATTTATTCAATAAAACCTTATTGACTATGATGATTGACTGACTTGTTGATGGTACTCCTGTCAGAGTAGATAAGACCACAAAAGCATAATGAGCATAGAGCTGAAAGCTGAAAGAAGCCTTAGAAATCATCTAGCCCAACCCCCTCATTTTACACTTCAAGACTAGACCCCTTATATGGTCACAATCCTGAGCAAAATCCCAGACACAGAATGTGTATTTGCTACCTAGACTATAAATATCTATGGTGTCTGTGTCATCAATTTCCCTCGATTGTAACGTTCTCTTAACAAACCTAACAGCTGAGGGAGGGTCTGTGTGTTCTTAATGGTTTTCAGCTTCCTGAATATGTCAGGTAATGAGCCTCCTCCCCTTGATTGCTGCAACAACCAAGGGCTTCTGGATTTAACATTTCCTGTCCCAAGCAAAAAGTTCCATCAAGAGCTGCAGATCTGCCAAGTAGGACATGTGAAGCTAATGATTCAGATTTGATTTCAGCAGCATCCCAGGCCTTAAAGGCTAGAAAAGCCCTGCCTTCTCAGCCTGCCATTCCTGATCCAAATTTTACCCCGTATTTAAACCCTAGCTCAAGTTTCACTCTCCCCTATGTGTGTGAAAGGCGTAAGATAACTTTTAGACAATTAAACATGAACAAGAGGAATCTTCTTTCTTTGGTTCCTCTACAAAGAAGCAGCACAATTCTCCCTGTGTTAGAGAAGAGACTGGTGGATGTCACCCCTGAGGACATCCCTAAAGCTTCCTTAATTGTCTCCAGAGCCTTGTCTTCTGCGATGCCAGTCCCTCCTGTCTCCTCTCTTACTTCACTGGCTACACAGTTCTTTTCATAATGACTCTCCATCTCCTGCTTCTTAAGTACCTGCTGTTCTCAGCTCTGCCTGGACCCTTGTCTCCTCTCTCCCTACACCAGGAGCTCTTACATTTGTGTGTGTCGTGGAGCCATTGGACAGTCTGGTAGAGCCTAGGCACCCTTTCTCAGAATAATGGTCTTGAATGCATTAAATCAGATACGTAGGATAAGGAAACCAATTACATTAAAATACAGTTATCAAAAATTAAAAATAATGTTCACAGACAGTTCCCGTAACATCTCTATTTGGATAACTCACATACATACATATGTACGTACTTATATACACACATATACTAGATTATAATATATAATAAACATAGATATAGATAATATACATATTATATAGACAGACAGATAAATAGAATACATATTACGCTATTTGCTGTTGCTCAGTCATTTCAGATGTATTCGAATCTTCATGACCCCATTTGCATTTTCTTGGCAGAGATAGAGGAATGGTTGCTATTTCCTTCTCCAGCTCATTTTACAGATCAGAAAATCAAAGCAAATCGGGTTAAGTGACTTGTCCAAGGTCACACAGCTAGGAAGTGTCTGAGGCTCGATCTAAACTCAAGAAGATGAGTCTTCTTGAATCCAGGAATTCTATCCATTGAGCCATCTAGGTGCCCTTTATATATACTCTACTATATATACTCTACTATATACATACTACATATATATGATATATACACTATATTATAAAAAACATATATGTGTGTATACACACAGATATAAATATATAATGCATATATGTATCCTAATATCTCTCCTAAACTCCACTTACACTGTCGATCTACCTGTTGGATATAATCTTCTGAATGTCCCATAAACATTTCCAACTCAATATATTCCAGACTAAACAAAAAACTCAGCCCCAACTTCCCTATTTCTGCTGATGGCACCACCACCTTCCAGTCAACGAGTAACCTGGTGCTTGTCCTCACTCTTCCTCTTCCCTACCTGCCCACCTTCTCTCAGTTGCCAACTCCTGTCAATACTCTTTCTACAATACATCTTGGACTCTCATTCTTCTCTTCCCCATCACAAACTACTACCCTAGCTCAGTCCCTCTTCACGCAGTTCAGGTGCACAGCACACAAATGTCTATTGAATGACAGCCTCTAGCCCATGGTCTCACAATACACTTGACTTCAGAATTGGCAAATACCAATGATTTGATCATGATGGAAGAAGAGATGGTGTTATGTTGGAAAGAGAAAACATGTGAAACCTAAAGACCTGAATTTGAATCTTGGTGCTACCGAGATTGGGGAGTCTTATCATTTGAGCCTTCTGGTTCTCAGTTTTCTCATCTATAAAATCAAAGGTTTGGATTGTGTGCTATCTAAGGTCCCTTCCATCTTTAAAGTTCTGTGAGTCTTATGATTCTGTGCTTATCACCTCCATTGCTGATGAATCAACATATCTCATCAAGTTTTTGGTATCTTTGTGAGTCATTTATAGTCTCATGGGATGCAGCCTGTAAAAGGGCAGATCCATCTGTTGATTTGTCATCGTATAATACCATACAACCATTTGTCATTTACGAAGCCCCTTAAGAGCTGATACTGTCTCACCTTTGTATTGTATCCACAGTGCCTAGCATGTTTAATAGGTGCTTAATAAATGCTCACAGTTTGCCTGATTCATCTTTCAGGTGAAGGTCTCTTCCTTCAACAATCTGCCTTCAAGACATTTGTCGTCCTTGACCATGTGCAGAATTTTTAATCTGTCATGTGTTTATGCCACAGGAATCTAAGCATGGTTCTTGTCCTGGCTAACCTACATGAAATTGCTTTCCATTAGGGCTCAGCAGTATGGGATACGGAGCTACACTTGGGTAAGCTTCCCAGATGCCCTCAATTCAACTTTTAAATATCAAATCAGGAGAGTGAGTCACAGACCCCACGACATCGCTGCCCAAAGAACCCAACTGACAGGCTGTGTGGAAGGAAGCACTAGAATCTCATAGCTTCCTATTGAATTTTACTAATTAATCATTATTTACTAGTTATTTTGTTTATTTTTTATTAAGAATAAATTTGTGTTGATATCTTCATGCATTTCTCTGCCCTCTCCCATCTCTTATAGAGGGTGATCTCTTATAGAAGAACAAAAAGTCAGTTCAGCAAAATTAATCAATAGAATGAAAAAGTCTGACAATATATTCAGCATTGCACACCCATAGTCCCACACCTCAGCAAAGAAGTAGACAGAGAGAACTTTCTTTGGGCCCAACCTGGGTCATTATAATTTTACAGCGTTTGTTTCCATTGCTTTATTATTATTCTTTCCACTTACATTGTTTTTCTCGTTCTGCTTACTTCACTTTGCATCAGTTCATATCAATCTTTCCATGCTTCTCTGTGTTCATCATATTCTTTGTTTCTTATGGCACAGTCATATTCCATCACATTAAATGTATCACAGTTTCTTTAGCTAACCCCCAGGAGATGGACATCTACTTTGTTTCCAGTTCTTTGCTACTACTACAACAATAAAAACTTGATAGTCCTGTGTCAATTCTTCTTGTTAACCAGGTGCTAATCCCAGCTGTGTTTATGCTGCTGCTGAATGACAGGCACTATTACTTGCAGCCTGTAAAATTTAGAGGCTAGTTCTGGGGAGCCAAACATTTCTGCCCTGATCTATAAAATTATCCCCTGCAAAGTGTGAAAGGCACAAAGTATGAGCCTCCCACTATTTGTCAGCCTTCCTAGCCTTAAACCCCCTTCCATAATTTCGTAGGTTTAAAGCTAGACCTCAGAGGTCAACTTCTTTATCTTACAGATGGGGAAAGTGAGGTCAGAGAGACAGTGACTTCCCTAAGGTCACACAGGCAGTAAGGGACAGGTAGTGAGGGACTTGATCCAGGTTCTCTGGCTTTAAACCTAGTGTCTCTTTCCACTGCACGATGCTCCCATACGACAGTAGCCCAAGCCCCTTTTTCCTCTTAACACTTAACCCCAGCACCGCCCCCCCCCCCCAAAATCTGCTCTCAGATGCTTCAGATCCAGTGAAATGCAAATTCCTTAAAGGTAAATATGGTTTTCTTTTGCAGATTCCTATGGATTGGGATGTCACATTGATACATTGGTGATTAATTATGACCTAAAGTGTTACTTTTCCTTAGGAGGACTGTTATTTTAATAACAATGGCAGGTACAAGTTTTTTGCCAGGCACTCATTCTGTATAGTTAAAAGAAGTCCACTGCAGGAGTGATAGTAGACTTGCAAGTCATTTGACCTTTTTAGACCTCCAGCTTCATTATCTGCAGAATGAGTGCCTGGCAAAAAGGTGCTTAATAAATTGTTTATTGATTGATTGAATGAGCATGTTGATTTTGATCAGAAATTCTTAACCTAGAGTTGACAGAGATTTCCAAGGGTCCATGAATTTTTGAAATATTCTGACAGCTATATTTCTTCCTCTGCAGTCCTCTGTATTTTATTTTATGCATATAAAACAGGATTCTGAGAAGGGGTCCCTATACAGGCTTCTGACAAAAGAGTCCATTGACTCAAAAAATGGTTAAGAATTCCCGGTTTAGAGCATCTCTGGAAACACTTCCACTATAAATGTATGGTCCTCCAACTTCCTGTGTACCCAGCATTCCTGTAGGTGCGAGAAGGTGGTCACCTAGTTCAGCTACAGGTAAGGCTAGCTGTGTCTTTCCAGTCTTATGTGCCACCATTTTCCTCAGTCAAAAGATCAGCATAAGCTATGGGCATGTCTTGTGGTCTTCTACTGCCACCCACTGGCTAGATTTGTTTCCTCCATTGAACATGAATGCTACGTATGATGGCCTGAGAAGGACTTGCTTCTACTCCTTCAAAGAAGGGATGGCAAGTGCAAGTAGGCTGCAACATGGAACAATTAAGAAATATCACGGATGTCATCATGGAAACCTATGCTCAAAAAAATAAGATGGGTTAGTCAGGTGAGATATACTCAGGATGTCAAATGAGAAAGGCCCCTGGCATGCTGGGCGGTCTCCACTGTGACAAATTTATGGGAGGCCATAAAGTCAAAAGTAACATAGGATGGGCAGGTAAGACTGGGTCTCAATCTATATCACTGGAGGCGCTATCTACCCCAATAAGATCTCAGATCCACTCAAGTATTTGGAAGCAAAGAAAATCCTCACTGTCTCTGCTTTCTTGTCACACCTTGTGAAATGATTGTACATTCAAGGCTCCAACACATTCTGAGTCCAATCTATTTTTCCAGCCTCATTTCAAGCTACTTCTTTTCACCCACCCCACTCCTCCCATCATGCATTTGCCTCCATCCCCTTTCCTCCCCAAGCTAGGATCACATTCTCTCCATGTCTCTAACTGTAATAGGATATTAGCTACAGAAACCAGCTGATGAATTTGTCAGTCCAGCGTAATGGTATTAGTCCATATTTCTGTAGCAGCCCGAGACTTATCAGGTGATTTCTTCCCAATAAATGATGCATGTAGTAGCAACAACAGCATTTTGCAGGTGAGGGAACTGAGGCTTTTACACAGTTAGTATCTGAGGCAGGATGTATTGCCAGATCTCCCAGTTCAATATTCTGTCCAGGACACCGTGCCGTGTCCCATGTTCAAGTCTTTTCTATCTCATATCATGCAGTCTCTCCAACCCAAGCCCAGAACTGTACACAGGATAATCTTCCACCTCTTGTGGGCAGCCAAATGCTTACTTTCCACCTAAGGAAATTTCCGGGGCACCAGAGGCAAACTCAAATAGTTTGGAGAAAACCTTGGGCCAGACATTGCCTAAATTCTCAATATTCCAAAAAGAGAATTGTCGGGCATACAAGCCCTCCACTCCTACCCAGAGGGCCGGACAGAGACCTTCCCACCATCCACTTCCTGGGACCATGGAACCACGGATGATGTATACAGACAAAGAAGACAGAAAACTTTCTAAACAGCTGTGTCCACTGTTCTTACCAATCAGAATGGCAGGGAATGTACCTGGAGAAACTTGTCTAAAGGCTTTCAAGATGTTTCATTGTAATTCTAAAAGGAAAATACATTCTCTGTCCCCCTCCCCTCCCCTCCCCTCTCACCCATGGTATGTTCTGTATGCCTATATATATGCATATTTACATATATTCCTATATGCATATATACATGTAAAAAGTTTAAATATATTTGAACATAGATTGACCATAGTTTGTTAAAGTTTGAACATATATATGTTCAATACATATGTAATCAACATATATGTTCAACACATGTCTCAAAACTTTTAAAGTGTATTTGGAAGTGTATATATGAACATATACACATATGTTCAAACTTTTTTTTAATCCCTTTATTACATGAGAGAAAAAAAATCCTTAGTTCAATCAAAAGATATGGATTTGAACCTCAGCTCTGCCACTTACCTTGGCCATGTTACTTTTCTTCCTCAAGCTTCAGTTTCATTATCTGTGAAATGGGACTAAAAACACCTGTACTGCCTGTCTCCCAGGTTTGTTATGGGGGTCAAATGAACTCATATAGGAGAATCATTTTATAAACTGTAAAGTGCTATAAAGGGCCACTAGGGGGCGCAGGGAATAGAGCACAGGTCAGGAATACTAATATTCCTGAGTTCAAATTTGGCTTCAGCCAACGATCCAAGAGGAAGGAATTTTCTGCACCATGCATTCCATATTCTAATTCATCCAACAAGTATTTATTAAGCACCTCCTAGGTATATAGGATTGTGCTGGGTGTTAGGGAACCACGACAAAAATTAAATTACTCTTTTCGAGGACTTTTTCTTCTATAGGGAGAAACAACAAATATAGATATATGTCCACATAAAATACATATGAAGTGAATATGAAATATACAAACTAGTTTGGAAGTGGAAAACATTTCAGATTGGGAGGTTTATCGAGAAAGGCTTCACATGGGAATGGACATTTGAGATGGCCATCAATGGAAACTAGGAATTCTAGGACAGGGTAAGAAGGAACACTTTTCAGTTATAGGAGATAGCCTATACAAAGGTTTGGAGGTGGGAGATGGAATATTTGTTTATTGATGAAATCAAAATTTTATATTCTCTCCAAAGTAATAATAATATCATAATAACCAGCATTTACGTAGCGATTTACAAATATTATCTCATTTGATCCTTACGACAACCTTTTAAGGTTAGGCACTATGATTTTTCCCATTTTACAGATGAGGAAACTGAGGCTGAGAGGTTAAGTGACTTGCCCAGGGTCACACAGTCAGTAAATGTCTGAGGCTGAATTCCTGAGGCTGAACTCCAGGTTCAGTACTCTATTCACTATACCACCCAACCAGCAAAAGTATTATTATTAAGTATTTATCTTTAGCAAATATATTTATTTCTTTTTAATAAATAATTAATAATTATCATTACATAATTATTTAATAATCATTATTATCATTTAACATTTATATATGGTTTATCAAGCTCTTTGCATACTCTATCTCATTTGATTCTCAAAATACCCTGTAGCATGGGTACTATTATTATCTCAATTTTACAGATAAGCAAACTGAGGCTGAAAAGTTAAGTAACTTACTCAGGGTCAAATACACAGGAATACACAGAAAAGATTTGGACTAAAGTCTTCCTAGATTCCATGTCCAACATTCTATCCACTGTACCAGCCATCTAGAAAAAACTTGCTATTATTATCAGCTAACAATTACATAGTGCTAGAATTTGTGAAGTTCTTTAATGCTCTGTCTCATCTGCTCCTTGTAACAACCCTGTACAATAGGGTGCTAATGTTACTCTCATTTTACAGATGAAGAAACTGAGGCTAGAAAATGTCAAGTGACTTGCCCACACAGGTATACTGGAAGAGCTGGGATTCAGATCCAGGTAAGCTGACTCTAAACCCATTTCTCTTTCCCCTCTTCTGCCTCCCTGCCCCACTGAGAAGGCTAAGATGGCTTATCCCTGTCCTGGCCCACACCAAGACACTACATGCTGTGTTTGCAAAGACCCTGTGGACACAGCAGCCTGGAAAGTGATCTCAACTGGAAGTCAGGAGGCTTGGGGTCTGCTGTCAGGTCTGTTAGGACCCTGTGACTTTGGGCAAGTAACTTCCTCATCCTGGGTTTCAGTTCCTTATTTTCACAATGAGAGGGCCATATTAAGGGATCTCTGCAGTCCCTTGCAGTGCAGACAAACCTGCCTTGCCCAGAGGTGCTCTGTCCTCTGACATGCCTTAAAGAAGCATGTTTCCCTTGGAGTGTCCCTTTTCATTGACAGAGTTCTGCCTTCACAGAGGCTGAGTTTCAGGATTGCCCACCCCATCACCCCTCCTCCTAACTGACTGAAGCAAGGAGCTGCTTCAGCTTCTGATTTTTCCTAATCAGGAAAAGAGTGTCAGAAAAATTAATCAATGGATATTTATATGTGCCAGGCATTGTGACACATGCTGGGCATAGAAAGAGAAACCAAAAACAAAAACCCTGCTGCCTTCAAGAAACTTATATTTCTTTCCTCTAAAAAATGTATTCTGAATTTAAGCAACATTAAATAAAACAGGTTTTCCAACATAGTAAGATAGAATAATAGGATTATACATGAAACTGCAGGTCTCTGTTCTGCACAGCCTGCTTATTGATAAGATCAGCCTGTGGCTTTCAGATCTGTCCTGCTTGTCTGGACTTATTTCTAGTCTTCCCTTTGTTTTGTTTTCTACATTTAAAAGAAAGGATTTCTCAAAAACCCTCTTTTTTCTTTTCTTTTTCTTCTTTTCCCTCTTTGCCCTCTGATATCCACTCGCAATGGAAAAGAAAAAGAAAAACCAAGCCTTCGTAACAAATATGCAGAGACAAGCAAATCACATTCTCACGCTGTCTGAAAATATCTTACTATTCCTCTTAACTGTTGCCTCCTACCCCCCATCAGGATGCTACAGTCTAATGGGAAGGACAACATGTTCATAAGTAACAATGTTGGCTACATGGTAGAATATGTACAAGAAGATTGGAAAGTGACGGATGGCCCCGGTTGGGAAAGGCAGTGATTCTCAAGGTTTTTGCTCATAGAACTGTTAGTATCATTTACTAGGAGGTATCATCTGGGAGATGTCAAGTATGAATTCCATACCATTCACGGCACATCTTCTCATATTGCTAGCACACTGCATAGTATGCTACAACACATCCTTTGAGAATTACTAGTCAAACGGCTGGAAAAATTTAGGAGTTTTTGGTTCAAATTCTATCTCTTGACGCTGATCAGCTCTATGACTGCTCTGAACCTGTTTTCTCTGTAACAAGGGAATAATGATACTGGAACTGTTGTTGGGGAAAAAGTGTTGGCTAAACCCAAAAGAACCACATAGCAGAGAGTTAATGGGGTAACTTGATCCCCTGGGGTGTCGAACTTCTGAAAGTGCTGACAAAACCAGGATTCCTTCAGCATCCAGAAAAACAATCAAGTTTAACATCTAGTTGGCGAGAATGGTCAAAACAGGAAGGTACCAGAAGGTCTTTTCTTACCCTTGTTTTCTGTGGTCCCTTAACTTCTCCCCGCCCTAAGGTGTCTGCCTATAGGCACCAGTGTCCTAGAGACATTGCACACACACACACACACACACACACACACACACACCTCAACTAAATTTGTCTTTAAATGTCAATGTGTGAGGGGCAGCTACTAGTGGCAGTGAATAGAACACCAGCCCTAGGGTCAGGAAGACCTGAGTTCAAAGCTGGCTTCAGATACTTTGCACTTACTAGCTGTGTGACTTGGCAAGTCACTTACCCTCAAATGCCTTGCCAAGAAAAAAAATCAACATTAGGGACTATTTGTCCTAGGGTCATTTTGTATCCCTTGATTCAGGAGCCAAAATTGCTACTTATGGTTTGCGTTACTTTTTGCCAAGAGATCTATGGCCCATTTTTGGATTAGAGCTGTGATTTCATTGGTATGGGGGACTGCCATTGAAACAGCTCCCTCTTCCCCACTTTATAAATAGTCACAAGATATGAACAGGCAGTATTCAGAGGAAGAAATTAAAGCTATCTATATTGATATGAGAAAATGGTATAAATCACTATTGATTAGAGAGATACAAACAAAACAACTCTGAGGTAACACATCACACCTATAAGATTGGCTAATGTGACAAAACAGGAAAATGATACATATTGGAGAAGATGTGGAAAAGTTGGAACGCTAATTCATTGTTGGTGGAGCTGTGAACTGATCTAGCCATTCTGGAGGGCTATAACAGCGTGCATACCCTTTGACCCAGCAATATTGCTTCTAGGACTGTATCCCAAAGAGATCATACAAATGGGGAAAGGATCACACGAAAAATTTATAGCAGCTCATTTTGTGGTGGCCAAGAACTGAAAATTGCCCATCAATTGGGGAATGACTGAATAAGTTGTGGTATGGAATACTATTGTGCTATAAGAAATGACAAACAGGCAGACTTCAGAAAATCTTGGAAAGACTTATATGAACTGATGCTGAGTTAAGTGAGCAGAGCCAGAAGAATATTTTTCACAGAAACAGCCACAGTATGTGATGACTGATTTTGATAGACTTAGCCCTTCTCAGCAATGCCAGGACCTAAAACAATTCCAAAGGAACCATGATGGAAAACACCATCCACCTCCAGAGTGGAATGCAGAGCAAAGCAGACTGTTTTCTGTTTTATTTTATTTTGTTTTGTTTCTTCTCTCTCATGGTTTCTCTTCTTTGTTATAATTCTTCTACGCAACATGACTACTGTGAAAATGTGCTTAATAAGAATGTATGTGTAGAGTCTATATCAGATTATATGCCATCTTGGGAAGGGAGGTGAGAGGGAAGGGGAAAAAATTTAAAACTTATGGAAGTGAACGTTGAAAACTAAAAACAAATAAATTGGAAAAAAAGATACAACTCCCTCTCTCCATGTAGACTGGCAACTTAAAATTTTGCCAGACCCAGACCTCCATGCTACTTCCCAGCTCTCTCCTGACCATGGCTCCTTCTCTCCAGTCATTACTCTCATCTCCCTCCCACTGGAACCTTGGACTCTGACCCTGGGAGAATCACCTGAGAGGAATCCAGTCTTAGCAGATCATGTTACAGGTAAGGAAACTAAGATCCAATCCAATTCAAATAGTTTCTATGCACTTACTTTATGGGAAGCAATGTGCTAGGACCTGGGGGAACTACATAGATAGGAAATTTCTCCTTTCATTATTGTTCAATCATTCAGTCATATCTGAGTCTTCATGACTCCATGGACCATCGCATGCCAATACTGTCCATGGGGTTTTCTTGGCAAAGAAACTGGCATGGTCTGCCATTTCCTTCTCCAGGGGATTAAGGCAAACAGCGATTAAGTAACGTGTTCAGGGTTACACAGCTGGTAAATGTCTGAGACCACATTAGAACTCAAGTCGTTTTGTCTCCAGGTCCAGCACTCTATCCACTGACTCACCTTGCTGCCTCCACTTTTCCCCTTTCCAGGACTCCCTTTATATGTTACTTTCTTCCATTAGAATTTAAGATACTTATTATTTGTTTAATTTATATACTCAGTACAGTGCCTGGCACATAGTAAACACTAAATACATTTTTCCATCTCTGACTCTGTCTCTTTCCCCAACCCAGGATCACATAACTACTTTGTGTCAAAAGCAGGACTTGAACCCAGGTCATCCTAATTCTATAGACAACTGTGTATTCACTAAGTCACACTGCCTTTCAGGATCTCAGCTATATGCTCTCTGAGCAGAGGTTCACTTACAGGAAGGCTCAGGAAGTCTCCTAAATGTCCATTCTCTACCAGATATACATATATCTGTATTCGCTCTTCTTTCAAAGCCAAGTCGCCCTGGGACTCATGTTCCATGGGGCCTAGCCACATCTTTAGACACAGGGAGGGACCTGCTGAGGTCCAGCCTGGACTGGCCACTATAAAAACTGTAGAGGAAGCGAAGAGTTTGTCTTCAGCACCTCTCACATTCCTTTTCTTTGCCCTTTCTGTCCTTTTTCTTCCCTCCATCCCCTACTCAACCCTTCCCAGAGCATTAGGTGCTCCCTGACAGCCCCCAGTCTCTCCAAGGAAAAGAGTCTTAGCTCTTCAGTGTGAATTAGTTTAAGATGTGCTCATGCCCCTTAGGGTGTCTAATAATAAGAACAGCTAACGTGTATATAATACCTACTATATGACAGGCACTGTCTACTTTACAGCAATTATTATCTCATCTTGATACCTTGATCCTCACAACAACCCTTGGAAGTAGGTATTATTATCCCCACTTTAAAGTTGAGGAAACCAAAGCAAACAGGGTTGTGACTTGACCAGGGTCACATAGCTAGCGAGTGTCTGAGACTGGATTTAAACTCAGTTCTTTTTGACTAATAGAGCCCAGTGCTCTATCTGTTCCAATATCTAGCTGCTTCATAAATCTTTCCTTTAAAGGGAGAGCCTGGGAAAGGGCAACCCTTAACTGGCATGGAGTGGTGAGAATAGCATAGCATTTAGAGTCAAATGGCATAACTTTAAATTTTGGCTCTGCCATTTATAGCACCAGAGCTGAACCAAGGTCCTCTGTATACGGTAACTTCTGAGTGCATGATTTCATGGATCAGTGTTTATTTTCATGATTTCTTTTAGCTAGAGCTTCTGAACTGTTTTGAGATCTAAATATGTTCAAATACAAAGGAAAAGAAATTAAAATAATACAAGACTATTATGCACCCACTAGAAACTATAGGAGGGGTTGGAATAATGTGTTCCATAGAGCATAGGTGCTCAAGATGCAATCCATCCTCTGCAAACCTGAAAGTAATCATTAATGAAAAGAGATGGATGTTCAATAAATAAGAGGTATTCAAAACATCCTCACAAAGACACAGATATGGATAGTGAGCTGCAGAGAAATTTCTAATGTCTTACACACAAAAAATAACTCAGCTATCCCAGAACCAAGATGCAGGGAGAGGAAAGATAGTGGCTAAAGTAGAGAGCATGAAATCTTTTGTTTTTTAGTTACAGCTAGGTGCGTTTCCCAAGAAACAAAGGGCAAGAATAAATGAGCAGTACTCTGGATGGAAACTGATCTCACTTAACATATTCAAAAATTATCTGGAAGGAGGAGTGCACAGTGAGACCCACAAGTATGCAGATGGTCCTAAACTCTTCCAGGTGGCACTAACATGCCAAACTGATTAGGGAAAAACTGAAAAAAGATTTGGAGAGACTGTGAGTGGGCAGAGAAGTGACAGCTGTGTTTCAGTGTGAGCCAGTAGAGGGCTTATTTGGGGGGAAAATAACACAATTTATAGTTACAGGATTACAAACTTCAAGCTATCAGTTAGTGATCCAGGAAAAGAATCAAGGAGTCATGAGAAGATATTCTCTGAAGTCATTGGTCTAACTAAAAAATGTTTGGACATAGTCAGATATTAGACACCAAATAGGAATTAGCATTGACTGATATAAAACCAAGGTGTGTCTTCACTTCTCCAGATCACTGAAATAGGAAGAATGTTCTCAGAATCAACATATTTGGACTGTATTCGTGGCTTTGCTACTAACTTGTACATGATATGGGCCAGGTCACTTGACCTCTAGGTCTCAGTATTCTTGATTGCAACAGAAGGAGTTGAACAAGGGTACATTTAAAGTCTCTTCTAGCTCTAACAATTGATGAGTCTGTGAGTACTGTACACAGTTCCAACAACTGTAACTCAAGAATAACCCACTAGGGCTTAAAAAAATGATTCTGAGGAAAGCAGTTAAGATTATCAAGAATGGAGGGACTAGACTTTGACATAAGAAAAGAATGAAAGAATGAGGTCTCCTCAATCTGGAAAGAAAAACGATCAGTAGAGACATGCCTGGGGTTTATGAAATATGAGGGCTATATAGAGAGAACATAAAACTCTAAAATCAGAAGACTACCTCTCTAAAACTTGACAACGGTGAGTTCTGAGCAAATAAAATCAAATTCTATTTTACAAAGCAGGCCATAAATTTATGAAACTTGTTTCCCAAAAAGATAGTAAGTCAGAGATTTTGTCATGTTCTAACTGGTCTATATACCTCAGTAGCTAAGTCTTAGAAAGCTGCCTGAGGCTCAGAGAGGTTAAATTCTTTGCCCATGGTCAGTCAGTCAAGTAGCATTTATGAAGCACCTACTATGTGTCAGGCAGTGTATTAAGTTCTGTTATACAACCAGTAAGTGTCAAGAGAGGGATCTGACCTCATGTCTTCCTGACTCCAAGATCAGAATTCCCTCCACTACGACATGCTGTCTGTCAAAGAGTGATATTAACTGAAATATAGATAGGAAGGGTTGAATTAAATTCCCGTGAAATCAGGGACCTAGACAATAGTGATCATTTAATGCAGTCTGCTCATTTTTCAGATGATGAAACTGAGACCCAGAAAGATGAAATGACTTGTCTATATCACACAGAGAGTGAACATTTAGACCCAGATTTTAGTCCTCTTTCCCTTACATCCACATGTATGGATTGAGACCGAAACTGATGTTGGGAAAGACATCCTACAACATATTCCTTTGTGGCCCCATCAGAGAAAGAAGCTTGGGTTTAATGTGACTGATTCAGAATGGCACACAATAGAGAAATTGAAGTCTCTGGACCTCAGTTTCCTCATCTGTTAAAGGGGTTGGTCTAGATGGGCTCTAAGGTCCCTTCTGCTCCAATATTCTATATTCTAAGATCCCTTCCAGCTCCAATATTCTGTTCTAAGTGTTAGCATTCCATGTTCTAACATTCTGTGTTCTAAGCCCCCTTCCATTACCAACATTCTATGCTCTAATTTCCTTCCAGCTCTGACATTCTGTGGTGTAAGGCCCCTTCCAGGTCTAACATTCTGTTTTCTAACATTCTATCCAATTCTGATATTCTCTGATCTAACATTATATCTTCTAAGATCTCTTTCATCACTAACACTCTATGTTCTAAAGTTCCTTCCAGTTCTGACATTCTGTTTTCTGAGGTCCCTTCCAACTCTGACATTCTGTGTTCTAAGGTCCCTTCCAGCTCCAATCTTCTATGTTCTAAGGTCCAACATTCTGTGTGCTAAGGTCCTTATAGCTTCGATATTCTACGTTCTAAGGTCCTTTCTACCACTGGCATTCTGTGCTCCAACATTATGTGTTCTAGGTCCCTTCCAGCTCCAACATTCTATGTTCTGAGGTCCTTTCCAGTGCTACCATTCTATATTCTAACATTCTGTGTTCTAAGGTCCCTTCCAGACTTTATATGCTATGTTCCAAGGTCCCTTCCAACTCTGACATTCTATGTTCTAAGGTCCCTTCCAACTCTGACATTCTATGTTCTAAGGTCCAACATTCTGTGTGCTAAGGTCCTTATAGCTTTGACATTCTACGTTCTAAGGTCCTTTCTACCACTGGCATTCTGTGCTCCAACATTATGTGTTCTAGGTCCCTTCCAACTCCAACATTCTATGTTCTGAGGTCTTTTCCAGTGCTACCATTCTATATTCTAACATTCTGTGTTCTAAGGTCCCTTCCAGACTTTATATGCTATGTTCTAAGGTCCCTTTCAGCTCTGACAGTCTAAATTCTAGTGTTTTCCACCCTAAGTTCCCTGTCAGATTCCATGATTCTAGAAGATATACGTAAGAAGCGTGTAACTTAGGGGAACATTGCTATCAAATCCTCCCACCCTTTAAAAAACTGAAGTTGGAGATTAGAGTTCCTAGTAGAGGGAGAAACATCAAGACCCTAGGAATGACATCACTGTATAAATACCCCAGCTGCTCCTTCAGTTCTGCATGGCAGATCACTTTATTCTGAGCTGATTCGCTGAAGAGATCTCTATTTTAGGGAATAATTAAATGATGCGCATGGTACACAATAATGAGATTTTAAAAGGGAGAGAAAAAGAATCCTGTAAGTCTGGGGAACATGTGATATGGAGATTGGATACACTTGCCTGTAATTATGGTGGGACTAAAAAACAGAATGCTTTTACGAGCCATGGGACAAATTTTCTTTTCCATGGCCAGCTCATAAAATTAAATAATGCTGATTCAATATAGGAGCAAAGTGGGTCAGTGATAAAGTTTGCTTTGGAGGAACATCAGGCAAATCTAATTTTCCCAAGACACACATTAGCATCATGTTAGATAAACAGTGCTTCCGTCCTTGACGATCTCCTTCAGCAAGCCTGGTTATTGAGAAAGCTGCGATTGAGAGGCATTCCATATTTGCCTACAGGGGTTGTACCTTTAATTATATCCAAGTCCTATATCATCATTGCTACACTCATCATTAAATATTTCTTGAGCATTATCTTGGAGACTGGATATAAGAATTCATTGAAGAGAGCACATTGGTCCCCACTGCCTTCAGGACATAAAGTCCAAACTTCTGAATCTAATATTCAAAGTTCTCTAACAACTTCTCCACATTCTACCATCCCAGACTTATCTCGATATTACTACCCTACATTCACCCTCCCCTTCATCGAGGCTGGTCTCCTGCCCTTCACTCCCTGGCAGTGCTTTACACCACAGGTGGCAAACTCAAATAACAATGGATCCCTGACGGCTGCATAGTGACTTAGAAAGTCACAAATTAATATTATCTATGTTTTATTGCATTTTTATTTATTTTGTTAAACATTTCCCAATGACATTTTAATCCAGTTTAGTCCCACTCTGGAGTGTAGTAGACCTGAGCAAGTCACTTGACCCTCTTTACCTCAGTTTCCTCATCTATAAAATGAGTTGGGAAAAGATGGCAAACAATTCCAGTATTTTTGCCAAGAAAACCCCAAATGGGGTCATGAAGAGTCAGACATGACTGAAAAAAGACTGAACAACCACAAAATCCACTAAAATTAGCACAGTTAGTGTTAATTAGAAAACCACTTTGTACATGGTTGGTGCTTAATAATTATCTATTGATGGAGTAAGATAAGTATCATAAAGGACATGGAAGAGGAGGTTGAAAGAAAAAAAAATTTGATGTGTCCTGAACATATAATGAGATCCAATGAGGTCAGCCCAAGTGTTACATATGAAAATTAAAAGACACAGAGGAAAGTTTCAGTGTGTTGGATAAATGCTCCAAGAAAGGTTTACAGAAGGAAACAGCACAAAAATCTCACAGGATGAGAAGAGATAGAAAGGCTGTGACCTGTACTGGTGGATGGTTTACCCAGATTGATGAGATCATGAATTCATGGACATTAAGTATCAATTGATTCTCCAAAGCTGACATCATAGGCTAAATGCACACACACACACACACACACACACACACACACACACACACACACACACCCCAGGGTTTAAGGAAACATGATATATAATAGAGTGACAAGCAATATAGCATTTTAGTCATATGCTAAATATAAACGATATTTGTCAGCTGGTCCAGGGCATCAGTTTTCCAACTTATAGCAAAGAAGCAGGGGGGCTCTCCATTTGAGGTTCATGAACTCAGGCCACACTGCACAACTCACAAAGTGTGGCATAAAATGTCATGTTCATGTTCCTATTATGGGCCAGGTCCAATGTAGGCTGGGCTGGCAGTTTGGGTTTGAGATTGGGATGAAATGAGTTACTCATAGAATATCTAATTGTTTAACAAACTGAGGTTTACATAGATATAGCTTGGAAAACACATTCAGCAAGGACAGAGCACTGCTTTGTTGCCTTTCTTGTCTGTATAGAAATGAGTCTGGTCATCAAGGTATGGTGACTCACTTAACAATGGGACAGCCATCAAAGCTCAGGGGTATTATGTTCTCAGGTAACAGGGCAGCATTAGCTACCGCTAATCCTTAACCAATTAAGTCTTGACATTGAGGGGAAAAAAAAACTAACACAAGAGTACATAGTAAAGATCCTGGTAGATATCATTCCTACCACACTGCTGGAATTGGAATCAGGATGATAAGGTTCAACTCTCTCTGCAGACTGTGATCAAGTCATTTTATCTCTGTAAGTTTTGGTTTCCATAGCAACAAAATGACAACAATAACATGTCTAGTGCTTAATTCCCAGAGTTGTTGTAAGACTCAAATAAAATAATGTATAGGACGTGCTTTATGTACTTTAAAACATCATGTGAATGTCTGTTATTATTATTATTACTGTTACTATCACATGGCATAAATGATACCTTGAATGGGGAAAAGGCAATGAAGGGAGGAAATGAGTATTTATATAGCACCTACTATGTGCTAAGTGCTGTGCTAAGCAGAGCAGAGGGATAGATGCTATTATCATTTCCACTGCTCCCATTTCTTCCCCATCTCTTTGCCTTGAAATGAGGGGACCAGTTGTCAAGATTTTAGGATTTGTTTTTATGTTAAACTTCAAGCCAGCTTTTACACTCTCCTCTTTCACCTTCTTCAAGAGGCTGCTTACTCTTTTTCAGTTTCTGAAAAAGTGGTATCATCAGAGTGGTATCATCCACATATCTGAGATAGTTGGTATTTCTCCTGGCAACCTTAGTTTCAGCTTTTGATTCTTCCTGCCTGGTGTTTAGCAAGATATGCTCTGCATATAAGATAATAAGTAAGGTGATAATGTCCTGTCCTACTTCTTTCCCCATCTTAAACCAATCCATTGTTCCATGTTCAGTTCTTGGTCCACATACAGGTTCTTCAGTACATAAGTAAGATGATCTGGTACTCCCTTCTCTTTGAGGACTTGCCATATTTTGTTGTGATCCATATAGTTCAAAAGTTTTAGTGTGATCAATGAAGGCAGAAGTAAATGTTTTTCCAGAAGTCCCTTGCTTTCTCCATATTCTAATAAATTCTGGCAATTTGGTCTCTAGTTCCTCTGCCTCATCAAAAACCCACTTGTGCTTCTGGTAATTCTCGGTTCACATATTGCTAAAGCCTAGCTTGCAGATTCTTAAGCATAACCTTGCTGGCATGTGAAATGAGTACAATTGTTCAATAATTAGTACATTCTTTAGCATTGCCCTTTTATAGGATTGAAATGTAAAACTGATCTTTTCCAACCCTGTGGCCATTGTTGAGTTTTCCAAATTTGTTGGCATATTGAGTGCAGCACTTTAACAACATCATCTTTTAGGATTTCAAAAAGCTTAGCTGGAATTCCATCACTTCCACTAGCCTTATTGTTAGCAATGCTTTCTATATAAAGCCCACTTGACTTCATTATCCAGGATGCAATTTGGCTCTAGTTCAGTAACCACATCATTGTGTTTATCAATGATGGTAAGATCTCTCTTCTATAGTTTTTATATGTATTTTTGCCACCTCCTCTTAATCTCTTCTACTTCTGTTAAGTCCCTACAATTTTTGTCTTTTATCATGCTCATTATTGCATAAAACACCCCCTTGATATCTCTAATTTTCTTGAAGAGATCTCTTGTCTTTCTCCATCTCTTGTTTTCTTACATTGTTCATTTAAGAAAATCTTATCTTTCCTTGCTATTCTCTGGAATTCTGCTTTCAGGTGTATATCTTTTTCCTTTTCTCTTCTACCTTTCACTTTCCTTCTTTCTTCAGGTATTTGTAAAGCCTCATCAGACTGCCATTTTGGTTCCTTACTCTTCTTTTTCTTTGGAATATTTTTGGTTTTGTTGTTTCTGTTAATGCTTCCTCCTGTGCAATATTGTGAATCTTTATCCATAGTTCTTCAAGAACTCTATCTACCAGATCATCTCCCTTAAATTTTTTCATTACTTCCACTCCATATTCATAAGGGATTTTATTTAGGTCATGCTTTTATCGTCTGATGGCTTTTCCCTACTTTCTTCAATTTAAGTCTGAATTATGCAATAAGAAGCTCGTGATCTGAGCCACAGAAAGCTCTAGGTCTTGCTTTAAATGACTGTGTAGAGTTTCTCCATCTTTGGCTGCAAAATATATAATCAATCTGATTTCAATATAGACCATCTGGTGATGTTCATGTGTAGGGTCAGCTTTTGGGTTGTTGAAAAAAGGGTTTTATGACCAATGAGTTATCTTGACAAAACCCCATTCTTTGTTTTGACTCCAAAGTCAGACTTGTCTGTTTTCCTAATTATCTTGTGATTTCCTACTTTAGCATTTTAATCCTCGATGATGATTGTGACATCTTTGTATGGTGTTATTTCTAGATATTGTGGGTCTTCATAGAACTGATCAACTTTGGCTTCTTCAGCTTCAGTGGCTGGAGTATTGACTTGTATTAATGTGATGTCGAATAGCATAGCTTGAATTCAAACAGATATCATTCTGTCCTTTTTGAGATTATACCCCAGTACTGCTTTTCTTATCATTTTATTGACTATGAGGGTCACTCCATTTCTTCTAAGGGATTCTTGCCCACAGTAGAATATGTACTGATCACCTAAATTAGATTCATCCATTTCCATCTATTTAAGTTCACTGACACCCAAGATGCTGATGTTTAATCTTTTCATCTCCTGTTTGACCTCATCTAGTTTACCATGATTCATAGATCTTGCATTCCCGGTTCCTATGAATATTAATGTGTGAATACGGTCTGTTTAAAATGCTTATTGAATAAACAGCATATCCTCGTAGTGTGAATGTTAATCAGACAAGCTGAAATGGGTAGAGTGGTAGTTGACCAGGATGATTGAGGGCACTTGAAACCATATCACATGAGGATTAAAGAAACTACAAAATGTCTAGCCAGAGAAAGAGAAGATTTAATATTGCCATGAGTGCAGTCAATACAGTCTTGAATTATCTGAAGGGCTATCCCAAGGAAGAGAGAGGAAATCTATCTCATCTGTCCCCTTCTTGCAGTTCACACAGACCCCACTCTAGTTTGGGTCCTCATCACCTTTAGCCTGGACTACAACAGCCTCCTAATTCATCTCCCTGCCTCATGTCTCTTTCTTCTCAATTCATCTTCCATGTAGCTGCCAAAGTAATTTTCCTGTGGTAAGGTTCAACCATGTTACTCCTCTTCTCAGTAAACTCCAGTGGGTCCCTATTGACACTAGAATAAAATATAAGCTTTTCCATCATTGTCAAAGGTCTTCACAGCCATTCTTTCCAACTTTATTATACATAATGCCCTGTCCTTCTACGATCCAACCAAGCCCACTGTCTTGCTGGTCCTCATACATGATACTCTATTTTCCATCTCTGTACCTTTGCACTGGCTGCCCATGTTTGAAATGGACTCCCATCTCATCTCCACCTTTTAGAGTCTTTCGTTTCTTTCAAAATTCTGCTCAAATGAAACTTTTCCAGATCCTTCCCTGTTGCTAATTCTCTACCCTTTAAAAAATTATCTTATATTTATTTGGTATACATACATATACACACACCTATCTATATATGTATATGTATATATGCATACATATATACACAACTACATATATACAGACACATACACATATATGTCTTTTGTATGATTATTTATGTACCTGTTGTACATTTCAATGATATCTTATATTTCTTGTTAAACATATGTCACTTCCTCCAACAGAATGTAAGCTCCTTCAAAGCAATGACTGCCCCATTTTTATTTATGCTTTCCCAGAACCTACTATAGTGCCTGGAGCTTAATAAAGGCTTGTAGACTGATTGATTGATTGATTGATTGACTGATTCTGATTGATCCCAGAGGGCAGAATTAGAACTAATGAGTAGAAATTACAGGGAGGCAAATTTTCAACTCAATGTTAAAGGCACTTCCTAACAGTTGGATTGACCTGCAAGGGAATGGGGCTGCCTTGTTCTATAGTGAGTTTCCCATCAAGAGATTAGATAACTATTTCTCAAGGATGTTTTAGGGGGGATTCATGCTTCAGGTAGGGAGTGACTTCTAAAGCTTGCTCAACTCTGAAAGTCTATGATTCTGTGATTTAAAGATGTAGCTAAAAATGTAGAAATCTATACAAATGTGAGATAGATAGCTGGTTAAAATTAATGATGAATAATGAGGTCAGGCTACTTGTATCATGGAAGGAAACACAGAACTTCAAAATGGAAGAATCATATCTGCTGTACCAAAAGAGATTTTTAGGATATTACTAGACAACAGAAAAGTAAAGAAGGGTAGGAGTCAGAAACCGGCATTTATTAAATGCCTACTATATGCCAAGCTCTTTACAAATATTATCTCATTTGATCCTCACGACCAATCCTTGAAGACAGGTGCTATTAAATGCCTTTACAGATGAAGAATCGGAGGCAGACAGAGGTGAAGTGACTTGTCCATAGTAAGTGTCAAGAAGTCAGATTTGAACCCGGGTCTTGTTGACTCCAAGTCTACTGAGAGTCTACTGTCCACCACCACCACCACCACCACCACTACCACTACCCCTGCTACAAGCCTACTACTCTTGCTGCCCTTTCTGATAATGAGCCTGATTTTAGCTACTCTGGTGCTCAGATGCCAGAACTATACTCTAAGACTTTCCAGTTCAGTAGGACCCTCTCAAACTTGTATTCTATTCTTAGGGAACCCAGTATAATCTCTGCATCAAGATGAGGTTTCAAGAATGTGGAAGAAAAAAAATAAACATATTGATTGCTAAAGTACGTATACAATTATTATATCATATCTTCACTCTAGTAGCAGAGCTATTAACAACAGTTCAGCAACAAAGAGAAATCGTCAATTCAATCATTAATGCTTTAGGGTTGGAATGGGGCTTGGGTGCATCTAGACCAACAACCTCATTTTACCACGAAGACCAGAGAAGGAGGACGCTTTGCCTAGGGTCAGACAGGGAGCAACACAGGTAGGATTGGAACCCAGGTCCACTGATTCTAAATCCAACCCCCTTTTGCCTCTCCAACTGTAAAACTGAAAGGATTTCACAGGATTTCGAGCTGAAAGGGGCCTTAGGGAAGATGAGAAAACTGAGGCCCAGGGAGGGGAAACAACTTTCCCTAAGTTACACTGCTAACTGATAGCAGAGCCCTGTAATTCCTGCCTTGCCAACTTGACTAGAATTGTTATAGGAATCAAATTAGAGAATTTATGGGAAAGGGTTTTGGAGCATTTTAAAGTGCTATATAAATTGAAAGGATCGTACTGATTATAACTCACAATTCTGTGAACAACTAAATGAATTAGGCAATGATTTCCACCACATTTAGCTCTCACTGGCAAGAAACAAAGATCCACGTGCCTTGGTTTGGGGTCCATACCATTCAAAACAATCAGCTCAGATGACTTAGTGAGAAAACAGACATAGCCCGAAGCTACAGTACACCACAGGAAAAGTTGATTTCTAAATCCAACCCTGGGCAGCTCATTCTGCTCTCAGATTTTTCCAACTGGAGTCAATTCACAGAAAGATAGAAATCTACACAACAAGAAACAACAATGGCTGTCTGGGAACAAGGCTGGGCCAGTCCATGAAGAATTGTACCTCAAACTCTTGGACTAGCCCGAACAGAGAATCTTGAAACCACAGATTGTTCATAGCTGGAAGGGACCTTAGAATATAGAATGCCAGAGCCGAAAGGGGCATTATAGCGTAAAATATTAAATCTGGAATGGATTTTAGAACATGAAATAGTAAAGCTTGGAAGAGACAGTAGAGCACAAAATGTTAGCTCAAGCAGGGAACTTTGAAGATAAAATTAGCTGGAAGAGACCATAAAGTGTAGAATGTCAGAGCTGGAAGGGACCTTTGAACATAGAATATTAAAGCAAGGGAGCAAACTTCAAACATGGAATATTAGAGGTGGAAGGACCTTAGAACATGATTATAAGAAGAAATGATCTTAGAATTTAGAATGTTAGACTAGGATGTGTCTTAGAATGTTAGAAGTGGGAGGGAGCCTTAAAACACATCAGAATGTCAGAATTGGGAAGGAACTGAAAATTCAGAATGTTAGAGCAGGAAAACACCCAAGAACATAGAATGTTAGAGATGGATGCAGTTTTAGAGTATAAAACAGATACAGCTACAAGAATGCTTTAAGCATTCCAGGGGTGGGGAACCTACAGCCTTAAGGCCCCACTTGAGGACCTAGAGGGTCACATGTGGCCTTGAGGCTGCACGTTTCCCACCCCTAGAGAGTGACCAGAAACCTGGGTTCTGGTCTCGTTGTTCAGCTGTTTCAGTCATATCCAACTCTTCATGACCCCATTTGGGGTTTTCTTGGCAGAAATACTGGAGAGATTTGCTATTTCTCAATTTCCTTGACTGAGCGATCTCTCTCTTCCGAGTGTCTCTATAAAATGAGATGAGTTAAACTAGATGATCTCAGAGAACCCTCCCAACTCTAAAATTGTGTGATTCTCTCTCCTCTCTCCCTCTCAGCTGTTCTTTCCAATATTCCATGCTTTTAATAAGAAGCAGGCTTGTGACCATAGAGCAAAGCCCATTTCGGAAGATCAAAAGTGCTTACTGCCCAGCTATTGCTTTTTAACTGGGTCAGTTTTTACATCCTTTTGATTTTCTTCTGCGGGCTTCATTCCAGTTCTCCCTATAATCAATCTGCCCTTCAGAGAGGCTTAAAAGCATTCAAAGTGACTGCCCTGAAAGCTGTGACCCAGTCTGTATCCAGAGCCTAGCCATGCCATGGTCCAAGGATGGTACTTTGGGTTACAACTATCATATATTTTTTAACTCAACTTTTCCCTTTGAGTCTCCTAAAAATCTATGACTGTACAAAAACAAAGCAAAAACAGAAACCTTTTCCCTCATCCTCTTCACCTCTCAATGCCTCATTAAGCACCCTCCTCTCCTACTCCCATCAGTCTCTGGTAGTTATGAGGTCCAGTGGAAAGAGCACTGGTTTGGAAGCCAGAGGACTTGGGTTCCAATCCTGGCTCTGCCATAGAAGACCTGTGTGTCCTTGGATATGTCACCTAAGCACTCTAATCCATGGTTTGCTTGTCTACACTGTATCCTATACTGATTCCTATCAATTCTAAAATGATTGGATTATACTCTAGCTCTAAAGCTATGATCCAGGGCCACCTCCTGGATTCTTCAGCTGCTCATGCCCTTCCCTCTAAGGTTATTTGCCATTCACTCTCTACTTACCTTATATGTTCTGATTTAGCTATGCTGTTTTCTTTGTTAGAATGTAAAACTCCTTGAATGCAGGGACTGTTTGTGATTTTTACTTGTATCCCCAAAACTCAGCCAGTGCCTAGAGCTTAGGAAGCACTGAATACATGCTTGATGACTGAGCCACTGATTGATTGATGCCATGTTCTCCTGACCAGACCTCTAGCTCCCATTCATTGCATCTAACTGGCTCAGCCACCTCATCCATGCCAGCTTCCTGACTGCTTTTGGAAAAGAAGCATCATTTGATTGATTGCCTGCAGTTCCACTAACCATTCCCTTGAAATTATTTTTCACTGGCCATCACTCACCTATATGTGTTGACTCCCATATTTGAAGGCAAGCTTCTTGAAAGGAGGGGCTATCTCTCTTTGGATTTATATTCCCAACTTAACATAGTGCCTACCACATAGTAAGCACTTCATAAATGATTTTTTTCAATTCATTCAATCAATCACTCATTCATTGATTCATTCATCTTATGACACCCACACTAACCCCAAAGGGTGAAGGTTAGAAGAGAAGCCCATAGACCAGAAAGAGAAGGTAAACTTGGAATGCCTGGAAGCCATTTACATGTGATTGTCTTGTATGGGAATGGGCTTTCTCAACCTCTTGGTTTATAACTGTGATTAAAGGCAGTCACCATAGACAAAAGAAAGAACTCTCCAATGGGAGGAAGGTTGGTCCAAACTGTGGTCTGAGTAAGAGAATAAACAAGTCAGCTGCAAGAGAGATACTTCATACTATCATGAAGCAGCAGAAAGAGGTCTGGAGTGAGTCAGAAGATTTGGGTTCGAATTTCAGCTCTGCTATTGGCTACCTCTGTGACTGTGATCAAATGCCCTAACCTTCAGTTTTCCCCTCTGTAAAATGAGATTGGACTAGATGAGTTCAAGGTCTCATCTGACCCTCAATCTAGGATCCTATGATCCTTTTTATCTCTCCCCCAACCTTGGTTCTTTTTTTTCCCTCTCACCTAAGGATTCCTTTAGCTTTTCCTTTCCCTTCTCCCTCTCTCCACTTTCTTCAGTGTAACATTAGCTTCCTCAATCCTCCAATTTCTCTCTCTCCTCCTCCTACTCCCCTCAGTCTCTCTCATGTTCTTATTCTTTACCCTACCTCTCAGTCCCCACAGCTGCTAACATCTCTCACTTTCAGATGACCTCGATAGATCTCTCTATATAATCATATAAATAATCTTATAGCTAGATTATATATATGTACATATATTGAACACATATACACATATACATGTTGTTATTTTCCTTTGTTTTTGAAGAGAACCGATCATGGGATAGACTTAACTCAAGCATGGATTAGATTTAAGTGAGGCAGAGCTGCACAAAGTCATCAGCCTCAGTCTCTCTTTGAGAGTCATGGAAGTCCAGTGGCAGGACAAAAGTCAGAATGGCTGGCGATAGCCTGAGATGGGGTGGATGACCCCAGTGTCTTCAGCATCTAAGTCCTAAGTGCTCCATAATGCCTGCTTCTGCTGCCTTCATGGACATTGGAAGAAATTATTCCCATCCACCCATCCCACCAGGGTAAGTCTTCACATGCTTGGTTGAGGTAGACACTCTCTTTAACTTACTGATGGATTGAGACCTGTTGGTTATCTTTGTAGGGTATGGAGTGTTCAAAGAGGACTAGCACCTCTGGTATGAGGGCTTGCCAAGACTTCTTTAAAGCTGGTCATCCACCTCTGGTGTCCACCAGATTCATTTAGCGCTCACCTGTGGCTCCAGGAAGCTATATATCACATGCAGCAGCCACACTCTAGTAAACAGTCTCAGCAGATGCATTGAGGTTAAGGGTAACTTACAAATGTAATATTAACAATAATTATTTATTAATTAAATATTTAATTTATTAATAATATCAATAATAAATAAAATATAATACAAATGCCAGGTTAAGGATAACTGACAAATACATACACATATACACACATACATATACATACACCTACATATAAGTATACAAACACACACACACACATAAATCTTGTACGTGTCTAGTTATTTACCTATTTTCTCCTCTATTAGAATGTGAGCCCCTTGAGGGTAGGGCCTGTATTTGTGCCTTTCTTTGTATCTCCAGTGCTTAGCCTAAGAAGGTAGCTCATAACTAAGCTCTTGATAAATGCTCCTTGGCAACAGGTCTGTAGGTACTTAAATATTCTTCCTTCAGTTCCCATTCTGAAGCAGATTCTTCCAGAGTTAGCAGCTCCAAGGAAAGACAAGCAGCCCGTTAGATTAGGTTGGAGCAAAAATAATGCTCAGACCCCACCATTAGGTTCCCAGTTTATTGTGGACTTAGAACCTTGATGGTATCTTCTTATTGCACAGTCCATTGGCTGTGGGATTCATGGGGGAGTGTGGATCTCATTATCTGTGCCCAGGAGGGGATTGGGGTTATTATTTATACGTTGCCGAATCCCACGGTGATAAAGGTATAATCCTGCCCCGGTTTCTCATGGGCAAGTGAAACTTAGGAGAAAACCAATCTCAGAGAAATTACAAACTCTCCAATTTTTTTCTTTGAAGTAAAGAATTTTAATTGGCCACAGTGGTGCTTGTTTAAATTCCTACCATCGTTTTAAATCACATCTTACCAGGAGGAAATATGTCTTGCTCACTAATTAGAATCTTCAAACAACTATGCAAATGGATATTGTTGGTGTTATCTAGGGATAGACTTTCACCATTAGAAGAGAGTTGAGAGATCAATCACCCTAAGGGATCATGGTTTTAGAACTTCCAGGACTTTAGAAATCATCTAGTCATTTTACAGAAAAGGAAACCAAGTCCTAGAAAGGGTAAATAGCCTGCCTGTATTCTCCCCTCTAATCAAATTTCCTCACTGTTCTTTAAAGGTGTGTGTTTGTCCTTGGTTGCCAAAAAAGACCATGCCATCAGAGAAATGACGACATGACTTGCACTTGACTTTGTTTTGAGTTGAGGGAGGGCTGTGCCTCACTTCTCCTCCAGAGCCATCTGAATCCAGTGACCAAATATTCATCAGAATGACTGGAGATGACCCAGGATGAGGCAGCAGCTGGGGTTAAGTGACTTGCCCAAGGTCACACAGCTAGTGAGTGTCAAGGGTCTGAAGTCACATTTGAACTCAGGTCCTCCTGATCCCTGCACTGGTGCTCTATCCACTGCACCACCTAGCTGCCCCTAACAAAACCAAGACAGTGGAGGAGAAGGAGGAAAAGTCAGAGGAGAAGAGGGAGGAGAAGGAGGAGAAAAAGGAGAAAGAAGATGAGGAAGAGGAGACCATAGATCTCAGAAATACTGACCCAAGAGAGTGAGTGCGGTGCATGGACAGACCTCTGGACTTCATCAAAGGACCTAGATTCCAATCCCAGGTTTGCCAATGACTGTCTGTGTGACCTTGGACAACCTCTCTGGACCTTAACCTCCTCCTCATCTGTGAAATGGGGGGTGGGGATCAGACTGGATTCCAGAAGGCGAATGATAATGCATGCTACCCATCTCCTCCCAGAGCAGAATGTGAAACTCATTTCTGGACAAGGCAATGCAGGAATTTGTTTGGTTAGTCTATGCATATTTGTTATAAAGGCTTTCTTTTTCTATTTTTTTTTTAAATTGGAGGTGGGTGGGAAAGAAAATTTCTGCTTGTTAAAAAAATAGTAAAATAAAATGAGTCACATTGGAAAAACAAAGTGTTTGGATTTGAATACCTGCCCTCTGATATTCCTTCAGGCTCTAACTCTATGATCTTATCCCAGAATTGGGCCCAGATCTAAATTCTGCTGTTACTTACTTCCTGTGTTACCTTGGGCAAATCATTTCAGCCTTGTAAACTCCCTCATTTATAAGAAGTTGGACGGGGTGACCTTTGATGTCCCTTCCAGTTCTAAACTGAAGACATGATGGATAGATAAATGGGAGATAGATAAACACTCAAGTGATGGGGTGTCTGATGGCTTTTACTGGCCTATGATAAAGAGGCTTCAGATCCGGCACCCTGGGACCTTGGGAGGCAAAGATGTCACTACCCCAGGCAACAGTGAGAAGAAGCAAGCTGTGGTTAGAAACACCTACCGCCTCCTGACTCTTGGAAAGGCCTGAAAAGTGTACCAGGCTGTGCTTAGTCAGTTCCCTGAAGGGACCTGACAGACTGGCCACCGGGAAGGCCAGGGCACACCTGTACCTCTTGGACCTGTTTTGATCTGCTCTCTCCACCCCCTCCAGTCCTCCTGGCCTGGTGGACTCAAGAGAACAGTAACGGCCCCAGAATGAGCCCCGACGTGAGCCTTGGGAGGCAACAGTAGCAGGAGGGGTTGGTTTGCCACATGGGGAGGGAAGGAGGTGAATGCCCTGTAGCATTAGTTCCCACAGTATGAGATAAAAGACACCCTCCCCTGTGAAAGGATCATCAGATTCTAAACTGGAAGAGGCTTTAGAGAACCTGGCAATGCCCATTTTGGACAGATGAGGAAACTGAGACCCTGAAGGTTGAATTAACATGCCAGAGGTCATATAGTTAGTGAGAAGCAGAGATGTGCTTCAAACCTATGTCACTTGACCCTAAACAGGATTCTTTCGCCAAGTGCCAAACTACCTCTCAAAGTAGAGGACCCCCATTCCTGGTGGCCCTCTTGTAGAGATAAGAGCACTGACCTCAGAAACAGGTAAGCTTGGGTTTTGGATCCAATGCTGACACAACCTGTATTAACTGTCTTGAAAAGTGATGAGCTCCCTTTTACTGGAAATATTCAAGCAGAGACTAAATGGCCACCAGTCCGGGATATTATGGAGGTTGTGGGACTCCTACACCAGGCAGGCAGTAGTGCTGGATGATGCCTAAGCCCTCTTCCAATGTAAGATTCTATAACCTTAGACTAGTCATTTCACCCCTGGGAGTCTCAGTTTCTCCATTTGTAAAATGAGGATGGGAATAATACCTGTCCTGCTTGGGATGGAAAAGAGATAAAAGTGCCTCCAAAAGACTCAGTAAAAATGTTCTAAATATTATTGTTCATCTTTTGGTGAAGCTTATGCCTGCCACAGGACTATGAACAGGAATGTTGTGACTGGTCATTCTGATCAGATGAAGGGAAAATATTCTGATTCAAAATCATATTAGCTTGGCCCTTATCAGGTTCATCTGTTTCTTTTTAATAGTAATTTTTTGTGTCTTCTCTCCTGTGTCCTTATCACTGTTGACCTTATATCCTTTACTTACCTAAAGGTTTGTTTCATCCACACTGTTAAACTGTAAGGCAGGGGCAATGTCAACTTGTTTTCACTTGGCATAGAGCCTAGTACACAGTAAGAATTAATAAATATGTATTCATTTGAATTGTACTGAATAACAAAGTAGATGAAAAATATAGATTGTCCTGACTACAATATGGAGTTGGATGGATAGCCCACAGAACTGTTCCATCTGTATATGTGGACAGTGCCTGGAACATAGAAGGCACTTAATAGATATTTATCGATTGTGTATTGTATTAATTGTGCATAATGGCTTTAATATTACTTTTTAAAATAGATGTATATATATTTTAATATCAGAAAGTTCCCCTCTCCAATGGCATATGAGTATTCATTTTGTGATCACTCAATTCAATAGAAGCAAGATGGGAAAGAGCATAGAGTGCCAGCCTGGTCATGGTGAAGGCCTGGCTTCAGCTCTTACTAACTGTGAGACTCTGGTCTCTTAATTTTTAATTAATTTAATTTTATTAATTTAGTCTTAATTTCTTAGATTTTGCCACAAGCAACACCCTAGGCCTTCCCTCCTAAGTTATAATGGAGCTGAAATCTGGGGTGAAGGAAGGAGTTTCCAGGGTATACCTAATGAGGGCTGGAAAGGGGGTGTGAGACTCCCACAAACACTGCGGTACCAGGGGCAGATCATCTGGAGAAAAATTCACAAACTCAAGCATTGTTGAGGTCAAGGTAAAGATTTATTAAGCTTTTCAGCAGACAAGAGTTCTTAGGGAACCTGCAACCTTAGGGGGGGTACAGGGAAAGTTTATATAGGATATTCTATAGTATCCCTTGTACCAAATATGCTAATGAAGTGTTTTAGGGTGGGATTAGGGAGTGGTTAAGCAGTGGTCAGTTCTTTAAGGAACATGCACTTTTGGTATCTACTGCAGAGGTATTTTACCAGAATTCATCGGGAAATATTCGAAGGGAGGGCTACCTGGAGGTGTGGTTTTAGGCCTGAAACGTCACTAAGTCAACCAGTGGTCAGGGCTGACCAGGAAAAATCAGGCTTCTCTCATCAATGTCTTGTTAGATAAGATTAATGTAAGGGAGTATAGGTATGTCTAAGTCTAGGATACATATGATTGGTCAGTGACTGGTAAATGTCATCATGACCCAGGACACAGCCAGTTCGGTCAGTATGCAGATGGCTCTAAGTGATGAATTCTATAGGCTCAGCTGGCTACCATAGCAGGAGGGGAGATAATGTTTGTTGCTGGGACAGGCTGTGTCCTTGAGCTGGGGAGAAACTGCCTGAGATAGTATTTTGAGGTCAGGGAGAAATGTGATATTTAAAAAGAAATGTGACTTTAGAATTGGGGCCCAAGTACATGCACTCAAGCACCCCACTGCACCCACACTGACAAAATCACAGATTTCACTTATTCTTTGTGTAATTAAATTCAAAGAGCATTTATTAAATAACTAACATGTGCAGACACTGTGGTGATCAGGGAAGGGGAGAAGATATAAACGTGCACTAACACATTGTTTTCTGCCTTCCTGGGACCATAGATTTTGAGCTGGAGGGAAGTTAATAAAGGATCTCATTTAAATCTTTCACTTCATAAGTGACAGAAGTAAGACTCACTAATAAGTTACTTGCTCATGGTTACACACAGTTGTTAAGTATCAGAGACAGAATTAGAACCCAGTTCCCCCACTCCCAATTATTCCCTACCATGTACTCCACTAATGCCAGCCTCCTGGCTGTTCTGTGAGTAAGTTCGGTGGTTTTCAGCACCTAAGATGACGAGAGCCTTGGAAGGGAGAATGCCATGTGAAAATGACTCCCATCCTTCCTACCTACAATAACAGAATCAGATCCCAGGAAAAACTCAGTCAAATCTGATGCCTATGAACCTTCAGAGTAAATGTCTCCATTTCTGGATGGTTTTCTATGTTTTGGCTATGAAGGAAAGTGGGAGAACCAGGCCAAATAAAAAACTAGATTGCCTGGCAGGGCTCCACATGGTGACCCCCCCCCCCCCCAAGAGCCAGGCTCAGCCACAGGGCGTGGCTCTCAGTCTATACCCTGTCTTCCCGCCAGCTCCCTGCCCAGCAGCAGAAGGAACCACACTGCCCACAGTCTCAGTTCTGATTGGCTGGAGGCATTCTTGGCAGAGAAGACAGCTGGGGAGTGCTCTCCCCCTCCCCCGCCGGGAGTTTGTAACAAGCCAGAGATAGAATTCTGTAAACCTGCTGTACTACCACAGGCCACTGTAGAGGGTGCTATATGCTAGGAATCTCCAAGAACCTTGTCTGGGACCAGGATGGAACAGAAAACTCGGTAAGAAATAGTGATGCCTAATAACGTAGGATAGTAACTATGCAGCTGAAAGGGACCCGACAGCTCAGCTTGTTCAGACTCTTCATTTTATCTTTCCCTCTAAACTCTTGCCTCCCTCAACTTCCCTATTACTGTAGGGGGCACCACCATCTCCCCACCCTGAGGCTCACAACCCAGGAGTCATCCAAGACTCCCCACTATCTCTCACCACCCCCAGTTCCAAGCTTTTGCCAAGCTCTGTTGATTTCACCTCTGCAGCATTTGTCAAATACCTTATCTCCCTCTAACATCACCCCCTCTCTGGTGCAGAACCTCACCCCTCACCCTTTGATTATTGCTATAGCTGCTAGGAGAGATGGGGAGAGGGTCCTGTCTGTCTCAAGTCTCTGTTCGCTCCAATCCATCCTCCATTCAGCCATCAAAGTGATTTTCCCAAAACACAGGTTCTGCATGTCTGTCATACAGCCCTGCCTCCCCCATTCAATAAACTCCAGTGTCTTCCTGATGCCTCCAGGAAGAAATAGAAAAGGCTCAATTTGTCATTCAGAGACCTTCATCACATAGCCCCACCTGCATTTCCAGCCTTACATCTTACTGCCCTCCACATACTCTTTGATGCAGTGATAGGAGCCTGCTGGTTGTCCCATAAGTGAGACTCTCCATTTGTCAGCTCTGGGCACCTTCTCTGGCCAGCCCCTGGGATGCTCTCCCTCCTCATCTCTGTCCACTGCTTTTTCAGGCTTCCTTTAAGTTGAAACTAAAACCTCATTGTCTACAGGAAGCTTTCTGCAGCCCCTTTTCACTCCAGTGCCTTCCCTCAGTCCCTGTTTATTCTGTATATGACTCACTTTGTGTGTATCTCTCTGCCTGTTGTCTTCCCCTTTCTTCTGTGAGCTCCTGGAGGGTGGGGACTGTCTTTTGCTTCTTTTTGTATCCCCAGTGCTTACAATAGTGCCTGGCATATAGTAGGTGCTTAATAAACGTTGCTTGATTGATTACTATAGAGGATGAAACTGATCCTGGAGAAACTAAATGGCATGTCCGAGGTCACACATATAAATATTTTAAGCCATATTCTCCAATTCCAATGCCAGTGCTCTCTATTTGATACCAAGCTGCCATTTGTCCAAGCTGACAGAGCAGGACTCCAGTCTAGGTCTTGTAACACCAATTTTATTCAGTTCAATTCAACATTCTATTAAGCTCCTACTATGTCCATAGACTCATGCTGGGTCACAGAATCACAAAATTTCAGAGCCAGTTCTAGGGTATATTAGATTAAAGGCAGCTCTAACCCAAGGTTTTCGTTGTTCAACTATTTTAGTATTGTACTACACTCCATGACCCCATTTGGGATTTTCTTGGTAAAGATACTGGAATGGCTTGCCATTTCCTTCTCTGGCCCATTTTCCAGATGAGGAAACTGAGGCAAACGAGGTCAGGTGACTGGTCCAGGTTCATACTGCTAGCAAATGTCTGAGGCCAGATTTGAACTCAGGAAGATGAATCTTCCTGACTCCAGTCCTATCATTTTATCCTTTCTAATCCAAGAATATAAGTTGAATTCCCAGTATTGCTACATATTTTGACCTTGGGCAAATCACAATCACTCTGGGCTTCGGTTTTCTCCCCTATAAAATGAGTTAGACTACATGGCCACTCAGGTCCTGAGAGGTCTGATTTCATGTCTGGAAATGACAAATGATTAATCTCAAATCTTCCAATTGGGTAGAAGCTTATGCTTTGCTAGCATCATTTTCAGGACCTCAAGGTCAACTGTATGCCACAGTGATGGTTTGGGGAAGGGATGACTGATGATGATGTGGTCCCAGAGGTCCTGAATCCATTGTAGCAGCTCATTTAAAGTGGATTGCCAATTTTTCCTCAAGAATATTGAGACATTCTCGGTTCCACCTGTTCCAGGCATGGTGGCCTATCTTCTGTACAACACCATTATTAGAAGGAATGACTTTTTTCTATAGAAAAGAAAGTTTTCCCCTATTACCAGAAGTTTTGGAAAGTGGACAATCTTCCTAGAGATGAAATATTTTAAGGGGTTTTTTTCCTTGTGTCTCTTGAGTGTACTGAGATCAGTATGGTACAGAGGGAAGAAGAGGAAAGGAGCTTGAGCTGTAACGCAATGTGTTGAGCTTTAATCTTTTCCAAATAAACAATAATACTTTATAGAAAGTTATATGAGATCTCAGAGGCCCCATAAACCCTTCAACAACTTATGACATTCTTTTAGTCTCATAGTCCAAACAGCTCTTGTCCCTGCGTGGTAGAGTAGCCAGCACTGGATTTGGAGTTGAGAAGACCTGAGTTCAAATTCCAGATCTGATACTTACTACGACCTCTGTGGCCTTGGGTTGATTCACCTTTCTTGGCCTTAGTTTACTCCTCTATAAAAAGGGAATGGATTGATGATTGATAAGGTGGCTTCTAGTTCTAAAGCTCTATATAGCAACAAAGGACTGAAGGGTAACTTCTTGAAATTTTAGTTTCAGTCAAGACTTTTGCTTTATGCCATAGGAGAGCATAGGCTTATTTGTGAGGGAATTGTTGAGTAACTCACTCATACCCCAACTCATGAAAACTGTTCTTCCTCTTCCCTCCCTCTCTTTTCTCCTTTTCCTATCTCATTCATCAGGGCAGCTAGGTGGTGCAGTGGATAGAGCACCAGTGCAGGAATCAGGAGGACCTGAGTTCAAATCTCACCTCAGACACTTGACACTAGCTGTGTGATCTTGGGCAAGTCACTTAACCCCAATTGCCTCATCCTGGGTCATCTCTAGTTATCCTGATGAATATGTGGTCACTGGATTCAGATGACTCTGGAAGAGAAGTGAGGCTAGTGACCTGCACAGCTCACCCTCACAGTCGAGGGAGCTCAACTCAAAACAAAGTCAAGTGCAAGTCATGTCATCATTTCTCTGATGGCATGGTCTTCTTAGGCAACGAAGGACGAACACACATCTCATCCATCACATCTCCTTCTTCTCTCTTGTTATCTTTCTCAGTCACCACCTTTTCTTCCTTTGGCTCAAGCATCTCCTCCTGTCCTTCCCATCACCCCTTTCTCTCCTCCCTGTTATCCTTTCTTCTCTCTCTCCCTTTGCTCTCCCTGTGTTTCTTCCCTCTCCATCACTTCCACTTCTCTTCCCAATTTCTCTCTTTCCTATCCCCCCACCCCAGTCCTATTCCTGGCTCCCTTCCATCTCCCTAGCTGCTAGTTAATGTGAGATGTGACCCTTTTAACAAAGTCCCAATATTTAAAAACCCCGAGATCTGGCTAACGAGAAAGGGCTGTCATTTTCTTCTCTTGGCAACTTGGCAGCATCCTTTCCTTCTTGCTGTCTGGGAAGCAGTGGCTCATTATTGCTGGCTGCCTTTGATTTATCTAGGCTATATCCCCAGGAGAGCCATCTCTTTCTCCCTAGGAGACTCAGAAGCAAGGAGAATCTGAAGAAGGTGTCTCTGTGACTCAGCCAGGCCCTGGCTATAATTAACCTTCTGATCCTGCCGCCTTCACATGCCTCCTGCCTGGATGACTCATTCAGGGCCCTCAAACACTTGGCAGAAAGAAAGAGTCGCAGCTTAAAGGGACAATGCATCTTCTCAACCTACTAGGAGTCTCGTCACAAAGTCCCCTGGATTCTTTCATTCAACCAACAATTAGTAGGCACCCACTGCATGGAAGAACTTGTTTCAGGCACTGGGGATACAAGAACAAAATCTAAACTATCAAAAAAGTAATTTTTAAAGTATTTACTATGTACCAGGCACTGTGTTAAGTTCTGGCGACACAAAGGAAGAAGCAATATCCAGGAAGGTGGTGGTGGCTGGCAGTGTTATAAGATATCCTGTCAAGCTGGGTGAAAACTGAGAAAAGTCCATCAGATTTAGCAGTTATGAGGTCATCAGTAATCTTGGAGATGGAAGTTGCAGTAGAGTACTGAGGTTAGAAGCCATATGGCAAAGAGCTGAAGAGTGTGGAGGCAGTAGGACCATAAAGACAGTGACTTTCTAGGTGCTTGACTGTAACGGAAGAGACAAAGACACAGGACAATAAACTGATCATGATGATAATAGCGCACATTAATGCGGCATTTCAAGGGTTGCACAGAATTTTACACATATTAATTTGATCCTCACAACCAGCTTATAAGAAGGGTGCTATTGCGCTATTATCACACAGTTGAGGAAACAGACTTAGAGAGGTCCCCACCCCACAGGGCTCCTGAGTGTTAGAGGCACAATTCAAATGCCACTCTCTTGACCCCTAGTAAAGGTTTTGTGGTTGTTCTTCATCATATTAATTTTAAGGATAATGGAAACTGGGCATGTCTGCAGACAAATGAAGAAACAACCAGTAGAAAGGGAATGACTAAAGATAGAATCCAGCCTCAGGCACTTACTAGCTATGTGATGACCAGCCTCCCACCCCCCGCAAGTCACTTACCCCTGTTTGCCTTAGTTTCCTCATCTGTAAAATGAGCTGGAGAAGGAAGTGGAAAAACCACTCCAGTATCTCTGACAGGAAAACCCCAAATGAGGTCACCAAGAGTTGGACGTGACTGAAATGACTCAACAACAACAAAGACAAATGATCGATGAGATGGAATCTTGGAGGAAACAGGAGACGGAATTGAAGGCATAAGGGGGTTGGCCCTGACTTGGAGAAAGCATATCTCTTCCTCAGAACTGGAACAAAGGAGAAACAGATGGGTAATGAAGTATGGTATGGCGAAGGGGGATGAGGGAGCCCTTAGCTGAGCAGGACTAGGAAGCTGAACTGCTGAGAACTGGAGGAAAAGACTGGCATAAGAGGGTCAAGGAAGAAAGAGAAAGTTCTTAATGGTAGCCTTGGGGAACATAACAGAGACTCATTCAGGAAGGAATAAAAGGAAAAGACAGGAAACCTAAGATCTGTCATTTAAGGAAAACATCTGTGAGGACTTTCTTCCTAATCCAGCCTCAGCTATAGTTTGACCTAAGGCCAGTCATTTCTTTTCTCATTAGTAAAAGGAGAGAGCTGGGGGGAGGTTAGCCTTTTTTGATTTGATCCTGTTTTTTGATTTTCATTTGTTTTCAGTTGATCCTGTTTGGAGTTTTCTTGGCACAGATACGGGAGTGGTTTGCCATTTCCTATTCCAACTCATTTTACAGATGAGGAAACTGAGGCAGAGTTAAGTGACTTGCCCAGGGTCACACAGCTAGTAAATATCTAAAGCCAAATTTGAACTCAGATCTTCCTGATTCCAGGGCTAGTGCTCTGTCCACTGCACCACACAGTTGCGCATAAGGTTGGCTGCAGGTTCCTTCCAGGTCTAAATTTAGAAAACTGTAATCACTAGAATAGCATATTGAGCAATAATTAGGAGAATGTATGTCAATATTAAGGATGCACTTAATACCCACCCTGCCAGGTTCAAGGGACAAACTTCAAAGATGCCAAGCCAGAAACACAGACTTCAGGTTTCATCTTGAACTCACAGCTCCCACACTCACTTATTCAATCAACATTTATTAAATACCTGCTGCGTATAAGGCACTGGGCTATGTGCTCATCATACAAAGATGAAATGAGATTTAGTCCCTGCCATGTCCTTAGAGAGGCAGTGCGCTATAGAAGATAAGGGGCTGGACTTGGAGTCAGAATGGTCTGGGTTCAAATTCTGCCTCAGACTCTTTTATTTTACTATTTTAAACATTTTAATTTAAAGTTTTGCATTCCAAATTCTATCCCCCCCCTACCCCATGGTAAGCTATCAGATATAGATTATACATGTGTAATTATATAAAACATTTCCATATTAGTCATTTTGTACAAGAAGACTCAGAAGAAAAAAAAAGAAAGTGAAAAATAGCCTGCTTCAGCCTGTAATTAAACAATATCAGTTCTTTCTCTGGAGGCAGATAATATGCTTTATCATCAGTCCTTTGGGATTGTCTTGGATCACTGTATTGCTGAGTATAACTAAATCATTCACAGTTCTTCATCAAATAGTACTGCTGTTACTGGATTTAACATTCTCCTGGTTCTGTTCACTATGCATCAGTTAATATAAGTCTTTCCAGGTTTCCACCCTGCTTGTCATTTCTTATAGCATAATAGTATTCCATTATGATTATACACCACAGCTTGTTCAGCCATTCCCCAATTGAAGGGGATTCTGGTCCTTTTCCCTTTTTTATAATCTCTTTGGGATACAAACCTAGTAGCAGTATTGCTAGATCAAGAAGTATGCAGTTTTACAGCCCTTTGGGCATAGCTCCAAATTGCTCTCCAGAATGGTTGGATCACTTCACAACTCTACCAACAATGCATTAGTGTCCCAGTTTTCCCACATCCCCTCCAACATCCATCATTTTCCTTTTTTGTCATATTAACCAATCTGATAGATATGAGGTGGTACCTCAGAGTTGTTTTAATTTGCATTTCTCTAATCAATAGTGATTTAGAGCATTTTTTTCATATGACTATAGATAGCTTGGATTTCTTTGTCTCAAAACTGCATGTTTATATTCTCTGACCTCTTATCAATTAGGGAATGACTTGCATTTTTATAAATTTGACTCAGTTCCCTATGTATTTGAGAAATAAGATCTTTCTCAGAGATACTTGTCTAAAAGTTTTCCCCAGTTTTCTGTTTTCCTTATAATTTTTGTGGTATTGGTTTTGTTTGTGCAAAAACTTTTAGAATTTATATAATTGAAATTTTGTAACACTCTCTATATTGTCTTTGGTACTAAATGCTTCCCTTATTCATAAATCTGACAGATAAATTATTCCATGCTCTCTTATGCTATCACCCTTTACACGTAAATCATATACGCATTTTTATCTTATTTTAGCATACAGTATAAAATGTTGGTCTATACCTAGTTTCTGTCATATTGTTTTCCAAGTTTCCTAGTTTTTTGTCAAATAATGAGGTTTTTTCCCCAAAACTTAGATCTTTGGATTTATCATACACGAGATTATTATGGTCATTTACCATTATTATAGTAATTTTTACCTAACCTATTCCATTGATCCACCACTCTATTTCTTAGCCAGTATCAGATTGTTTTGATAATTACTATTTTATTATACAGTTCGAGATCAGGTACAGTCAGGTTACCTTCTTTCGCATTTTTTTCATGGATTCCTTTGATATCTGAGCTTTTGTTCTTCCATATGAATTTTGTTATTTTTTTCTAGCTCCATAAAACAATTTTTTGATAGTTTGATTAGCACTGAATAAATAGATTGATTTAGGTAGAATTGTCATTTTTATTATATTGGCTTGGCCTACCCATAAGCAATTAATATTTTTTCAGTTGTTTAGATTTGACTTTATTTGTGTAAAAAATATTTTATAGTTGTGTTCATACAGCTCTGGATTTGTCTTTTGCCTCACACTCTTACTAGTCATGTGACAGGAGGGAACCACTTCAGCTCAAATTCCACTTGGGATTCTTATTTGCTCTGTGACCATGGGCCATTTACCCCAAACCTCAATTTTCCTCATCTATAAAATGGGGGTAATTCTACTTGCTCTAGTAGCTTGTTATGAGAAAATGGACATGAGAACTGCTAAAAGCCTTTTTTTTCAGGAATGGACCTTTCAGGGGCTCCCTGGAAACAGAGAATTAAAGGGAGGAAGATATTTTTAAAAAATTATAGTTATTAGGGGAGTTTTAGCTTTGGAGACTCTGAGACTCTAGACAGGCAATTCTGACATATGGACCTAAAGATCATGGTGTAGCAGGTGATTTCAGGTGTAGGGGAGGAGGAAACCTCTGCCCTGAGGCCCTGCTCTTCTGACTAGTAAGTTTCTGGCTGGACCACCTTTTTGTGAGGGGCCTTATTCATTCTTCTTTCACTCTTAACCCTCTACCAGTATTTCTCCACTTCACTGACAGATGATGGTGATCTTTCCACTGCCCTACAAAGAGAGGTACATTCTATTAACAGATACAGATTAAAAGTAATTAGAAGTGGGTCTGTTTATTAAGAAAACAAAGATATTAATTAGAAGAAAGGTTTAACCCAGTAACCTGTGGCCATATCTGGCCATTTAGGTCCTCAAGTGGGGCCCTGTTGACTGAATCCAAATTTCACAGAACAAATTCCCTTAATAAAAGGATTGGGTCTGTAAAACTTGGACTCAGTCAAAAGGCCGTACCCAAGCACCTAGAAGGCCACGTGAAGCCTCCAGGTTGCAGGTTCCCCACCCCTGGACCAATGTTAGGAATGATTATATAAAAGAAATTCAAAAGCTAGTAAAGATTCCAAGGGAAGTAGCAGGGGAATCCAATTGGAGGTCAATGAATACATTCCTGCTGCATCCTAAAGTGATAGTTATCTGTCCTTGATCCACATTGTGCCCACCCCTTTGAGAGGTATATGGCAGAGGATGGAATAAAAGGAGGTGGGAAGGCCCTGAAAACCAGCTTCATTTCCTTTCCAAATTTGCCACAGACCAACCTGTGAGTGAATGAATGAAAGAAAAGCATTTATTAAGTATTAACTATGTGCCAAGCACTGTGGAAAGGGATGAATATATATATATGTATATTATAAAATTGAGACTGAAGTCAGGACCTGCTCTCAAAAGGTTTTACATCCTGAAGTCATCTAGCCCAATCTCTTCCTTTTATGTTTTTTTGTTGTAGAAATGACTTTAAAAACAAAACACTGTAGTTTAAGTAAAAACTGAAGCACCTAACAGTAATGCATCTCTTGGAGTCCAGGATGTCTGAGCTAGAACGGACCTTGGTGATCAGTTGGGCCAACCCCCTCATTTTGCAGATGAAGACCCAAGGGTGAAGCTGAGAGGTTAAGAAATTTTAACTTTTCAAGGTCACTCGGTTCTTTAACAAAAAAAAAGGCCTGACTGTCTTTGGAGAGTCAACACAGCTTTCTGGCCTTCTGCCTTTTTCTGAGAGATTTTGACAGATGGGTGAGCCACTACTTCTGGGCTCTGAGCCGAAACCAGTCTAAAAGCTCATGGCCCATGCAGAACCAGAAAGCAGATGGATTCTGTACATTGATAGGCCATTCCACATCAAACTCATACAGACAACTTCCTAGCACCAAAGATGTTGCCATACTGTTCTCTGAGGCAAAGCCCCTGGGAGTTCTGCATTTTAATATCCCTTAATTAATAAGATTTGAAAGTTAGCGGTGGTAGGATGCAAAAACTCCTATTTTCAATGCTCTCTGTCTGGTGCCAAAGAGAGAAGAAAGGGGCATCTGCCTGTATAGACAGCCATGTGGTGCTAGGCTGAGGTAAACAAGGAAAGGTCAGTGTGTTTTTGTTCCTAGACAATATGTGTAATAAAGGAAAGAACATAGCCCAGATGTCTCACCTGTTCTTTTGTTCTTGCCTTACCTTCATTTCCATGCAAATTAAAAAGCATCTTGGAAATGAGACAGATCCCACACAACATCCATGGAATTGAGGGGGGTGGTACAGAATATCTAAAATAAATTTGGGGCTTAAGAGGCTTACAGTAAGGAATATTTTATTTTTGTTCAGTCATGTCTAACTCTGTGACCCAATTTGAGGTTTTCTTGGCAAAGATACTGGAATGGTTTGCCATTTTCTTCTCTAGCTAATTTTGCAGATGAGGAAACTGAGGCAAACAGGGTTAAGTCATTTGCCCAGGGTCACACAACTAATAAATATCTGAGGCCAGATTTGAACTCAGGAAAATGAGTCTTCCTGACTCCAGGCCCAGCACTCTGTCCACTGTGGCACTTAGCTGCCCAATCAGGAATATAATAAAAGGTACAGGGCAATGACCAACACTAGATTCAGTGCCCAGAAGAGAGCAGAGAAGTGGTACCTAGCAGAGAACACTGTGAGGAAATCACAATCACCACAAGGTAGTTTTGCATCATAAAGCTGTGTGTTGATTTGTGTGCCCTCTGCGAATGCATCCTGTTCACATGAGTTGCTGGAATGTATTCCAGGGCCACATGCATCTCCTATGTATGTGTACCCTCCTCTGCCATGAGAGGGCATATTCCTTGTACGTAAAGGGGAATGTGTTGTCAAGTTATTTGCTATACTTTTTGACTTAAACACCTTTTGCTTGTAATTAGTTAGCTTGGCTGGCTGGTAAATGTAAAACTATTGGTGTGAGTTATGGTACTAAGTGAGGGGCTTTGAACCTGGGGTCATCTTACTGAAGACCCACAGATGCCACACCTAAAATGCAGCTGTTTTATCTCAAAGTCGGAAGGCTTTGGTTCTCTATCATTTAACACTTTACAAGAAAACAAAAAGGCATTTCTCCTATCTTTTCATTTTCCTTAGGACCAAAATATACCTTCTCTGTTTCAAGTCACTTTGACTCACCTCCCATAAAATCCCCCATAATCTGGCCCTACTTTACATATCCAACCTCTTTATAGAATCACAGGGACCCGAGAGTTCACCTAATCTAATCCTCTCATTTTACAGATGAGGAAACTGAGGCCCAGCTAGGTAAATTATTTTCCCAAGATCACACAACTAGTAAATAGAACAGCTGGGATTTGAAAATAAGTCCTTTGACTCTAAAATACCATTTTCATTATACCACAGGCCATCACTCTCTTCTTTCAAACACAGGTTGCTTAGATGGTGGTCTAGTACACAGAGCACTGAGCCTGGAGTCAGGAAGACCTGAGTTTCAATCCAGTCTGAAATGCTTACTAGCTGTGTGACCCTGGTCAAGTCACTTAACCTTGTTTTCCTCAGTTTCCTCATCTACAAAATGGGGATAATAATAGTGCCTACCTCCTAGGATTGTTGTGAGGATTAAGTGAAATAATAATTGTAATGCACTTAGCACATAGTAGGTGTTCTATAAATACCATTTATTAAGGTCTTGGCCAGAGCTGCATAGGTAGGAAGTTTCAGAGCCAGGATCCTAACCCAGGTCTTCTGAACTTCATAACTTAGACCATGATAAGCACTTCAATCATAAGAGGGAAACAAAACAGTTTGGTATCAGTAGCAGAGCAGCTGCCGCAAAAAAGCCATCATGAACTTTAAGCACGTCCTGGGGCAGAGATCTCTGGTATAGAAGAGAGAGACCTGAAAAAGAGGAAATCTGGAAGATGATAGAAAGGTTCCCTCTGAACACAGCTGCTCTACAAGACATCTGGATATTCTTATGAATTTGTTCAAGGTTTCTAATTATTTAAGAAGCAAGACAGAGTTTCCTAAATAACAGAAGGAAACGGGAGGGTCTTATAGCAGAGCAGAAAGAGCAATGATTTGGATTCAATGGGGGAAATCTCTGGGACTTACAGCCCGAAGAAACTTAGGCAGATAGGTTTCCTGATCAATAAAATGAGGTGGTTTCCAAGGAGTTTAAAGACAGAAAGTCCCTAGAGAGACCAACATATTCTCAGCAGCACTTTCTCTGAATGAATGAATAAATGAACGAATGGATGGATGGATGGATGGATGGATGGATGGATGAGTGAAAAAGCATTTAAATGTTAACTCTGTGCCAAGACCTATGCAAAGGAATGAATATACAAATTGAAAAATGAAGGGTTTGCCTTCTAATAGAGACGACTCATATAGTAAGGGTTCACATGCAGTACAGCTGGGGAGGGTCAATATTTCTTAGGGGGGAATGGCAAAGCAGATGTTAAAAAATTTCTTTAATAACATTCCCACTAATAAAGCCACATCTGGCATTGAGTGGACACTGAGTCATTTGACAATGTCAAGGACTTTGACAGTGTGAGAGCTTCCATTTCTGAGTCTTCAGTAGCTGTGGCTGCTGAGGAGGCAGAGAGCTGTATCATCACAGAAGATGGCTCCTTCTATGATGGTTTCAGAGATTGGTCTAGAAGTACAGTCAGTGGTCTGGGAACCACCACTACTCCTGGGACTCTTAGGTTTACCTGCCCTTTAGTGGCAATTGATTGGCAGTTGGTAGTGGTGCCAAGGATGGCAGGCCTCTTCTTCACAAAGGCTGCCCTCCTTTATAGTGGGCTGGGGAGAGGGAGAGAATTTGAGGCTCAAAAAATGTTTAATGAATAAGAAAGAAAGGAAGGGAAAGAGAGAGAGGAAAAGGGAGAAATGGAAAGAGAAAGGAAGGAAGGAAAGGACTGAGGGAGGGAGGGAGAAAAAAGCAAGGAAAGAAGAAAGGAAGGAAAAGAAGGAGAGGGAAGAAGGGAAAAGAAGCAAGAAAAGAAAAGAAGGAAGGAAGAAAAAGATTTGACATAGAATGGGTTCCATTGATTAGTTATTGGCAGTAAAATGGTACATAACTATAATGGAAGTAATTAGGCAGTAGGAAATAAAAATAGAAAGAAATTCAAAGAAATATGGGAAGACTTGCACGAACATAAGCAGAAGGAAATAAGCAACACATAAAAAAATCTGCACAATTACTACAATAATGTCAAGAAAAAATAGCACTGCAAGAAAGTCCAACTCTGATTAATCCTGGTGATCATTCTCAATCCCAGAGACCTGGGAATTTACAGACCTCCTCTTGGTTGAAAGGAAATGGGAGATGATGGGAGGAGAATGTTGCTTCCATGCTCAGGAGCTATCTCTACCAGTTTGATTTTTTAACATATTTTTCCCTGTTACAAAGGAGAGTTCCACAGATGGGGTGATATTGGGATGTGATCATGATGAAAAAGAAAAGGTGTCAATGAAACTTAAAAATAAAAAGGAATTTGATCTTTGGCTCCTTCCAGATCCCAATTCTATAATCCCCCAAAGCTAGATTAGGTTCTATCACTACTAGGGCAGAATTAGATTAAACCTATCTCTTCCTGCATGATGAAGAAATCGCTTAGCCCATCCTCATTAGGCAGTGGTAAAGAAAAATATCACCATCCCCACCACCCTTGAGGCACCCACAGAGTAAGTAATTTTGGATGGGAATGATGCCAGCAACTTGACTGCTCCCGAGGTGACAATTACTATGATCAAGGCAAAGAAATGACATTACCCAAGCCGATTACGTGACGTCATTAACCAGCCTAGCTCTTAGATGGGATTAAGCACCTGCTAATCCATTTTCTAAGCAGATTGTCGATATCAGGGCACATACCATCTAAGTGCAGCCACTGCTGCCCAGTCCAATGAAGGAGAAGGTTAATCAACTTAAAGGAAATCATGTGCATAAAGTTTTCCCAGGATGACTGACTTTCCTTTCCAAAGATAAAGCTACCCTAAAGGCCATGGCTTTGCAGGAAACATTATCTTCTCCCATAGCTCACTCTTCATTCATATGCTCCCGATAGAACCTTCTTCTTGTGGGGAGAGGGGAAAAGAGATGGAATGTAATAGAGTGCTGGGCTTGGAGTCAGAAGGACTTGGGACTGTCAGAAGGACTGCCTCTAAACCTTACCTTGTAACCCCATGCAAGCAACTCTCAGCCTCAGGATCACCTGAAAAACAAGGGGACTGGAGTAGAGAGCTTCTGAGTTCCTTTTCCATCTCTTCACATCTACAATCCTATGATTCTGAGTCTAGAATTCATTCCTTCATTCACCATCTACTCTGTGCCTATCCCTCCCCTGAAATTCTCCTCTGCTGCTTCATCCTGGCATGGGAGTGAAGACTGCACAGGAAAGAGGAATAAGTAGGCAGACCCAATGCAAGGAGTCCCCATCTTATCCATCATTCATCCCTCATTCTTGCTATAGGATCAGCCCACTACCATTTCTGGTCGTCCTATACCACTGCTGCCATGAAATTCACCGTTGGTAATATTATACAGTCCATCATGTGTCCCATTTACCCATTATCTGTTTCATGGTCTTCAACTTTAAGTCTTTGAAGAACATGATGCTCCACTAATCCCTGGACAAAGGGAAGACTGATGTTTAAAAGACTAGGCTTTTGTTGGGGGGAGAAGCTTAAGGTCATTAAAAGTGCTGCATAGTTTCCCAAATGTAGCCCAGAAGGTTCCCTTCCTCAATCAATCAACATCTATTAAACACCTACTATGTGCTGGGCACTATGCTAAGCATGGGAGATACAAAAAGAAGGAAAGACAGACCCTACCTGCTCAAGGAACTCAGAATTTAAAGGAGGTGACAACAAACAAAGATATGTACAAACAAGCTATACACAGGATAAATAAATGATTAAGAGAGGGAAGGTACTAGAATTTAAAAAGGTTGGAGAAACTTATCTACAAAAGGTGGAATTTTGCTGTTATTTAGTAATTTTCAATCATGTCCAACTCTTCGTTCACCCATTTGAGGATTTTCTTGGCAGACATACTGGAGTAGCTTGCTATTTCCTTCTCCAACTCATTTTACAGATAAGAAAACTGAGGCAAATAAGGTTAAGTAAATTTCCCAGGGTTCTACAGTAAGTATCTGAAGCTTTCCTGACTCCAGGCCTGGCACTCTATCTATGTCATCATTTAGTCACAGCTATAGAAAGTGGGATTTTAGTTGACACTTAAAGGAAGCCAAGAAGTCAGTAAACATTTATTAAGCCCCTACTATGTGTCAGGTACTGTGTTAACCTCGTGTTTAATTCTGGGCCCAATTCTGGATCCATCTTCAGTGTTTGTCTAAGCTGAAGGTAACGTGCACCTATGCAACTACACACCATCAAAAGAAAAATCATTCTTCATCCACTTGGTTTTTCCTGTGTGAATAGTTAACCCTGGTCTGCTGCTTACTCACTTTGGGATGTGTTTCCTCATTAGCAAAAAGGAACAAGTGGTATTTTTAGTACTTCTCTTTGGGGGCAATATTATAAGAAACAAATGAAATTAGGCAGGTAAGATGCTCTGCTAGCCACATCAACTCTTGGTTGAATCAAGGGATGGCTGGTTTTTCACTGATTCCAGGCAGTTAGCCTTCTTTTTCTTCCACTCCATGGAAGGGACAGACTCCTCTACAGTCAATGGATAGCTAGAGGCCCATGAATAGTGAGAGTTGAATAGTGGAAAACAGGATTCTCCTTTATACTACCTGTTCCTTTAGTGCACTGACAGATGTGTAGCCCTAGGCTGGCACAGCTACATCCATATGAACTAATATTTTCCTAATTCAAATGCATGAATGGCAGAAATCAAATTTCTCATCCAATCCTAGTCATTAATGATGCAGGCAGTCACTTTCAGTGCAGGGCAAACTAGAACATGGATGAATTCTGGTGTGTTTTGTGTGTGTGTGTGTGTGTGTGTATGTTAGTAGAAGTGTAAATTTATCTGTTCTTAGCTCTTCTCTCTCCTGAAAAAGAGAGCTGAGCTAAGAGCTAGAGTCCATGAGCAGTTTCCTTTCTCAAAGCACAAGGCAATCACTGGTGAGCTCTGAGGGCTGCAACAATCCTATGTGCTGGACTCCAATCTGTCTTCCATCACATACTACCTACTGAAAAGAATGGAACCTGGCTCACCTGAGTCCAGAAAGAAATCCTGAGAAATTCCAGGGGGAAATGATTGGGCTCCAGAGTCCTGGAGTTAAGAAAAGGGATATGGAGGTAGAAAGAAGTTTGAATTTAGAATCAAAAGACCTGGTGATGTATATCTATGCAAATTCACATCCCTGCTCTGATATTGACTACCATTGGGACCACTGGAAAGCCCATGAGCCTCAGTTTCCTCATCTATAAAATGGGGATAATATTACATTTTTACATTTACAATGTAACATAAATTTACAAATTACATTCCCTTTCTCATAGGACTAGTGTGAGGCAAATTTTCTCAGCTATATATTGAGGGAATTGAACTTGACCTCTGTTATCCCTTCTAGTTCTACAACTATGGTCCTGTGACCTACAGTATTAAGACCCCTTATTTGGTATGCCTATCTCTTCATCTTAACCTTGCCCTTCTCTTCTCCCTGTCTGTCTTCTTCTCTAAGCAGGTAACTCTGGATTCTATCCATGTGTAGCAGAAAGCACCCTAACACATCCAGGAGGAGCTGCTACCACAGGTTCTTAGATCTGCTTTTCTAAAAGGAAAGCAAATTTTGAGGGGCCAACAATCTTCTTTAATCACATATACCAACAGAGAAAATACAAGCAGAGAAATAAAGACCAACAGACAAGACCTCTAACTGTCTGACCATAAGCAATACATACATCATAGATCAACAGACAAATCCAACTGTCTGACCATTACATACATACCTAGTTACCAGAGACAGAAGCGCCAACATCTGAGTTTTCAAAACCAGAGGCTCCTTAACGGCTACCCAGAGTCTCTTCTGACACATGAATCTTCTTCCAAAGAGTAAGACCCAAAGTAAAACCTCACCTCAGAGAATATATACACACACGCTTTTCAAAGCCAGAGGGCATCACAACTCTAGTGAACCAGTGCTTCATTAATTAACAAAAGATGTGGGCCTTCCTACAAAACAGGCCTCCCCTAATCAAACTTCCCTTAATGGGCTCCACCTGAGACCTGTGAATGGACTGGAAAAATCTTTAACTCTCATTACATCATGTTCATTCTCTTTCCTGGCTACATCTCTCTCTCCCTCCCTCTCTCTCTCCCTCTCCCTCTCCCCTCTCTCTCTCCCTCCCTCTCTCTCTCCATCTCTCTCTCTCTCTCTCTCTCTCTCTCTCTCTCTCTCTCTCTTCTCTCCATCTCTCTCTCTCTCTCTCCATCTCTCTCTCTCTCTCTCCATCTCTCTCTCTCTTTCTCTCCATCTCTCTCTCTCTCTTTCTCTCCATCTCTCTCTCTCTCTCTCCATCTCTCTCTCTCTTTCTCTCCATCTCTCTCTCTCTCTTTCTCTCCATCTCTCTCTCTCTCTCTCTCTTTCTCTCCATCTCTCTCTCTCTCTCCCCCTCCCTCTCTCTCTCCCTCTCCCTCTCTCCATCTCTCTCTCTCTCTCTCTCTCTCTCTCTCTCTCTCTTTCATCTCTCTCTCTCTCCCCCTCCCTCTCTCTCTCCCTCTCCCTCTCTCCATCTCTCTCTCTCTCTCTCTTTCTCTCCATCTCTCTCTCTCTCTCTCTTTCTCTCCATCTCTCTCTCTCCCCCTCCCTCTCTCTCTCCCTCTCCCTCTCTCCATCTCTCTCTCTCTCTCTCTCTCTCTCTCTTTCTCTCCATCTCTCTCTCTCTCTCCCCCTCCCTCTCTCTCTCCCTCTCCCTCTCTCCATCTCTCTCTCTCTCTCTCTCTCTCTTTCTCTCCATCGCTCTCTCTCTCCCCCTCCCTCTCTCTCTCCCTCTCCCTCTCTCCATCTCTCTCTCTCTCTCTCTCTTTCTCTCCATCTCTCTCTCTCTCCCCCTCCCTCTCTCTCTCCCTCTCCCTCTCTCCATCTATCTCTCTCTCTCTCTCTTTCTCTCCATCGCTCTCTCTCTCTCCCTCTCCCTCTCTCTCTCCCTCTCCCTCTCTCCATCTCTCTCTCTCTTTCTCTCCATCTCTCTCTCTCTCTCTCCATCTCTCTCTCTCTCTTTCTCTCCATCTCTCTCTCTCTCTCTCTCTCTCTCTCTCTCTCTCTCTCTCTCTCTCTCTCTCTCTCTTTCTCACACACACACACACGTTCTTCCACCCTACCTCACTATTCCCCCCTCCTCCCAGCACCATACTAGAGAACACAGCCTTTTAAATTCCTTGACTTGCTCATTTAAAATAACTTGGAGAGAATAACATTCAGCCATCTGCTCCCACAGAAATCAAGAATAAGCCTGAGCAGTCTGACCTAATGAGTCACTAGATTGTTAAATCAATTCAGCAAATATTTATCATGTGCGTACTATGTATAAGGAGCTGCACCGGACCTAGTGATACAAGCACACAATCTGATACTGCCCCCTTGCTCTGAGAGATTACATTGTCCTGGAAGATACAAGGGTGCCCCCATCCTCCCAGTCACCCAGGCAAGTAAGCTCTGTGTCAGTTAGTAACTCCTTGCTCTCTGCACATATCCAATCTGTTGCCACATTTGGTCTATCCCCTTCACTCACACAGCCACCCCTGATGTGGGGCCTTACTCCCTCTCCCCCATACTAACTGGTCTCTCTTACTCATGTCTTATCCCTCTCTAGTTCATCCTTCACTCAACTGCCAAAGTGGTTTCCCTAAAGCATAGTTGTGACCATGTCACCTCTCTCACCCAGTAAACTTCAGGGGCTCCCTAGTATCACTAGGATCAAATATCAAGTCCTCTGTTTGGCATTTAAAGTTCTTCATTAAGCGGACCCTTTCTACCTTTCCAGTATTTTTATGCCTGACTCCCCTCAAAGTGGGCAGCTAGGTGGTGAAGCAGATAGAGCACCTGTGGAGTCAGGAAGACTCATCTTCCTGAGTTCAAATATGGCCTCAAACACTTCCTAGCTGTGTGATCATAGGCAAGTCCCTTAATCCTGTTTGCCTCAGTTTCTTCATCTGTAAAATGAGCCGAAGAAGGAAATGGCAAACCACTCCAGTATCTTTGCCAAGAAAGCCCTAATGGGGTCATAAAGATTGAGACACAACTGAAAAATGACTGTATAGCGACAGAATGCCTCTCTACACTCTCTGCAATCCAGCTACACTCACCTACTTGCTGTCCCTTGCACATGACACCCCACCTCCCACCCCCATGCCTTTGTATTGCATGTCCCTCATGTCTTGGATTCCCTCCCTCCTAACGTCCCCCTTCTAGCTTCCTTGGAGTCTCTCAAGAGATATCTCATAGCTCATCTTTTGCTTTCTGGTATACCCCTTTCTCTAAGAAATTACCTTCCATTTACACTGAATGAACATAAATATTTGCAATTCATTCCCTCCCTCAGAATGTGAGCTCCTTGAGAGCATAGATCATGTTTTTTCATTCTCCAGCCCAGGCTCAGAGACAGCACAGAAAGTATCCCTGATCAAGCATCACATTTTTAAAATGTGTCACCCAATCTGAAAGGAACTAGCATCTGTGAATGCTGCCTACTGCTCTGCAGAGGCAGCATTAAAGGGAAATAATTCAGAGTTCCAACAGCTCTGAATGGGAGGGGAGCCTGCCTTGCACATTCCTGGAAATGCCATCTCTACTTCCCTCCCAGGTCCAGAGAGTCATTTCAGTGGTTCTTCACCTTTCCAAGTTGTACCCATCATTCCAGGCCCAGCTAAAGTCCCCCTTGTTCCAGGAAGGCTTCTCAGTCTACCCAAGCCCACATGACCTCTCCTTTCTCTGACTCTCCATAGCTTCCACTACTCCCTGGGCTCTGACAACCTTCCCTGTAGCCTGAGTTATCTATCTTTTTCTGGATGTCAGGCTTTTCTCTGCAGCTTGGCTAGAGAAGACTCTTGGAGTCCAGGAACACTGTCAGGTACAGAGTGTCCCCAAAGTCTTTGGACTTTTGCTTCAGTTGCTTCAATTTTAAACTTAGTAGCTTAAGTCTCAAGCTTTAATAGCTTAAACCTACACTAAGACTTTTGGGACACCCTACATTTCTGTAGCTGGAGTGAGCATGAAGAGGGTCCAACCCTCTAATCCCATCAATTGAATGAGGAATTCATAAAATTAAGTGGAGATTTCTGCTGATTGTGCCTGCTACGCTTTTTTTGAAACTGAGTGAATTAAATGAATACATAATTTTTAAAAAATTATTAAGGGCTTATCATGTTTCTGTCTACCCCACTTATCATGGGGACTGGCACATAGTAGTTGTTTGGGTGTTTAGTCGTAACTGATTCTTTGTGACTCCATTTTGGGTTTTCTTGGCAAAGATACTGGAGCATTAGCCATTTCCTTCTCCAGCCCATTTTATAGATGAAGAAACCGAGACAAACAGGGTTAAGTGACTTGTCCAGGGTCACACAGCTAGTAAGTGTCTGGGGCAAGATTTGAACTCAGGTCCTCCTGACTCCAGGACCAGCACTCTATCCATTGTGCCACCCAGCTGCACTGAATAAATGCTTATTGACTGACTACATGTCAGACACTAAGAACTGGGAGACAAAAATATAAAAAGCAAGTCTGTCCCTACTCTCAAGGATTTTATATTCTAATAGAGAAATGCAGCAAACATAAGGTGGCCAGGGAGGAATGTTTTCATCACGAAATCACAGGGATGGGGATTAGAGTTGAAAGTTGATTGATTAACACCACTTTTCCAAAAGTAGGAGTGTCAATTTGATTTCTCAGAGCTAGAAATGGAGAGGTAATGAGAGGAACGATAGTTAACGTGACATAAAGATTGCTAGGGAGCATCAGGGTAGGTCTGGATGGGGGCTAAATAGGGAGGCTTCTCATCAATCAGGAACTTGGGGTCCCTAGGTGGGGGCTGGAGTACCACTTAGGTGAGAAGTAGACCATACAAGCATAGCAGTATGAAGATGGCTGAAGAGAAACCCCTGGCATATATGGGCACATATTAATGCTCCACAAATATCTATGGATGAATTTACAATTGAAGCAATGATGCTAAAGGTTTGACTAAAATCAGCTTTTTTTCAGGGGTTGGGGGGATGCTTAATCTGCATCTCCCCTCTGCTTCTCTCTCAAATAAAGACACAGACTCCCTAAAGAAATAACCATTTCCTCTCATGACACTATAATCAGGGAGGTTCATAGAATCAGAAATTTAAAGCAAGAGACCTCAAAGGTCATCTATTCTTGTTCTTTTCACTTTACAAATGAAGAAACTGAGGCAGATGACTTACCCTAAATCACCTAGGGAGTACATATCAGAGGGTTCCCGACATATCTCCTCATTTCATTTTCTCCTTGGATCTCTACACTTAATCTCACTTTTTCTTCTCTACTTAGGAATTGCTTCACTTCAATTTGGTCCTTTCATCTTATTCTCCCTTTTTTACTTCCCCATTTTTCTTATCCTGTTCACAATCCAGGATACCATTTCTTTTATGGTTGAGGGATCTTTGTACTATATTCAGCACTGTTACCACTACTTTCCCCACCCCCAACTCCTTTCCCAGCTCTCCTTCCATCTGGAGTCAGCACCATGGACAGACATCCAGCCACCACCAATGTCAGCTCAATGACCTTGTCTGGATATTCTCGACAGGTAAAGAGCCTTACAGTCCAGCGCATTCAGCTCTGCTTGATGGATGTAGATATAAGGAGTCAGCTGCTGAGCAGCTGAAGCCTATTTGTTCATTCTCTTGAAACAAGTGGCACTAAAGGACAGAGAACACATGTGTTTTCTTTTAACACAACTCTTGAGAAAATGTCACTAGGATTCAGATGAATGAGTATTGCCTTCTGCAGCTCTGGTCTGGTTGGTAGGACACCTGAGTTCTCTTCCCAGCCCTCCCACTGACCTGCTGTAAGATTCTGAGTGAGCCAAATTAATAGTAATGATCTCTTAATTTGGATAGCATTTTATAGTTCCAAAGCACTATCTAGTGATTATTTTATTCGATCCCCAAGACCTAATAGAACTTAAAGTCCTTAAGTTTACAGATTCTTTTGTTTGGAATTTTAAATGCCTAGTGCCTAGACCAGTGCCTGACTCTTTTTGGTGTAGGTGACCACACTGTTATTTCATCAGGTGAGAAAGTTGCCTCTACCAATGTAGATCAGCAAATTTGGTGTAATTAAAAGGCTTACAGAATTGCCCAGGGCCCTGAGAATGTGACTTGGCCAATTATCACACAGCCAAGATATGTCAGAAGTGGGGCATGAACCCAGATACCACTGACTCCAAGACCATCTCTCTGTTCACTGACACAATGCCACTCATGCCCCAGCACATAGTAAGCACAATAAATGTCAGTTGAAATGACAGCACATGGATGTAAGAGAAGCATTGGAAGACTTATATGAAACCGATGCAAAGTGAAATGGAAGAAGGTAAACAATACACACAACTACAACAATGTAAGTGGAAACAATAATAGCAAAACTGAATGTTGTGTCATTATTGATGACCAAGTGTAGTTCCTGAGAAGAAGAGAAAGATGCCCTTCCCTTCTATCTTTGCAGAGGTGGGGAACTATGGGAACAGATCATTGCACAAACTGTTAGGCTCAGTTGCCGGAGCTGCTTTTTCTCTTTTATTCCCTGTTACAAGTAGTGGATCTCTGAAGTATAGAAAGGGAAGAGATATATTTAAAATTAAGGTGATGTAAAAGCAATATTATAAAAACTTTTAAGAGCAAAAATAATAAATGATTCTTGAATCAAACATCCTTGTGATGTGACCATGATGGGAAAGATTATCTCCACTTCATATATTAAGAGATCAAGAATCAAATTGTCTCAGTGTCAGAGATGGGATAAGACCTAGAGAGAAAGAGTGTGGGTCTGGAGGATGAAGACCTGAGATCTAATACCAACTCCAACATCTTTGACTTGTTGTATCAGTAAGCACCGCAACATATACAGGGCAGCTGCTACCACAGGTTCTTTGATCTGCTTCTATCTTTACCAGAGAGGGAAGCACCAACATCTGGATTTTCAAAGCCAGGGGGGGCTGCTTTGTGGCTTCCCAGAGTCTCATCTGGGCACACAAACTTTCTTCCAAAAACTAAACCCCAAAGTAAAACCTCACTCTCAGATAGTTATATACTTTTCAGAGCCAGAGGGTATGACCCTTTGACCCAGTACATCAATAGAGAAAACAAAAGGTACTTGGGACCATCCTACAAAACAACTCCCCTAATCAAGCTTCCCTCAATGGGCAGGCCCATCAATGGGTGGAGAATATCTTCTTTAATCACATTCAAATAGAGGCATTATACTTCTTGGTATAAAACAAAAACAGCAAAAGATCCTACTTTGCTTGCCATTACACCTGTGTCACCTGGTACAAGATATTTAACATCCCTGGGCCTCAGTTTCCCCGTGTATCAAATGAGGGGGCTTGAGCTACATGGTTTCTGAGTTTTCTTCTAGATGCCAGACCCATGATGCTATGGTCTTTGGATTCCTAGCCCAATACTTTCTACCAAGGTCAGGTGATCATCCCTCAAACTCACACACACACACATCCACTAATGGACTATTAATGTAAAACGCTCACTTTTGTGGGGTGGAGATGATTTAGTATGATTGACATCCTAAGGGCTATAAGAGTTTGGGAAAGAGAAATGAACACCTTGGATGTGCAACTGTCTGCATGTTGTCTCCCCCATGAGTATGTGAGTTCCTTGAGGGCAGGGGCTATGGTTTTGTCTTTCTTCATATCTCTAGGTCTTAGCACAGTACTTGGCACACCGTAAGTCCTTGATAAATACTTGTTGACTGACCGAATAGATCAATGAAAGATGGAGTCGCCTGGGAATGCTTTCTAGAAAAAGTGGGTGCTAAATTGGATCTTGAAGGACAGATAGAATTTTGACAGGGGAGAGGAGGAAGGCATTCACAATGAGGCAGGGCAGGGATGCCCAAAGAGTGTCTGCAAGATAGTGAGGACAGGTGGAAGAACGTGACTGGGGCTACATGCCAAGAATGAGCTCCAGTAACTTCTACCTGTACCTAGATTAAAGCGAGCCAGCACTTAGGTGGGGTCAGTATTGAGGAACAACTCCAGTGTCTAGATTTCAGATCAACTGACCCTGAGTGCTTTCCAACATCCAGAGTATGGGAACCCCCTTCTCAAGGGGCAGAGGATTGAGAGAATAAGATCAAATGGGCAATAAAAGCTTAAAGGAACAATGTAGTGGTTTAGGTCTGGAGATTCTTTTATTTGGGGCACCTTGCCAGAGACACCCTAGGAGAGACAGTCGAGAGCCTGTGTGACTTTGCATCCAAAGAACTCAGACACAAACCACATCAGAAAGGCAATCTGAGTAACAATGTCAAGGGCCATGCGTAGATTCAGCCTGAAAAAGCTGTATGTGTTTGACCTTCAGCTCCTGTCCCACCAGCAGGGGGGCCCAATGGTGAGCCTGCAGTTATGCCAGCATGATTGTTTTGATGGATGAAAGCATTTTTGTTAAAGAAAAGTTCTGCTGCTCCAGAAGCACTTCCCAACTAAATTAAAGAGGAAAATGTTGACCCAGTATTAGGACTAGATATTTCTAGCGGGCAGAGCCATCATTAGGCTGCCTAACCACCTCCCCAGAGGAAGGGAGGGAGCCCCAGACATTGATAAAGCTGAGCCAAAAATAATTCAGACACCAGGGAGTGCTTTGGGATTTAATACCAAGCCTGTCAAGAAGGGTCTAATGACGTCATTTGCTTTTTCCTAGCTTGGATACTTCTCAGACCTGGCTGCCAACCCTGATAAATAGGCCAGTTTCTGAGACCATGGTTTCTGGGGATGTAAATAAACTGAGGCCACCTATTTTCATTCATCGGCTGGGGCAGGAACATTCTAGCATTGCCCTATAGGAAAACCTATATCCTCCATGCTCCTGCAGAGTAGAGGGGCAGGCCATCCGATACTCACCTTGTTCTGTGTGCTCAGTTATCCACTGAGAGCAGAGTGTGAGGAAATAGAGCCCAGGTGCTCTCCTGGGAAATCTGAGAAATGGTCTTATGGGACTAAGTCCCCAGGAAGGGAGATCGGAGTATTAGTACAGTGGAAAGAGAACTAGCTTTGGAGTCAGAGGACTTAGGTTCATAATTCTGTCTGTGCCCATTTAAAAAATTTACCAAAGTGACCTTGGGTAAATTACTTGACCTCTCCAGATCTCAGTTCAGAGTTGAACTAGATTGTTCCTGGAGCCCCCTTTGGACTCTAGATTTATGATTCTTTGCAAAGCAAATAGAAAATCACCAAAGACAAACTTCACAACCTTCCTAATTTTGTCCTACCTTTGGGGCTTGGTTGAAAATGTGATCCTGGAGGAAAGGACCCTTCCTTCCATGTTGTTCAGCATTTTTCAGTTATGTCCAACTCTCTGTGACCCCATTTTGGAGTATTCTTGTCAAAGATGTGGGAGTGGTTTGCCGTTTCCTTCTCCAGATGATGAAACTGAGGCAAACAGGGTTAAAAGATTTACCCAGGATCCTACAGCTAATAAGTGTCTGAGGCTGGACTGGAACTCAGGATGGTGAGTCTTCCTGACTCCAGACTTGGCATTGTGCCGCTTAGCTACCCCATCTTCAACCTGTCTTCCCAGTGCTGGGTTAGAAATTGTCAAGCACCTCAGTTTGAGCCAAGAGTCCCAGGAGTCTTGTCCCACTTAACACTTTTTCCATAAGCCCTCAAGAGAGGACCACCTGTTTTTAAAGCCCCTACCTACCTATGGAACTACCTTGTAGTCTGCTCATTTTGCATCATGGATAAGAATTTTAAACTGAGTACCCCTTTGGATCCATTCATATTCTAATGCCATGGTGTCCTTGGGATAGGAGATAAATGTCCTAGACACATTTATTGATCTCTCAGGGTTCTCTTTGCTACAAATCTGCTTTTGAAAGTGGCTTAATGGGGTAAAAGAGCCCTTGATTTAGAGTTGGAAGGGGCCTCCGAGGTTATCTATAATAGCCCCCTAATTTTACATATGAGGAAATTGAAGCACAAAGAGGTGTAGTAACCTCTCTGAAGTCACACAGGTAGCTAATGATAGGAATGAGATTAGAACCCAAGTTCTCTGACCTCAGATTAAAGCCTCTGGATTTTCTAGAGAGAACAATCCATTCTGTAAACTAAAGGTTTCGCCCATTCACCCACCTGAAAGTCCAATCTGCATTGACCTCTCAGGGAGGAGGGAGTGATCTCTGGCCCAGAGGCCATAGCTTTGGGCTAAGCCCAGAAAACAGGTGAGTTTCTGTATTTATATCATTTATTCATGCTATTTAGGGCCCAAAATGTTTCCTTACACAGAATGAATGAATGATTGCAAGAAGCAAGCACATGCCAAATATTTCACAAATATTTGTTGAAATACGTTCATTGATAAGCTCAGAATAGTAGCTTATTGCTAAAATAATTAATTCAATAAACAATTCAACAGACATTTATGAACTAACTACAGTAACACAGGGATGGACTTTAAAGATGAAAGGCCTGTATAGTCCTGGTGCACAAGAAGTTGAAGGCCTATTTGTAAAATCAACATTTCAGACTTGAATGAACAGATGCCGAGTGAAGTAAGCAGAACAGGAGAATATTGTCCAGAGTAACAGCCACAATATGCAATGACTGATATTGGCAGACTTAGCTCTTCTCAGTAATGTCAGGAGCCAAGACAACTCCACAGGACTCATGATGGGAAAGGCTGTCCACATCCAGAAAAACAATTGTGGAGTCTGGATGCAGATCGAAACAAACTATTTGCTCTCTCTCTTTTTGTTTCTTCTTTCTCGTGGTTTCCCTCATTGGTTTTAATTCTTCTTTACAATATGACTAATGTGAAAATAGACTCAATATGAATATAGATGTAGAGCCTATATTAAATTACACATCATCTTGGGTTGGGGTGGGGGAGAGATTGGAGAAAAAATTTGAAACTCAAAATCTTACAGAAGTGAATGTTGAAAACTAAAAGTAAATTAATAAATTTTAAAAAATAAAAGTCAGGATACCTCATCTATAAAAAAAAATCAACAGTTCAAAGGCTAGTCGGTAATAATAATAAGAAGAAGAAATAGTTACACGATAACCTTAGAGAGTGGTTTTTAACCTCTTTTGTGTCATGGATCCCTTGGTAGTCTCACTGGAGTAACTACAGTCCAAGGATAATAGAAACAATTTAGTTAAATATACTTAACTATAGGACCTAGCCACATCTCTTTCCTTGACTACCTCTAGCCCTGCCTTCCCTTTTTCCATGTGTGCCTCCATTTCTTTGTCTCCACCCCTCACCCAAACCATCTGTCTGTGTCTGAACTCAAAAGCCACTTTCTGTAAGAGCCTTTCCCAGTTCCCCAACTAATAGGGTTTTCCTTTTAAGATAAGGATTCTTGACCTGGAGTCCATGAACTTTTTTATAATCTTGATAACTATATTTTAATATTATTGGCTTTTTTTGTAATTCTATGTATTTTGTTTTATACGTTAAAAATATTATTCTGATTCTGTAGACTTCAGACTGCCAAGAAATTCATGACACAAAAGAGGTTAAAAACAGCTCTCTAAGGTTATCGTGTAACTATTCCCTATGTATTTCTGGGGCTCTTTCCCCAAGTCCCACTCACATTGGTGGGCTGGGACCCTAACGGGCAGCTGACCACCACTCTCAGGATTATGTGGCTAACCCTGTGAGATGATGAGTTTCTGATATGAACCCGCACTAGTGTGCTGCCCACTAACAATCCATCAGACTTCATTAGCTTTTAGATAAAGTATTTACTAACTCTCTGACATACTTTGACAATGCATTCCTGAAGGTCTCTCAAATTTGGCACCTGAGAAGAGGTTGCATATCCTCAGAGGATAAGCTTCCTATCTTCTCATAGCCAAAGCACCTGCAAGATAAAATTTTCAACGTATCAGGGAATATCAAAGAAAAGATAGCTCAGACCCATTATCTAGAAAGTTGTTTACTCAGCAGTTTGTAAACCAGCTGGAGAACCCTTGGCAGTCTTTAACCTCAAATTCATTTCATTACCTGAAATTCAGCATTCAATTTAACAAATTATTATTAAATATCCACTATATGTCAGGGCAAACCATTCCAGTACCTCTGCCAAGAAAACCCCAAATGGGATCACAAAGAGTTAGACACAACTGAACGTTTCCCACTAAAATCTCCATTTCAGCTGAGAGGGAAATGGTTTGGTGATATTCCTCTGGCAACCCTGGACTTTTACCACAGACTACAGACTCATCCACAGAAACTAATGTGACTAATATGTACAATAACCCTCTAAGAAACAAACCTTAGAGAACAGTTGAAGAAGGACTGAACCATTTATTCCTGAAGGCTTTCTTCTTAGAGATTCTTTTGTATATTACCTCCACCAGGACGAACTAGACTCCCTCCCAAAACAAATCGTAGGCTCATAGATTCCTTGAGTCCACCTCCTTCATATTACAGATGAGAAAACTAAAGATAGAGGGATTAAAAGTGACTTGCCCAGGGCCACTCAGCTAATGTAGGAGGAATGGAAATGTTCAGAGCAACTAAATGATGGATCCAAATATAAACTTTAGGTTTGGTGGTATACTAATTAGCTAACTGTCCATTGGGTACTTGTGCATATTTGCATTTCAAAGTCTGTTGATGACTATTCATCAATTAATCAAAATGACTACTTAGTACTTCTTAAAAACTTTTTAATGTCAAAAGAACATTTTTTTCCAAATAGAGTAATGGTCATTTTCCTTGACAGACAGTTAAGATTGCAAAGTAACTTCCTAAAACCAAACATTTTTTCTCTGTACACATGAAAATCCTTCAGAACTGACACTACAAAAAAGAAAAGTATTTACTGAGATGGCATATTGCTGTTCAGTTGTTTCAGTCTCATCTGATTCTTTGAGACCCAATTTAGAGTCTTCTTGGCAAAGATACTGGAGTGATTTGCCATCCTTCTCTAGCTCATTTTATAGATGAGGAAACTGAGGGTTAAGTGATCTACCCAAGGTCTGACGCCAGATTTGAACTGAAGAAGATGAGTCTTCCTGACTCCAGGCTCAGCACTCTACTTACTGTGCCACTAAGATGGTATAGCAGGTTACAAAAATATTTGCCCTCTTCCTATTCCACCAAGTCTGGGACACATTCTTTCACAAATACATATGGGGAGAGTGGGCACAAATTACAAATGTAGTAAGCCATGTCTACAGAAAAAGAACAACTCAAAACACCTTGTTGGTTATTGGAAGTCCTCTTTTCCCTTCATACAGTCTTCGTTGAGTTTGCCTTGGTCATAGTTCTCTGTTGGACTTAGAAGGTCAGTGCCTTCCTGTGGTCTATCTATAGCCAGCACACATATCCCTCAGCCGCCAACCAATGACAGGTCATGTTCCCTGAAGCTGCATTTTCTCAGATGAGTGTCAATCCTCATTGATGACATGGTCAATCAGAAAACTCTCTCCTCACCTTTTCCTCCCAGGGGATTAACCCCCAACTCTCAAATTGGGATCAAATTTCCACCATTACATTTGTTCACCACTTAACTGACTGACAATTGGCTTTTTGTTTTTTCATGTAGCCTATGATATGACTTGATCTTCTCAGACAATCACACAATATTTCCTGTGTGGCATCATCTTCCTTTCATCCAGTGGTCAAAACCCCATAATCCTCACAAATGGATTAAGATTTTATTGAATGAATGAAAAAGTATTTATTTGATTCTAAGTAATGCCAAATGCTAAAGATATCCATAGAAAAATCCAGACAGTCTTTGCTCTCAAGGAGCTCATCTTCCAATTAGGGGAGAACACCAATTAAAAAACTATCAGCTTCTGGGTACATGGTAAAGGCCAGAAGCCCTAGCATCAGAAAGGGCCATGGGGTTCTTACGTTACAACAGAGGGTTAGATGACAATAATGGGGATCTGCAAGGCACAGAGGCAGCGTAGATGGTAAGGTAGTGAGTGTGTGATCAGGGGTAACTTCTCTGCGGTTCAACCGACTCATTTGACAAATGGTGACAACAATACTGCTAATACTGACCTCACAGAGTGATTGAGAGGCTCAAATGAGATCATGAGTCTTTAAGCCCTCATTCTTGGAGTTGTGTATGCTAAGTACTTTCTAGACTTCTGAATCAATGCAGTCTTAAGCTTTATCCTTTTTCAGACCTTCACCTTTTCTCAGAAGGAGGATAGATCTTCAGCAAGTAATTCCCTACTCCATTGGTCAACTATCTGAACATCATTCCTTTGGGTTCCGAAGGCTTCCAGAATTCCTTACAAAGGTGCAGAAATCTCTGGGAGAAATCTCCTCCAGATTATAGATCCCAACTTCAAGAAAAGAACATATACTTTTAACACAACTTCAAAAAAGGAGCATCTTTTGTCAGGTCACATGTTGTCATTTTTGACTTGGAAAATATGGTCACCATTGACCAACACTCTGGTAGGTCTGAGGGAACAGGATGGGGGATGAGAAACTCTTAGGATTAGGGATAGAGGGGCACCAGGAGGAGGAGAAAGCTGATGAAGGAAGAGTGGGAAAACACCAAAGACACACTTTGCTACCTCCATTTCTGTTTCTGTCTTAGCACAATGCCCAGCACACAGTAGGCACTTAATAAATGTTTACTGGATTGTATCAGATTATTTAGCAATGTGTAGGGTAGGTTAGCAATACAGCAGAGTAGACTGGGGATAATTAAAGCACTGAATTGGGAGTCATTTCTATCCCTGCCGGTCTGGCCAGTGATCTCTGGGTCATATAATTAGTTAGAGACTGAGCCAGGATTCTCGAGTTGGAGTTGGACTCCAACTCTTTTATCTTTGCCATCTTGCCAGCTTTTAGGAAAAATACACCCAAACTGCCTTTAGGCCATCCATGCATGAGCCAGAACTCTCCAGAATTCTTCACTAAGTGATCAATGTCAACCTCTGCACTGGTCAGATCTGTAAAGGTATCTCTTATAGGAGCTAACTTAGACTTGCCCTTTCTTTTTCTGCCTATCAAATGGTACAAACAGGCAAGAATGATGAATTTGGGAGTCAGAGAACCTGGATTCAAGTCCAAACTCCTTTCTATTTACATTCATATTTCCTCTTCTCCCTCTCTCCCCTTTCCTTCACTCTTCCTTCTTTTCTCTTTCTCCACCTCTTTCTCTATCTCTTTCTTTCCTTCTTTCTTTCTACATCTCTTTCTCTTTATTTCTCTCTATCTTCACCTCTTTTTCTTTCTCTCTGTATATCTATCTTTATCTGTCTCCATTTTTTTCTCTCTCCAACTCTTGCTTTTTCTTTCGACATCTTTCTATCTTTATCTCTGTGCCCATCTTTTTCTTTTTCCACTTCTTTTTCTTTCTCTGTCTCTTTTCTTTTCCTATTCTCTGCCCCTTTCTTTGTCTCTCTGTGTTTTTATCTCTCTTTTTCTGCCTCTCCCTCTCCCCTTACCCCCACAATTTGTACAGTACAGTTGGACTGTGTGATCCCAAAGGCCCCTTCCAACTTCATCATCCTATCCAAAAGTCTTGTGCAAAGCATGGACAAGAAATGATTGCTTTCCTTCTAGAAGGAGAGAGGAAATGAGAGGGGAGGTCTGTTTCAAATTAAGCTACTAAAAGGGTGAAATTGTTCATTTCATTTCCTCTGCCCTTAGGCTTCCTTTTCTCCTCTGTGTTGGTAAGCCCTGTCTACCATCTTGCCATCAGGTAGCCAATGTACTCACATTCTTTCTTTTCTTTTCCTTCCAAAACCTAATTTTAGGAAAGAAGACTGGCCTTGAAACAAAAAAGAGATGACTTTAAGCCAAAGTTCTACTACTGGGCGTTTTAAGCATTGGCAATAGGACTGATAAAGTTGTTTTGGGGGATGGGGGAGCAGGAAAGGAGAAGGGAGTCCTATTTTCCCAGCATCCCTCCAATCACAGGTAAGTGGCAACGTACTTAGCCTAAACATAAGGCCCACCTTGTTTCAAAACATATCTGAGAACCAGTACCTCCATTCACCAAGACTTTTCCATCAGTTAGAATGGCTCACTATTTCTACCTTCTTATCAAGAAAAAAATGATCAGTCAGGGAGTCGCCATTTCCCTGAACCAAATCCAGTTAGCTTTCCAATAGCCACCTACAGCTTACCTGTGGCAAGTTTTTCCTTTAAGGTCGTTTCCGCTGATCTAGCTATGTAGGAACCACATCAAAAATTGAAATGAACTCTGCATTTTGAATCAAGGGAACTAGGTGAATATCCTGGCCCCAACATTTACCATCTATAGTAAACCACAGACATGTCCATTATCTTCTCTGAACCTCAGTTTTCTCATTGCAAATGGGGATAATAATATAATTTCTCAAATGTGGATAATAATGCTTACATGACTTACTTCATGGGGATGTTATAACGAAAGTGCTCTGTGACCATTATAGCATGATATAAATGTGAATTATTATTGTTGTTAACAATAATTTGCTGGACAATCAGCATTTTTCATCCACTTGACTTTCCTTGTGTGGATTGTCAGATGGAATTCTTTAGTGTGATTAGAGGTCTTATTTAGGAAGCCTGATCCCTCAGTGCAGAAATCTTCAACATATACTGATAAACTAGGCCCATAACTGAATAGGCCAAGCAGATCAGACTCTATTTGGGGAACTGTGCAGCCATGACCAGCAAAAACTCCTTTAAAAAAGATCTGTTTTTCAAAAATGGAATATTCTTGCAATGACATAATATGACTTCAAATCATGGAATGCCACAGTCTTAGGTAAAGTCACTGGTGGTCCAAAGGCCATCAGTGGAGAGACCAATGATGGGTGCAAGTAAGCTATAGTATGTTGCTAGTAAAGAACTCTGCATAAATGGTCTCATCAAAAAGATGGTGGAGTCAGTCATTGTGGCTAGAGAGCTAGGGATACCTAATGGGCATCCTTCATTTGATACCCATGAGATTTAGTAGATCTGAAGGAAAGACCCCTAGCACACTGGGTGGAGGATTTACTAAAGAACATGAGGAAAAGCAACACAGGGTAGATGGCAATCTATACCACTGGATAGACTGCCCACATCAGGGAGACCCAGGAAAGTAAATAATACAGCCTTTATTGATACCCTGGTCTACAAAAGCTTAGCACTTACTTGACTATTTGTTTGGTTAATACCTCCTTTCACTCTTCTTTTACATAAAGTGATATAGTGAATAGAGAGATGGCTTTGGAGTCTGGGAGACGGGTTCAAGGCAAGTCTGTGTGACCCTATGTACTTAGCTTTTCATTGCTCTAAGTAATTCTCTAAGAATACAAATTCTCAAGAAGGTGCCAACCTGCACTGGTAAGGTCCAGTCCTCCTCCTTGAATGCTAACTGAACCCTACTAGGGTTCAACCACTTTTCTGCCTCAAGGAAGGGGCAGAAGAGTTTTAGCTCTATGTAAATAGCTGCTGTTGAACAAAAGAGCCAAATGTTCTTTTCCCATCATGGAGTGGGTTGCAGAGAGGTGTTCAGCTGAGCCGTTCCACACTTCTCCAAATCATATTGACAATGGGATCTGAGTCATACTGTCTAGAGTAATAACAGTTATAGCTGTAATACTAGAATATTGAACAATCACAATAGCTGACATTTGCAAAAACATTATATAACTTACAAACCACTTAACATAGATTATCTCATTTGCTTTTATTTGAAGTCAACTGCATTAGCCTATCCATATCCAAATGCAAATGTCAAAAATTCATTCCAAAATAAGACAGATATGATTCTTGGTTTAGAGTAGCAATGCCAGACTGGGAATCCAGAGACTCAAGTTTCTAGCCCCATCTCTGCCTCTAATCTGTTGTAAGTCACCTGAGGCAAGTTGTTTTAACCTCTCTGGTCCTCAGTTTCCATTTCTCCAATTCCAAAATGTATATAGTAATACCTGCCCTATCTACTTTACTGTGCTATTAAGAAGAAGTGGTGCAGTAGATAGGGCATTGAGCTGGGAGTGAGGATGATATGAGTTCAAATCAGATACTGTGTGATTTTCTGTTAGCCTCAGTTTTCTGATCTGTAAAATAGAGATAATAGTAACAGCTACCCCCAGGGTTGTTTTGAAGAACAAATGAGATAATATAGGTAAAGCAGCTTGCAAAGCTTGTACTGGCTATATATACTCCTCTGGGCAACCAAATGCTGACATAATTTTCCACAAGCCCTCATGACTAACAGTGTCAAAGGCCTTGATCAGTTGTGTACAGACCTCTGTTCTGCTTCTGGCATTTCTCCTGGAGTTGTCAGGTAGCAAACACCGTATCGATATTCCTTGGCCCTTTCTGAAGCCACACTGGCTCTCAGGTAGATGACCATCTTCCAGGTGAGGAATCAGCCTATTAAGGAGGACTCTAGCAAAAATTTTGCCAGTAATGACTAAGAGAGAAACCCCTCTGTGATTGTCACAGGACAATCTATTTCCTTTACCTTTACAGAGATGGACAATGGAGGCATCCTTGAACTCCTGGGGGATAACCTTCTCTTGCCATATAACCGGGAATATTTCAATCAGCTTTTGTATGAGCAATGGTCCCCCTATCTTGTAAATCTCAGCTGGAATAGAATCAGCACCAGGTGCTTTGCTACATGAAAGGAGCCTAATGGCCCTCAAAACCTCTTCTTCAGTTGGAAGTTCAGCTAAGGAGTTGACTTCAGCCTGAGGTAAACAGTCAATGGCCTCAGCATTGATTGATGATGGTCAGTTGAGAACACTGTGAGAGGTATTAGACCGACTACCAGCCTGAAGGTCTATAGCGCTGTTGTATGCCTGTAAAACATGGACAGTCTGCCAGTGCCATGCCAGAAAACTGAATTGCTTCCATTTGAACTGTCTTAGGAAGATTCTGAAGATCACTTGGAGGGATAAGGTACCAAATGCTGAGATCCTTATTCGAACTAAACTGCCAAGCATTCCAACTATGCTTCAGAGAGTTCAGCTCCAATGGGCTGGCCATATTGTTCGAATGCAAAATGTACACTTGACAAAAAGACCATTTTATGGAGAACTCTTATGGGGCGGGCAATCACATGGTGGTCAGAAGAAGTGATACAAGGACACTCTCAAAGGTCTCTCTCAAGAACTTTGGATTTGATTGTGCGACATGGGAGACACTGGCCCAGGACTGCTCAGCATGGGCATGCCCATATCAGAAAGGGTGCTGTGCTCTATGAGCAAAGCAGAATTGAGACAGCACAAAGGAAACATAGGATGCACAAATTTGGAGTGTCCATCCCAAAGGCTCACACGGACTATCTGTGCCCAATCTGTGGTAGAGCATTTTGAGCTCATACTGGTCTGATCAGTCACAGTCATACACATTGAAGCTTGCCTTTGTCATATTGATGTCATTTTGGTCCTCCATCAGAACAAAGGACAACAACCAACCAACCAGTGACTACATAAATGCTAACTATATTATTATCATTACTACTATGAGATTAGAGATGTAAGGTTGAAAGGGTTCTCAGAGGTCATTGAGTTTGATCCCCTCATTTTACAGATGAGGAAACTGAGGACTAGTGAAGTTACATGACTTACCCCAGGATTACAGAGGCAGCATGTTTCTGAGGTAGGATTTGTACTCAAGTCTTCTTGACTGAGTCCACTACACCAAGCTGTCTCTCAGTCAAATTAGACAAAGATGTAAAAACTCTGAAATGTACTAAGTGATTACTAATGATTCCTGCTTGGTTCTGAGTTTTGAAATGCCAGCATTTCCTATAATTTGGCACTAGGAATAAAAAAAAAGTTAAGAGTTGGAAATAACCCAAAAGACCATCTGGTTCAATGCACTGGTTTTTACAGATAGGCAAACTGAGGTTTGGCATGCCCAAATAACAAATGTCATGATGTGTGGCCAAGTGTGCAGCCTTCTCTTGGCATAGCCATGGTACAAAGAAAACACTGTCATCCAGAGGTGATGGACTCAAGGTACAGAACAAATCATACTTTTCTAGACATGACCAATGTGGGGCTTTGTTTCATTTGATCTTGCACATCTATTACAAGGATTTGGGTTTTCTTTTTTTCCTTTTTTTGTTCAGAGTGGGAAGGGAGGTGGGAGAGAAAACAAATTCTTGTTAATCAGGAGAAGGTAGATCATTAAATCAAAGATCTTCAACCTTTAACACACCAAAGTAAATCTAGGATCTTGATCTGATGCTTAGATCCCAGGCTGAGCACTTCCTTCTATCCCATAGACATGTCTTCATCTCCTGGAGTTCCCCTCTCTCCACCACTGCTCTCTGCCAAGGCTCAGCTGGGCACAATTCTAACTGTCCTACCATTTATCTTCCACAGTTAGGCCAACCAGTTTTTGCTAATAAATGCACACATTGTCCCTGGCGCCTTCTGCTTGTTTACAGACTATTCATATAGACAATCCCAAACAGAGGCAATTGGGCTTCTTACTTCTGGAGCAATACCAGACTTTCCCTTGAGGCCCTGTATAAACATCTATTGATTCTCAGCACAAACACTATAATCCTCTTAAACCCAGGCCAGGGAGAACTCTATCTCCATTAAATGACCATCCAGACTGGTTTGACTTCTCTGAGTATAGATCTCTGATGTTGCCTGGAGGGTCAAGTTAATTCTGTGAGTCCCCCAAGTGAAGGGAGATAGAGCTTCTTAATAAGTCTTGCTTGGGTTACAGGATGCAATTTTAGTGTTCTTGGTCAATAATTACCTCTTTCTGAATCAGTTCAATTCAATCCAGTTTTATTTAGACATTTGCCAAGACCAGGAAGGCTCAAAAGATCCTCCCTTGGATCACTGAGATTTTGAAGGACCTACCTGGCCTGATGAAGAATCCTTGGGCTAGATGATCCCCGAACATCCAAGGGAACTTTGTTTTAGGGTTTCAGTGACCATGAGAATGAGAATTCTACCCAAGTTTGGGGGCACCCTTGGGAGAGGGAGATGTTACACCATCAAATGAGTATGTGGACCAGAGAGTGGCAAGGAAACAGAGACATGAGGATGGCCACAAGACAAGCCTACAGCCTGAGTAGACTGAACAAAGACGCTGTAGTTGCGGTGAGAGTAAAGTCTGATCAAGAACTCTTGCTTTTCCATCCTCAGGTTGGGAGATATTTCCATGGAAAGGTTTAAATCCCTACCCCTTTCCTCAGCAATGAAGAAGGGTAGGGAAGATGAGAGAAAGGTGTCCCTGGCTGTGAACCTCAGCCAAACCTTTTATATCCTGTTTCAAAGCTTTTCTAAGGGTCTGCATTAATGGATACTGCTAATAAATTGCACTGTCATTAGCAATGATTTTTATCTAAACTGCCAGTTTGAGATTGAAGGAGGGGAAGCAGGCTGGGAGAAAAAGTTTCTCGACTTTTACAGAAGGACAGGGTCAAGTTGATTAGAGAGAGTGTTTCTGTCATTTTGGCAATTCCAGAGACTATTTCAGAGAACACTTAATAGACCACCTTTGAAATCTGGGGGAAAAAATTAATATGGAGATGAACTGGCGGAGAAAGGTGCAGGGATTGGTGTGGTCATCCTGGAGTTCACCTGAAGGCACTGCTTACATCTTGCACCAAACCTCCACAACTTACATTGTCATCCATCCATCCATCTGTCCGTCCATCCATCCATCTATCTATCCATCTATCTATCTGTTGATAATCATACTGATAATATCAATTTAATAACCTCACTAAGAGCAGAGCCTGAATTAATCAACCAGAAGAGCTTGGACTTAACAGCTTCTTTGCTCTCTGAGTAAACTCAGAGAATACCTCTTCCTATGTCAACAAAACCAGATGAGACTGACTTAGCATTCTTTATGAGACCCTTAACCTGAGACGCTAACTTGAATAATGGGACTTTTTCCATATCTTAATATTTTGTGAACATATACTATGTTATGAGATGTTAATGGTAAAGGAAATACAGATATCCTGGATCATAATTTCAATTGACACTTTGTCAACTCTCTTATCTTATTGTATTTACAACTTATTCAACTAAGAAACTTCCTTTCTCATGGTATAGTTAAACACATATAGAGACCATAAATCTGAGGGACACAGACATCCTTGGATTGTCCTAAAACAGATTTAAGCCCGATCATACTTGTATCAGACAGTCAGAAGTTTCCTTCTGGCTCCATGATCACGTATGTGCTAGCTTTAAGGGAATAAACAACATGGATTTACATTGTCACCTAGCCTGTTTGTCTCTTTGAGAAAACTTTCAGATTGACACCATCTATCTATCTATCTGTCTGTCTGTCTATCTATCTATCTATCTATCTATCTATCTATCTATCTATCTATCTATCTATCTATCTATCCACCCATTTGCCTACCTATCCATCTATCTATCCAGTCAGCCATCCACCCATCTACCTACCTGTTGAGTCAGGTTCCTCTTTGTTTATTCCTTTATTTTAAAAAATAACTTTAATGAAGCCTGTCTTTTGTTTTCACATCATGGTCATTCCTAGATATACACCATCCCTACACCCACCCTTCTTTGTAGTAAAATAAAAATAATAATAATTAAGCAAAAACAATGAACACAGTGACAACAGGCCTGACGATGATCCCCCTCCATAGCTCCTCCCCTCACTAGAGAGAGGAAACTCCAATTCAATTTAGTTCAACAAATAGTTAAGTACCTATCATGGGCAAGACCCCTACAAGATGCTTAGGATGTGTGAATAAAAACTAAACCTATTCCTTGCCCTGAAGAAGCTTACTTTCCACTTATTTTCTCCCGTAATCTTCTTAGGAATTCCTCCTGATCAAACAGAAAGAGGTAGACAACAAGATCCAAACCAGTGGGTGTGGTCTAGGAAGGTGTCAAGGCCTTTTCTGTCTCTTTACTTGCTGGCTGTTGGGTCTTGGAGCTTTCAGCACCCACCCCTCTGCCTTTCAGAGCACCTCTCCTATCTTCCCCCCTCATAGGGCAACCAATGCTTTCTGTTGTCCAATTCACCTCTTTCTCCCTCCACCCTCAGGTCTTCTCTTCCCAGGCTATATGGTATCCTTCCCTACTCTCTCTTCCCCTGACAAAATTAACATTCCCTCAGTGCTTTCTAGGCCTCAGTTTCTCTGTAAAATGAAGAAATGATTGGATTAATCTCTAAGGTTCCTTCCAACATTGATGTCACATTAACTATGCCTGAGGAAAGCCTCTGATTAAACTCAAGCCCAGATCTGAATAATTGATAAGGATGTAGAGCTCAGATGAGATAATATATGATGGGAATCACTTGGCAGATTTTACACTCCTATAAAAATGTCAGTTGTTAATTTTTGGGCCCTATCTCTGATTTCGGTTTGGGAAACTGCCAACGAGGAAAGTCCCCCAACCAAGGCAGGTTGACATCTCATCTGCAGCTTAGAATCTTGAGTTACCTGGAGCATCGAGAATGTAAATGACTTGCCCATTGTTACCGAGCTAGTACTTGTTAGAGGAAGGCCTTGAATTCAAGTTTTATTGATTCTGAGAATAACTACTTATTCGTTACGTCATACTTTTCATCATTGTTCAATTGTTTCAGTCATATCCAACTCTTCTTGACCCTATTTGGGGTTTTCTTAGCACAGATACTACAGTGATTTGCCATTTCCTTCTCCAGCTCATTTTACAGATGAGGAAACTGAGGTTAACAGGGTTAAGTGACTTGCCCAGGATCACACAGCTAGTAAGTATCTGAGGAATGAATGTGAACTCAGGAAGATGTCTTCCTGACTCCAGGCCAAGTGCTCTATCCACTGCACCATCTAACTGCCCTCTCTATCATATCATTTCTGTCAATATTATTTGTATCTTAAAGAATATTAATAGTATGGTTACTATTTAATACCCCCACTCCTACCAAAGGCAGTTTTAAACATGGGCCTTGTTAAACCACAGGAATAAATCTCTAGTAGTGGAATTTCAGGCAAGTGGGAGATGGGGGTGGGGGGTGGGGGGGGGTGGAATAGGGAGAGGAAATGCCTTCTTGAAGATCCTTCAGATCACACCCCTTCATCCATGCATAAGTCATAACAGAAAGGACCAGTGAGAATTCTTACCCTTAACTGGGCAGAAACACTGTGCATCCAGACGGGACCCGGGCAGTTAAGCTAAGTCATAATGACTCCTCCCCCACACAGCCAGGCTCTGAATCCTGGGCTCCAGTTACCAGGCAGATTCTCGCCTACAGATGGTCCCTTCATTAGCCTACAGGGGCCCATTAGGTAGATGATAAATGGACATCTTTTCACCAGGAGGCAATCAGCAGTTAACTTGAACTCACTGTTCTCAGGGACAGGCAGGATTGCTCAAAGAATCAGGAGCTTTGAGAAAACTCAGAGGAGGGGAGAATTAAGAGCAATAAAAAAGGAGATGGCTCAAAACAATCTGTTCTAGAAACATTTTTAAGTGAAGGATGAATCCATAAGGACTACATGTTCAGATCTGCAGTAAAAAGGAAACATAATACATGAAATATTATTGATATGATGTAATTCATTGTAATATAGTTATATAATATCATGTATGTTATAATGTATATGTAGTAGTAATAACTAACATCCATATAATGCATTAAGGTTTGCAGAACATTTCTTTGTATCATTTGATCTTTATGGCAACTCTGTGAGACAAGAGCTATTATAATCTCCATTTACAGAAGAGGGAACTGAGGCTCAGAGAAATTAAATAACTTTCTAAGGTGATGCAGCTGATGTCAGAAGGATTCAAACCCAGATTTTCTTTACATTGAATTGCACCATCTTGCTATTAACACGACATGGGATCCCAATATTGACAATGTACATTGAAGATGGCTAAAACATTTTACATCCATTATTTTATCTGATTCTTAGATGATCTTACAAGTAGATTCTACTATATTTACCCCATTTCATAGCTGAAGAAATTGAGTTTCAGAGGGGTTAATTGCTGTTAAACACTTGCCCTGGGTCATGGACCTAGTAAGTGTCCGAGGTGGGATTTGAACCTAGGTCTTCTGAGCCGGGATCTAACTTCTCTCCTTGTGGTATTCGGTGACATCTTAGAACTTCTACACTATCCAAGTTGCCAGCTTGGGCACAAAGAGTTATGGGGGAAAAAGAGTTTTACTGATGCAGGGGATTGGGTGGAGGCTTGGATTGAAGTGAGAGGAGAGAGGGCAGATGGCTATAGGACAACCTGCCCATTACGATCATTGATTGTGATCTGGAAGGGTCATTTAGCCTGGCCTCATCATTTTACCCATAAGAAAACAGAAATGTGACTTTCCCAAGGTCATCTAGGTAGGAACAGACTTGGAATTTGAATCCAGGTCTTTTTCTGCTGACTTGACTTCACTCTTCCCATGCTGCCTCCTAGAAGTACCCAAGTCTCCTCTTCCATCAAATTGGACAACACTAATTACTGAATTTTTTCTTCCTACCCCGGAAGTACAATAGGAAAGGATACTGTAAGCATCAGTTCTGAGGATGGTCAGAGATGCTTTTAAAGTGCTCCTGAAAGCCTAGTCAGTCCTTCCAGATCATTTTAGATTTGAATTATTAATGAACAAAGAGGGAGGGGGGTGCAGAAAGAAAAGAAAAGAAAAGAGCTCACATACGAGTCTCTAAAAAGAAGCAAACAATAATACATACCAAAATGGGAAAGAAAACAAAAAGCCCACAAAATACTAAAGTCAAGTATAAGTTTTTTTAATTATGGAAATGCAAAATACCTGAGACAATAGGACAATAGCTCTCAGTCACTGACATGCTAAAAGAGTCTAGGTACTCCTTTGTCACCCACCCCCTGCCAAAGAGCCTCTTGCCATTGGACAGTTAGAGCTTTGCATTAGAAAAGATAATGGAGGAGTGCCAGGCAACCTCTGACTAATCAGAGAGTTCTGAAAGGATAAGGTAACAGATGTAATATTTACCTCCTTCAGATAGATTAACAATAAAATTAACTTTTCTCTTAATTGTCAATTTTTCAAGTTTTTAAAGGTTAATGGATTGTTTTATAATAGGATTCTACGTGCCTTGTATAATCTGATGCAGTATGATTCAAGTCTAGAGACAGGGTTAGGGCCCAGAGCAGGAGGTCAAGGTCAAGGAACCAGGTGGTATGGCCATGGTGAAGGGTCTATTGGGGTAAGGGCTCTATCTACGTAACCTGGCTTGAGGAAGTAGGAAAGTCTATGACCAGAGTTGGGGGCCAGGCTGTGAGATGAAGATTAAGTGAGAATATGGTCTGGGGGGGGGGGGTGTTCAGGCTTTGAGTTCGGACTGTAAGGTCAGGGTTGAGGGATGAAGTTATAAGGCCAGAGTTAGGGGTCTGAATAACGGTTCAGTCTGTGGGACCTGGATTGGAAAAACATCTGTGGGCAGGGTCAGACCAGGATTGCTCTTATTCTACAAATGAGGAAACTGAGACCAGATCTCAAGTCATCCACCCAAAAGGCTAGTAAGTGACAGAGCTGGACCTTGTCACCCTTCACTCCCTTCAAGCCTCAGTTCAAATGCAACCTCCTTCCAGAGAAATCTTTCCTGATTTCCCCCGGTTGTTAGGGTTCCCTAAGCCCCAGAAATCACTAGGTAACAATTTAGTCTGTGGCACCTGGATTGGGGCTAGGGATCAGTCTTCAGCCAGGTCTGTGGTCCACAAGGAGGAGGTTTTGTGTCTCCCTAACACTATACTCCATGCCCTTCCCTCTTGAGCTAACTACCCCAGGCCATAAAGACGCTTCCAGAAAAACCAAACCAAAATTCATATATTTTTGCACTGCAGGAGAGAAATTCTATTAGAGAGATCTGTTTCTTTGGCCCTGTGGCTATAAAGAATCCGACCCATTAGTTCCCCTTGCTCATACCTGTTTTCAAACCCCAGGGGAACATGGACATTAATTAGGCAAAGTCCAGGAGGTAAACAGCTAACACAACTTCAATTATCCTACGAACTCAGCCCCCTGGGACAAATTTCTTTTCCCTCATTCCCTCCCCTAATACTGTCCCACTGCTCAGATAATCAGCTCAGCCTTCCTTCACACCCCTCCACCTTCTCTCTGTCTTTATGACTGACCCCATAACACTAGCTTAGGAAAGTTACCCTATTTTTCATTTTGGATGTAGGAATCATCAATCTAGGCAGCTAGGCCATACAGTAGTTTGAGCTTTGGACCTGGCATCAGGAAGACCTGAGTTCAAATCCAGCCTCAGACTAGTTGTGTTACCCTGGGCAAGTCACCTCAGTTTCCTCAAATGTAAAATGTGGATAATAATCACACCTACCTCCTAGGGTTGTTATGAGAATCAAAGGAGATTCTATTTGTGAAGTGCTTAGCATAGTACCTGATACATAGTAGGTGCTCAGTAAGGGTGCTTCTTTTTCCCTTTCCTTACCCTAAAAGGCTCAGCTCAGATGGAATCTCCTTCAAGAGGCCTTTCCTTGGCTGAGCAAGTTGTGGTAGATGAATATAATGGAATACTATTGTGCTATAAGAAATGGTGAGCAGGCAGCCTTCAGAAAAACCTTATAAGACTTATATGAACTGATGCTGAGTGAAGTGAGCAGAACCAGGAGAACATTATACACAGTAACAGCCACACCGTGTGATGTCTGATTTTGATAGACTCAGCTCTTCTCAGCCATGCAAAGATCTAAGACAACTCCAAAAGACTCACAGTGGAAAATGTTATCCACATCCAGAAAAAGAACCATAGAGTCTGAATGCAGATCAGAGCATTCTATTTTCACTTTCTTTTTTGTTTGTTTTTTCTTTCTTGTGGCTTTTCCCTTTCATTCTGATTCTTCTTTTACAACAGAACTAATGTGGAAATAAGTTTAATGTGACTGTACGTGTATAACGGATTGCTTGCTGTCTTGGGGAGGGGAGAAGGGAGGGAAGGATAAAAATTTGTGACTCAAAAATCTTATAAAAGTGAATGCTGAAAATTATCTTTACATGTATTTGGGGAAAACAAATAAAATACTATTAAGGAAATAAAGAAAAGAGGCTTTCCTGCTTTCCCCAGTTTTTAATATCTCTGACTCCCTGAATGGAGAGCAGCTAGGTGATACAGTGGATAGAGTCAGATGTCTTGTGTATGGTTGCGGTTCTGTTTGTAGGGGCTATGGAGTATTCTTTAGCTTGCTGACGACCTGGAAATATTATGTAATCCAGAGGCAAGAACAAGTAGCAATATGTGCTGCCCAGAGGTGGCACAATGGATAGAGCCCCGGGCCTGGAGTCAGGAAAACCTGAGTTAAAATCTGGTCTCAGATGCTTACTAGCTGTGTGACCCTGGACAAGCCACTGAACCCTGCTTGTCTCAGTCTCCTCATCTGTAAAACGAACTGGAGAAGGAAATGGCAAACCACTCCAGCATCTTTGTCAGAAACCCCAAACGGGGTCACAAAGAGTCAGACATGACTGAAATGACTAAACAACAAAATCCCGTGGGCGATTAATATAATAGAGGTCTCTTGCTATTCTGACACTTTTTTCCCCCAGATTCGGAATTCTTCGGGTGAAGTTTTTCTCCCTCCACAGGTTTATCAGCTGACAGAGGTAAAGTCAACTTCAAAACCTCCTAAAAATAACATTAGTGAGAGAAAGTCTGGCAAATTAGATTTGGAGCTAGAGGATGTGAGTTCAGATCATGACTCTGAAACCTACTCCTTGTGTGACCTTGAGTCACTGACTGCCTCTGAATCCCAGTTCCTTCTCTTTAAAATGAAGGGTTTGGAGTAAATGACCTTTTAAGGGCACTTCAAGTGATCTACTGAACACTTACCTTGCTCTTTGATTTTTGGCTGAGTTACTTCTCATTTCTAGACCCTAGTTCCCTGGTCTATGAAAAATCAAGCAACGAGGATTTAAATGTTTACTTTGGTAATAATAACTACCATTCATAAAGTATTTTAAGGTTTGTGAAGCACTTTACAAATATTAACTCATATAATCCTCATATCGACACTGGGAGGTAGGTGCCATTATTATCCCCATTTTACAACTGAGGAAACTGAGGCAGACAGAGATTAAGTGACTTGTCTAGGGTCACATAGCTAGTAAGTGTCTGAGGTTAGATTTGAACTCAGGTCTTATTGACTCTATGTACCATGGCACCTAGCTATCTCTGGCCATTTTGACTTCAGGCCTGGCCCTCTATTCACTGAGCCACCTTTGGGAAGCATATGTTAAGTTACTTGTTCTTGACTCTGTGTTAGATAATATTTCCAGGTCTTCAGCAAGCTAAAGAATACTCCACAGCCCCTGCAAACAGAACCTCAACCACTCACAAGACATCTGACCAAATAGGTCACACAGGAAAAACCAAGTGGATGATGAGAGTCTGTGGCCTGGTCAAGGACACACAGTTGGATGAACAATTCACTGAATTTATATACATATATAAATATGTGTATATATACATACATACATATACATATATATACATGTATATATCTTGAACCATTCTTGCATATGGACAATGAGCCCAAGGGCCAAGTTCTCAGGAGGTAGAGTCAGGTGTGATAGATTGCATTTCAGACACTGCACAGCACAATCAACAGACTGAAGCATTTCCCCGGCAGGAGGGACCTTTGCTTTTTAATACCGATGTTCTTTTTGGTCATATTATTTAGCTGTGAATCACAGTACACTGAAATCTTCAAAGAGTCAAAATTGCAAGTGACCTCAAGGGCAGCACGGAGACCGATGGTGGGCATCAGGAGACTGTAGCCTATTACTAAGATGAGTTGTACACAAGAAATACTGCAAAGGATATTATCCAGGAAATGTAGCATCAGAAAAGGTCATAGAGTGAGAGGGAGGGAGGAGGAGGTGAGTGAGGCTTTGGTACCCACAATAGAGAGGGTAGACGGGTCACCTGCTGGGGGTGGGAGGGTGGGGATGCTGTGCACCATCAGAGGGATGATCCATACCAGTCAAACTTCATAGGTAAAAGTCAAATTTATATGGGGAGGGCAAGGTTAGGTTCTGAGTTGTAGCATATGCTTCCTCTTCAAGATACCCAAGGATTTGCAAGTGCGTCTCACACACACACACACGTACACACACACACACACACACATACACACACACATACACAAATTTATGGTGCAAACATGTATTTATGTATTAAACATGTCTCCATATTTATCTATGTCTAGATATAATTATATATTGATAGATGATAGGATAGATAAGCAGAGATGATAGATAAATAGATAGGATAGACAGATAAACCAGATGTTGTTATTGAATCATTTCAGTTGTGGCTGACTCATTGTGACATTTGGGGTTTTCTTGGCAAAGATCTTGGAGTAGTTTGCATTTCATTCTCCAGCTCAAATTACAGATGAGGAAACTAAGGCAATCAGGGTTAAGGGATTTTCCCAGAGTCATACAGTTAATAAAAATGTCTGGGGCCAGATTTGAACTCAGGAAGATGAATCTTCCTGTTTCTAAACCCAGTACTCTATCCAGTGTACTATATTAGCTGCCCCGTAGGATGAGAACATTGGACTAGATAAGGGTTCTTAACCTGCGGTTTGTGATTTAAAAAAACTTTTTTCAATAATTATATTTCAAAACAATTGGTTTCCTTTTTAATCCTATGTATTTTACTTTATGCCTTTAAAAATATGAATCTAAGATGGGTCCATCATCTTCACCAGCCTGCCCAAGGAGACCATCATGACACAAACAAAATTTATGATCCCCTAGACCAGATGGTCACTATTCAAGATCTCAAGAACTCAAAGGCAACAGTCCTATGGCTTTTGGAGAAGTGGATTTCAGTGTTTTGTGAAGTATCATAACATTTGGACCAGGAAGGACCTTAGAGTCTAGTCCAGCACCCTCAATTTACAGATGGGGAAACCAAAGCCTAGGGGAGATTACAGGTAACAAAATAGCAGAACTAGAATCCAAACCCAGGTCTTTTGATTCCAAATACAGTGCTTTCTTCTCTGCCTGCCAGGTTATATACGGTACTGTCTCTAGTAAGTCAGTTTGTCACTCAACAAGCATTTGTCAAGCATTTACCATCTGTCAGAATACTGTGCTAATCCTTTGAGATATAAAGAAAGGCAAAAAAGAAGGAAGGAAGGAAGGAAGGAAGGAAGGAAGGAAGGAAGGAAGGAAGGAAGGAAGGAAGGAAGGAAGGAAGGAAGGAAGGAGGGAGGGAGGGAGGGAGGGAGGGAGAGAAGGAAGGAAGGAAGGAAGGAAGGAAGGAAGGAAGGAAGGAAGGAAGGAAGGAAGGAAGGAAGGAAGGAAGGAAGGAATCCAACAACAACTCATCATAACCTCTGCCCTTGAGAAGCATACATTCCACTGTCACTTAATCTCCCTAAATCTCTGTGTCTACATCTGTAAAATGAAGGGAATGAACCAGATGGCCTCTTAGATGCCTTTCTGCTACAATCCTACATAACCACTACTCTGGGAGAGGAGGTAATAGAGACACTGTAGTAAAAATGTCCCATCCGTCTGGAAAGTATATTGCTAACAGTTTATCTCAAGGGCTAAACCTGGAAGTTATTGCCTTCAGTGTAAAAACCAAGACAAGTCACCAATTCTCAGCTTGCCTCCAGGTATAGCTTGTGATTTCAGCAAGATTCTGTCCATAGCTAACATTCATTAGAAGCATTCCATTTCCCGATGACCTCATAACCCACTCAGACAGTCACTTCAAGGCGAGCCAGTCACCTCCAAGGCTTAATGAATCTTGTCAAATTGAACTTTAAGTCCTTGACCTAAAACACTAAAGATCTGCATCAGGGGGCCCTGGCTGGTCCATGGGTTTACCCAATTCCTGCTCAGGTTTTAGAGAAATGGTGCATTGTCAAAACTCTGGTCAATCTGTTAAAATGTAAATTCATTGAGATTAGGGCTTATTTCCGTTTGCATGTATATATCCAAACCTAGCTCAGTGTCTCTATCATAGATTAGGTGCTTGATGAATGTTTAATTGATCGGTTACCTTTCTTCACAGTGGTACAACTTGTAATCTGTCAAAAACCTAAAGACAACTCAGCCATATATGGAAAAAAAAAACCCAAGATGGATGGTACAGAAGAACTCTGTTTTTAAGAATCCAGGAAAGGAACAAACATTTAAAATTTCCAATTAAGAAGTCAGAATGGATGCATTTCTCCTTGAAGAGTCTCCTAGTCACAAGGGACTAGAACAGGGACCTAGGGGAAAAAAATTCCAAATGTCTAGGGATCCAGCTGTTTGTTGAGAGCTCATCATGGATTCTACTTCAGAGGATGTAAAAGAAAATGAGAATTATAGAATGTTGGGGCTGGAAGGATATTTGGAGATCATTTATTCCAATGCCTTTACTATACAAAGAAGGAAACTGAATCCGAGAAGTCAGGTAATTTGCCTAAAATCACACAGGTAACAAATGACTGTACAGGACTGTCTTTAAGGAGTTTGTGATCTAGTTAGGAGCATACAACATCCAGAGAGCATCATTGAATGATGATGCAGAAGAGACCTTGGAAATGATCCAGCCATAGACTCATCAGATTAAGAATGGAAAGAGACCACAAGGGTCACAGAGTCCAGACCCATTGTTTTACAGATGAGGAAACCAAAGCCTAGAGATGTTAAGGGATTTACTCAAAGTCATGAAATTAGTGCTTGATCCTGAATTGGAACCTACTTCCTCTGACTCCAAACCCAGCATTCTCTCCACTGGACCCTGCTTACTCTCCAACCTGCTCATTTTACAGAGGAGGAAAGAGAAGTGAAGGGGACCTGCCTAAAGTAACACAGGTAGTTAGTGACTAGAACCTAGGTCTTTTGCCTGGACTTCAGAGGGGAGTTTTTAACCAGAGCACTTTGTCCTTTCATTTCATACTCAAGAGAGGCAACAACTATAAAGAATAATTTGTTGTGGTGGTTCAGTCCTATCTGGCAAAGATATTGGAGTGTTTTGCCGTTTCCTTCTCCAGATCATTTTACAGATAAGGAAACTGAAGCAAATAGAATTAAGTGACTTGCCCAGGGACACACAGCTAGTAAGTGTCTGAGGCCAGATTTGAACTCAGAAAGATGAGTCTTCCTGACTCCAAGTCTGGCATTCTATCCACTGCACCAAATAGCTGCCCTAACAAAGAATGGAGCAGATTTTTTTTTATTTACACATCTCACCAATCTCAGTTTGTACCAGGGAAAAATTATACTGTCTCCCAGCATGCCTTGTTTCATACTGTTAACATTCATTATTGCAACAACTGTCAAATTAGAAAAACCCTAAGACTCCACTGAGAGCACATTTAGTGGGGCCAAATGACAACATATTACAGAAACAGCTAAATGGCTGAGTTTAAAATACCAGTGAAAAACAACAGCGATTTCAGACCTATTGGTTGTGATTCATAAAGTAGCTCTATTATTTTTACATAGAACATAACATGATTCTGGAATTTATCCCAGGAAGAAAGCATGGTTCGGTGAAAGTGAGGGCAGTATAGGGGAAATGTTGAATTTGAAATCAGAGCACCTGGATTTGAATTTCAGCTTTATCACCTAACTAAAAAATAATAACATTTATACAGCACTTTGAGGTTTGAAATGTGTTTTATAAATATCTCATTTGATCCTCATAACAACTTTGGGAGGTAGGTGCTACTATTATCTCTGTCTTACAGATGAGGAAACTGAGGCAAACAGAGGTAAAATGACTTGCCACAGCTAGTAAAATGTCTGAGGATGGATTTGAACTCAGATCATCCTGTCTCCAGGTCAAGTGCTCTGTGCACTGTGGCACCACCTAGCTGTCCATGTGACCTTATGGACATCACTCTTCATATTCTGAGCCCAAGTTTCTTCATCCATCAGATAATAAGGATTGGACTAGATTGCTCCCAAATTTAATGCCAACTCTAAATTGATGAATTTATGGAATATTAGACTGAGAATCAGGAGACGTGGGTCCTGAATCTGCCACTGATTTAACTTATGATCTTAAGTAAATGATTTCATCTTTCTAGGCCTCTTTCCCTGACTCTTTGATCTGAGCCTTATTCCCATTGTATCTTGAGAGTGCATGAAATGTTTTCAGTATCTGTTTATAGATTCTTTACAGTCCTTTAAGCATTTCGTGTTTCTTCTTTCTCTAGTAGTTTATGGACTCCCGTAACTCTACATTTTCTGTATTTTTGGTAGGGTGAAATTAAGATGTTCTTCCCCCTACATGTATTTGCTACAGAGAGAGAGAGATGAGACAGAGAGAGAGAGAGAGAGAGAGAGAGAGAGAGAGGAAGTGGGGAAGAGAGAAAGAAAGGTAGAAAGAAAGAAAATAAATTACTTATAGGAGTCACCCCCCAAAGATCAAGCCCAATTTGTGTGAATTTATATTCTTGAGGGACCCTGATCCATAAGTCAAAATGTAGGGTCCATCCCCGGCACCAAAAATCAATCAAGACTTGTCTGTGTCCTCAAAATGAGGTACTAATGGGTGTGTTCATATTCTATAGCAATTACAGATTAATTATTGAGACTGAGAGAAGGAAAGCAATCTGTCCAAGGTCATAGGGTTATTAAGTTACAGAATCAGAATTAAGTCAATCAAGTTATATTTATTAAGCACCTTCTCTCAGCCCAACCCTTTGCTAGGTTCTGAGGAACAGACAATGGAAGGAGAAAATGTGGGCTCTATCCTCAGGGAGCATACAGCATAGGGGCTCTATGAGATAACATGTAAGGAAAAGGTATGGGGAATACTTTAAGTCTCATAGGAGCTTGGGAGCAGGAGGCATCATCTTGGGTTGGGTTGATTGGGTCAGAGAAGGACAAGAGCAGATGGCCAATGGCAGTACTGTACAAAGACTGCTGGTAAAGTGGTCAAAGTGTACTCTGAGTACAGTTGAAGGAAAAAAGAACCAAGAGAAAGCTAAGCATGGAGGAGAGAAGAAGGAGGAAGACAATAGGGCTAGAAGAAATATGATGGCAATGAGAGAAGAGACACCTTCCAAAATCTATTATAAGGTCCAGCAACCCTTCCAAATTAGGGGGTGAGATTTCCATTTCTTCACCTTTTAAAAATGCTAACCTACTCAGAATATCGAAGCAAGATGGTGCCAATCCTCCTGAACAAGCAAATTGAAAAACCAAGAGATTATTGATCTGTTCAAGGTCACCCAGACAACCAAAAGCCTAGAAAGAAATAGCATCTAAGGAACCTCACATACATTACCCCTATGGAATATTAAGTGCTCTGGGATTCAGAGTGAAACACTGGTAATTTACACACATGAGATCAAAGGTCAAAGACGTGAGTAATTGACACCCATCCTGCTACACACACACACACAAAAAATCACTATTCACTCCATTTTTAGCCCTATTTACAGATAGCATGTCTTAATTTCTTTGATAATGCAGCTGGGAACCACTAAGGTATCATTTACTATCATTAAAGTGATCATTAATTTGTTGAAAAGAAAATGTTTGTGTTAAACTGTCAAGATCTCCAACTTAACATCAGGAATCCATTGTTGCAGGAACAGAGCAAAAAGGGCTCTCGATATCAGCCTCCAGTTTATTAATATCTCTAAAACCCCTATAGGCAT